>NC_047659.1:125984758-126624758 GCF_011762505.2 Arvicanthis niloticus
TCTGCTGGGCACCTGGGCATCAGCTTCTGTTTCATGTTTCTCACACTTAGAACAACTGAACTGAACATTTTTTTTTTTAAAGTTCAATCCACAAGTCTTTTGGGCTAAGGAGTCAGTTCAAGTCTTAGCTGGAGAGAGATAATTGGCACAATTTTCAAAGCACAAGAGTGGAGATCTGAGATGGATCTAATACTGATGCACTTAGAACGCTAGCATCCAGGAAGCAGAGCCAGGAGAGCCCGAAGCACACTGGCCAGCCAACATAGCCCATTTGGAGGGGGCCAGGACCCAGGGAGAGACTCTGCCTCCACACAAAACAAAACAAAACAAAACAAAACAAAAACCATTCAAGATGGGTCTAGGGAGATGGCTCAGTGAATAAGATCATGTGTCACACAAACACAAAGACCTGGGTTCACATCCTCAGAACCCATGTGAAAGGCTGAGGGTGATTGTGCATGCCCAAAATCTCTTCTGCTAGGATGGCCAGGTGGCTGGGCCTTGCTGGCCTCCAGTGTACTCCAGGTTCAGTGAGAGATCGTGTCTCAAAGGGATAATGATAAGAACAGAGCGGGACACCTGGTGTTGTCCTCTGGCTTCTACACACATGAACTGTTATACAAATAGGGCTGTGAAGTGGTGTGTGTGTGTGTACATGTGTGTATGTGTACATGAATGCATGTACCTACACATACATGATTTATACCACATCCATATGTACACCACACACATATATATAATATCATACATAATATATATACATACCTGCACATTATGTTATATATACACATATATTATAATTCTATATATGTATATAGAATATATATATATACATACATATGTACATCACACATATGTAACACACAAGCATACAAATAAAGTGAACAGCTCTTAAGGAATGACACACAAAAGTTCAATCTCTGGTCTCCATACAGCTACACACACACATATATCTATATACATGAACACAAAAACACATACAAAATATACAAGACTTAGCCAGTTCGATGAATATTTGACAAATATTTATGTTTGGTATTATGGGAAGCACATATAGTAAGGTGAATTAATATCTTTCCCCAAAAGAATCTCACTGTGTAGCCCAGGCTACATGACTCTGCACTCATGACTCCCCTACTTTGCACGACTACTCCGGGCAAAGTGCAGTAATTCTGAATGTACATTATATTAGGTGTACACGTGTGTAGTAATTTGTCTAAATTAAGATAGAGGGAATTCTTAGCAGGCAAAGGAAATCTCCATCCAGAGAGGAAAGCACCATTGTGATGCCTACCAAGTCACTGCTCAGTTATGAACTGTTATACAAATTAGGCTGTGGCGTATTGTGTGTCTGTGTATTTGTGTGTGTACAAGAGTGTATGTTATGTGAGTTTGTGGCCTGGAACAGAAGGTCGTTCTTCAGTGACAGATTCCTGAGAGAGAGGGGATCAGAGGATGAGAAAATAAAGAAGGTAGGAGAGAGTCGGAAGGTCAGCACACCAGCTATGCCTCGTGCCAAGCCTGTTTCTGGTTTAAGACAAGGACCTATGTCCTTCTCCTCAGGGAAAGTCTCAGATCAGCCTGGCTCCCGACATGTTTTTATGTGTAAGACAAAGTCTCCCACTGAGCTTGGAGCTCACCGATGTAGGTGGACTGGCTGGGCTTACAGACACACACACCCTAGCCCCTCATGGGTGGTGGGAATGTGGACTTGCACAGTAAGCACTGGACCCACTGAGCTCTGTCTCAGCCCACCACCTAGCATTCCTTAGCCTGGCGTTTGTCTGTGAGAATGTCATGAGACTTCCATGGCGATAATCTGGCCTCCTCGTTTCTGAGCATACCACGGTTTGTTCATATGGTCTCCTGTTAGCGGAGACTGGGGAGTTTCTAGCTTGACACCATTATAGATACAGCTTCCACATAGTACTAATAAACACTTTCTGTGAACACAGGACCCTTTTTTTGCTTGGAAATGGAGTCCACAGAAATGGGCTGGTGTTGCCAATATTAGTCAGGTGGTTGTGCAGAATTCCAGAGAATTTCAAGGGCTCAGAGTCCTCACAGTGCTTGGCATGGCCAGGCTTTAATTTTTGCTATTCTGATGGGTCTGTAATGAGATTTAATTGTGGTTGTAATTTGTATTTTCTGATAATTAATGACATGGAACTGTTTTTATGCGTAGGTTGGCGACATTGACCAATTTGATGAGTGTTTACATCTGTCCCCTCCCCCATTCCATGAATTTAAGATTAATTGGAATTCTCTGGAAAAGTAAAGTGGTTCCTTTTCCCATCTATGGCTCCTCCAGCTTCACCAGGACAGTGGGTGTTTTTCTTTGGCAATTAGGTCTGCCGTGTGCATTGTCTCGTTTCCAGAGCTGAAACTCCAACCATAACCAGTGTCAAGCCGATAACTGAACAGCTTACGACATCTGCAAAGATTTAACAAATGGCTCCTGTGAACCTGGATGGGGGAGCTCCAGGACACCATTGCATCTGGGGCAGAGCCTCTAATGAAACTAATTGATATTTCTGCAGCAAAACACGAAAATATTCACACTAATTGGCATAAAACAGCTTCCTATTCATTGAGGTCAGATTTTTGCCCACAAATGAGTCAACCACCAATTAACTGCAAAAGAACCTACAGGATCCTTGGGTTTTTCATGCTGCAGAAGGGTCGTGGGTCTTCATCAGCCGCTTGTCCACGTGGCAGATTTTGGGTAACTTGGAATTCTGTCAGGCTTTGGTAGGAAGTGGTGATAATGATTTTGAACTAAATGGTCTCCAAGATCCTTTTAAATTCTATGAGTCCATAGCCAGATTATCAGGAAATAAACTGGACACGTGACGCCCACCTGTGAGCCTGTACTGGGGAGGCAGAGGCATGAGTATCAGAGGTTAGAGGGTAGCCTCAGCTATATAGTGAGTTCAAGTTAATCTGGGGTATGCAAGACCCAATCTTAAAAACCAAACAAATTGACTGCTAAAGGAGGCTGAAGGAAGGGGCATCACTTCCTTCAGTGACAAGATGCAAACTGAGGTTATTGAAGAAATAGGGTTTCCGGTCCATTCCCTGCTGCTGGTGGGGCCTGTAACTGGGACCCTGTGTCCGTATCTCTAGGAAGCCAGCAGTGGTTGTGTAGATGAAGTTTACAGTGGCCAGCAGTGGGTCTAAAACCACATGACCAGGGTGCCATGTTGGCTCCCCTTCTTCCACCTGGCTAGTCCAAGCCTATCAGGTCACAGTGCCTGGCTTATAGGACTTTCAATCCCTTGGTTTTTACATCTAGATCTATGTTTACAATCACTTTTTGTGTGGTAGTCATCAAGATTTCATTTTCTGTAAGGATATTTGTGGGGAGCTGACAGAGGTGGCTATCATCCTTGAAGCCATCTTGAGCCATATACCCTGACAAGAGACTTGATTACAATAGCCTACAACAGCTGAGCACACTCTGATAACATCTTGTTTTAGATACCCAGGATTTTCCCTTGGGTGTGTGACTTCAGATTTAGAGACAAGACCTAAGGGTATGACTTAAAGGCGTGACTTAAAGGTGTGGCTTAGAAGTGAGACATATAAAAGGGGAGAGGCAGACAGAAGAAATTATTATTAGTTATTAGGCACTTGGAACTTGGAGGCACTAGGGACTAGGAAGTAGGGACTAGGAAACTTGGAACTTGGCACTTAGAGAGAAGAGAAACTGAAGAATAAACGGGATTGAATCACATTCTGTCTGGTCTTCATTCCTTGCGTCAGTCCTCACTCTCTCTCTCTTGCTGAACTCCGACCCGCAGACCAGAGCAGCTTGGGGCAGTGCAGGCTCTAACAATTTAGCCCCCAAGGCTTTTGGCAGTGCGGGTTCCAACATTTGGCAGAGCGGTCCCCGACAGATATCTAGTTTGGGTAGCTTTTACTCTGCACCCTGTTTCAGAATAGCCTCACTAGCCAGGTTGTGGGTCTGGTCTGGGACTCTCTTCTGCACCCCTATCGACTGCTCCATTTTTGGACTGTGACTTCACTAATTTACTTACTGTAATTGTTTCCCTGTGTGCAAATGTGCATGTGCGATGCACATGTGTTTGTGGCACACATGCTTGTGCCAAGTGTACAGAGGCCACAGGTCTACTAAGGGGTCCCCTCCACTGTTCAGCTTCTTATTGTTTGAGACAGGGTCTCTCTCTCACTGAACCTGGAGCCCACTGATTGCTAGACTGCTGGCCGGTGAGCCTTTCTCCCTGCCTCCCAACACTGGTGTTGTAGGCATGTGCTGTCATGCCTGGCTTTTTATGTGGGTGTTGCAGATCCAAACTCAGGTCCTTGTGCTTATGCGGTAGGCACTTCACCCTCTGAACCATCCCCCAGCCTCTGCTAGATAGTGTGTGTGAGTTTTAAATGTTGTCTTGAGACGAAAGTAGATTGCATGGACTGGAAGGGAAAAGACAATGCTCCCATAGTTTTTTGTTTTTTTTTTTTTTTCCCAACTTGCTCCCTAATGTTCTGGGCACCCACAGCCTGACATCACTTGGGATGGTGGCAGAGACGGGATGTACTGGCCTCACTCAGATTTCTCTAGCTCTACATGTTCTAGTTTGCACACAGGCATGTGTACATGTGCTTCCTCCTTTATCCCTGATTCGCCCCCTGAAGTCATTACCAGCCTATCCTCTGCTTCTGTGATTCTGTCACTTCAAAAACGCCACATTAACTGAGAACGTATAGCATGTATATAACATGTGACTTTCCCTGGCATACATTCCCCTGAGAGTCGCATTCATGGTGGTGTGTGTACCAAGCTGACCTTGAACTTGAGGCAATTCTCCTGCCTCAGCCTCCCAAATGCTGGAATTACAAACAGGAGGCATTCTCTGGCTATATAGCCCAGGCTAGCCTCAAATGCTGTGTTGTATGGTGATTGTATGCTTGCTTAGTTTTAAGAGACTTTTATATGTACATGTGTCTGATGCTAAGCACGGAGTTCAAGGACTGCCATGCTCTCAGGCACTGAGCTCCAGCCACAGCGGAGAACTTCGGTGTGTTTTGTTTTGTTTTGCTTTGCTTTGTTTTAGAGCAGTTTAGGTTCATGGAGAAGTTGAACCAAAGATACAGTGTTTCCAATGTTCTGTTCTTCCTGTATTGAGAGCCACACTTGTTACAGTCAGGGACACTGGTGCTTAGTCGACCCTGGAATCCACTGTTGACAGGCATTTCGCTGCAGGTACAGCACATTCTCTGAACCTGATTCGTAATGACCTACATCCTCCATTGTACCATCAAATGGAGAATTTTCACTGCCCTAAAAATATTCTGCAATTGTCCAGTTCATCTCTTCCGGCTCCCACAACCTCTGGCAACCACTGAGCTAGTTACTGTCTGGATGATTTTATTTTCTACAGATTGCCATGTGGTTAGAAACATTCCACCCTAAGCTTTTTCAGATGGTGACTAGGAATGGCCTCCATAGATTTGTGCTGGAATACTTGGCCCATAGGGAGGGGCACTATTAGGAAGTATGGCCTTTTTGAAGTGGGTGTGTCACTGTGAGGGTGGAAGCTTTGAGATCTCCTGCTCAAGCTATGTCCAGTGTGGCACACAGTCACTTCTGCTGCCTGTGGATCAAGAACTCTCAACACCATGTCTGCCTCCATGCCACCATGACTGAAGCTGTAAGCCAGCCGCAATTACATGTTTTCCTTTATAGGAATTGCCATGGTCATGGTGTCTCTTCACAACAATAAAACCCTAACTAAGGCGGATGGCCTGTTTCACTCAGTTATACACATTGCAGGCTCCACTGGGTCTGCCTTTTGTGACTGGATACATCGTTTCCTTTGTAGCATTGAATACTATTCCACGGGTTGGCTGGGACACAGCTTTCTTACTCATTCCCTCTTTGAAGAACATCTTGTTTGCTTCCCAGGTTTGGCAGTCACGGGCAGACCCGCAATAAACATTCATGCACAGCTTTCTGTATGGTCATGTTCTTACCCCTGTGTATGCTTGCTAAGGGTGCAGTTGCCCAGGGAAGGCTCCGTTCTGTTTTGTGAGAAGTCACTTTGTGACTTACCACTTATTTTTTCCCATCAGCCGTGTGTGTTCCTGTGGCCTCACATCACGGGCAGCATCTGACAGCCGTGTTCTTGATTTCTGTCGTTCTAATAGATGTGTCTGTAGAGGTAGACAGTGTTGTCATGTTGATTTGCAGGCACTGAACAAATAAGATGCTGAGCAGTTCTCACGTACTTACGGCCCGCTGTCTGTGTGTTTTTGCTGAAGTGAGTCTTACGATCTTTTGCCTATTTAAAAACATCAGGGATGGGCCAGCCTTTAATCCCAGCACATGGGAGGCAGGTGCAGGTGGAACTCTGTGAGTTCAAGGCCAGCCTGGTCTACAGAGTGAGATCCACATCACAAAAAGTAGGGGAAATAGTGAGATGAGTCAGAGAGTAAAGACACTTGCTCCCAAACCTGATGACTGAGTTTGGTCCTTGGCACTCTTGTGGAGAAAGGAGAGAACCAACTCCCTCAAATTGTCTTCTGACTGCCACATGTCCATGGTGCCCCTCCACCCCCGAGAGCCTATACATCATAAATGAATGTAATCTTAAAAAAAAAAAAAAAATCAAGGCATCTCTCCTCCCCGTAAACTCACTTAAATTTTTGTATGTGTATATGATGTATGTGTGGTGTATGTCTCATGTGTATGTGCATGTCTCTGTGGGTGAATATTCATGTGTGAGTGTGGGCACACATGTGCCATGGCACACGTGTGGCGGTCAGAGGACAATCTTGCACGTCAGTCCTCAACCTTCCACTTTGAGTCAGGTTCTCTTGCTGTTCACTGATGCTAGGCTAGGAGAGCTGGCCCATGAGCTCCTGGGAACTCCCCATCTTCTACCACCAGTTTTTGCCAGAGGCATCCTAGAGTTACAGATATGCATACACTACAAAATCTGCATCTGGCTCTCCATGGCTTCTGAGGATTCAAATTCTGGTCCGATGCTAGCATGACAAGTGTTTCATCTGCTACACCATCTCCTCAGCCCCTCAATTCACCTTTTTATTACTAGTATTTTATATGTTCTTTAAGGTTTTCCCACATGCACAATGTCACCTGTGAAAAATTGCATTTTTATATATTCTGTTTCAATTTGCACATTTTTCTTGCCTTGTTTCATTGACTATAACACAACACTGAATTAACATAGTGGCGGTAGACTATTCATCTAGAGGGAAAAGCATTCCACTGATAAGTGTGGTGTGGGCTGTAGGGTTTCATATGTGCTCTTCATAAAATTCCTAGTGCACTAACAATTTTTTTGAACTATTAATAGGTGTTGATTTTACCAAATAAAAATTCCCATATCTCTTGAAAGCACTTTTAGGCCATTCTATTAAAATGGTGAGTCTGGGATGGTGGGATGGATCAGTGGGTAAAGGGACCTGTCTCCAGGCCTGACAACCTGGGACTCACATGGCAGAAGGAGGGAACCAACTCTTGCAAGTTGTCCTCTGACCGCAATATGTGTGTAGTGGCATGCCCCGTGTCACATCAATAAATACAAATGTAACTTAAAAATGTCTCAAGTGTGTTGGGCATGGTGGTGCGCCAGTCTTTAATCCCAGCACTCTGGAGGCACAGACAGGCAGATCTCTGATCTGGTCCACAGATCAAGTTCTAGGATATACAGGGCTACCCCAGCAACAACAACAACAAAAACAACCAAACAAAAAAAACCCCTCATATTTCTTTTTGAATGGCAGACAAGTTGAGATACATCACATTTGTCTCTGATCATTATTTTATGCATTCCTAGAATTGCTAATATTAACATTTTCTTTAGTGTTTTTGCATCTTAATTCATGAAAGTTTGTAATGTCCAAAACTTGATACCATTTTGGGCTGAACTCAGATACAGATTCAGGAAGTATTTGCACCCTTTCCTTCTCCAGAGGAATGCCCCCACCCCTGACATGGTTTCTCTGTGTAGCCCTGGCTGTCCCAGAACTCACTCTGTAGTCCAGGCTGTCCTGAAACTCAGAGATCCATCTGCCTCTGCCTCCCAAGTTCTGGGATTAAAGGTGTGCGCCACCACAGCCCAGCATCTCCAGAGGAATTTGTGGGATTGATACACTTTATTCTCTGAAGTCTGAGGAGATTTGCCAGTAAGGCTTCCTGATCTTAGTGCTTTCGTCACAAGATTTTTAAGTCACAAATGTAATTTCTTTACTAGACATCGGGCTAGTCAATATTTAAATTTCTTCTTAAATCCATTCTCGTATGCCATGCTTTTAAAGGGATGTCTGTAACAATTAAATCATTCAATTTCTGCCGTAAAGATGCTTATGATATTTCCCCACTATCATTTAAATGCCTGTAGCAGCTGTACTGATGGGCTTTCTTTATTCATCAGGGGTATAGCTTATACTTCTCCTTCCCTCCCCTTTGCGCTGCTCTCCAGAACCAACCTTTATAGATGTGAGACAGGGTCTCACTATGTGACCCTGGTTAGCCTGGAACCCACTGTATAGATCAAGCCAGCCTCAGACTTGTGGAGATCCCCATTCTTCCGCCTCCTGAGGGCTTAGACTATAGGCTTGCACCGATGCTCAGCTTCCAGAACCAACTTTAGATGTCCAGGCCCACTGTATTTTATTTTATTTTCACCTTAACTTGTAATCTTCAGTTTGAATGTTATTTGCTTTGTTTTGAGACAATGGTCTCTCTGTGTAGCCCTAGCTGGCCTGGAACTCACAAAGATCCATCCCCCAGCCTCTGCCTCTGGAGTACTGGGGCTAAAGGTGTGTACCACCACACCTGGCTTCAGTTTAAGTAGTTTGAAACCAAATCAATTCTTAAAACTCAGCATGAACTTGACTGGGGGCCAGTTCCCAGCTTCTGGGAGACATTTTTCTTTAATCACACTTAGGTCCAGACAGATCTGCCTCTGTGTGCCACGACTTCCTCCAAGCATCCTCCCTTTAGCAACATTATAGTCTTTCCCTGAGTCCATATTTCACAGACTTGGTGTGACCCCATGCCTTAGTCAGGGTTTGATTGCTGTGAAGAGACACCATGACCACAGTGACTCTTATAAAGGAAAACATTTAACTGGGGATGGTTTACAGTTTCAGAGGTTCAGTCCATTATCATGGTGGGAGGCCTGGCAGCGCGCAGGCAGACATGGTGCTGGAGATGCCAAGAGTTCTACATCTTGATCCAAAGGCAGCAGTGGAAGACCCTGTGCTGCAGTGGACGTAGCTTGAGGATACATGACCTCAAAGCCCACCTCCTTGGTAACGTACTTCCTCCAGTGAGGCCTCACCTCCTAATAATGCCACTCGCTATGAGACAAGCATTCAAACACATGAATCTGTGGGGCCATGGCCACCCAGCCCCTCCCCCAGCATAACATCCTCGGCTCTTCTTTTTGGTCTCATGTTCCTTCTTTGTTTCTGAAATGAACGGTAGTTTAATCTCTTTCTGTATAATTTTAAAACATTTTTTTTTCAAAGATTTATTTTAGCCAGGCATAGTGGTGCAGGTGTTTAATCCTGACACTTGGGAGGCAGAGGCAAGCAGATCTGAGTTCAAGTCCAGTCTGGTCTACAGAATGAGTTTCAGGACAGCCAAAGCTACACAGTGAGACCTTGTCTTAAAAAAGAGACGAGACAAGACAAAAGAAAAGTTCTATTTATTTTATTTTGAACTGTTTGTGTGTCCACAGAGTGAATGCAGGTACCAAGGAGGTCAGAGGAGGGGTCAGACATGGAGCTGGAGTTACAGGTGGTTGTGAAGCATATGAAGTGTGGGTGCTGGGAACTAAACCCAGGTCTTCTGAAGGAAGTCAGTGCTTTTAACCCAGAGGTCTCTTTTGACCTCTAGAGTTTGTTGTTTTCTTAAATATATATGTGTGTGTATATATATATATATATATATATATATATATATATATATATATATATGTATGTATATATATGTGTGTGTGTGTGTGTGTGTGTGTGTGTGTGGTTTTCCCACCTTTACACTTTTTACATAGGCCACTCCCTCAGTCTGGAATGCTTACCACCCAGACCTCAGCAAGGACGCAAGGCCCCCTCAGCAAGGCCCCCTCAGCAAGGCCCCCTCAGCAAGGCCCCCTCAGCAAGGACTTCCTTCGCCCCCTTTGTTTATGGATTTTGTGGCTTACTTCTTCTGTTTCATTTTCATTTTGGTCGAGCTTGTCTGGATTCTGGTTCTGGTCTTTGAGACAGAAGTCTCATGGAGTCCAAGCCAGCCTTGAATCGGCTATGTAGCCGAGGATGTCCTGGGACTCCTGATCCTCTTGCCTTGATTCCCCAAGCTAGGATTGATTATAGGAATGTCAGCACAACTGGTCCTTTTACCCTTTTCCTTAAATATTGTCTTCTCAAGACATTCTGCCTGATTAGCCCCCAGCACCTCTATTTACTTATTATTTTATTTGTTTGTTTATTTTTGAGACAAGGATTCTCTGTGTAGCCTTGGATGTTCCAGAACTCACTCTGTAGACCAGGCTGGCCTCAAACTCAGATATCTGCCTGCCTCTGCTGCCCCAGTGCTAGGATTAAAGGTGTGGGTCATCATGCCCAGCTAAGCGTGTCATTCCTTAAGGAGTTCAGTGATTTCCAGGCTGCTTCCTGGCTCTGTCAGTAACCCTGTCTACTCCTTGCCTTCGGTCATCATCTCTGCAGGCCCAGCCACTCCCTCATCGCACATTTTCCTGGCATTGTTTTATAAGGTTATGGGTCATGAGGAGACTCCTTGAAACTGAAGAAAAGCCTTGGTCGTAAAGGTGGAATCGTAGCTTCCTCACATCACCCTGAGCCTAACCCTCTGAGGAGATCAATGTCCTCTCATACGGCCCTCACAAGACATAGGGAGGTTCCAAAAAGACTCTGGATGGCCCTTTTAAAAAAAAAAAAATATTTTAAATTTCTGTATTTATTTTATGTATGAGTACACTGTAGCTGTCTTCAGACACACCAGAAGAGGGCATCAGATCTCATTACAGATGGTTATGAGCCACCATGTGGTTGCTGGGGATTGAACTCAGGACCTCTGGAAGAGCAGTCAGTGCTCTTAACTGCTGAGCCATCTCTCCAGCCCCTGGATGGCTGTTCTTTGTTACTCTGAGACACAGAGCCACCAGGAGAATCAGCTGACAGGTGACCCCAAGACATCTCCAAGTGGACTTTGGGGACTTCTTGTCCCTAGACCTCCAATCCTCCAAACTAGAGCCTCAGTTTCTGTCCTTCCCTGGCCCTCTATGCTCCAGCAGCAGCCATTGTGGAGTTGGCTTCCTGGGTATCTCCCCCAGCTTTGCCTTCTTCTCGCCACACAAGCCAGGCCTAGACCCCAACAGCCTTTCTCCCACAGCTTCACCTCTGCTCCATGGCCCCCTCCCCACAGCCTTATCCCCGCTCCATAGCCCTCCTGCCTATGGCCTTACCCTGCCTACATGGCCTTCCTCCCCAAGGCCTCACCCCCACTCTGTGGCCTCACATTCTTTCCAGGGTTCCCCTCTCCAAGCCTCACGGGCTTCCCTTAGTACCCCTCCATCCTAGCCTCTGAGAGATCTGGCAAAGCAGCACCTGTTCACACTGTGTTCTGGGCTCCAGGCTGGCTCTGCTCTGCTCTGCTTCTGAGATAAAGGTCAACACCTTAGGCTGCAGCTGAAGGTCTTTCCAGAGCAAAACTACCGCCCAGGTCTCACCTCTGCCACCGTCTTTGGAGATGCACAGGGACAACCTCTGCCCCATGCCAGCACCCGCCAGCAACACTTTCCTTCTCTCCCCACCTGCTGCAGTAAGACCTGTCGTGCTGAGTGTAGCCCATAGCCCTCTAATATGAGCGGATGGGAGGCCGTTGTGACCCAGCACACACATACACACTTGTGTGGGTGTGGCTACAGAAATCTTTGTGAACTGACTTGGTCTCCTAGGCTTAGCTGCATCCAAATCCAAGATGTGGAGCAGTGGGACCAGCCAGAAGGGGTGGCTCAGGGTCCCCACGGGTTAGGGTTGTGGCACACTCCAAAAGGAGCTCACAGGATGCTCACAGAGGTGGGATCTGGATGTCCCCCCGCAGATGTCTGTGTGTGTTTCCCTGGTGACATTGGCTTTCAGGCTAGCTTGAGAGTGTAGGGGTTAGAGAGTGCCTGTGGCACGTCTGTCCACACCCTTTTACTCCTTCCTTGCCATGGACAGCTGCTCAATGGCCTCCCTCGTATCCACCCACCCCCAGTAAGGTTCTGTATTGGTCTGGGGATGGCAGTTCAAGCATATGCTCTCTGCCCATTGGATCATAGCCTGAGACAGTCTCCTGCCTCTGCCACACCCTCCCTTCATTCGAGAACTCACTTTTTGGCCTCAGTTCCTTACCTGGAAAATGGGTTTGTAAATCCAGTTGGCGCCTTGGGAGAAGCAACTGAAACGACTGTCTGGGGCCTTTCTTACTGTTCATGGGAAATAAATAGGCCCCACTCCTCTCCCACTACCCACCATGTGACTGCTCAAGGCAGGTGACACCCCACTCCTTCCCAAAACAGGCTCTCAGGTTGGCCAGGCTGGACTCGAACTCACCGATCCTTTTGCCTCCACCTCCTTAGTCCTGGGATTGTGGGTGTGTTCTACTGTTCCTAGTTTATATGGTGCTGGGGATTGAACCCAGGGCTTCATGAATGCAAAGCAAACACTTTACCGACTGAGCTGTTAATGTAGCTGCAGCCTGAAGCGACTTAGTTTTATTTTAAACTCAAACACTCCTCCCATCTCTGCGAGCCTGGGCCTTACATATAATCAGGCCCACAAAGGTGTTTGGAATTGCATCAAGGAAAGGAAGGAATTGGGGAAGCTGGCCATACCCTGGCCAGGACATTAGGGTTTGGCATGAGAGCTCTCTTCATAGTCCCAAACATGTCTCTGCCTTTGGATACTATAGATCCATGCATCTTGATAAGGAAACAGGGACCACAGGGCTTCAAGGCTTGCTCCACCTGCCAGGAGGTCTGGCCCCTAACTCAGAAAGTACATAAAGGCCAGGCTGGCACACAGTAGGTGTTCAGAGTACAGGACTCTGACCTCTCCTGCTGCTTCCCTCTCTCCTCCTAAGTTCCTCTTCTGTGAGAGAGACGTCTCCAAGGAAACCGTAGGAATTATTTTAAGAAAAGAACCGAGGCCTTGGGTGGGAGCAGATGGTGGTTTAGGTCTCTGGGAGGCAGAGGCAGGCTGCTCTGGCCCCTGGAGGAGGCAAGGAGAGCCAGGTTGCCCCACCTCCACCCAGATATCCCAGAAAGCATCAGGGCAGGACCTGGAGGCACTTCTGTATCAGAGAAGGCAGAGGCAGAAAATGTTTCCAGCAACCCAAAGGACAAAGTGTGGCCTTGTTAATGTGTTTGCCTCCCCAATGTGTTTGCTGGCCCTGAAGATGTGCCAGCCTTGGCCCTGTGGCCTCTGTGTAAGCCGGAGACCCAGCTGTGGGGGATGGAAGAGGAAACAGTTTGGACTGAGGTTTAGTCCTGAGCTCTGGACAGCAGGTGTTCCTGTGCTGGGCAGTTCTTTCACTCACTGGCTCATTCGTTCCTCTCACACCCACAGGCTCCGTCCTCCCTGGACGTCCTCCCCAGAGCATCCTTGTGGGATTTTCCTGTCCTGTTTATACCGATGAGGAAACTCAAGCGTGGAGAAACAAAATGAGTTCTGAAGATCATACACAAAAGGCAAACATATCTCTCCCAGCCTCATCCTCAGTCTCGATAGACCCATCACCTTGAGCAGAGGCCCCTACTCCTTACAAGGACATAGAGTCTGTCATGATTCATCCCCTGCTGACCTATGTGGCTCTTTATCTCCATGATCTGACTCTTGTGCACCAGTCTCTGCACATGCCCTCAGGATGGGGAGTCCTCCCTGCCCTCCACTTGTGCCTCAGGTTCCATCCTTTGTCTCTGCAGACCAGGACTCCCACTCTGTGGATGATGGGTTGGGGTCCCTCTGAGACAGCGCTGTTCTCTCTAGTCTCCAAAGGCCACTGTGCCTGAGGCATAGTCTAGATGGGTATCTGTGAAAACGCTTCCTGAGCCGCCAGGGAGCACGGAGATTTCCCCTCCTAACTTCAGTTTGTTCTCCAAACATTTTGCAGGCACCTCCTCCATGCCAGGCCTGGTGCCAGCCCTGGGGATAGCCATAGCTCAGCCTCAAAAACCACTAAGTTACACCGCCTGCCATGCAGGGTTCCCTGTTTGTGTCTACTTTCCATGAAAACTGAGGCCCAGCAAGGAGGTTGGTTACATTGTAGCCAGTTGTGCCATAGCCAGGATTAGAACCCAGGTCTCATCACTCAGCCCACATTCCATCAGCACGGAGAAGCCAGGGTAAAACCAAGCAGAGGATCTAGGAATAGTTGGGAAATACTGGTAAGGTGAGAGATAGGAAGAGGATAGTCCCTGTTGTCCCCATGCTGGGAGAAATTTCCCTTACAGTTTTAGAATCTTGTTTGTAGGCAGCTGAAGACAATCAGCTGGTAAAAGTGCCTGCCACGGGGCCTGACAACTCCATCATCAGAACCCAGCGGTAGCAAGACAGATGGGATTCCTGCAAGCTGTCCTCTGACCTCCATACGTGCCTCAGCACTGACACACACTGTGGTACACATACACACACACACACACACACACACACACACACACACACACACACACACACAAATAAATGCAATTTAAGAAGAATTTCCCCCTTGCTTTGGCTGGGTCTGTGGCATGAAGTTACACAGATACAAGAGGTCATGGTGGGTATCAAGTCTGACAAGCACTTCTATTTGAAAAAAACTTGAAGTAATTCTGAGTCTCAAAGAGCAACTTCCAGACTCATGTACATATGTCAGTCTGAGTCCCCAAAAGCAGACCTTAAACCAAACCCTTGAGTATACAGAGTTATCTGGGAGGTGATGGAGGCAGCCCGAGGGACTGAAGGGGATGAGAGTGGGCGGGGGGAGTTAATAAAATGTACCCTAGGGAGCAGGTGACCACTGTGGGCCACTGGCCTCTATCCTACATCTGAGGGTTAGTGAAGAACATCTCAGAGCCATTGCTCCCAAAGACTGGTGGCTGGGTCTTCAGACCCTGCCAGCTTTCAAAGCTTCTCCTGGGGATGTGGACCCTACCCTGTACTCCAGCTGTCTTGGGCTTGCCCTGGGCGACTCCAACCCCACCCAACACGGTCAGGCACAGAAGGGCAGCAATGTGGGCACCTATGGGTCAGGGTCAGGAGCTGTCCACTGCAGCTGCAGCTAGAGGCCAAGGTCAGTGTTTGCTACATTGTTCCAGACAAGTGCATCTTTATTGGATTTTCCAGTGAGACATATCACCTCTGAGTGAGTCATTCTGAGACTGAGCCTTGAAGAGGCATGTGATGAGAGAGGAGGTAGAGAAGCAGGAGTCTCAGAGAGAATCCTGAGTCTAGACCTGAGTCGTGAGATGTCACCAGGACTGGCTTAGGGGAGCTAGGAGGGTCAAAGCTGCCAACTCCGGGCTCCAAAGTTCAGGCTCTACTCTGCGTATTTTGTATTTTGTATCTGTATTTTGAAGAGGGATGACAGAGATGTGCCCAGAATACCTTCTTGGGGGTTGACATGAAGGATGGATTGGAAGGGGAGCCTGGGATAGGAGGTCTGGCAGGAGATGCTTGCAGGAACCTGAGACCCAGGATGCACTGGGAAAGCCCTGTCTTCTAATGTGCCTGAATAGCTGGCTCAGCCTGCACTCCAGGACGGTCTTGACCCATCTTGGTGAAACGGGCCTTGCTATCTAGAAAGACCACCACTGAAGTTACCTCTGCCAAGTGAGCTCTCTGCTAGGAATATTTCCAAGCTGGGTCAGGCATTCCATCCGCCTTCAGGGTCCTTTCTGAATCCCACAGCTCTGGCGCCTGTACAGTGGCAGCTGGAAAGTTCCATGGCAGGTGTGGAGCAGTCCTGGAGGATCAGAGCACCATAGCCTCTTCTCTACCACCGTGCTCCCTTCTGGTCTCTGGACTGGGTTAGACAAATGTTCGCTGGTCTTTAATTACTGTACCTCTTGCCCACAGATTCCTGATTGTTCATGTTACCAGGCTATACTGGGATTGAACAATCCTCTCCTAAACACATATCTATCTGCCCTTCTACTTTGATTTTTTTTTCTTAGATTTCATAGGCTAGCCTGGAATTTACAGTGTAGCCCAGGCTATCCTTGAATTGCCTTGCCACTCTTACCTCAGCACTGGGATGACAATATGAGCCAACCCACTTGGCTCTTCCCCCTCCTTCTATCACCATAAAATTTTCTTTAAACTTCATTTTATGTATATAAATGTTTTGTTCACATGTGTGTCTGTACACCACGTGAGTGCCTGGTGCCCATGGATATCAGGAGAGGGCATCAAATCCCTGGGAACTGGGGTTATGGAGACGGTTGTGAGCTGCCATGTTGGGGCTGGGAATTGAACCCCAGTCCTTTGTCGATGCAGTAAGTGCTCTTAACTGTGGAGCCATCTCTCCATTCCCAGCTCTGACTCTTTTGATAATGCATTCTGAGGCTAGAGTTACTCGTTGATTACAAGCGCTTGTGACTCTTCCAGAAGATTAGAGTTCAGTTTCTAGCATCCATGCTGGGTGGCTTAGAACCTGTGACTTCAGCTCCGGGGCACCTAACAACCTCTTCTAGCTTCTTGGATAGGCACACACACAGATAAATATCAGATTTAAACTTAGTCATTTATTATATAAATGAATTTCCATTTTAAGTGTTTTAATTATAAATTTGATGTATTTGCCCCCAGCGTCTACTTGTTTGAGACAGGCTGTCTTGTCACCTGCTATGACCGCCTAGCTAGCTGGTTTGTGAGCCTCCAGTCTCCACCTCCCTTGTTTGCATGAGTTCTGGGCACCCAACATTTGGTCCTCAAGTTTATGTGTCAAGCTCTTTATCTGAGCATTCTCCCCGTGTCTTGTTGTGGAGGGTGGGGGGAGAGGAGAATGGAGGGCAGGAGGGAGAGAGAGACAGGAGATGTGTGAGAGGGTGCACGTGTATGAGTGTGAATGCTAACACATGCATGTGTTAATACATGTGTGTGACTGTGTGTGACTGGCCACACATGTCAGTCTCCTTAGTCAGTGTCCACATTCCTTTTTTAAGACATTGTCTCTCCCTGGGTCTAAAGCTCATCACCTTGGCTAGGCTGGCCAGCCAACAAGTTTCTGGGATCCCCATTCCTGCTCCCCTCTCCCATTTTTTACATGAGCTGAGGTCCTGGTGCTAATACAGCAGGCACTTTGCCAACTGGGCTTCCCCAGCCCTCTCTTCCCTTTTTTTTTTTTTTTTTTTTTTTTTTTATCTCAGACACTCGGAGCTAACAGCCCTGCCTTCATGATGCACTCACTTCAGCATTGGTGCAGGCATGGACTTCGTATGAACACAGCACATTAAATGAGCTTCTCTCCCTGGTCCACCTCGTTCTCGGTCTCATTATGTGTATGAGAATCTAGATAATATGCCTTTGTTCTTACTTACTTATTACTGTATGTTAACAGCCACACCTTGTGCAGGCTTTTGTCAAGTGAGACTGTTGATTGGAATCTGTTTATGTCACGTGTGATTCTGATCCCGTTGTTCTATGACCGTGGCATCTATATTCATTCATTGATTTACTCTCCTTGTGGTTGCTAACTGGACTGCCTTCAGGTCTTCTGCATTGCAAATGGTCTCTATGCACCTTCCCAGGCATCTCCCACCTCTGTCCAGTGTCTCGTGGGGACCTGCAGGGTAGGTCCTTAGGAACTTGGTAGGCATTCAGACTCCCGGGTCCTGCTGAGGAGTCATGTTTGGGAACTGAAGGGATGCTGTGCACTTGACACCAGTGAGATTGGTGGATCCCCATGGGTGTTCCAGCTCCCCCTCCTTCCAATAGTATGTCAGAACTGCCTCTGGTCTCCATCCTTGCTAACTTTTGGATTGTCTTAGTCACTTTTGCTGGTCCATGGGCATACAGCAGCATCTGGTCGTGGCCTTGGTTCATGACCCCATTAAACTAACAAAGCCAGGCATGGTGACTGCCACCTGTTTACATCTTGTGAGCCTCCTGATGCTTTCTCTCACTTAGCCCAACCCTGCCTTTGTGTCTTCTGTTGTCTCAGCTGGAGGCATCTCCCCATGTCACTCCTTGTCACCTCCTCCAGGAAGCCTGTCTAGACTTCTGCTCTTTAACCTCACAGAAAGAAAATTACTGTGTCATTGTCCCTTCATTTTCTTCCTGGGAGCCCCACGTTCACCAAGGACCTTGGAGTCCTGCATGGCTCAATCCCACAGTGGTAAGAATGTTCTAATTCATTTTCCATCATTTTTAGGAAGTGTTTACATTTTCAAACAGTCTAAATTATATATATATATATATATATATATGTATATGTATATGTATATATATGTATATATATATATGTATATATATATGTATATATATATGTATATATATATGTGGCATAGACCATAACATATATATATATATATATATATATATGATGGTGGCATAGACACAGTAGAGTTTCATTCAGTCACAAGGACAGTGAAATTATGTCCTTTGCAGGGAAATGGATGGACCTGGGGATTATCATGGTAAGAAAATAAAGCAGCTTCGGAGAGACAAACAGTGTGTGTTTTCTCAAACACACAGAGTCTACATTTAATGTATGCACATTATATAGATGTGCCATGAAAGCAGAAAGGGGAGGAAGGAGGCTGGCAAGGGGAGGGGTAGAGGTGGATGAGAGGGAGGGGGAGGCCAAGGGGTAAGGGAAGGGTTGGGGGGGCACAGAGACATAGTATATAAAATGTCATTATGAGCCCATTATTTTGTATATTAACAAAAAAAAAAATGAATTAAAATGTCCGAATTGCTAGTTTCTCTTAGCAAAATCAGAAGACATGGCCTCACGGGGACGTCTCTCCTAGGGTGCTGGTGTGGAGGGAAGCAGATTCCTGTAGCCCACACTCATACCCTGTGCAGGCTCTATGGCCATGTGGGCTTGTGACCCCTGCCTACGCTGGCATGCCTGTTGTGTCTTTCAGTCTCTCTCCTCCTTCCATTCTCCCCCTCCTGCCTCTCCCCTGCACAGCCCCAGCAAGCCCCCTGGCCTTTCCTGCCTCTCCTAGTCACTGTCCACGTCACAACCCTGCTCAAGAATCAGCAACTCATGGACTCCTTCTTCCCTTCCTAGACACCACCTGACTTGTAACAAGAAGTATCATCACAATATAAATGTATCTGGTTTACAAATGTCTAGATAACAGCACAACAGACGTGCCTGCATGCTTGCTCCAGCTTCAGAAAGGAGTCATTTCCACACACTGAAGCCATTATCACACTCCCGTCCCCTGTCCTCAGGCTGCTAGTTGTCAAAATCTGCTATTCATCATGTCCCCAAATAATACACAGCCTTGTGTTGGAGTGTTTTCAAACTATGCGTCCAGCTCTTCCTTCTGCAACTTGCTTTTTAAAAAATCCATATATATATACATATATATATACACACACATATATGTTACATATATATACATATATGTTACATATAATTTTAAGGAATTCAGGTGAAGCTCACAAATCATAAAGTCCATGTCCGAGTCGTCACAAGCCAAGTGTGGTTCTGTGACCCATCCTACCAGATGTTTGAGGCTCATGGCATGGGGACAGCCTTCTGTGGTCACTGTTTGCCCAGGCTCCAGACATCGGCTGTTTAGTCTGTGAGCAGCTTTTCATTTATAGTCAGTGCTGCTGTACGCGTCGGTGAACAAGGCCTTGGAACTCTTTTCTGAGGCCTGCACCTGCTCATTTTAGCCAACTACATAGTGCAAGGCCACTGTCCAGCCCTGTCAGAGGCTTCGGAATCCATGGAGGTCTTCTCAGCTACCGAAGGGAAAGGACCCTGTTCCTCTCTACTGACAGCTGCCCGAATCTACAACCCCTCTTCTCCTGCCCTCCACCTTCCTCCTCTCCGGCTCCAAACTGACCTCTCCTCTGCCTGTCTCAGCCAGGAAGCCAATTCCGGCAGCATGGGCCCTGGCGTATCTCCTCTGGGCCAGTAGCTGTAGTTGGCGGGAGTCCTAGTAGCTCAGCACAAAGGCTGGGAGAAAGGGAAGGGTGTTTCTTGTTTTTTGTTTTGGAAGGGTGGGCCAGTAGTGTGAGAAGCTGGTACATGAAATTGCTTTGGGTCTTGAGGGATGAGTAGGAGTTTGTCACTGAAAGATGGTGGGAGGGCATCGCAGGCTCAGGGAAGGGGAGAGGCTAGGACTAGAATAGTGGGCTAGAGACGTGAGGAGGGTGGGCAGGCAGTAGAAGAGAAGAAAGGGGCCTGGAGGAGCCTCGGCTGCACACCTAGTATTCTCCAGGGACAGCTGTGTGGGAGCCAGGGGAGGAGGCGCATCCATTTGACACCTACTGAATGCCACGATCCAGTAAGGAGAGCTTACCTACAGTCATTATCTCTTCGGTTTCTTAAGGAGGTAGATGCTATGTTATTCCCATCGTGCGGATAGAAAAGCGGGCTCAGGGAGAAGCGCCCTAGTCCGCGATCACAGAGCCCCCCGCGAGAAGGAGGACAAGTGCCCGGCCACGAATTCCAGAGACGCGTTAGCTAGGTACTGCTGCCCAAAACAAGGGTTCTCCTGGAAGCGGGTCACCGGGAGGGGGCACCCGATCCTAGAGACAGGAACCCCAACGGGAGAAAGAGGGGTGAGAAGAAGCCTGACTCCCGCAGCGAGACCCAGACCAGCGCATTTTTCCTGTGCCTCAGTTTCCCTACACCACAGTGGACGCAGCCCAAATACCTCCTGCCGACCCACTCAACCACCGGGTTTCCAAGTTCCCGCGCCACCGCGGCCAGCGCTGTGTAACCTCGCTCCGGTAGCCTGCCCTCTCTGGACGACCGGCCGCAGATTCCCAAGCGCTCTTTCAGCTACACACCCTGCGGCCGCAGCCGCGGTGCCCCTCCCCTCCCCTCCCCTTCCCCCGGGCGGGCGGCGGGGGTGGCGCGCCGGGCCCTGAGCGGCCCCCGCGGTCCCCCGCAGCCCCGGGCCCCCGGCCGGATCCGCGCCTGGTTTTGGGCGCAGCCGCGCGGCCCCCTCCCCCGCGCGCGTCTCCCCGCCCCCCGCCCCCTCCCCGCCGCTCTCGGGGAGCCGGGGCCGCGCGGCTCCTCCTCCCGCAGCCGCATCTGGGGCGCCGCGCCGGCCGGAGGAGAGGCATGGGGCGCCCGCGGGCCGGGGCCGGGGCCGGGGCCGGGGCCTAGGCGAGCGACGCTGAGAGAGAGCGAGCGAACGGAGCAGGCGCAGCGCAGAGGCCGAGTGGACCGAGGCGGTCGAGCGCCGGGCGCAGGTGAGTGCGCGGGGGTGGCACGCGTCAAGACCCTCCTCCGAGGCTAGATCCCGGGCAGCCCCCGGCCGCGGGCAGACCCCGGGACAGACGCGCTCGGCGCCGGGGTCTCCTGGATCCTCCGACGGGCGGCGGCGCCGGGGCCTGGAGCCGGACGCGGGCCGGCCCCTCCGATGCTGCCAGCCCTTCCCCGGCTGGGCGCCGGAGCTGCTCCCGGCCCTCCATCCGCAGGCGGCGGATAGCGGCAGCCCCCTCTCGGCTGCGTGTCGGGGCGGCCCGAGCTCCCTTGCCCTCAGCCTGCCGCACGCTCGTACTCCCTTCCCGGGATCTCCCCGGGACCCGGCATCCGGGGAGGGGGCGGGCGACCCCGCGCCGCATCGCCCCCGGCGCGCTCGCGTGCCCGGGAGGGGCTGAGCGACCCTGGCACCTGGGCTGTGGGGGGGCGCTCACATGGCCACGGGAGGCCCCCACGTGCGGCGCCCCGCGGGAACCGGGGTTCGCGTACAGAGCGGGTGGAGGGTAGACCAGGTGGCTGCGGAGGCCAGCTGGGTCCAGATGTGCAGGGCCTGCTAGGAGGGGACATGTGCTACCTGGGCAAGTGATGGTCCCTGGGCCTCTCTGGGCAGAGCCTGCCTTGTCGGATTCCAATCCAGCCCTTCATCCATCTCCTTTCTCGCGTTCTTCTACGCTGCTGCCTGTGTTACGGAGAGGGGCTGTCACCGACTGTTGATGTTATGGGGGAAAATGAAATGGGGGAAGGGTGGTGGGTAGGTGGGTGGGTGAAGGCCAGTTGTGGCGGAGGTACCCATAGGATGGGAACCTTACGCTTGGAGGACTGTGCTGATGGCGGTGGGGGTGGGGGACGTCCCAGCACCTCCACCTGCTTGGAAGTAGAAATGGCAGAGGGGGAGGGGGCTGCAGTCCCCAGCCCTAAGGAGGCTGGACTGCCCCGCCTCTACTCTTGGCACCTCCTGCGCGGTGGGGGAGGGTCCGGTCCCTCTGCCTCTGTGGCTTCACTTGGAGGAGGTGATGGCTAGAGGCTGTACAGGACCATGTCAGAATGTCTGTTGGAGGAGTCTGGATTCTTTCCCTCAGGTGGCTGCCTCTCTCCCCTTCCTCTGGTATAGAAAACTGTGGGCTGCCTGGGCCAAGGGTGGTCTGAGGGGCCTGAGCCAGACTGATATAGGACAGCGGGACTGGGTGGGGCCGCAGAGCTGGCTTCCGGGCTGATGGCTGAGGCTCCGGTGTTAGGAGCCACTGTTGGGGGCCACCCTCCCCCTCAGCTGGGCTTCAGGACTGCTCAACAAGCTCCGAGTATGCTCCCAGTAGCTTCTGAGGATGCTATCTGTGCACGTGGGGCAGGCGTGTGTGCTTGTCTCTGTATTGGGGTAGGGGTGGGATAGAGTGCGTGGGTTCTCCTGGCGCTGGGGAATGCCCGGTGTGCCTCTGTGAGTGATGTCTGCGAAGCCCTCATCCATTTAGGCCAGGTGGAGCTGGGCTGGGCACTGGAGAGGTAGGTGGGCAGGGCTCTGAATCCAGAGAAAGTGTGGGGTAGGCAGGGCCTGATGACTGACTTAGAGAACCGGGTACCCAGGAAGCATCCTGCTGGTGTCAGCCAGAGATGAGCTGCAGGTTTGAGGGCTCTGCCCGGGCGCAAGGCTGCTTGGCAGCCGAGCCTGCTGTTTTGAAAGGAGAGCTGCGCAGCACTTAGGGGCCGAGGGTGGAACGTGTACTTGGAGCTTCCAGAGGACTCAGTGACGTATCTAGTGTATCAGGGCTCCCAGTGGCATCTTGTTAGGTTTTTGTGGCTCACAGGCGTCTGGCTTCATAAATGCCGGTGTATGTACGCACTGAGGGATGCTGTCTGTTGCCCTTTACCCGGCAGAGAATAGGTGGTCTTGCCCCTCCCATACAGCTGTAATCGATGAGGATTCATTCATTTGAAAAAAAAATTAAAAATAGCATTCTCCAGTGGACTTCAGTATGTTTTCATTTAAACATTCCGAAATGCGAATGAATAAAATCTGAATTCTGATTTTCTTTTTTTGGAAAGCATATAGCTGGTCCATAGCTCCCAGCCTGAAGCCCAGCCCCCTTCCCGCAGCAACTACCTCGGAGCTGCATCTTGCTCCCTATCTTCTCTCACTTCGGCTCTGGTCTCCCTGGCCTGCTTTCAGTTCCTGGACTGTGTTCAAGTTGCCTTTAGCCTCAGGGTCTTTGAGCATGCTGGGTCCTCTGCCCATATCCCCGACCCCACACCCACATCACCTGCTTAACTACTTATCAGACTGGCCTCATCCTAAGTATTGCTTTTTGGAAGGAAAAAAAAAAAGCCTCCTCAGTGCCCAGGCCACTCTGTGTCCCTGTCAGTGTCTCCACAGCCCCAAAACCTCTACTTTACTACTCCAGCCACAGTTCTGTACCACATGTGGTTGATGTGAGAGGGGCAGTGACACACCTTCCCATTAGCCTCCCTGCGCTGAGGACTGGTCTTGACTGGTCTTGACTGGCTGAAGGAATTTGCTCCTGTTTTTATTTATTTATTTATTTATTTATTTATTTATTGTCTTGAATGAATGGGTGAGTGTGAACTGGGGCATTCCAAGTGGAGGGCTGAGTGATGGGCACAGAATATACTTGGCCAAGTCCCATTGCCCACATGACTGTCCCTATGGGTTCCTCTGCCTCCAGCTGGCTCTGTACATGCAAAGGCACTTGGCAGGCTTGTGGGAGTTAGAGGTCTGTGGCCTCTAAAATCCCAGTGTGTCCGTGGGAGTCCAGAGGTTCTGGCAGAGGCTGAGGTCGTGCTTGGGGAGGTCCAGCATCATTGGGCATCCTGTGGCCCTGTGGTCTGGTACCTGCTCCTGCATCACTTCATGGGGTCACATCAGTTGCCAGTTACCGCTTGTTGCATTTATGCGGGGGGGGGGGGGGGGGGGGGGGGGGAAGTGCTGCCAGTTTCTAGTTTCTCACCTGCTATTCCTTCTTTGGGCCACTAGTGTTTCCTGTTCCACTCAGTTCTCAGTGCTGGGGGACAGAGAGTCAAATCAGAGGAGATCTGGTATGTTAATTGCTACTCTTCCTGTTCTGGGGGCCCATGTTGCCCTGTGCTGGAAACATGTCCCCGAAAATATGTGCTGCTCTGAGGATGGAGGCCTCAGGGATTTGGTTGGATAGAGGCTGAAGGAGCAGGACTCTGCAGGCCGAGGAAGGACCCCACTGGCATTCATAAAACCAGGAGGGCAGCCTGCATCCTAATCAGAGAGGTGGCCTTCTAAGTGGTCCTCAGAGACACTGGTCCTGAAGGTGAGCTCCTTCTGTGCACACTTTGGGGTGCCGGATGGGGCTTGGTCTGCTCTAGTAGGCATGTGTGTGTACAGGTCCAGGGTTGTGGTCCACAGACTGAGAGGGGCTGGCGGTCTCTCCTGATGGACAATCCTGTCATTAAAGAGGTGAAGTGGACTGCCTTAGGTTGAGACCTCACTGTTGACTGAACTCTGACTGGGCACACTGACGGCTGGTACCCAGCAGGGCTTCCTATGAGGAGGGTACAAAGACAAATGCATGCTCAGCCCTCTGGACTCTTGGTTGGCCGCTTAGCTGCACACGACTGCCTTTCTTCTGTATATGTGGTCTGGGGGGCCAGTTATTGTCAATTCTGTGTCTACCTACTCAGTAGTCTCCTGGCAACAACCTCAAGCCAAGATTGGAGCCTTTAGGGTCTGCTCAGCACTCTGCAGTTTGCAGGTCACATTTAATTTCTGCACTTTCTAGCTATATCCTTGGTAGGGATGATGAAGAGGAAATATCTTAATGTGCTTGCCCGGCGGGGAAACTGAGGCACAGGACCTGCCCACGGTCACTCAGAGGATGGAGAGTGGGCCCCCAGTCCAGGAACCTCAATCTCTGGGCCCTAGGGGTAGCCAGTTGTGTCAAGGCCTCTCTGGAGTAGATGGCACATCACTTCCTGAGCAAGGAGCAGCCTGGATCCTTCTCTGCTGGGTTTCGCAATGCCGCCTCCTCCCCACCGAGCTGTCTGACGTGGCCTTTTCAAAAACCCAAAATGAATGGAAGCACATTTTGTTTGGAGAATTTTGCTACACCCCTCACTAGGGCTGGTTGCAAAACCAGGCTTGGGGATTCCTGCTAATGTTGACAATGATAATAATAATAACAGCCGTTATCAGCAGCTGACAGTTAAAAAACAAAAAACAAAAAACAATTATCTGCTTGATAAAGCATCATTGACCATCTCCCAGAACTAAGCGGATGGTTCAGGATCTGCTACTTAGTAATATTGACTCCAAGCCTCCTATATCTGCTTCAGCCTCTCCTACACACCCCATTCTTATTAGCTCCATTTTACAGGTGAGGAAACCGGATAGACATGGAGAACTTTTAAGTAATTGGATCAAGGCCACATAGATGGCAAAGCCCTGGTACCAGGATTTGGATCTAAGTTAGCAAATTTAGAGTCTCACCTTAACTCCATTGTCTGGGGATCCTGAAGTGTTCTGCTTGTCCACCAGCACATGATGGGTGTGAGGTTTGTGGGGATCAACTGCAGTAGGCTCAATCCTGGCTTTGGGGAACCTGACCGCATCCACTGGAGATGGATCCCCACCTGGCAGAGTTAAGCAGCCTAGGGCAGCCGTTGAATTCAAGGGTCATAGGTAGCAGCTCTGTGAGAGGCCTGATCTGAGCTTAGACTGCCGTTCCTCCACCCGTTACATGGTGGTTACTAGAGGAGACTGTGACCCACCCTTAAAACATCCTAGAGGTGTGAGGATGTTATATGGGTGGTAAGAAGTGACCACCACTGCCAGCCCACGATGGGAAGCAGACAAGGTGTTTGGTTCCCAGGATCTTTTGGTTAAGAAGCAGGCTTCTTTCCTCTGAAACAGAGCAGCAACGCCCCTAGAGACCCATCTCCAGGAGTGGTATCACACATGGTCAGAGGGACATTTGGTGCTCTCAGGGGTCACCATGAGAAAGCCCAGGATGGGGTCAGAGTGCATCTGGTGATACAGAAGAGTGGTGGAAACCCTAGCATATACATGGATCAAGACCCACTGGTACATAATTGAGTGCCTACTGTGTACCCAGCATTGCATGGAACCTCAGACAGGATTAGGAGACCATCCTGACTGGGAGGCACTGGGACACCATACACCCCAAGTTCTGGTCTTGGGGTATCAAGCAGTTGGCTTCTGGGCTTAGGCATTTGTCTTTGTGTAGTGACAGGCTCCTGGTGGGTCTCAACATCTGTCGAGTGTGTGCTGTGTGTTTGAGGGAGTGTAAGAAAGATAGTGGACTGCTTGATGTCCTGTTGCTGTGTTTCCTGACCCAGGGCCTGCACCTCTCTGAGCTCCGTGGACCCCATCGCTTTTATGGGGTGGGGGTGCCGTCTGAGTCTTTGCCAGCTCAGCTCTCTGTAACTACAGGGGTGAACTGAGCTGGACTTCCCTCCAGGTCCCAGGAGTCTGGTGTTGTGTTCTCACCCTGACAACTGCCTGGCTTTCCCACTACCCTCTATCCCGAACCCCTGCTAAAGGGAGGGAGCTTTTATTCCCACCTACTGTAGGCTGACTGGGCGATGTCATAGTGATATGCCCATGGACTGCAGAGCACAGCTTGGAAACGGGGATCAGGTTTGCTCAAAACGGGGGAAAGTTTCTTCCCACCACCCTGGCACCCCAGCTGCCTGCCTGCCTGCCTGCCTGCCTGCCTGCCTCCCCCGGCTGTTGCCAAGCCCAGCGTCCTTAGCTCTGCTAGATCTCCTAGAAGCTAGAGCTCTCTGGAGGCTCTGAGTGCCACAGCCTTGCTGGTCCTCAGGCTCCAGTGTCCTCCTTTGCTCAATAGCATGAACTATGTGGGGCTGGGCTCCGGGCTCTGCAGCGTTGCAGTGACCCCTCTGGAGGCTGCTTATCTGGATGCAACCTGCCTTGGGTAGAGATGGCTTCTGGGCTCTCTGCCACCAGTATTTTCTATGTGTGAAGTCCACACTGAGGGTGTGGGGTGCTGTGCTCATTCCTGTTTGTGAGCAAGGAGACTGGGGCTCGAGGGGAGGGGCATTGAGCCAGCAGGTGGTGGGGTAGGATTTGAACCTAGACATGGCAGCACGGGACAGTCCAGGCAGGAAGCTAGGGCCCCAGCCGGAAGCCACCTGGGGACCAAGCTTCTGTGCATTCTCTGGTCTCAGTTTCCTCTCTGTGTTTTGGGAGTTGAGAGTGGTGTGGAGTGCTGCTGTGGTCACAAGTTAAGAGGTGTCAGCATCTCACACCTTGGCTTCTCAGAGACTTGCCGGCTGTGAGGGATTCCTAGAGGACTGGGCCCTTGTGAAACCTCCCAGGGACTGTGTGGAAATGGGGGGAAGGAAGGCAGCTCTGGGTGGCCCCAGAGGCCCTGCTCAGCCCTGGACCCAAACTATTTCTGCCTGTATGTGGGTTTCATCTGGCCTTCCAGGCATTCAGAGTGCAGTGTGATGGGGGAGCTCCAGTTGCCTGGCTGCCCCTGTTGAATGTTATGTGTGCAGTGTGTTTGTATGTGTAATGCATACGTGTGTGTGTGTGTGTGTGTGTGTGTGTGTGTGTGTGTGTGTGTGGTGGGTATATTGGAGGTATGTGTGGGACATGTATGCTATGTGGTACGTGGAGAGGTACATGTGACGTGTTTGTATGTGTCTGTGGCATGTGGTGGTATGTATGTCTGGGGAGTGAGGAGATATATGTGCCATGCATTAGGTGTGTAAGGCGGTAAATGTAGTACAGGTGTATGGTGTGTATATGTGTGGCATATGGGGAGGTGCATGAGATACATGTATGTGGTGTGTGGATGTGTTATATGTGGGAAGATGTATTTGTGTGTGGTATTGTGAAATGGGAGGACATATGTAGTGTGTATGTATGGTGTGGAGGGGTGGGGGTGTGTGGTATGGGGTATACATGGTGTGTGTGTAGGTATCCGCATGGTATATGTGGGCCATACGTATATCTGTGACATTGGGACAAAGTGTGCCAGCATGTGAGGGATGTGTGTGTGTGTCCGGTGTGTATGAGAGACACTCTACCCCAACTCTGGCCAGGCCTTTTATATATTGTTGAATCATTCTGACACTGGGACAGAGATACATAGACATTGTCATCCCTTGGGGCTTACCTTCTCTACCTCCTTTTCTCATTCCTGAATATTCATTCAGAAAACACATGTCAAGTGCCTGCTCCATGCTGGGCATACACAGTGAACAAGTGGCTGGTCCCTGCCCCGAGGAGCCATGATCCTCTTGGGAGGCCTGCAGTCGTTACATAACCTTCTGGATGAATATAAACTGAAGGCAGTGACAGGCGCGCTGCCACGCAGAACACCATAGTTAGTGTTGAGCATCAGGGTGGACTGTCCTCCAGGAAGTACCTGAGACTGGGATAGCTGGTCCAGAGCCCTGAGGTAGGGGCAGCATGGAATGCCAAGGTGGCAGGCAAGAGAGAGCAAGCAGAGACTTGGTGTGAGTTAGAGTCAGGCAGGCCACATGGTCTTCCTGGCTACAGAAGACTGCTGGCATGTGAAGAAACTGAGGTACAAGGAAACGAAGCCACCTAGGCAGGACTGGAAGCTTGGTGGGATGGGGACTGGTATAGTCTGCTGGGTGGAGCCCTTGTCCATTGCTGTGTCTCCTCCGCGACATTTGAGTGGGTTTTTTAAAGTGTCGAAGAGACCTGGGGAGCAGCAGGACTCCCTCCAGCTTCTGTGCGTCCCTCCCCAGCCTCCAGCCTCTCCTGGGTACGTGCTTCTCAATGAAGGAAACCAGGGAGCCACAGATGACTCCTGAGCAGGGCAGGCCCACAGTGCTCCCCTGGCCAGCAACTGCCAGGTTTCCCGGCATTGGCATAGAAAGTTGGCTGCCTGCCCACCTGTCGGGGCCAAGACCATCGCTGGCCAACCTCTGCTGACCCAGTCTGCACTCCCTCCACTGATACTGGCCAGGGCAGGGGGCACAAGCAGTGGGCATCCTGGGAGCTGTCACCATGGCCCACTGGGACCTAAAATTTCCAGGAAGCATTTGCAAAGCTGGGCTTGATAAATGGCAAAGCTATTCCCAGAGGTTGGCAGAGACGCAGCCTTCTCTCTGGATCCCTAATGGGAGGCTTGGGGTTCAAAGAGGAACCTGGGCTCCTCCTGCAGCCCACAGCAGCCAAAATACTCCATAAACGTTCATTGGGGCTGTTTCCATATCTCATACTCAGGTAATGTGTCTGATGGAGGACCGCACCCAGCTGCTTCACCACGGTGGGTCTACAGCCCTCAGTGTGACAGTTGGCATGCTCTGTCACCTGTCTCTTGGAGCTACTGTTCTGAAGCTTCACAGGAGGACAAGGGTATTTATAATATTTTGTGTCCTCTGGCCTCCCAGCTCCTGCCTCTACTGTCCCCTTAATCTGTACCCTGTCTGTCCTCATGCGTCCCTGCACCCCACAGAGGTGTAGCCTGTGGGGGGTCTTTGGGCATGCCGGAGCCCTTCCAATCAGATGGCAGCAGTCTCAGCACCAGCAGGCATCCAGTCAGGAGTGGTGCCCAGGCACTGTGGAGCCTAGCAGTGTGTACAGCTGCAGCTGCAGGGGAGAGGTGGAACATGGCTGCCTTAGTAGGTATAGCACAGTGAGGCCGGTGCCACAGAGCTGGCCGTGCCAGTGTGTCCTTTGTAACCCTTAGAGTTCCTCCTTGTGCCTTGGGAACAGCATCCTTTCTGGAAGCCCGTTCCTCATCTGTCACAGTGGGCTGGTCTCTGTAAAGTCGGCCTAGAGGTCAGTGTCTTCTTTCCAACCCGGGAGAAGCCAGAGTCTCAAGGTTTGTTTCCAGGAGCAAAATATGTTTCTTCTCCCTTCCTCTTCTTTTTCTTGATTCCTTGAGTTTGTGTCTTGCCATGTATCCCAGCCTGGCCTTGAACTTGTTGTTTAACTTGGGCTGCTCTGGAGCCCGAGGTCCTCTTGCCTCAGCCTCCTGGATCTGGGATTACAGGCTTGTGTGTCCACCACTGGCTTTGTTTCTTGTTCCTGTCCTTTGAGCCCTGTCTGTCCCTGCAGCTGCTATACACTCTCTGAGGCAAACTCCCACTTACAGTAAGGATTGCTATAGGCCCGGGGGGGGGGGGCATTCATCTTTAGCCTCAAAGGGTGACAGTAGGGACCATTTGAAGATGGACACAGGGCACCTGTAGCTTGGTGCTGGTGCACCGTAGTCTCTGAAGGTCAGATCTGTCTGTGTGTCTTGTCTTTCCACCATTACAAGGAGCAACCCAGGACCAATGAAGTGGGCAATATTATTTCTATGGTGGAACAGGGTCCTGGAAGTAGGACCTGTCTTCTCCTAGGCCCAGGACTCAGTGCCCCCCTTGGGGAGCTGATTCCCCATCCATCCATCCATCCATCCATCCACCCATCCATCATCCATCCATCCACCCATCCACCCACCCATTCATTGATTCATTCATTGATTCATTCATTCATTGATTCATTGATTCATTGATTCATTCATTCATTCATATATTCTCTTCTTCATTTGCTACCTATTGCTATGAAACAGGACTCGGCAGCTGGTAGCTGAAAGCTAAGTTACATAGGTGTCCTCCTACCGAGGACACCTCCAGGAGCCATCTGAGGGACTCAGTGGAGACCAACTTGGTCAGGCCAAGAGGTGGCATGGCACCTGGGTCGGAGTGTGGCATTGAATGACTCTTGAATGACTCTGGGAAGGGGAGAACAGTGTCTTCTCAGGAGGGGAAACAGGGCAAAGACAAAAGGGGTTCCTGGGTCTCTTAGCAGCTGCTGGTGTAGTGCGGTTGGAGCTGGGCCTGTCTAGCCTCAGAACCTAGCACTGCCCCACCCAGGCTGAGAGTGGGTCAGGACATGGAGGCTGGCTGGGGAGACTGTGGGCACCTTCAGTCCCTCATAATAACCTCACCTCCTCAGCGACATCAGACTCGCGTGGTTATTTCCCGAAGGCCACAGTTCTTGGGACTGACTGCACCTTCCGTTCTTTTTTCTTTCTCTACTTAAAACAAGTGACCTTGATCAGATGACAGGAGCAACTCTCTGCCTCAGTTTCTCTTTTTGTACTCAGAAGAGTGTCAGTGACACTGCCCCCTTTAAGGCTTGATTTGTGGGTGAAGTGGGGTCCCAAATACCAACGAGGTGTCTAGAACAGAGCCTGGTGCGTAACGGGCACCCAAGAAATGGCTGATATGCTCCAGTTCTTGCAGAAGGTCCTGGATCTCTAAGAGAGACCAGCCTGAGAAAGAGGACAAAAGAGTGAGTACTCTATAGAGTACCAGCACTAAGAGAGCTAGATGGCAAAAATGAGGCAGGGTCAGATCACAAGATCCACGACTACATCCAGCACTCTGTGGAGGGGGTACAGTGGCCAGTCTTTGTAAGAGCTTCAGAAAGTAAAGGAGAATTCTTGGAACCGCCAGGGTCCCTCTCACGCCTAGAACAGAATGGCTGTACCTCACCACCCCCAGGCCTCTCTGGGACCCTGCTAGAGTCCTTTTCTCCTTGGAACCCTCTTTTTTTGGCTGGCCTGGTTTCTGCGTGGCCCACATTCCAGGTGACAGCTTTGGGCGGGAGGGTAGGCTGTGAGCCTTTGCTTGGAGAGTCGCTGTCAGGTCCAGCCCTGACCTTGGGCCTTGGGGGCACTTCCCCCTGCCAGGAGATGCAGCTGTAAGTGGTGGACAGGTGGTCCATCTCTCCTGGCATCCAGACCTACCAGAAGCCCCCTACTCCATCTGGACACCCTGCATTGGGGAGCAGATTATTCAGGCCACTGTACAGATTCTGTGTCAGCTGTGCTTGTCACTGGGGAGGCAGGGCTGTGAGCAGCCACACCTGGTACAGTATCCCAGCCCTTCCTGAGCTGTTAGTGAGGCTGTTGAGTGATTGAGGGGACACAGGTGATAGCAATGTGAGGTGGACGGGGCGGGGGGGAGGTCCTCTGCTGAGGGTGGGGATCTCCTTCTTTCTCCCTGTCCCATAAGACATCCTCTCCCTGACCCCTTCATATTTAGGTCACACAGAAATCCAACTCTTGCTTCCTGCCTGTGCTCCACCTCTGAGCTCCCCTGGCCACTGCTACCTCTCAGAACCCAAGCACTTTCTCCCTTGTGAGGGTTCTTGGCTACTCTGGACCAAATGCTAGAGACATGAAGGTGAAGGCCTCCAAGCTGGTCAAATCTTAGTCCAGGAGAAGACTGGCAGACTTCTGAGATAATCCAGGACACCTGTTGATGTAGAGGAAGGTCCTGCAAGGGGCACCAGGATGTGGTGGTGATCCGGGCCAGTATTCTAGAGCAATGTTTTGTGCTGAATCTTGGGGGTTAAGCTGAGTGAGCCAACACCTGGAGACATCAGCCCTCCTGGCCGAGAGGACAGCAGGTGTGAAGACCCACAGTAGAGGGAGGCCATGCTGCTTGTAGATGCAGGCAGACTGAGTCTTTTCAAACCACAAATACCAGGCTGAGGGGCTGGGCCACCTCACCGGGCTGTGAGGAGCTGCGGGTGCGTTTCCAGCATGGCTGTGGCTGGATCAGGTGCGAGCATGGTTGGGTGATGGTCACTGCTTCCCCCTGCTGCTCTGCAGGCTGCCCAGGCTTCCACAGCAGATGCACAGGGCCAGGCTAGCCAGCTGGGAATCAGAAATAGCATGCACGTGCTGCCGTGCTGCCCCTCCTCAGCGCCTTTCAGCTATGCCTGCCGAAGTCAAGGACAGCTCAGTGCTTGCGGCCGAGTGACCTTCTTCCTTCCATTTATTAATATACCACCCGCTGGGCCTTAGGTAGTGTGGAGAGCGTGAAGGGTGGGGCAACGAGAAGTGCTGAGGCTGAAAATTCCACCCGGCTACAGAGAGATGGCCAAGATGGATGGAGATAGTGTACCCATTCTGCTTGTCCCCCTCACCCCCACCACTATTCATTGGTAGCAGCCTTCTAGATGTTTCTACGTCAGTCTGGCCTGGCAGGTATTCTTGAGTCACCCATCCTGTGCCAGGCTCTGTGGGGAGAGTCCTGTTGCCAGGAAACAGAGGACGTGATGAGGCTGGGTGAGTGGGGGGGGGGGAGTGTATGGGGGTGCTGTGCAGCCTTGAGTTTGGGGGTTTACATGAGGGCTCCGAACTTACTACGGACTTCAGACAAGTTTCCTCGGTTCCCTGGGTCTCCGTGTGGAGAGCTCAGCGGCAGTCCCCATTCGGAAGACCATTAAGAAGGAAGGAAGTGCTTGGGGTGGCGCTGGGCCCTCAGCGGGTGCCCACAAATGGTGTGGCAGATGATATTGGTGTTCTTTGTCGGTGAAGTGCAGACGTTCAAGTGACTTTATATAAAATGGGACCACATCAGTTCAGTTTTTCTGTACCAGCCTTTGGCACCACGTGGATGCTGTTTCTGTGTCAGAGACTCACTTGGATTTGCGAGTTGAGATCGTTTGTGTCTTGTTTGTACTGATCCCCAGTGTCCTGTGCCGTGAGCCATGACTCCCACACCCAGCTCTTGAAGAAGCCCCAAGTCTCTAAGCACCCAGGTTCTCTCTAGACCTTGCAAGAAGAATGCTCCTTTTGTCTGGCCGCCTTTCCTCGGCTTCTGTCGGGAAGCTTCCACATTGCTGTATGAACAGATAGCACAGTGAGTGGTCTTCAACGCTTCGTGTGTGTCCACCGCTGTTGACAGGCTGTTGGGTTACTTCCAGGTGTTGACTGTGGACAGCATTCCTTTGAACTTTCCTCCGAATTCCTTTTAGTAAAGTGCAGAGTTGTTTATGGCGAGTGTCCAGCCAGGGCTGGGCTTCCCCATTGCCGATGAGATGAGCGTGCCCAGCTTTGGTAGGTCTGGTCACACAGTCTTCCCAAGAGCTTGTGCTAATAAAGTCCCGCCTGCAAGTGACTTCAGCACCTCCGTGACCTCACCAGCTCCAGGTCTCGACTACAGATACTCTCCAAGTAAACAAATAAAGTTTCGATAGATTACTTAACTCAGTGTGTTGACAGATAAAAGAATAAAAAAAGGAAACCAATAAAATAAACATTAATAATAAAGCAATGATCGTAAAGACGCCCTTCAGTAGGTAAATGGATAAGCAAACTGTGGTATGTCTACATGTATTATTTGGTAGCAAAAAAAAAACCAAAAAACAAACCCAAACAAACTGTAAAAGGGGTGGGGCTGGGGATAGCCTGTAACAAAATAATTGCTACATGAAAGAAAATAATCTGAAAAAAATTGTAAACCCGTGACCATGCTATCATCTGTAACTTTTGGGAAAAGACAGATTTTTAGAGACATGAAAAGATTAGTGGTTGTGGTTTCTAGGGATGGGGAGACAGGAGGAGGAGGAGGATGGGAGGAAGCCCAGGTATTTTGGGGTGAGAGCAGTGTAACTATATTCGGAATGATATTGTAGTGGAGGGGTCTATGCTACTAAATGCGTGTTAAAACCCAGGGGATGTGCAGCTCAGAGGGCATGGCCGATGCCAAGGACTGTGAACATGGGCTGGTCAGCTGTACCAGCTACTGTGCTTGCTCAGGGTATTCTGAATGGGAGTGACTGTCAGAACCAGGGGTGACTGTCAGAGATACCGGGGTGTGAAACCTGTGCTTTCTGCTCAGCTCTTCTGTAAACTCTAAACTTCTCTAAAATACTGCTTATTTAAAGACAGATAAAACGTTAGAAATAATAAAAAGGAAAAAGACAAAACCAAAAATCAATAGCAGCGCCTGGTGTGACCTGGGGCACAGGGTTCCTGTGGGCCCTGCAGAGATTTCTCTTTTTAAATTGATTTAAACTCTCCATTTATTTGATTTTATTGTGTGTGTCTGTGTGTGCACATGCCACAACATTCATGTGGGGATCAGAGGAAACAGATTCTCACAGAATCTCACAGATTCTCTCCTTCCACTATGGGAATCGAACTCATGTTGTCGGGCTTGCTGGCAAACACCTTTACTTGTTGAGCCATCTTACCTGCCCAAGATTTTCCTCTTCCCTCTCAGTCCTCTTCCCTCCTGCTGTAGAAACACATCCCTCTTACTAAGCATGGCTTTTAGCGCCTCCAGGGGGGGGGCGATTTCATCCTGCTGGTGGAGTAGGAGCTGTTGTGTTTGGGAACAGACCTGGAGATTGATAAAGTCGTGGGCTCTGGGCTCTGCACATCACGTCCGAGCAGACGTGATTTAGAAAGGCATCACCCTGCCGTGTGTCAGCATCTCAGTATGGTTATCTCTGAACGGCGGCATGAGACTTGCTGCATTCTGGAAATAAATGATTATGGATGTGTGAACAGATGAGTCTTAAAATTTCCAGACGATTTTAGAACCTTTAAATTAAAAGAGCCCATGAAGGTGTATGCCAGTTTAATCTTTATTCCTAGTGTAACCTTGATTTATTGCTCTTTAAAAAAAAAAAAAAAAAAACAGTTTATGTTGAGGTATAATTGATGTATAATAAACCATACACACAGATACCCACCAACAACCAACGTCTCCTTGTCCCTGTGTGATCTTCCCCTTGTCCCCTCCTCACCGTTGCTCCCCCTTCTCCCACCTGCTCCTCCCATCCCCCAAGCAAGGATCTGTTTGTGTTTCCTAGCTTTCTATAGAAATGGGATGATACACTGTTCCCTCTTTGTCAGCCAGCCTTCTCTTAAGGTTCTTGACTGGAGTCTTACTTCCATAGCAGCAGCCACTAGTCCTTCTTTATAGCCATTGTGTGGGTGTGACAGCGTTCATTTACTGATGGGCATCTGGGTTGGTTTCCAGCATGAGATGAGTACAAAGCTTCTTATGGACAATGATGACTAAGTCTTCCTGTGAATCTGTGCTTCATCTCTCTTAGGTAGATGCTGAGAAAAGTGGCTAGACAATATGTTGGGTGTGTGCTTAGCTTTTTAAGAAACTACCAGAGTTTTCTAGAGTAAGGTCACCGTTTTCACTCCAGTTCCTCCTCACCCCTCAGCACTGGGTTGGGTTGATGTGCTGAGCCTTCTGGCTTTAGGCATTCTGTGGGTGCAGAACCTCACCACACTGTCAACTCTCAGTTCCTTAAGAACCAGTGGAACATCTTTTCATATACTAAGTATCTTCTAAGTTTAAATCTCTTCTCTCTGACTTTTTTTCTTATGGAGACCTGAGTGCTCTTTCTGTATTCTGGATTCAAGTCCTATAAAAGATATGTGAACACCATGTTTTTCCTGGTTTGTGACCTGTCTGATCATTTCTGTAAGCGTGTCTTCAAGGAGTTGGTTTTCATTTCAGTGGAGCCCAACTTATCCATTCTCTGACAAATTGTACCCAGTGTCGCATCTAAGAACCTTTGTCTAACCCAAGATTATCATGGGGTCTTCTACAAGATTTTTTGTTTGGTTGTTTGGTTGGTTTTGTTGGTGATGTTTTCGAGTTTTTATTAATTTTAAAATCAGTTTCATCTAAGCATATGGGTATTTTGTCTGCATGTATGTCTGTGCACTGCATGTATGCCTGATACCCAGAGGTCAGAGAGGGCATCAGATCCCCTGGGATTGGAGTTATAGATGGTTATGGGCTACCATGTGGATGCTAGGAACAGAAGCCAGGTTTTCTGGAAGAGTAGCCAGTGCTCTTGTTCTTAACCACTGAGCCCAGGTTTAGAGGTTTAGATTTCATAACTGTGGTTCATATTTTAACTGTTCTGTGTAATGTGTAAGTCTAGTTGAAGTTTCATATGTTACATAGAAATATACCTTCAATCTAGTGTTTGAAAGGTCTCCTGGGGATGGTGAGATGGCTCAGAGGATAAAGGATCTGCCAAGGCTGACCACCTGAGCTCAACCCTGGGACTCACATGGTGGAAGGGGAGAACTGACTCCCACATGTGCACCCTGGCACACAGTGTGCATATGTAAAATAAATAAACATGTGGTTCTTGTTATTGTTTAACATGCTGCACTGACTCCACTGCATCCTCTGTGGACTCTCCTGGCTCCACTGTGTTCTTTTGTCAAAGATCAGATACTCAGGGGCTGATGATCTAACTGAGGGGGCCAGGGTTGAGGTACCAGGCTTTTGGTTAAATCCCAGTAAAACAAATACAAACAAAACAAAATGTTTGGGGGAGGAGAGAGAGGGGGTGGACACAGACAGAGAGAGACAGACAGAGATTGATTGATTGACTTAAAAATCAGTTGTTTACAGATGGAGATGTCCCTCTGTTGGCAGAGGGCTTGTCTAGCCTATATGAAGCCCTAGATTGAGTCTCCGAGTACTACATAAACCAGCCATGGTTTTGCAACACTAATCCCAACACTCAGGATGTGGAGGCAGGAGGATCAGAAGTTGGAAGCCCTGGGCTCCAGAGCTGGCTCACCGTTGAGAGAGCTTGCTGTTCTTGCAGAGGGCACAGTGTTCAGCCTGCTACACCTATGTTGGCTCACAACTGCCTGTAACTCTTGCTCCGGGGGATCTGATGACCTCTTGTGACCAACACAGGCAAGTGCACACATGTGCTTATGTATAAACATACAGGTATGCATACATTTTTTTTTTTTTAAATTTCAAGGTCAGCTAGGTGTGGTGGCACATACCTTTAACCCCAGTACTCAAGAGGCAGAGGCAGGCAGATCTTGAGTTTGAGGCCAGTCTGATCTACAAAGTGAGGATATCCGGGGTTATTATGCAGAGAAACCAGAAAGGAAAAAATAGATAGGTCAAGATCATCCTCAGCTGCATAGAAAGTTTGAGAACAGCCTGGGCTACATGAGACCCTAACAACAAAAAAGAACTATTTGTGTGTATGTGAGTCCATTTCTGGCCTCTGTTCTATTCCATTGGTTTGTCTTCTAGGATGGTCTTGCACTGTTTAGATGTTGGGCCCTCTGACTTCCCTGGTCATTGCCTGGGCTGCTTTGGCTCTTGTGGGTCCTTCGCATTTCCATGTGAGTGTGAGAATGAGTTTATCAGTTTCTGCAAAAGTCTCTGCTGAGATTATGTTTGGGGTTGACTTGACTCCTTGGATCTATTTGAGGAGAATGAACATCTAAACAATTCAGAAACATTTTTTTAAATAATTTATTTTTATTTTATGTGTGTGAGTGTTTGGTCTGCATGGTATTCTGTGCATTGCATGTGTGTCTGGTGTCCTCAGAGGCCAGAAGAGGGAATCAAAGCCCCTGAAACTGGAATTATGGGCAGTTGCGGGCTGACATGTAGGTGCTGGGAACTGAAACCAGGTCCAAGATTGCTGTAAACTCCTGACCCATCTGTCTAACCCAAACTGCATTCTAAAACTGCTGGGCAATATTTATCATATTTTATTCAAATTTTATTTCATGTACTTACTTAGTCGTAGTGAGAAGGAGTTTTCCATTGTTCTGCAAACTCACTTCTTTGCTCTGCTTCTTCCTATTTTGATGGGACTCTGGGTGGCGTTTAGAGTTGTTTATTTTAGACAGTTCACAGCCAGTATAGCAACAACATAAGTGTTTGAGGTCTGTACTTGAGTCTTGCTATAATGATGAGCTCACTGGCGGTTGTAGCTGTGTGTGTGTGTGTGTGTGTGTGTGTGTGTGTGTGTGTGTGTGTGTGAAGCCCATTACCCTTCCTAAAGGGTGAACATGTGGTCTGCAAGCCTTTCTTCCAGCTCTGAATGTCTCTGTTCATTTTCTTGCTTGATTGCTCTGGCTAGAACTTCCAAAGCGTTCTGAGCAGGAGAGATGAAAGTGGCCAACTTTTCCTTGTTTCCTGTCTTAGAGGAAGAGTCTACCCTTCACCATTCACTATGATGGTGGCTAAGTTTTGACATATACTCTTGAAAAGTTTTCTCTGTTACTGGTCTGGAGAGATGGTTTAGTGGTTAAGAGCATCTATGTTCTTGTGAAAGACCTAGGTTTGGTTCCCAGCACCCACATGGTGGGCTATAGCTGTCTATAATTCCATTTCTTGGGGGGATCTGATGCCTTCTTCAGGGTTGCTTCTGGTTCTAGGTACATGCATGGTGAACAGACATACATGTAAGCAAAATGTGCATACTGGTAAAATTTAAGAAATAAATAGTTTCCAGGAGCCTGTTACTAGCATTCTAGCAAATTCGAGGTCAGCCTGGTCTACAAAGTAACTTCTAACCAAGGCTACATAGTAAGGATCTGCCTTTTAAAATGAATAGCTGGGTGGTGGTGGTAGTTGTGCACACCTTTGATCCTCTCACTTGGGAGGCAGAGGCAGGCAAATCTCTGTGAGTTTGAGCTCAGCCTGGTCTACAGAGCCTAGGACAGTCAGGGCTGTGCAGAGACTCAATGTGTCTCAGTGAATTAATAAATAAATAAAACAGAGTTTTGTATATTTGTTGGTTTTTTTTTTTAAATTTTTTTATTGGATATTTTATTTACATTTCAGATGTTATTCCCTTTCCCCATTTATCCTCCACCCAGAAATCCCCTATTCCATCCCCCCTCTTCCTGCTTCTATGAGGATGTGCCCCCACTCACCCACCCACCCACCCACCCACTCCCATTCCCCCACACTGGGGCATCCAGTTGGTTTTGTTTTTATGAGATGGGATCTTCTGTCATCCAGTATAGTCTCAAACTTCTACTGACCCCTCCCATTTCATGCCCCCCTCCAGTTCTGGGGTTACAGGCGACGGCACCCACACTCAGCTTGGTAGGTTCTTTCCTGTGTGGAGCCATTCTCTTCTGAGTCTGGGAAGATGCTCTGCATTGTGAATCCTGTTGGAGCTTGTTGAAGGCATTTTCCATGTCTATTGAGATAATAGTCATGGTTTTTCTCTTGGAGTCAGACCAGACCTTTCATTGGTTGATCCTCAAGCGCGGAACCAACCCCGAATTCTTCACGGGAATCTCGTTTGATCAAGATGCTGTTCTTTCCTAAACAGTTGAGCTGGATGTACTGAAACTTTGGCATCCATGTTCATGGAGGATGCTGCTTATTTTTACTTTTTTTCTTTTTGTAGCTTCGAGGTCTAATCATTTATTTGTTACTCTTAAAGACTTACTTTCGACTGGACTTGGAAGCAGAAGCTCTCAGCGAGGACAGCCTACGTCTCCTGGCGATCTGTTCCTGTTGCTTTTCTTTAGCTTCCTTCATTCTCTTGGCCAAAAGTTTAGCGTATTCTGCAGCCTCCTCGTTTTTCATAGTGCGTTGTTTTTTTGGAGCAGTATGTTCACGTTGGTGTCTCAGGACACGTGGAGTAGCAAGATGCTACCTAAGCCTTCTGTGCTTCCCTCCTGGGCTTCTTACATCTTTAAGGGCCTTCAGACAGTATTAGCAGACACATCTTTAGAGAGATTGAAAAGCTTCTGGATTCTGTTAACTCTTTTAGGCCCCAACCATGGAGGCCCAGCAGTGTCTGTCGGTCCAGAAATGTCTTTCTCTCCTTTCCTCACAATAACTAAGTGGAGAACACTCAGATTGGCATCCACAGTGCATCTATGAACAGACTTACGATTCCTCTCTCCGGTCCCTCTGGGCTATAACAGGAATGCCCCTCACCCAACAGCAGGCATACTGTACTGTGGGTCAAGATGCCATGCTCATGGGAAATCCTCGTTTGTTGTTTCTGTCACTCTATCTTATGTGTGCATGGGAGCACATCACCTTTGTGCTCCTCACCCAGAGCTCGAGCAGCTGCTTCTGTGGCTTTCTCAGAGAAAGTAGGAGTCTGCATCCATTGCCCACTTCTGTGAGTATGTGGTGGCCAGTGGCTGGGAAGGAGATACTCAGCTTTATCTTGTCACTGTCAACCAACATAAAAAATCCAAAAGATGTTGATCTTAATTTCCATGGATTGTGGGTTTTTTTTTCCAGTCTGAATATTGGGGCACCTTTAGATGAGATAGAAGTGTTGCCTTCTCTTTAATCTTTTTCATAAAAAGTATTTATTTATGTTTAGTTTATGTGTATGGGTGTTTTGCCTGAATGCATGTTTTTGTCTGTGTATCACATGTGTGCAGTGCACACAGAGATAAAAAGAAGGCGTTGGCTCCCCCAGAGATGAAGTTATAGTTAGCTGTGAGCTGCCATGTGGGTGCTGGGAACTGAGCCTGGGTCCTCTTGGAGAGCAGTCAGTGCTCCTGACGACCGAGCCTTTCACAAGTCCCTCTTTAATCAGTTAGAAAAAAGTAGTATCTCTTCCAACAGTTCAGATAGAATGAGCTATGAAAGCTCTTAGTGGAGAAGGTTTTTTTTGTGGTTTTGGTTTGTTTGTTTGTTTGTTGAATTTATATGCTGTTTTCTTCCTAGCACTAATGCATCTCTCATTTTTAAAATTCAAATATTTCAGTTGAGCCCTAAGATTGTTCATATGTGTGAAGCATCATGTCAAGTTTCACTGTGTGTACTCTGGGCTGCATTCAGCTCGGGACAAGTGTCTTTCTCTTTACACACAGGTCATTTTGTAGAGTATTCCACCTCCTTCCTGGCCTTTAAAAATATGCATGACTGTGACTCTAGACAGCAGAACACCAGTGTACCACAGAACCAACTCTATCCTCCCCCTAAATAGACAAGTAATTGTATCCTTAACAAATATAAGGCGACTGAGTCTATTGGCTTACCGGAGCCTTGCCTGTGGTACCTTCCAAGCAATGTATCCTGCTGAGGCCAGCTGTGGGTGGCTTACACCCATAATCCCAGCTCTTGGAAGGCAGAGGCAGGTGGATCTCTGTGAGTTTGAGGACAGCCTGGTCCACAGAGTGAGTTCCAGGACAGCCAAGGCTATGCAGAGACTCTGTATCAAACAAAGAAACAGTAACAACAAAAGAGGGGTTAAAATAGAGAAATGTATCCTGCTCAGTCCTTTTGAAATGTATCAGCATAAAGTTGTTTATAATATTACTTTGCTAACATTATTTTTGGTGTGTGTGATTATTATGTGCGTTCAGTGCAGGGACACATGTTGTGTGCTTGTGGAGGTCAGAGGGCAGCCTTAGGTGTGGGTCCTCCATTTTACCCCTGACTTGAGACAGGACTTCTCTTCCCTGTGGGGGGTCTGTGACCTACTCCACCTCCTGATGCTTGCAGGAGTGCTAGGGTCACAGATGCTGGAATGGCACTGCATCTCCCCAGCCCTTGTTAAATAATAGAATATTGCATTTGTTTGCTTAGTGTGTGTGCATGTGTGGAGGTCAGTAGACAAATACCGAGAGCAGGCTTTCCCCTCCTACCATGAGTGTTCTGAGGCTTGAATACCAGACTTTCCCCTCCCACCATGTGTGTTCTGAGGATTGAATATGGAGTGTCCTGCTCATCTGTAGTGGGGGGCAGCAGCAGGGTGGGGGTTGGAGGTGGCAAGTGGGGAGTTGCCATATTTAACAATGTATCGAGAGAATTCACATTGGCTGAGAATAATAATGCAGGCCTGTAATCCCAGCATTGGGTAGGCAGAGGCACGAGGATCATTGTAAGTTTGAGGCCAGCTTGGTCTACATAGTGAGTTTCAAATCAATCAAGGCTCCACAGCAAGTCTCTGTCAAAACCACAAAGAGCTAGTGAGGGATTGATTTGCATGTCACATGTGTTCCTTACTTTCCTTATCACTGTGAAAGACCACTTGACCAAAGCAATTGAGGGGGAAAGAGGGTTCGATTGAGTTACTCTTTTGCCCATGGTGTGGACCAGGGTTCAACTTCGTTGTTGTGCAGGCGAATAATAAGCTGTGCTGGTACCGTTTGCCGAAGTCTCTCTCTCCTATTGAATGGCCTTGGCACCTTCTTTGAAAATTGATTAATCATAAGTGTGAGGTTTGTTGTCTTCTCCTAGACTCTCAGTTTTATTGCATTGATTGTCTTACCGACAGAGCAGCACGCACTCGGTCTCTGTAGCGCTGCAGTAAGCGGTCAGCTTTATTATCCCCTTAATATCTGTAGGGTTTGTAGGATGTCGCCTGCTTCACTCCTGGTATTGGCAATTTGTGTTTAATCTTCTTCTCTTTCTCATTTTTAATTTTCCCCATCAGTCTGGGTATGTTTTAATGAATTTTATTGATCTTTTTGAAGGACCATCTTTTGCTGCTGATTTTTCTCGATCGCTTTTAAATTTTCTCTTTTATTGATTATGATTCTGATGTTGGTTATTTCCTTTCTTTTACTTAGTTCAAATTTAATTTGTTTTCTTCCTAATATTTGAAGGGGACAGCTAGAGTTGCTGATTTTTAAATGGTTTTATTTTCATGCACTTGGGCATTTTGTGCTGTAAAGCTTCCCCTAAGTACTGCTTGGACATTCCACACACAGAAAACCGTGTTTTTAAATTATGTGTATGCATGTGATTTCTGTGTGAGGAGCTGCAGTTATGGACAGTCCTGAGCGACCTGCTGAGGAGGCTGGGGACCAAGCTCTGGTCATTGCTAGAACTGCAGTCATAACCACTGAGCCACCAGCCCTGTCCCACCCTTTCGACCTGTGTTTTCGTTTTTTTATTTGGTTCAAGTAACTTGGCATTTCCCTTCTGGTTTCCTGTTTGTCCCCTGAAGTGACTTAGCAGTATAGTATTTTGTCCTTAAAGATGTGAGAATTTCCAGGGATCTCTCTGTAGTAGCTTTTAGTTTAATTCTGCTATGATCAGATGGTGTATTGTGTGACTTGAATCTTTAAAAATGTATTAAGACTTGTTTAATAGCACAGAATATGGCCTATTTCTGCAAATGTTCCACGAGAAGAATTTGCAGTCTGCTGTTAGTGAACAGAGTGTTCTAGGAATATCACTTAGGCCAAGGTAGTTGAGAGCTCTTTGCCCTTCTTCTCTGTACGCTCACTTTATTAATTACTACAAGGTGGAGGAATTTGCAACCCTAATTGGGGATTTGTCTTCTTCCCCTTGGATTTCAAACCCATCCCTGCTTCCTCCTGTGTGTGTGTGTGTGTGTGTGTGTGTGTGTGTGTGGCCAGAGGAGGACATTGGATATCCTGTATTCATTCCCTTGGGACAAGATCTCTCACTGAACATGGAGCTAGCCTGGCAGCCAGCAAGTCCCAGTGATCCTCCAGTCTCCACTCCCCAGGGTTACAGACTGTCTTGGGGCTATGTACAATGTTCTTATGTACAAGTTTGGAACTCAGGTCCTCTCACTCACACAGTGGGTGCTCTCAGATCCTTATGCACACACAGTGGGTGTTCTTACCCACTGAGCTGCCTTTCCAGGCCCCAAATGTATTTGGTTTTGTGTATTTTGAAGCTTCACTTTTATTTTATTTTTTTTTAAATATTATTTATTTATATGAGTACACTGTAGCTGTCTTCAAACATACCAGAAGAGGACATTGGATCCCATTACAGATGGTTGTGAGCCACCATGTGGTTGCTGGGAATTGAACTCAGAACCTCTGGAAGAACAGTCAGTGCTCTTAACCTCTGAGCCATCTCTCCAGCCCTGAAGCTTCACTTTTAAATGCATAAGTATTTAGGAATACTCTTCTTCTTAATGAATTGACCTGTTTTTCATTACAAAGTTACTTTGTAACTGTAACTGGCAGTGTTGATGTGGCCTGTGTTTTCCCACCCTGTTAACTTTTTTAAAGAAAGATTTCTTTCTTTCTTTCTTTCTTTCTCTCTCTCTCTCTCTCTCTCTCTCTCTCTCTCTCTCTCCCTCTCTTTCTTTCTTTCTTTCTTTCTTTCTTTCTTTCTTTCTTTCTTTCTTTCTTTCTTTCTTTCTTTAATGTATCTGAGTACACTGTTGCTACACACCAGAAGAGGGCATCAGACCACATTACAGATGGTTGTGAGCCACCATGTGGTTGCTGGGAATTGAACTCAGGACCTCTGGAAGAGCAGTCAGTGCTCTTAATCGCTGAGCCATCTCTCCAGCCCCCCTTTTAACTTTTTTGTTGTTGTTTATTTGTTTTGTTTTGTTTTGTTTATTTTCTGAGACAGATACTATATACTTTTGGCTAACCTGGAACTCACTATGTAGACCAGGCTGGCCTCAAACTCAGAGATTCCCCCTGCCTCTGTCTCCTGAGTGCTGGGATGAAAAGCATGTGCCACTACACCTGGATTAAGTTGTAGTTTTTAAAATAAACCTATTCTCTTAAAATTGTTCTTACGTTTTAGTGTGTGTGTACATGTGTGTGCCTGTGCACAGACATGTTTGTGTGCCTATGTGTGCACATGTGCATGTCACTACATACCTTAGAGGTTAGAGGACAAACTGTGGAAGTTGACCCTTCTCCCATATGGGACCCAGGAATTGAACTCAGGTTTGGTCACAGAGAGTGACAGAGCCTTTACCTGCTGAGCCATCTCTATGGGCCCATCTTCGTTGTTGTTTTATAATTGAAATGTGTCCCTTTTTTCTTTTTTTCTTTTGAAACAGGTATCCAGGCTGGCCATGAACTCTTCATCCTCCTGCCTCAGTTTCCTGAGTGCTGGGATTACAGGTGTGTTTCATCATGCCCAGCTACAGTTCTTATATGCAACATATAGTTGTATCTTTAAAACAAAAGCAAAAGTTGAATCTGAGACTCTCTGCCTTTTATTTGGGTCAGTTAGGCAATTTATATTTAATATGATTGGTGATGCGTTAGGTATAAATTTCTGATGTATTTCCTATTCTCTACCTTCTTTAGATTTGATTATATTTTCTCCGTTCTGCTTATCTTTTTGTGATTAGATGTTACTTTGTTAGTGATTGCTGAATGCTGTGTAGTATACATTTTCAATGTCATAGCCCACTTTCAAGTGATGTCTTATTGCTTCACATCTTGGAGAATATTGACTGGCATTCCTCCATTTCTCTCTTGACTGCATGTTGTTTTGTTGTGTGTTTTACTTTTATGAGTCATCACACTATATTAATGTCATTGTTGTTACTGTTACTATTGTTTTTGGCATTTAGGAGACTCTCTTGAAGCGGGTTCCAGGCTGGTCTAGGACTATTGCTGTTCCCTGAGGGCTGACGTTATGGGCATGAGTCGCAGTGCTGGCTATGGTTAATAGTTTTGTCCAAATTATCATTTAGCGTTGAAAAGGGTTTAAGTGACAAGAACAATAAATTCAGTAGTACCTCCCATGACTGCTAAGCCTAAGAGAGCCATGTTTTCTCTACCCTCTACCCTTCAGCATGAAGGGTTTTCATATGTCTTATGCTGTGGGTTTACTTACAATGGTATGTTTCTATTTTTTTCTGTCTAAAAAAGCCACTATTTTGCCTTATTTGATAATGTTATTTTCACTGGTCATAAAAGTCTAAATTGGCAGTGTTTTCTCTCTGTGCTCTTACACGTCGCCCCAGAGCCATCTTACTAGTGCTGATTGACAGGACTCTGCTGTCTTTCTCTTTGCATCTGGCTGGTACAAAGCTTCTTTTTCTGGCTACTTTCAAGGTTTTCTTGGTCGCTGGATTTGAACAAGTGGATTGTGGCTTATCCTGTATCATTTTCTTCATATTTCTTATATGAACATATAATTCCTTGAATTTAAGGGTTTATAACTGCAACTTTATACATTAATTAAATGTAGTTCAAAAATAGAGAGACAGTATCAAGATCGCAAGCTTGGTGGAGGCACTTCCTGCCTTGGTCTCTCTGTCTCTCAGGTAGGTCTGTGGACACCTGCATTCCAGGGCATTCTCTGTCAAGCTATGACTTGGTTCTAAGTCAGAATGCACAGCGGCCAAGTGGCAAAGGTGTCAGGTGGCTAGGTGGGTCATTTAACTTGGTCACTCAGTGTCTCCTAGGTACCTCCTGTCCTGAGACACGAGAGCAGGGCCTCCAGCTGGCAGGACATTGGCCCCTAACAGATTGAGCCACAGATTCAAGGAGGTGAAAACCACACAGAGGAATGAGGCAGATGCCCTTGGAAGGAGCAATCATGCTCTTGGCTAGTGTGCACAGCCGGCATAGCCCAGCACATGTGAGAATGTGGGGAAAGAGGCCTGACTGAGACCCTTCTGATTTTGTTTGTTCTATTTATCTTAAAGCTTAAAACTACGTTGGGTTGGGTGATAGTTCCAGCTCCAGGAGTGTAGAAGAGAACAGTTCCAACCACTGGGGCAAACGATTGTAAGTTGGAACTTGGTGGCATTGTCAGCTTTGTCCTGTGGAATAACCGGGGACTAGTTAGTTGCCTTCTATGTCTGAACTTGTCCTTTGTTAACTGGGGACTTTAATGTGTTGCCTGCTTATAGCGAGGGTGAAGTGTGATGCAGGTGTTGCAGACCAGATTCTCGGGGATGTATAAAAGTGGGTGTCCTCAACGATCTTGAGTGGGAAATTTAAAAAGTCCAGAAGGACATGTACCAGGATATAAAAAGTGCTTGCCCCTGGGAGAATCATTTCATTTTCCAAGTGCCTTTCTGGTTTCTTCTTTAAGTATATATTGTTTTTTTGTAATAGAGAAAAAAAAATGCTGAGAACGAGATGTGGTGGTGTGTGCTTATAGTCTCAGTGCCTGAGGCTGTGGTCTGAGGGTCACTGTAAGCCCAGGCTAGCCTAGGCTCCAGAGTTAGTTTCAGGTCAGCCTGGGCAATCATGAGACCCTGCCTCTAAGAACCTGGAAAACAAAAACCTGTGACAATTAAGGTATGTGCTTCTCCTCCGGCGCTCACCTTTAGAGAGGCTGAGGCACCTGAGGGACCAGGTAGGTCATGAGGTTGTGTGGCAAAGGGCAGGAGATCATGCCACGCCCTCTACCCCACCCACAGATATCCAGAGACTACTTTAGAGTATTAGTGGAGGCCGATGGAGTGTGTGGTATCTGGAGTCAGAGCTGGTTTTTCACTGTGTGACTCAGACAGTGCTTCCATTCCTTACATGTAAAACAGCCATGTGGTGGACCTACCTCATAGGTGGCAGCTTCCAGACTTGACTTATTGTCTTCACAGACAGTTATTGTCACTGTTATTATATGACTTTTCTGTCACCATTATTGCAGTAATACTAACCCAAGTTATTGTGAGGGGAGGCACATGGGTGAGCAAGCACAGTGAAGAGAGCTGAGTCCACAGGCAGGCAGTCTGGCTCTCTGGCCCTAGGATCCCCCTCTTACCTCTGGGGATGATCACATCTGCCTCCTGACTAATAAGCAGGTTTGATATCCACTGCTAGCACACCAAAGCCACTGACCAGTGTCCCATGTCCTTTGTGGTTGAGCTGTGGCGTTAGGCTTCATGGAAAGAGTTGAACAAGCCAGTAGCTTGGTCCCCCAGCCTCCAACAAAGCTATCCCCCTCCCTGCAGCTCTGTTCTTCCTTCCCCCAGCACCTTGAAGGCCAAGGAGGGACAGGACCTGTATGGCAACATTGATCTGCCTTATTAAGTCACTCTGCTCCAGAGTTGTAGTGATTAGATGTACAGTCTGGGTGGCATCCAAAGCCAGGCAGGGCACTTGGGCTCTGGAACCCCTGCCTGCCTGTCCCTGGGGAGACGGCTGGGGAAAGGGGTTGGTGGATAGAGGACCAGGGCTGGATCCCAGCATCCAAAGTGGTGTATTTGTAATTCCAGAGCTGTGGAGTGGAGTTCAGCAGTCCCTGGGCTTCATTGACCTAGTTCACCTAGGCAAATCTACGAGCTCTAGGTTCAGCGAGAGACCCTGTCTCAAAAAAACTAGGTCAAGAACTACTGAGGAAGACACCAGTGTCAGCCTCTGACTTCTGCCTGTACCAGGATCCCTACACACACACACACACACACACACACACACACAGAGACACACACACACAGACACACACACAGACACACACACACAGACACACACACACAGACACACACACAGACACACACACACATACACACACACATACATACACACACACATACACACACACATACATACACACACATACACACACACACAGACACATACACACACATACACACACACAGACACACACAGACACACACACACAGACACACAGACACACACACACACAGACACACACACACAGGCACACACACACAGACACACACACACAGACACACACACACACAGACACACAGACACAGACACAGACACACACAGACACACACACACAGAGAGAGACACAGATACACACACAGACACACACAGACACAGACACACAGACACAGACACACACAGACACACACACACAGACACACACACACAGACACACACACACACAGACACACACACAGACACACACACACACACACACAGACAGACACACACACACAGAGAGAGAGAGAGAGAGAGAGAGAGAGAGATACACTGTTGTGGCCAAAATACAGAGAGAGACAGAGAGAGAGAGAGAGAGAGAGAGAGAGAGAGAGAGAGAGAGAGAGAGAGAGAGAGATACACTGTTGTGGCCAAAATACATGCTGAAGCAGAGAGTAGCAGGTTAGGAGGGATCTGCCTGGGAGAAGGTATGACATTTGAGTCAAAGCCTTAAGAGTTGACATAGGAGCCAGTTTTTAAAGACCTTGACTAGAGCCGGGCAGTGGTGGCACACGCCTTTAATTCCAGCACTTGGGAGGCAGAGGCAGGCAGATCTCTGAGTTCAGGGCCAGCCTAGTCTACAGAGTGAGTTCCAAGACAGCCAGGGCTACACAGAGAAACCTGGTCTTGAAAAACAAAACAAAAGACTTGGACTAGACTGGCCTAGAGCAGAGTCTGATCTGCAGAGCAGTAAATGCAGAGGCCTTGAGCAGGCACCGCCTGATTCTGTCTGACATTTTCAGGGATGCTGTCTTGGTTATTGTTCTGTTGCTATGATTATTAAACACCATGACCAAAGGAAAAGAAAACCTTAAATTGGGCTTATGGTTTCAGAGGGTTTGAGGCCATGATGGCAGAACAAAGGCACGGAGGCAGGAAGAGCTGAGAGATCATATCTTGATCCGCAAGCCAGCGTCAGAGAGAACTCTGGGGCAGGTCTTTTGAAACCTCAAAGCTAGTGACAACCTCCTCCAGCAAGGCCACATCTCCCTCATCCTTCCCAAACAGTTTACCAAATGGGAACCTGGTATTCGGAAACTCTGAGCCTGTTGGGCCATTCTCCTTCAAACTTGCACAGGTGTTAAGGAAGATGGAGCCTAGGAAGTTAAGGAACAGTGAGCCGTGGGGAGTAGATTAGGCGTCCTCGGACACTTGGGAGCCTGTGGTAATGTCAGCACATTTGCTTTCCTGTGACTTCACCTGAATGAGATGAGTCCACAGGCGCTGGTCCCTCCCTGTGTAAGTGCTGAGATCAGGCTGGTTTGATGGAGTTTCTCTCAGCCTTTGAGCCTTACCTTCTCCCACAAGTGGGCAGGTCCCCAAGGTGTTCCCCAGGTCAGCTGCAGCCCCACCCTCTCCAGCCTACCTACTCTCCTCCATCCAACTCACACACTCAGATCATACTTTCTTTTCTCTTTCTTGCTATGCCAAGGATGGAACCCAGGCTGACCGTGTGCTAAGCAAAGGTCCTACCACCCAGCCTGGCTCAATCACTTAGGGCTCAGCTGGAGCACGGATGTCTCTTCATTGTTTATGGCTCTGTGTCATTTGTACATGAACTCCCTCTGTTCTATACCTGCAAACAGTAGCGCAGAGGGTACAAGCCAGTGGGCAAGCCCAGCCTCTCAGTCCTGAGCATCTCAAAAATTTGCAGTAGTATGGATCAAGTGTCTCCCCACCCCCCAGTCCAACTGAAACTTGCTACATTGTATTGTCCTTCAGGTGTGGATGTTGAGGCCGGGTTGAAAGGCAGGAGGAGAAAGGTGTGTCTAGGTCAGAGCTGAGCGGCAGGTCTCTAGTATCTCTGTCTCTCTCTGCTCCAGCCTTCCTCAGTAGGGTCCCCAAAGCTGGTGACTCCAATTTCTCCAGCTAAGGCAGCTTGTTAGCATCTCAAAGCTGCCTACCTGCTGCCATACATATTCAAGGGGCTTCAAAGAAGCAGCTCCAGACAGGGTTCTTTGCCTCCAGGAACCAATTCCCGCCCTCTTCACCACTCCTCACTGCAGAGGCAGAAACTGTAGTCTGGCTGGAACCCCGCCCCCATTAGTAAGAGATTGACATTACTTCTGACTGTAAGGGCTAAACATCTGTTCTGCCTGGTCAGTTGGGGGAAGTTGGGCTCAGAGTCTCTTGGCCTTGTTCCGTTCTGAGTCTGTTTGATCCCATCTTGGGGTCCATGGAGGATGAAAGTGGGGACCCGAGGCAGAGACATGCTAGGGTCACCTGGACACTGAGGCAGCTAGCTCTCCTGGCTCACAAGTGTAGTGCCTATCTTCTGGGTGCCTGGAGCTTTTCAGGCCAAGAAATTAATAAAGGGCCAAGGAGGAGTGAAGCAGGAGCTGAGCAGCTCACGGTTGCCAGACAAGCGCTCCACTTTCAGACAAGCGCACATCTTGTCTGAAACTCTAAAGAACAGCAGGCTGGAGAGTTGGATCTGTGGTCAAGAGCACTGGCTGCTTGCTCTTCCAGAGGACCCAGGTTCAATTCCCAGCACCCACATGGTGGCTCACACCTGCTTGTAACTCGGACACCTGACACCCTCACACAGATACATGAAGGCAAAACAGCAGTGCACTGAAAATAAAAACAAAGAATAAATAAAGAAGAGTGGGCCGGAGAGATGGCTCAGAGGGTAAGAGCACTGGCTGATCTCCCAGAGGTCCTGAGTTCAATTCCCAGCAACCACATGGTGGTTCACAACCATCTGTAATGGGATCTGGCTCCCCCTAATGGCATATAGGTATACATGCAGGCAGAACACTATATACATAATAAACAAATAAATCTTTTAAAAAAAAGAAAAAAGAAAAAAAAAGAAAAAAGAAAAAAGAAGAAGAGCAACAACCCTGCTCTGCAAACTGCTGTCTCCAGGGCTGGGAGTGAGTATGCTTTGTACCCACATCCAGCCACCACACTGGGCACGTCCCTTCTTCTGCCCAGCCTCCTCCTTTGTGCCTTCAATGTGCCTGGTTCTGTGCTGTCTGTCTGCTTTCAGGTGCTCTCACTGGAAGGTCACACTCTCCCCTTGTCCCTCTCCTTACACCAAGCCTTACTGTGCACCAGGTCTTAGTATGTATAACCCTCTCCTGGCCAGGTTGTGCCTGGTCCCCCTGTTGGCCTGGATATCCTCTACAGGTCACCCCCACCCCGCAAGTCTGTGTCCTGTGTACTTAGCTCAGGTCTGAGTATGCACAGGTGCTTGCTAAATAGAAGACAACTCAGAAAATGCCAGGGACGGGCTTCTGCCATTCTCAGTGTGGAGTTAAGGCTCCTGGGGTCTATCTTTGGGGACATGCCTCTGTGGGTGTCAGCAGCAGAAAACCCAGGAGGCCTGAAAGCTATTGCCACAACCCACTACCCACGGGGACCTAAACATCTGGGAGTGGTGACTGTGTGGGGAGGGGCGACAGGGAGATTGTGTCTGCTGAGTGGCTCCGCAAGCACTGCTCGAGCAGTTACTTACTGTGTGTCAGGCTCTGTGCTAGGCACTGGGGCTAGCTGTGCATAGGTCAGACAGTTCCTGCTCTCACAGGCTCCTACAGGGTCAGAAGGCAAGCAGATAGGACTGCCAGAAGTTACTATAGTGTGGAAAGAGCCTTTGGGGCTTTGGGCTTGGGGGAGGGGCAGGAGTTCTCAGAGTTTTGGGGGGTGAGTAATTGAGCCGAAGTGTAGGCTGTTCAAGTCTTTTCTGTGCTCTTTTGTGCAAAGGTGAGAGGAGCTGGACTTACTTAAAGGGCATGGGGGAAGGCAGTGTGCTGCAGGCCCTGAGGACCAAGGTGATGGGGTCTGGTTTCCACCGTGGGAAGCCTGCTGGGAAACATAGTTTGCAAGGGCCCAGGTGGACATGGAGACTCCACTAAGGGGGAGCTATTTTTAGGGGTGGCAAAGGTGACCTAAATCAGAATCCGGGCCGGGTGGAGACAGGCAGGAGGTTGGCTGAGCTCTGGGGGAGGAGGTGTTACTGGTTAGTAAGATGGGCCAGATGGGCCGGGGGACTGGAGACTCTGCGTCCAGTGTCCACCTGCTGAAGAGACCCCAGCTCCCCCACTGACACTCCTGCTGGCATCTGGGACTGACAGGTCCACTGGAGGTGAAAATCCCAGCTCCCTCAGAGCTGATTGCTCCCTGGGGGTATGGAAACCCCAGGTATCCATTTTAATTCTCCCAAAGTCTGCTGCTTTACTGGTCCTGTTTGGAGTTTTATTATTATTGCTGTTAATGGTTTGAAAAGGCCTTTTAATTAAAGCTGTAGGTTGGAGCTGCGCCTGAGCCCCTGGGGTGGGTGGGAGGGAGCCTTGCCAAGCCTTGTCTCACTCCTGATGGAGCTTGAGGCTTCTGAGCTGAGGCTCTATGCTCCTGGAGGGAGGCTGAGACAGGGGCCCTCAGTCCTTCTCTCTGGGCAGCCAAATCTTTCCAGAACAGATGATTTAACGTTCATTTCCGGATCTGAGCCTTGGCTGGCTCTGGGTGCTCTGTCTTGTGGAAGCAGTGAGCCTTGGGGTTGAGAGCTCAGACGTATTGGCTGTAGGACAGGTGGCTCTGTGGCTGCCATCTCAGCTTGCTCGTGTCTCCTAGGACCTTTAGGAACAGTAAGGAGGTAGCTCGAGAATCTGGTCCAGGCTGAACCCCGAGCACACGCACACAGTCACGCTGCTGTGACCCTGTCTGGCAGCAGTGCTCCATGAATGGCAGCTGCTGTATCACAGATGCTGACAATGCTGCCTGCTTCCCTCTTCTTCACACAGGATCCCCTCCTCCCCACCTTTGAGCTGCCTCCTCTGGAAAGCCTTCCCAGATTCTTTCCAGGACCTGCTTTCCCAGAGGAAATAAATTTCTTCGTAGGGCCTTAGCTGCCACCTTGAGTGACTTGCTAACTTTGGGGTGGGACACAAAACCCCTGGGCTTACTGGATTTGATAAGTGAGGTCAGAGGGAATTCAGGAGAAAAGGGGACACCCCCTCTGCAAGCTCTCGTGTGGAAGAGCACCTTCTGCCCTGTGGCCAGGGATGTTCTCCTCCTCCAAGGAACAAGTGCTTTAAGAACCTGAGTTCCCTCTATAGCTATAGAACAGTTTGTGCATGCATGTGGCCCTGAGTTTCACGGTCCTTCTGCTGCCCCATTCTCTTTCCGTCCTTCCTGCCCTCAGACATCTTCCTGTGCCCACTGAGTGTTAATGCAGATGAGTTTCTGGCCTCCAAGGTCACCCAGCTGACAAGTGTTAGCTCTCCGTTCTAGAACCTTCCACCTTCCAGGACATTTGCACTGGCTTATCCCTCTGCCCTGGCCTCCCTGGTCTTCACACCCACTGGTATCTTCCCTCATGGCATTCAAATGTCACTCACATGTATTTTGCTCATATCTTTTCTGCAATGAGTAGACACTACTACCCCAGTGTCTGGGGACAGGTGACTTCTAGCATGTGGCATGTGGATAGGATTGGAGTAGAATTTGGTTCCACTGTCCCTGGGGAAGAAGAACAAGGGGCCATCTTCTTCAAGGGAGGTCTCCCCATCGACCTGCCAGCCTGCTCTGGCTCCCGTTGTTGTTGGTTAAGTTCACCAACGCTTTGTGTCCCACAAGTCAGCCTTGCCTGCACTTCCTTGCTGCTGCTGCTGCTGCTGTTGCTGCCGCCGCCGCCGCCGCCGCCGCCGCCGCCGCCGCCGCCGCCGCCGCCGCCGCCGCCGCTGCTGCAACACTCTTCTTCTCCCTGGGTTCCCTGAGTGCAGCAGGCTTGCATGGACCTCTCTATTGTACCCAGTGTCTGCCTCTGCCCACACTCTGTCTCCTCCTGGCAGCATAGCTACTGAGCTTCTGAACTCGGTAGTAAAAAGAGAACAAGAGGGATCGGAGAGATGGCTCAGTTGGTAAAGGGCTTGCCTTCTAAGTACAAGGACCCATGTTTGATTCCCCAGAACCCACTTAAAAATGGTGGCTGTAGTGGTGTGTACTTGTTATCCAAGTGCGGGAAATGTATAGACAGGAGGGTCCCTGGCGCTTACTGGCCAACTGGTCTTGCCTAATTAGTGAGCTCTAGGCCAGTGGAAGACTGTCTCAAAGGAGATGAGTGATGGTCCTGAGGATGTCAGCCAAGACATGTCAGCCAAGATGTCACTAGCTCTGACCCCTACCCCATCCCATCCACACACACATACATTTTGGGGGGTTGGAGGGAGGAGGAGTCATTCTAAGGGCTGGAGAGTTCTGAGAGTGAGGCTTAATGCAGTGGTGTCCCCAGGCTAACTAGGGACACCCAGTCCATCTCACAAGCTAGAAGATGATACATAGCAGTGAATTAGTCACTTGTGCAGGGGATAAAGCACAGACTGAACCCAGGCTGACTCACAAGCCCCCTGGAGGCAAGACTTAGAAATGACAGAGGTTCCTGGCAGCACCCACCCATCCAGAAAGCCCTTCAAATGGACCACCTTGTCACCATGCTGGAGAGGAGGAGAGAAGCCGTAGTGGGGACAGGGATTGTAAGAGCAAGTACCCACGCAGCTGGGGAGAAGGAGCGGGGGGCCAGGTACAAAGGAGGTGTCTCATAGGTGACAGCAGCCTAAATGGGACCCTCCACTTGGTTCTTTGCCCCTGCCTTGCTGGGTACTTGGGTTCCAGGATGTAGCAGCTCTAGGGACCGTACTTAGCAGGGGAGCGAGCCGCTCTCTAGATGTTATAAGCTCAGACTTAGCTTGTGTTCCTGAGGAGGGGGTCCCTAGGCCCTTGTTACCTCTCCTAGTGAAAAAGGCTCAGGCTGGTTGTTGCCTGCCACCTAGGCTAGGATTTAGGAGATGCTGTGGTTCCTCTCAGTGGATTCTTCCTTCATCTTTATCATTATATCAAGAAGGAATGGAGCTTGGCCTGCCCAGTGAGGATGCTGAGGCCTTGAAAGGAGATGGGGAGGGAGGGAAGAAAAGGCTTGGGGTCTTGGTGGTCTGAAGGTGTGTAGGCCAGCAGCTTCTGTCCCTGAACCTCAGGGTCCCTGTGCAGGGTGCGGTGGGATGGGGCGGGGGCTGTGAAGGAAGCTCCTCAGGTGTGTGACACACTGGAGCTGGACATGTGTGGGGAGCCTTGTCTGTGGAGAGCTGGGTGCTGGCAGGGACCCAGCCATGAGTAACGGGGTGGCAGGGAGGCCCATCTGGAAGGTGCTAGAATGATAGTAAAAAAAAAAAAAAACCCCACCAGTCATTCATTTAGTAAACATGTATTGAGTGTCAGCTTTGTGCAAGGCCCCGGGCAGCCTGGCCTCTGCCCCAAGAAACTACCAGCCTAGGTGGAGCCATCAAATAATTAAATGGAACCAGGCAAACAGAAGACCCACGCTTGGGCAGGGGATGGGGGCTTATCCTTGGGAAGTGTCATTTGAGCTTATCTCTGGAAAGCATGTAACAGCTGCCCAGGTGAAAAGGCAGGGAGCCGGTCCTGGGCAGGGAGATAGTATGGTAAAGAGATTGTAGAGGAACTCAAGGAGGAGAGTGGATTGTGCTGAAAGGGTGGGGACTCAGCAGCCTCTGGAAGTTCTGCAGACTACCTCAGAGCGAGAGCCCCGCAGGGGTTGAGATGTGCAGTTTCCATATGCTCTGTCTGGCCACTGGTTAGCGAGGGTAGCAGGCAGGGTACATTGAGCACCAACTCCAGTTGGAGACATCAGCAAGAACCTTGCATGGCACTTGAGGCAAACTGAAAGGAGCATGCTCATAGAGAGCTGGGCCCAGTAACAACCTTTGCTTCCATCCACAGCCTGGCAAAAGTATTACAAAGTGAGCAGCAGGTAGGAAATCCCCCATACCCGTGAAAGATGTGGATTCCAGGCTGAGTGGAGGAGGCAGAGGGAGAAAGGGAGGCAGGAGTCAGGAATAGCCAAGGCTGTCCCATTTAGCTTATTTGTCACTGACTGCCATTGTGACTATCCCCCCTCACCCCGGCATAAAGGAGTGAGGGAGACCTAGTTCCCAACATTCTCCAGGAAACAGAGCCTCAAATTGGAGCTCTGACGTCACCTCCTCCTTCTGGTTACCCACAAGCCTGTGCTACCCACAAGCCTGTGCTACCCACAAGCCTGTGCATGTTGCCTTTGCCTCAGGAATTTCTGCCTGTTCTGGAAGTAAGGACAAGATGAAAGTGGGGTGTCCCTGGAGCACCCACATACACTCGAGATCTGGGTCAGGGCTACCCAGCTTTGTCTTGTGATTCACCTCACGTGGCTGTTTCTAGGGTACAGGGGCTGTGTGAATCATTTGGGGCCTAGGTGGTGGGAATAGGATGGCTTTTGGAGGAGGCCAGTGGAGGCTCCTTATAAGCTACCATACCTGAGTCCCTGGACACACCAAGGCCTAGGCCAGGGCTCACTGCTGGCCAGCTTGCACCTTAGCTAGCCAAAAGTATGACCTGCTGGGGCAGGGCTGAGTAGAGAGAAAGGGGGTTGCTTCTCAGAAAGGACCTCCCTCTGGCCTCTCAGGAGGGACCCAGACTTCTGGGGGGCCAGGCCCCTTGGTGGCTGTCTGAGGCTGGTGAGAAAGGGGTTGGGTGTGAGCTGAAGAGCTCTGTTGCTGGGACTGGGAGGCGGAGGGGGTGGCATAAATGGCTGTCACTGAAGGGGTGAGTCAGGCAGCACTGGTAGCATTGAGTCAGCCCCAGGGGATGAGGGGAAGGGACAACTGCCAAGGTCAATTCCAGCAGATTGGGCCCTGAGCACCTCTCACCTCCCTACAACCCTTCCTACTCCCAGAGTAGACAGCCAGCTTCACTGCTGGTTCGCTCTGAGGAGAGAAGGGAACTGCCTTTGTCCTGGTGCAGAGAGGGGAGTTTGAGGCCCAGTTCACTCCTCCCTGGCTGCAAGTGTCAGATCCTTGACTCCTCTCAAGGCGTGCCCTGTCACGGGGCTGTTGCCCAGCCAGCCCTCCTCAGCAGAATCTGCTGCCAGTTCTTATCCTTCAAGCTTTTCACCCCTTGTCCCTGTCAGAGGAATCATGTGTGACCTGAGGTTTCCTCTGTCCCAGGCCCTTGGCACACAAATCACAACATGGTCAGGTCAGGAGCTCAAAGTCCCATGTCTCAATGATTATCCTGCCCCTGGCTCTTGTCAGGCACACGTTTGCAGACATGATGGCCCTATTACACAGGACTCTGACCCCACTGTCACCCTCTGAGTGTGGAATCGTTCCCTCTGCTCATAGGCTAGATAGGAGGAGACAATCCTGGGAGGCTCCTTAACTCAAGGGTCACTTTGTTCCTGCAGGAGGAGGTGGGTATGATCAGAGTCAGAGCCTGTACTCCAGGTAGTCCACTCTGGTGCATACAATAGGCACTTAGTAAATGCTGGGTTGGCAGAGATGGGAAAACACATCTTCTAAGAGCCACCCCTAGTTTGTGGAGGGGGAGCTTCTCCATCTTCCTCCTCCTCCAACCTTCCAGTGTTTCCCTGAAGCTGCAGGGACACTGTCCTCTGCACTCAGTGAGCACCATGGCCGCCCACCTTCCATCAGCTGGGAATACAGGCTCAGATCCCTGTAGACACCTCATCCGATCTTCATTTCTTTCATTAAGAGCAGGCAGAGATAGAGCTTTGGGTCAGAGCATCAGGGCCAAGAGGACAATTTTCCTAGGAGTCTGACTGGGAGACAGACCTCTGAGGTCCAGGGAGTGGGTGGGAACATCCACAAGGCAGCCAGGAGAGTGATCCTGGGCCCCGGAGTGCTTCCTGCCCTCTGCCTGAAGTAGGATCTCCTTACCAAGAAGGCAAAGGCCAGAAGACTTTGGGCCAGGAGCCCCACAGTCTTGCTGTGTTTTGGGCAGGTTACTCCTCTCTGGACCTCAGTTTCCTCTTTGATAAGAGCTGTGTGCAGTGTGGCTCTTTGTGCAGTGTGTCTGCATGGAGGAAGGCATGGGCACACTCAGGGGATAGATGGGATGCATAGGCCAGGTGTCAGGCTAGGAGCCTGTCCAGGAACAGGGGCTGGAGTCCTCAACCTGTAGCTTCCCAAGCCTTCAAGGCCAGGCCCAACTCCCACCAAAGGCCCTGTGACATCCTCCGTTCTAATGATGTTGATTAATGGCCACAGAGTACATGGGCGCCAGCAGCCACCCCCCTCAGCAGAATCAGTTATGATCTATGTGATTGGGTCCCTCAGGGAGTAACCATCTAATCTCAGAGAGGTTCTAAAAGTGGGTCAGTGCTGGGTGGGGCCTGGATGGCAGCAGCCAACTGGAAGGGAGGGGCTCAACTGTCATCTCTGTCACAGAGGTCAGGTCTAGGACCCTATGGCAGACTTGTGACGGTGTGTGTAGCCTCAGAGGCACAGTTGTCACAATTGCTGGCAGGGGCGTCTTCTTCCCTGGCTGATGGGAGAGACCTAAAGCCAACGCTAGTCCATGGCACTGGACACCTTAGACTCCAGGAGGCCAGGGAAAGCCTCTTTGCGGGGTGACACAGGTGAAACCAAGGGATGAGGAGCCAATTGTGTGAGTTCTGGGAAAAGTGAGCCTGAGGTAGCACCGGGGACTTACCTCAGCTGGCCTATTCAGATTACGAGGAGTGGGGAGACAAGTGACTGCAGGGTGTCAAGGGAGAGCGAGGGGATGGTGCTAGGTAGGAATGGAACAGGGGTGAAGGACCCTGAAGAGTCTCCTGACTCGGAAGTTTAGATCTCCTTCTTGGGAGGGAGGCAGAAGCCCCCTCTCCAATTCATGCAGGCCCCTTCGACCCCCTCATGAGAATGAATTGGGGGTGCACTTCGGGAGACATAGTCTGGAGAGGTAACAGTTGAGGATACCCTCTGTGGCTTGGGAGTGATAAAGGAGAGCCCAACCCCGAAGGCTGGAATCTAGCATGTCTTTCTGTGTTGAAGCTACTTACTGGCTTCCACTGGGCAGCCACTGATTTAAATAACTCAGTCCCATGCTCCTCACGCAGGGCCAGGAGTCCTGTTTTATAAAAGTTACATCATATGAGACAGACGTCCTCGAGTCACTCATGGTCACTCAGCTGGGAAGGGGCTGACTGTAGGATCTACCCACTTCCAATCGCCTCCCTGGATCCCAAGGCTACACCTCCTCAAGGGAAGAATTGGATGTTTGAGGCTGCCAGGAGTCCCCACCTCCCAGTCTAGTGGATTTGAACCACATCTGCATACGTGTGTGTGAGCATATACTCCTCTCATCAGAAACCAGGGACAGGATCAGGTCAGGGGCATACCTGGGTCTAGAGGGACCTTGCTATGCTCCCCTCTGCTGGTCCTCAGATGCCTTCTGGCAAGGGCACTAAAAGGGACTCTGTAGCCACCAGCCCTTGGCCCAAAACTGGTATGTGCTGTCTTTGGGCTATCATGTCTCTGCCTTGACAGAGGACCTTCCAGCAGAGTAGAGAGACTGTCATGAAGAGAGTTGCCAGCCTGTGGCTCCAGCAGCATAGGTGGGGATTCTTGCTCTCAGAGCCAGGGAGCTGGGTTTGGAGTGGATTGAAGAGGCCTATTCTGGGAAGCTTTCTGGATGAGTCGTGGTAAGTTGGGTCCTTTCTGACTTGAACTCTCCAGCATGATACAATGGAGAGAGGATAGATCTGATGATTTTTAAGGTTAACTGGGTTGATTCCTGCTCTTTACTTCACTAGCTATGTGACTTTGAGTAGCTGGATTTATCTTTATGTGAACATTATTTCCTAGAGATAGACAAACCCTTTGGGGGACACAAGAGTCAGTACCCTGTTTGTGTCACCTTCCCAACGCTCAACATCTACCACCTCGCAGTGAGAGCCAGCACCCTGGGCTTCTCTATCCATTGTGACTGCCTCTGTGTTCTCATTTTGAGGGCACTGAGCCTCCAACAGATAACCTGATGCAAGATCTCACAGCCAGCCATGCTTTCCTCTGTGTGGCTCTGCATCATTCAGTCTTCATTCCCGATCCCCAGCTGGCAGGCCAGGCTGACCGGGCAGAGCCCGCTCTTAGAAATGTGTGGTTTCAGCACCACGGCCAGCGGCCAGACGATTGAGCTGTTTAACTCAGCTGGTCCTTACCTGCCTTATGGAGACAGCAGGCTCTGGGAGAGTCCCCAAAACCAAAGGGCCACTTTGCCCTGGCGTAGAGTTTACTGGACATAGTGAGCCCTCTTCTGGGCTCCTCCTGGAGCCACCTCCAGGCCGAGTCACTGCCACCCCCTCTCTAGGCCTTAGCATCACCATGGAGACAGTGTAGGAAAGCACTCCCAAAGCTCAGGCTCATGTGGCCTTGGGAAGCCCCAGTGCTGGATCTGATGGGACTGATTCTGCTCCCAGTCACTCTACGAATGGGGAAACCAAGGCCACAGGCTACAGGGAGGGCTAGGTTCTTGTAATGTCCCTGCAGCAAGGCAAGGCTGGCCTTACTGCTCCATTATGAAGATGGAAGTGTTAAAGTGAAGTGAGCATCCTTGGGGACCTACACTAGCTGCCTGGAAACCTGATTGGAAGAACCGGATTTCCTCTGGCTGGATGTGTGACGAGTGTGTGGGGTTTGTCTCAGTGCACGCACTCTATCCACTGTGGGAAGACACTGAGGTCCAGGCCAAGGCTCATGGTCACAGGACATCTTGTGGACATGGATATAGTTGGACTGGTTTCTGACTGAGCCCTACACTCTGCAGCTATGAGACTTGGCTGCTTGTCTGTGAAACAGGAGAAGCCAGGACCCACATCACAGGGTGAGTAGGAGGTTGAACTTAGACAGGACAGGCCTGAGCTTTGCTCGTGGGAGCACTCGTGGTGGGAGCACCCGTGTCAGCAGTAGTCAGTGTCACCTGTTGTCAGCGCCTTGGTAAATGTGTGTGAGTAGCTGCATCCGTGAACAGCAGAATCACCTGCCAGGCCACTACAGGGCCTTGCTCCAGGTGCTCGGGACAGCTTTCCAATCTGTTCCATTTTCCACTCTGCAGATGTTTGCTTCCCACCTGTATGGCCAGAGGGCCTGCCTTGCAATTTATCCTGCACTGGAATCCCCTGGGCAGAGCTCAAGATGCGTGCAGGGCTGTGACCCCCACACTGGATAACGAGGAGACCAGGATAGCTGCCTGGGAGGATCAGGAAGAGCTGCTTGCATCCACAGCAGCTCTGCACAGTCTTCAGTGGGCAGGCCCTAGTAGCTTGGCCCAACTGGAGCCGTAGGGCAGGCCTCTGGCAGGCCGTGGCATCCCACGGAGGGCATGCAGAGTGAGGAGGATGTTCACAGCTGAGATTGGCAGATGGTGCTGTGGATGGAGGAGCAGAACCCACGACATGGTGCAGGCAGGAGAAACAGGTTGTGCCTGGAGTGTGGAGTGGGCTGAGGAGCTGCAGACCTACGCAGAGGAGGTGGCTCATCTGTGCTGCCGTGTCTTACACAAGCCCCTTTGTTTTCTTGCTTGCTTCCCTGGCATAGCTCAAGGCGTTCCAGACCTCTAGACCCCACCCTGACCCCAGCTTACGCCTGCCAGCCCCAGTTCCTAGCCACCCACTTCTCTGCTCTAGAAACTGAGTCATACTCTGACCTTGAAGTCTATTTCACTGAAATGAATCCCGCAGTGGGCTAAGGCAGGTTGATTATGGGAGACACTGGTTATGGGAACAAGGTTCCTTCTAATGGGACCTTTGCTGCTGCTGCTGCTGCTGGAGACTCTGGGGGAGAAATAGGCTGTCATCAGGGAACCCTGAGAGGACACCCCAGCCCTGAAACCGTGATGTGTGGGGACCTTTGCCCCCCAGCCTTTCTTCTTTCCCTGAACAGGTGCACAGAACCCTTTCTTGCTCTCTCTGGGCTCTGTGTGACAGCCAGATGTGTGGACAGCATTCGTGGATGGACTGAGTATCCTGTGGGCAACAATACCTGCCCCTAGCCCTAAGCCAAGGGTGTCAGGAGAGGCAGGGCCCTCGTCTGCTCACTGCATGAAGCTCACCAGTGGTGCTGGGTAAGGAGAGTAGCTGCAGTCGGGGAAGGAAGATGAACTCTCCAGTCTGCAGAGCAGGTGTGAGAGGAGTTGGGCAGATGGGTCAGGCAGGGCAGGGGTACTGAGCATAGCCGATAGGATCTGTATGATCCTGTTCATCTGCCATGTAGTCAGCAGGTGTGTAGTGAGCACTTACCGTGGGCTGGCCCTGGGAGCAGTGGAGAACAAGTCAGATGTGGTCTTCTCTGGAATGGGCTTCATGGTCAGAGTTTGCCGTGGAGATTTTCATGGAAAAAGCAGTGAGTCTCTGCCTCCAAGTGACAGGCTCCCAAGTAATAGCTTAAGCAAGATGGAATTGTGCTCCTGTCCCACGTGTGAGTTTCTTTTTCACAGATGTAGGGAGGAGGCCAGCCTGTGCTAACCAACTCCTTACCCTGTGACCGTGAGGCCTTTCCTGACATAACTAAGGCCACCCAGCAATAGAGTGGCATCCAGAAGGGCCGCCTCAGGAGCTGCTTCCCCTACTGACCCTTGACAGCTGTGGAGAGCAGCCTGTTAAGCCAGCAGCAGGCTGGGGAGGGCTGAGTTCTGTACTGGCCAGCAGCTGAGGCCAGCCTCTCCCAGAGGAGACACCAACCCTCTGGATCCCTGAGGCCTGAGGCCTCCAGTCCTGTCCCTGGACTCTGCCTGGAGATCTCCCATTCAGTATCCTACCTGCTTAGTGTGTCCTGAGTGAGTTTCATGTTGGCCCACAGGCCTGCCTGCTACTCTTTTTGGCCTGAACATGATGGCATTATCCTCTGGAGGGCGCCCTGGAATCCCCCCTCCCTGGGTACTTCCAAAAAGTGCAGCTAACATGCTGTCTTAAGTACTCATCCTGAGATTTCACAGATGCACACCGTGTAGCACAGTCGCCCGTGGCAGCCAATCACTGCTTCTGCTCCAGACCATTGGTTTCTTTCTGTCTCTGTAATTGTGCCTTTTCTAGAAAGGTCACATAAAAAGAAGCATGGAGTGAAATATAATCTGGTGTCTGGTGCTCAGCTTAAAGTTGTGGCCTTCATCTCTACTTTCGAGCACTGGATCTTATCCCTCCTAAGTGCTCTGTCTCACCCCATTCCATCCTGGGTGGAGAATTTGAACTTTTTTGGCTTGAAGCTAGGATGAACGGTTGACCTGTGCTTCTGTGGTCACAGGGGAAGCCAGCCATGGCACAGCTGAGACATGGAGGAAGATATCCATGTCTGCCTTGGATGGAGGGCTGCTTGCCCTGCAAGCCTGGGACGTTTGCCATTGGCCCCTAAAGAAGGGTTCACTTGACTATGTTACAGCTAAAAGTCAAGGGCTCCATGACCCTTGCCCCCTTCTCATCAGAACCGAAGGGGAGGGGCTGTTCCCTTCCACCTCCGTGCCCTGTAGGTCATTACAACTCGAGTTTGAATGGCTTCTGTAGTCTTTTTAAAGAGTGTGTGTGTGTGTGTGTGTGTGTGTGTGTGTGTGTGTGTGTACAGAAATGTATGATGGCCAGGGGTTGATGGAAGGTGTCTTCCTCAATTACTCTCCTTGCTTTCAGGGTCTGTCACTGAGCTACTGCTGACTGACTGGCTAGACTAGCCTGTGAGCGCCAGTGCTCTGCCTGTACACAGACCACACACTCCTCTCTGTCTCTGTCTCTGTCTCTCTCTCTGTCTCTGTCTCTGTCTCACACACACACACACACACGGAGAGAGAGAGAGAGAGAGAGAGAGAGAGAGAGAGAGAGAGAGTGTTCTGAGGTTATATACATACACTGCAGAGCCCAGCTTTTACATGGCCCTGGCCCTTTACTGACTAAACCATAAATCATCTTTCTAGCTTTTGTTGTTGGTTATTTATTTATTTATTTATTTATTTATTTATTTATTTATTTATTTATTTATGTGTTTTGAGACAATGTTTCTTTGTGTAGCATTGGCTTTCCTGGAATTCACTCTATAGACCAGGCTAGCCTCAAACTCAGAGATCTACCTGCAGTACATTTGACACCACCACCCGGCTGTTTTTGTTTTTGAAACAGAGTCTCATGTATCCCAGGTTGCCTTGATTTTGACATGAAGCTGAGAATTACCTTAAACTTCTGGTCCTCCCGCTTGTGGCAGGAGTAGAGCATATACCACCATGCCTGAGAGCTGGGGGTCCAGGGGACTCAGAACTTTGCACCCAGCCCTTTGACCGGCTTTTAGAGCCCGGTGTCTCCTGACTGGACCCCAGATAGAGCACCTTCATTCCACTCTCTCTGATCTCACCACCACCTCCAGTCTCCTCCCCTCCCCCAGCCCTTTGCTTATCTTCCACAGGAAACTCACCAAGTGCTTGGGTCCCCTCTGCCTCCAGGGAAAAGGCTAGTCTCTGAAGGCCTGGACCTTCTGGATGATTGAGTCCCTTCCTGTCTTTCCACATCTGTCCCCTTCTACCTGTCCCCCTCCTTCCCTGGAGTCTCCAGGCTGGCTCCCTACTTTACAGAAGGTTCCCAGATGTGGCCTACATTGTCCCTGTTTGCTTCCACCTGCCTGCCTGGTATCTTCCTGTGGCTCTTCCTGGGCCCAGTCCCACTCCCAGGCTGGTTGCAGGTCCCACAGCTCTGGTCTTTTACCCATCACGGTGGACTGCGATGTCTGTTTACGTATCTGCCACCCCCATAGGATTGGGTGTTCCAGGGACACTGCCTGACTCATCTTGTCCTCATTGTGGCCCAGTTTGGGGCCGCGTACGGAGTAGGAGCCCAAATGTTTGTGTGCAGGGCACCGTGTTCTCTGTATTTGTGCCAAAGCCTGAGGACTCGGATGAGGCTTCAAAGGGGTGGGGTGGCTGCGAGGCAAAGACGGACGAGAGTGCATCAAATGCCAGGTGTGAAGGCCACGGCACCTGAGCAGTGGTCCTGTTCCTGCAGCCTTCCCTGGCCCTCCAGACCCCGCGCTTGTCTTGAACATCAGTGTAAGGTGCACCCCCCTCCCCACCACAGTGTTCTGTAAGAACAAAGACAAGCATGCCTGGCTCGTGTCCACACCTGGCCCAGGGCATGAGGCTGCCAGCTGTTTCTTAAGTGACCTTGAGCTGTGGACAAGTGGCTATGTGAAGGTGTGGCTTAGCCTTGGGTTTGAAAGCCAGCCAGTGGTTCATGGTGAGGCTTTCTAGCAAGGTGACAGTGTGTTTAGTGAATTGTGAGCACCCTGGAAATGGGGTCTGAGGCCACCCAGTCCTGAACCAGCAGAAGCCATGTGCTATTGTCAGACTTTATAAATTTTGTTCTGCAAGCCCAGCGCGCTGTGGCCCTGTGTGGACAGTGTGTGTCAGAGTAGTTCTGTTACATACAACGTCCTTCATACTTGGAAATTGTGCATCCAAGAGATGTAGGGATTTGATCATGGGGGACACTTCTAATTCTAGGGAGAATCCTCAGCCCCAAGCGTGACTCATGGGAGTTTGCTCCTGCCCAGGCATTCACTCACGATGTACAAACTGAGCCACACATGCTCTCTGCTGCAAAGTGAGTGACCTGCAGCCTTCAGTGCTATGACGGGTGTAAGAAGAAGCAGGGGCCTCTGGAGTAGCAACACGCGTCAAGATCTGCTGTGACTGCTTACAAGCCTTGTCCTGCAGCTTCGAGAGGTGAGAGGTGACAGGAGTCCAGATCAGACCCTCAGAGAGGAGCCTCCCCACCTGGCCCCAGCTCCCATCTCCAGCCTGAGGCAACTGCTTCTGCTTCTCCAAATCAGGAGTGGCTGGCAGTCAGTTCTCATACTGAGCATGGGTCTGGGACTATGGCCAGCAGGTAAGACTGGCACAGGGCAGGAGGCAAGGAAGGATAGGACAGAGTTTAGAGCTGGAGTTGGCCTCTCTTCCCAGGCCTGGGCTGTAGCCAGTCCACTGTATCCTACACAGACACAACCAAGCCCCACCCACCACTGAACGTGGAGTTAGCAGCTAAGGCTCAGTAGCGCCTCCTCTGGGCAAAACGTTGCACTGGCTGCCAGCTGCCTGGTGGGTGTTCACAGTTCTTCCCAGGCGTCCTAGCCACGCTGCTTGTGTGCTGAGACTGTCAAGGCCTTCAGTACAGTAAGATATTTTGAGAGAAGGAGAGAGGACATTTGCATACCTTTTATTATACTGTATTGTTATAATTCTACTTTATTATTAGTTATTGTTTTTTAATTTCTGCTCTGCCTATCTCTAAGTGAAGCTTTATCACAGATGCGCGAACAGGACAAAGCATACGTTCAGTGCTCTCTGAGGTTTGGGGGTTTACTAGGTGGTCTCTGGATGTCTCCCCCAGAAGGGGGAGCCAGAGCAGCCCCTGTGCTGGGAAGGATGAATGGCTGCTACACATGGGCTGTGACTCTCACATCAGACCTGAGTAAGACATATTCCCATTTCACAGAGGAAACACTAAGGTCACCCCTCCGCTGTCAGTTGCTACCAGGTGGAGCTGGGTCTGACCACAGGCTCCAGAGTTCGTGCTTGAGAAGGTCCCATGTCTCACTTGGTCCTCCGGGTACCTTTGGAGTCAGCCATGGTGGAGCCTTCCATCCTGCCCTCCGCCTGCTCAGGTTCCACCTCTACCCTGTACCGCAGGCCTCCTTCTTATGTTTGTCTCGCTCAACCCTGTGGCTACACAGGCTTCCTTCAGCTCTTGAATGAGAATCATGGAACCAAAGATGGGGTCCATGTCAGTTTTCATACCATAATGGCCCATGAAGGAGGCTTTAGTTATAATGGTGGCCTTGAGGGTAGACTATGCATATCTATGGACAGCTGGTATGGACCAGTAAACTAGGGGCAGGTAGCTTGGTGATGAATGGTGGCCAAATGGCTTATGTTCCAGTGCTCTGAGGGAAATACATAGTAGGGACAGGAGAGGCAGTAGTCTAGGAGGCTTGGGGCAGAGGCAGGAAGCAGGCTTTGTTGAAGGAATGGGCAGGAGGGAGTTGGGATGGGGCGTGTATTTCTGCTTCAGGGATTCCAGTGATTGGTGGCATCATGGGGAGAAGTGGACTTCGAGGAGGGGGCACGTTTGGGTGTTTGGATATGTTCTGAGGAGCCTGAGGTGAGGCTAGGAGGCGGCTGGGGAGGGGCTTTGTGGAACAGGCTGAGGAACCTAGACTTTGGGGTGTGGAGAGATTTGGGACATCATTTGTGCAGGCCAGAAGGTCATTGCCTTGGCATTGAGTGAGAAGGCCTGGGGACAGAGGGAGCCTCTTTCAGAGGCAGGCCAGGCCAACAGAGGAGATCCTGGAACAGGAGAAGCTGTCTGGGCTGCTTTTAGAAACCACGTTCCCATTTCAAGTATATTGAGCTAAAAGCTCCTGTGTAAGTCAGTTTTGCAAATTGAATTTTTGGACAACAAACACTATTTAACTGTGTGGGATGGCAAGGCCAACAGCTTTGGAGGCAGGCTGGCTGAATCCTGTTGGAAGGTCCTTCTCCCCGTGACCTGGAGCTGCCGAGGACTTGACCTTCCAAGCCATGGTACGAGCCTCATTCCACTCAAATCTTAAAAGGATCCTTCCACAGAAGTGGGTGTGGGAGGCAGTGGGGCCACAGGAGCGAGCAGTGCTTGCAGCAGAGGCAGTGGGCCTGCAGGCTGGCTCTAGGGACCCGGGTCATTTCAAAGATGTGTCTTCAAGACATGGACAGAGTTTTTATGTAGAAGATGAGAGACGAGGAGAAGGGGTGGAAGAGCCCCTGGTCACTTGGTGAGGAAGTTAGAGGACAGCAGGAGTTAGGGTCCAGGGCTTTACTCACACAGGATGTGAGATGGAAGCCGGGCAGTCCACAGTTGCCATAGGGCCTCTGAGAGGTGAGGTTGGCTGGAGAGGAACGCCAGGCCTGTGAGAGGGAAGAAACCCAGAGCCTGTCAGGGGGTCAGTAAATACCCACTTACCATTGGAAATAATTGCTAGTAGTTAACCTTTGTTGATCAACTTCAAATGCCATCTGCATTGTGTGTGGGACCCGGAGAGAACTCAGAGAACTCTGACTTGGGATTAGGGGTGGGGCATCTTGTGGGAGGGGCCAACAAGCTGCAAGGCCCCATTGGTAGTGACACTGCAGAGAATGGCAAGCTACAAGCCTGGGTGATGAAGCTTAGACACTAAGGATGTTCAAGGGGACGGCCGATAAATAGCAGCATCCTGTATTCTGCTGAGCCTGGGTGGGGACTTCAAGTCACCCCTATTTTAGATATCAGCAGAGAAGTTAAGAAATTTGACCAGAAGACTGGGCAGGCCACACCTTTCAGCACAGCACTGGAGAGGCAGAGACAATCTGATCTCTTTGAGTTCAAGGCCAACCTGGACTACGTGGCAAGTCCCAGGCCAGTCAGAGTTACACAGTGAGACCTTGTGTCAAAGCAAAACAAAAATATGGAGAAGGTTGCCCAGGGCCACTCAGCAACTGAGAGCCTGAAGTTTTATGTTGAGGCTCTGCTGTTTAGTTAACACTTCTCGCTATGGGGCTATACTGCCTGCCATTGGCCAGTGTGCAGGAACACCTGGCCCACCCATCCAGTCAAGTAGTCAGTGCCAAAAAGGTTATGAAGGAGGCGAGAGGAGAAGGCTTAAGGACATCTGGGCCACCAAAGTGCAGGGCAGAGGAAGAGCAAAGGTCCTGAGGCAAGCGCATGCCTGGTGTGTCTAGTGAGAGCCTGAAGGCCAGTGGGCCTGGCGCAGAGAACGCAAGGGGAAGTGAATGCTCGAACCGAGCTGACGCAGGGCTGCCTGTAGTGGCTGAAGGGTTGTGCGCCTGTGCTTGAGGTAAAGTGAGGCCCTGGAGATTTCAGAGCTGTGGATGGGTAAGATCCGACTTGAGTGCTCACCTGACAGTCTCTGGTTTCTGTATCTGGTAGCAAGAATTAAAAAAAAAAAAAAAAAAAAAGACCAGGGCCAGCATGATGGAGAATCCAGGTAAGATCTGGAGGTTACTGAATGTGCAGTAGCACAGCTTCCTGTCACGTGGAGGTGGGCCCAGGGCAGCGGCGTAGCCTGGACATGAGGAGGGAGAGGTGTCAGGAATGAGCCCAGAGCATGGGGGGTGGTAGCTGCAAAGATGGGCTTTTGTGGAAACAGGTAGGGAGGAATGCTTCATCAAGAACGCACCACCACCATTATTCGAGTTAATCCCTGGCTCCCTCAGGGGTAGGAGTTGAGACTCACTGTAGTTATGTGGCCTTCTCAGGATCACATGGTTAGAAGGGAGTGCAGCTCTGATCTGGAGCCAACTCTGCACACTAGGGTTTGTAATTCTCATTTAACATTCAGTTAGTAAAGGGCCTACTAGGTGCCAAGCACCACACTGAATGCTGCACCTGTGGGTGAGGTGAGCATGCTTTAACCTGGTGGCACACCAGTCAGAAGTTGCAGCAGCATCCGTGGAGCTAGACATGAAGCCTAGGCACAGTCAGTGTGTTCAGCAGTGGGAAGAAGACAGCTAAGAGGTCCTGGGGCCAGTGGGAAGCCAACCAGTTAGGGGTCTGGTGGCTTTCCACAAGCACACAGACCTCTGGGACAGAGGGCTTCTTGGGAGCACATTTGTGGGTTTTTCCCAAGTAGTCTAGAGGCTCCCAGATTACAGATGGCCACCACGAAGTTCTGTGGTGTTATTTTCAGAGAATCAGGATGGTTTTAACAGAGTTACAATGTGATCCATAACTCATGTGCCCTATGATTTGCTCATGGAAGTATTCTGTTAGATGGCTTTCAGCTTATACCCAGAGCTATGTGCCCATCACCATGGTCCATTTCAGAACCTCTTTATTGCCCCAGAAACTGCTTCCTCCCACCCCTCAGCTCTCATCACCTCCAGTGCCATTGGCAGCCTCCACTGGACTTGACTCTATTTTCTATTTCTACAAAGTCAAAGCCACCTGTGACAAACATGGCGCTGGGCAGTATGAGGCCTTTTGTATAGAACATCTTTATCTTTGCATGTATGTAGATTGTGTTGGAAATCCAGGACTTAAATGGTATCACAGCCAGCAGGGCCCTAGGGGCTGCTACCCATCTTAGAGAAGAGAAAATGAGGGGTGGGGGACTTGCAGCCTTCCCTCAGCAGGCAAACTTGGGGACTTCAAGGGTCCTTTCGGGCCCTCCCAAGTCAGGATGCTTCCCTCTGCTGTTGACTCTTCTTCCTTCAACCATATGCTGGGTGAATTTGGCTCCAAGTGATAACTTGGTGGGAACGATATCTTCCCAAGCTGTAGCACCAAGTGTATAGTAGATTTCTACACCCCACAATGCACACAGAGGCCTTCCATGCACACTTCTGAGTGTGTGTCCTTTCACTGAGATTGAGTCCCATCTCATCTTTCCTGCTACCCAAACCTTTGCTGTTCCTGCGTGTTTTTCTTGGCCAGGGATGCTGTTCCTCAGGGAGATGGGCTACGGCTGTCCTAGAACCAGAAGTCAGGATTAGAGCCTGGGCCTCATTGGAGATCAGTGTGTACTCCTCATCAAAGGAGTGCCAGGGCTCTGAGGAGGTTTGGAGACATTCAGGTCAGGAATCTTCCTCCTGCCTTGCCACACTGTGTGCCTCAGTTTCTTACTCTGAAAAGAAGGAAAGTCTGTTGCACACGTGGCAGTGTGGGAGCTGCTATGTGGGAGGTGTCGTTTCTGGGCAGACCCTGGGGAGAAGTTTGGGAGAGTATCCTCAAGCCTGGGGAACAAATGAGGACGGTGAGCCTTCCAGCCTCTGCTCGCCCCTTCCTGCCCCGTCTAGCTGCTCAGGTTCTGGCCTTTGTGCCAATGATGCCTTGGTTTCTCAGTCTCGGTTTTATGACCTATAGAATAACAGGGTAGAAGGGCATCCCCTGAGGCCTCTGGGTCAGCTAGCTGCCTCCTGGATAGGTGTGTAGTGGAGAGTCTACTTCCCGTTGACAAGGTCCAGGGAGTAGTTAGGGGACACTGCTCAAGCAAGCACACTGAAGATGCCTGGCATCCCTCGGCTCTCCCAGGGAGATACTCAGGCTGCTGGGACAAGAGGGGCACACCTCCCAGGGTTTTCCCCAAGGCAGTACCTTATGCCAGCATCCTTTCTGCATTATCATCTCAGACCTCCCAGCAGGTCCCAGAAGAGTGTGCTTAACAAGAAGAAAACCTGAGGCTCAGAAAGAGAGAACCACCTGTCCATTATCTACAATGAGTGAGGGGCCAAGCTGAGATTTGAACTCCCAGTAGTGTGACTTTGGCCCCTCTCCTGACTTCCCTCATGAAGTGGGAAAGGTGGGAGGAGCAAGAGGGAGGAGCAAGCTGACGAAGGACTGGGGAACTGCAACTTCCCCACTGCTGGCTGCTGCAGGGATTCTGTGGGTGGTGGGAAAGGCATTGTAAATATGCATGACATGCAAATCTACCTCTAAAAACAACGTGGGCCTCCCATGAGCTGGGGTGCCAGGGTTCTCTGGAAAATACAGCGTTACACAAACACTTGGGTTTCTATGACAACTATGCCGACTTGCCCCCTCCCGAGGGCTAGTCTGAAGGTCTCAAGGTGTGGCACTCATTTCTGGCTAATCCGTGTTCCTCCTGTGTCCTGCAGACACTGGTGCAGCCTGCCCGCCCTCTGCTTGGAGCCTGGTGGCCCCCCTGTGTGACCAGGGCCCAACCAATACCTCTGATGGAGGGCTGGAGGAATGTGTGTGGCAGTCCTCAGGCTCACACCCGATTCTGAGGTGTCATCTGCAGCAGACTTGCCGGCAACCATTTTCCCTGTGCACGTGGCTCCCTGGTTGGTAAGTACAGCCATAGGCCTGGGCACCTCACCCACCACTATGTTTGCCAGTTTTGGGAAATGCCCAGCCCTCCCACTGCCAGCACCCACAAGCTGGCAGAGGGACCTCCATAAGAGTGTTCCTGTCTGAGCACAATTACAGTTTAACCAGCTGGGTATATCCCATCCTCCCGACAACTCTGGAGGTGGGCCTGGTGAGGATGCCTATTTTCCAGGGCACTGCCTCCGTGAGGGAAAGCCCTTGCTGAGGGTGGACGGCAGCAAGCCCAGCACTAGACATTTCAAATGCCACACCCAGGGCTGGGGCAGGTGCCCAGCACAGGCTCAGGAGGAGGAGGAGGGGAGCAGGGAGCTTGCTGCAGGCTGTGGTGTGACAGGGCACGCAAGAACACATTCTTCCTCCTCCTGCTCCACCTGCCTAAAACTCACACAATGAGGTACTGGGCTCAGTCTTATCTCTAACTGTCCCTCCACACTCACATTGTCCTCACAAAGCCTGGTTCCTCCGTCATCCCACAGAGCAGGGACAGCCACCTCAGGCCCACAGGGTGCCAACCACAGCGCCTGGCTCATTTATCTCCCAGTTCTTACATAGGCTCCCCCACCCTAAGGTTCTGCTGGTATAACATGTCTAGTTCACTAGTAAGGAAACCCAAGGGCCCGCAGCCACCGTTCAGCCTGGGTTGTAGGTCTGCCTTCTTGAGTGCCCTCTGTTTTCCAGGGGCTAGGATCAAGCAGGGGAGTAGGGGAATGTGAGAACCCCTCATGATGTCTCACCGGACTCCAGGAAGGCCCAGGAACCCATCAGCCTTCTGGGGTCCCAGAGAGCTGCTATAGTGGCCCTCACTCAGCATGGTGCCAACCCCTTTGCTTCCAACTCTTCCACCTGCCAACAGCTGCCAGCCTCCTTGATGAGATGCATATAAGAAGGGAAAAGACTGGCAAATATGCATAATATGCAAATATCGAGGATAATATAAAAACCCGAGAAGTTCCCTGTCAATAGTGGACGTCTTTGAGAACCAGACGCTGCACATTTGTGCGGTGCCAGCCTTATTGTTAGTAACTGTGAAAAGGCCCCCATTAATTAGTACCACCCCCAATTCAGTTCCCCTGGCCTGGCCCAGGTCTGCTGTGGCAACCAGAGACACCTGTTGCATTTGGCTGAGAAGCTGTCACCACAGAATCGATGAGGAACTGGTGGTCTGAGAGCAGGGAGTGCCTTCAGCAAACATGCTGGGTTTGCCTAAGGCAGGCTGCGGTCTCCCTGAGGACAGTGTGTCGCAGGGCCAGCCTGTGAGGCAGTGGGCATTTCTTGAGCAGGTACTACGTGCCTGGCAATTGGTGAATACCTGGCACTCGTCAGCATCTCATTTCAACTCCCCGAGGCTCGCAGAGGGCTTAGCCTCTCCTGCTGATGAGCACGGCTCTGAGGCCTCCTCCGCCCTAGGGCAGATTCTGGAGGCACAGCTGCCACTGCTCACAGCCCCCTTGTGTGTGGCCCAGTGACGGAGAAGGGATTCCTTGGCACTGGCAGGGAGCAGCCGTCAGGATCACGTGGAAAAATGGAGGCCGGGGTGGCGCGAGGGAGGTGTTACTGTTGCGATTTTGTAACAAGCTGGTTATTTAAGGAACTGGGAAGCTCTGAGGGAGCCTCTGTGCCTGGGCAGAGGCGGCTGGGAGGACAGGGCCCCCAGGGAATTGAGGTCAGGGAGCCAGCCACGAGCACTGATCAATGGATTGATTGAGTCTTGTCCACTTACTGACAATAGTAACAGCATCACGAAAGCCTGGAAAAAAAATCCACTGTCTGTGTCAAAGAGGACCTGTGAGCTGGAAGACACAAGGGGTTTGTAGGGCAGCAGAGCTGTTTGCTGGCCTGGGGGTGGGGCACAGCCTTGGCTGCTGGTCACTTAGCACACTCGACTTTTTGTCTTGTGTGTGTTCCTGTGTATGTCACAGTAAATTACAACCTCCAAAATAATCCAGCTCTAACAATAAGTTACCACTTATATATTTATTATCAGGCTCCTTGCTAAGGATTTTCCTCTTTTTGTTTTAATGGCATGTATGTATTTTATTTATTTACTTATTTGAGACAAAGTCTCTCAATGTACTCCAGCCTGACCTGGAACTCACTGTGTAAACCAGAACAGCCTGTAACTCAAGACATCCTCCTGCTTCTGCCTCCCAGGTGCTGGGATTATAGTCATGTGCCATCATTCCTGGCTTATTTATTTAATTTTGCTTGATGGAATCCAGAAGCTTGTGTGTAGTGGGCAGGCACTCTCTCACCAAACTAAACTGCACCCAACTTACCATTTAACTTTTTTTTTTTAATCACATCAAATCTTTCCAGGTTTTCTTATTTTACCCATTGTAGAGAAGGGGTAAGTCAAGCTTAACAGGTAAAGCTCCTTGGCATATGCTTAGAGGTAAGGTGAGAAACCAGACAGGAACTCAAGCCTCCAGCACAATGAGGGCTTGGAAGCTACCCCAGAAGGTTGGGAGCCCTCTGTCTGTCTCTGCTGGGTCTGTGCCTCTTGCATGCTTGAGGTGTGGGAAGCTAGGCAAGCATCCATGGTCATCGGCAGCTGGGAGGGGTAGGACCCTGACAAGGGCCAGTGTGTGGCATTTGGCCATTTAACAAATGCTCTAGATAGGAATAAGACATTGTAAGGGACAACTGGAGAGAGGCCATGGAAGACTCAAGCTTATTCCATGTAAAAGGAAGTCATGCAGAGGAAGCAGGCTCAGACCCATCCTCTGACCCAGTGCTTCTCAACCTTCTTAATGCTGCAACCCTTTAATACAGTTTCTCATGTTGCGATGACCCCAGCTATAAAACTATTGCATTGCTACTGCATAACTGTAATTGTGTTAACTGTTACAAATCATAAAGCAAATATAATAGACAGGGTATCTGATATGCGACCCCCAAGTGGTTTCAACCCATAGGTTGAAAACCACTGCTTTCTAAACTCACTTCCTGCAAGCCTACTATGTATTGAACCTGTTATCTCGTCAAGCACAGGACAGCCCTATGGAATTAGCTGGGCAGGTGATGGGTCTGAAGTATGGAGAAGTGACTAGTGTGAGACTCCACGGGCTCTGTTGGTGACGTGACTCTGACACCCCACTCCTGGGAATGATAAACAGGCTGGACCTAGTGCTGAGGGCTCCGGCAGAGCTTGAACTGTATGTGGCTAGGACCACACTCAGGGAGAGCAATGTCCAGCTGGTGCTGGGGACAGTCCTAGAACATGACCTGCAGAAGTCTCCTGAGGCCTGAAGCTGGCAGCCTGTTCTCTCTGGGCACCAGCCCCAGAGGCATCCGTACATCCCAAGGAAGTTTATTGACACATTAATAGCCCTCCCAGAGCACCCAGGCTTGGGGAAAGACCTGATGTTACACTAACCACCCAGACAAACAGAGGGAGAGGAGACGGGATCAGTGCAGTGGATTAACAGCCCAGGGCCACACTATGACACGGGACTGCCTAACAGGACACAGATCAGCTTGCTGGCTAGTGTTGCTGATAGTAGCAGGGCAGTTGGGAACAAGCCACTTGTCCATCTCCAGGGGACTAGTTAAATCTGTTTGCTGCAGCTGTACAGTGGCACCTGCTGTGGCTGTTAGAAATGGGGCCGGGATCTAAATTTACTGTTAGAGGAAGAACCTCATAGTGTGGAGTTTTAAAAAAAAAGAGGTTCTAAGGCAGCACGGGTAACGCGAGGCCGTTTTCATCAGACTTGTGGGTTTATAGAGCTGCTCTCAGTGCTTTCCCTGGTGCATGCAGACCTAAGGGATTGGGAAAGCAGACCGGGCTGGGCCTCGTTTCTATTCCTTCTTGGCTGTTTGACCTTGGGCAAGTCACTCGCCTTCTCTGGGACTGTTTTATGGAAAACAAAGAGATGGATAACATCAGAGAGTGTTGACCCAGACCTAGAATCATGCCAGGGTGATACCGCAGGTGTTCAGTGCCACTGTGTAATGCCACATCTGCAAGCCTCCGCAGGTTGCCTCTTTCTTTAGTCATGGGGATAGCACCTAGGGAGGACAGCACAGCTCTGTGCAGAGGACCAACAAAACCCCAGACCAGCAGCAACCCCACCACAAATCTTGGCCACTCCCCTTGACCTACTAACCTGCCTCACCAGTCAACACTGTCCCCAAAGAGGCTGCTGTTGGGGACATGTTGGCCCTGGAGCCTCCATTAGTCCTGCCTGGAAAAGACAGGCTGTGCCTTCTGGATGCTCAGAACCTTAAATCTCTAGTGGAGAGACTCCAGCTGAGGAAGCCAAACTTTCCGAGTCTCGGGGCTCTCCGTCATGAATAATCTGACACATGCAGACATGGGCACTTATTTCACCAGCAGCCTCACCGCGCTGCCCTTGATGATGGTGATAAATTAGAAACTACCCAATTATCTGTCTGCGAGAGATGGTTAAATAAATTCCATCCAGCAGCTGACAGCATTCTCTGTACTGTGGAGACAGCACTGTAGATCTGTCCTTGTTGACATGGAAACATGTCCAGGCACATGGTCGGGGGGGGGGGGAATAGGAGATTAAAAAAACCCAGAAGGTTAAGCATGGGGGCTGTCAAGATGGCTAAGTGGGTAAAGGCACTTTCCACCAAGACTGCTGACTGCCTGGGTTCAATCCTTAGGACCCACGTGGTGGATGGAGATAGCTGACGTCTACAAATTATCCTCTTACACATACACACACACACACACACACACACACTAAATTAAATAAATAAATAAATAAATAAATAAATAAATAAATGTAGTTTTTAAAATGGTGCGTTGGTCTCTGTTAGTTTAAGACCAAGGCCAGTCTGGTCTATATAATAAGTTCAAGGCTAGCTTGGTCTATATAGTGAGTTTGAGGCAAACCTGGTCTACATAGTGAATTCTAGGACAGCCAGAGCTACATAGTGAGACCCTGTTCTGGAAAAAAAAATGTTTTTAAATGGTGCATTGTTAAAGGGTCCTTAGATTTGGAGTCTATCTGAATGCCAGGAGAGGAGGAACAGGGTACCTACTTAGATATCCACTGATTTTTTTTTTTTTTTTTAACAGAAAAATGTCTATGTTCATTCCCTTGGTCAAGGACATGTCTGGATCTGGAAGGACAGTTACTGAGCCATTCATAGTGATGTCTTCTGATGTGAAGCGAGGAGTGGGCTCTAATTTAATTTTTACTTATTTCATTCAGGATCTCTGTAGTACAAGTGACAGAAAACCATACCTGCCTTGTGGGGGAAGGGATGACTTGCAGCTGTGAAATCCAGGCTCTCCTGGATCCAGAGACTCAGACAGTGTCACCAGGACCTGATTGCTCACAGTGGATCCTCTGTGTGGCTCCAGCCCTCACAGAGACGCCCTGTGTAAGTGACAAGTTGCCCATCCAGAGAAGTCAGTGTGACGTCTTCCCAGTCAGCTCAACCCAATTCCAAGAGTTGGTGTGGATGTGACCACCCCTCGGTCAGCTGCTGCTGTTAAGGGTGCTCTGTGTTCTGATTGGCAGTCTAGACCTATGCACTGTCTCCTAGGAGTGGAGGGGGCTGATGCCTCCAAGTCAATGGTAGGCTGTGGCCAATGTGGTCAGACCCAGAACATTTCTCTTTGGGGAATATCTGAATCACTCAAGATGTGTGACTTTGTTGTTGGTTTTGGGTTTTTTTGAGATAGTATCTCACTGTGTAGATCAGGCTGGTTTCAAGTTCATAATCTTTCTGTTTCAGCTTGTCATCTATCTGTCTGTCTATCATCTATCTATCTATCTATCTATCTATCTATCTATCTATCATCTATCTATCTATCTATCTATCTATCTATCTATCTATCTTTGTTGTTTTGAGACAGGATCTCACTATGTAGCCCAGGCTGTCTTGGAACTCACTATGAAGACCATGCTGCCTCAAACTCACAGCCATCCACCTGCCTCTGCCTTTTCAGTGTCGGGGTTGCCGGCGTGCGGCACTGCTCTTAGCCTGGTGTTTGTCCTCACAGGTGGCCGCCTGTAGAGTCCTGAACCTGGCATCAGTGTCAGAGCTTAGCAGGCAGCCTTACAGTGAGTCAGAATATGGGGACCTTTGGGGCCCCGGTGTCATTCAGGAGATGCCTCTCTCAAAAGTGAGCAGACCTGGTTTTGGGAGGGGGCTGGGAGCCCACAGAAGATTTATCTAGACTCGGGAGGAACTAAGAGGATGTGCAGAGGGCAGAGGAAACACAAAAGCCAGCTTGGAAAGCACGGAGGGCTTCCTAGAGGAGGTGATGGTCAAGGCACCAGACAGAGTGCAGGATGAACACAGTAGGGGAGAGGCTACAAGCTAAAGGTCCAGACCACAGGGGCCTTGAAAGCCAGAGTAGGACTTTGTACTTCATGCTGGAGAGGCGGTGGTGCTCGTCAGAAGGATGTTGAAGGAGGAAGGCTCCTCACTGAGCTTTCTGCCTTAAGCTGGAAGCTCAGTCTGTGAGGATGGGTCAAGACCACAGGTTGAAGAGGAGAGAAGGAACCCAAAGACCCCTCAAGGAATCCCGTATTTATCACTGTCGGGAACTCATGTCCCAAGATGCCTAGCCACTGTTTGCATACCTTTAGAGATGGAGAGGTCACTCCTTGTTCCTTCACTATGTACCAGAAAACTATGCCATAGGACCAAGTCTAAAATCTTGACAAGACTTGGGAGCTGTCCCCTAAATTTCTGGACAGAGGAGAGGTGGAGGCTTGCACTTCTGGGTCAAGGCTTCAAGTTGATGGACCCATATTCATAGCCCGTGCTAGGAGTCTGAATGAAGGACAGAAGAGAGAATCTGACTCCGGCCAGGTTAAACTGTTTGAGTCTTGGGATACACATCTGCTGACACTGCCAGTTCCCCAGATTCCCTTTGCACTTTACAAACGAGGATATGGAAGTTCAGAGAGGCTAAACCATTTCTACAACAGCGCAGAGCAAGTTAGAATAAGAGGCAGGACGTGACCTATCCTCTCCCGCCCCTACACCCTCTTGCCTGCCTTTCCCATCCCCGTAAGTGGAGCCTGGCCACTTTTTCTACTCATCCTTTATAATATTGTTCTGCAAACTCCCAGGAGTCCAAGACCATCTCAAATACCCTTATAAATCCTCATTGATTAAACATTGTGTGACCACTTTGTTTCCGGTCAAATCCTCTGTAGTCTTCACCATGCCCCGTAGCCTCTGTTCAATCACGAGCTCTCACACAGTACACTGATGATCACCCAGCATGTGTCAGACACCAGGTACAAAGATGAATGAGAACAGCCATGTCTCATGTCTCACCCAGGCAAGGCCCACCTCAGCTAAGGAGAGCAGTGTCTCCCTCTGTCAGTAATGGCAAACAGACGTGAGAGATCAAGAGGGAGGAAATGCTTGGAAATCTCCATGGCCAGAGCAATTGATCTTGTCCTTCGAGCAAAGTCCTGAAGGTGAATATGGTTCTCTAGGAAGAAAAGTGTCACTGGGCTGAGCCTGGCAGAGCAACCCTGCCAAGGGTTCACCAACCCCAGCTGAAAGGTTAGTTGCAGAGGAGGAAAGGAAGACAGGATGGAGATCTCATCCCCAGTAAGTCCCTTAGGGCTGGGGTTTCTCTCTTACTTACCATGGTCAAGGCAGAGGTAGGTGAGCCAGCTCTCAGCAGGCAAGTATGTGGGGACACAGTGTGTGTGGGGGGGAACAGGAAGGGGCCTGGCAACCTGTCTCTGGTACTGACAGAAAGAGGTTCAGGGAAGGAGACGAACTTCGGCCAGAGAAACCTTTGGGAGATAAAGAGCTCTCGGCAGATGGAGTAAGTAGGGTAGTGGTGAGCGCCCTATCCCTAGGAATGTTCCAGCAACAGCCTGACCCATCACCCTGGAAGCGAGTCTGTAGAATACTGTGACTCAGTTAAGGATATGGGATGTCCTTCCTAGCCTAGGTTTCATGTGCTTGCTCCAAACCTCAGTTTTCTCATCTGCGATATGGGAATAACAGGATCTCCTCTCAGAATTGGTTGCAAAGTTCAGATGAGACCATTAAAATCCTGTGGATATGGGCAGTGCTCCATGAATGGTGGCACACTGTGGCTAATAGGAGGCACCTTTGGGGTCCTTTCATGGACCCTTGCTCACCATCCTCAGGACCCACTTTCTGCCCTGTGTGTTGCTGCTGTCTCGTCTCCAGCTCCCCCTCCCTGGGAAGTGGTAGGAATTCCAGACCCTTCTGGGCCCCTTTTAGCTCCACTTGAGCAAGAGCTGCCAGGTTGGGGCGTCGGGTGCCATCCGCTCCCATATGCTTCCTGCTATTTAGGGGAAGACTCTCCTTGCATTCCTCCAACCACACGGGCTGACATTTCCAGACAGACGCTGGAACCAGCTCTTTGGAGGATTGGCAGATAAATTTGGCCCAGGCTGTTGGGAAAATCTTCAGCCTTGCTGGGGAATTGGAGCCCAGACTTGCTGACTTGTGTTCACTCTGAGACTCCTGGGCCTCTCATCCTCTGTGGGGCTGCAGATTAGGGTAAGTCTGCCCAGCTCAACCTTTCCCAGGAGAGTGCCTAGAGGGCCAGGATGTGTTGGCTTCCAGCTTTTCCTCAGAGGTAGCAGGAAGGCAATAGAGACTTCTCTATCACACACCACAGGCCACCTGGGTGTGGCTCAGCTCACCTTGGCAGATGGCAGTCAGAATTAGACCAGAGCTCTAGACACTTCCTGTCTGTGTCATCTCCCAGAGATAGTGCCATTTCTCTGAGCCTCTTTTAATTCATCTGTAAAATGGGGCAATGGCAGGTCTGTCTGGAGAAAAAGCCATCGTGGGTGGAGGGAGTACTTGACACATGCTGCATGCCGAGTGCTTCACAAATATGGTTCCTCGTCATCACCGTCATTGCAGGCAGTGACTCAGGAGAGACCACGGCTTCCCTTCTTCCCTGCATACTGTGGCTGTGTGGGCAGTCCTGAGAGGGTTCACACTTAGACAGGGGACCCAGTCGCAGCAACACATGCATAAGAACAGATAGTTGGAGGTGCCACATGACCATACCAAGGATGTGCGCACATGCACCACCACCACCACCCTCCCCCCCCCCCCGACCCCAGCCTGGTGTCTCATCTTACCCTGTTGGGTCTGGGATACTTGTCACTTGGATCTGCCACATGGAACCAGAAGGGGAAGGCCAGGCCTACCTGGAAGCCTAGTCTAGGGAGACCAAGTGTCAGCCACAGTAGGAAGCTCTGAGGAAGTGTGAGTAGTTCTGTCTGGCTGGAGTAGAAAGTGGGTGGTAGGAAGATGTAGGCAGCATTCCTGAGCTTCATTCAGCGCTTCCTGGTGGAGCTCCATGCTGGGCCTCGTGCCAGACAAGCCTGAGAGGATAGGCAGGCCTCCTGCCCTCAGGAAGCTCAGCATATAATCCATCAGCATTGATAGCCTAAGCTGCCTGGATCAACCAAGATCTGGTAGAAATGGCAGTCTCCCGGTGGTGGGCACCCACTTGAGGGAGCCTCTCTGTAGCCTGGAGAATGGGGTAGGACCAAAGGACAGAAACAGACGAGGTCACAAGAATAAAAGAGAGGGACAAGAACCTGACCCTGGTGGCTTGAATACTAGATCTGTCAGAAAGTCACTCCAGTGGCAGTTGAGGGCCAGCCAAGATGCTTTCTGCAGGAGAGATGAGAATCTGCCGGGAGGTTGTCCCAGTAGTGGAGTGTGGAGTTGAGGGAGGAGGGAGGACAGGGTCTGAGGAGAACCCTGACACCTGGGCAGGTACACTCTGGAATGGTGAGGTATGCCAAGGAGACAGCAGGGGAGCATAGAGCCAGAGCCAGGAAGGCTTAGAGGAGAGGTGGGAACTGTCGGAGGGGGGGGGGGAGGGTGGTGGCATCTAAGGGCTGTGGATCACAGGCTGTGGTGTCAACAGGCAGATAGCTCCTAAGCACAGACTTCACAGACTGGGTGGCCACTGACAAATCTTTCCACTTGCCTTGTCACTTTGGGAAAAAGCCTGTGACCTCTCTGAACTTCACCTGTTCTAAGGCTGAGCTTCTTAGAAACTGCACTTGGTTACATGGAAGAGAAGAAACAAACAGGATTTATATCAACACCCAGAAGGTTGTAACAAAAATACAGATGGAGCCAGGTGTGGTGGCACACACCTATAATCCTATAATACCGCCATTTTGAAGATGAAGGCTGAACAATTGTGAATTTGAGGCCAGCCTGGGTTAGGTTGCAAGTTCAAGGCCACTCTAAGCTGCATAGGGAGACCTTGTGTCCAAACAACAACAATAATAAACTCAAAGGCTGGAGAAGCAGCTCAACTATAAACCACTTGCCTGGCTTGGCAAAGGCCCTGGGTTTGATTCCCCTGAACTACAGAAAGCAGGAAAAGAATGGGAAGAATGGAAGGAAGGAAAAGGGAGGGAGAAAGGGGGAATGGGAGGGACTATCCAGACAAGCCAATCAGAGCTAGTGCAGCAAATCATGTGACCAAAGGTCCAGGCCTCTGCCATGCTTGGGCTGTGTCTTCTCATGGGTACAAAGTGGCTGCTCCACCTCTGCATTGGATGTCTGAATTCTAGGGAGAAAAGAAAAATGTTTAAGCCTGCCATTTTAGCAGAAAAACAATAACCTTCTTGGAAGCCCCTCCCAGGAAGGCTTGGGCCTACATTTCCAGCCCCCACCGCTACCCTGTCCTGCCACCATATGACCATATCCATTTGTCCATCCTACCTGTAAGAGAAACCACCACCGTGGGCATTTCTTACAAGAAGCTTCTGTTAGGCAGAGGGACGAGTGGCTAGCAGGAAAGCTGGCAAGAGCCACTTCGAAGTGTTCCTCAGAGATCCCCCGAGGTACTAATGTTCACAGCCACCTAGGCACCAGGGACAGGAACTCTCTCTCGGGAGAGCAGCACTTGCCTCTGAGCTGCCATGCGTGCATTCATCCAGCCCCCCTGTATGGTGTTTCTGACAACCATCGGCACCATCAGCCACAACAGGACAGTGAGCACGTTTGGCGCTCACAATGTATGGGGGAGACAGGTGAGTTAACTGGCGGATGAGCCCCACTTCCACATCATACCAAGGTCTGGGTGTCCATTGCAGGATAAGAGAAAGTTTGAGGATATCCTGAGCTACACAGTGAATGTTTGCCTTCGATGCCAGAAGGGTGGTCAGGACAAGGATAACTACTCATCAAATGGCTGAGGAGCCAGTTGAAGATGTCTTCGCCAGAGTGATGAACAGGAGGCTAGAGGCTCAGATGAGTTTCTTCATGCCTGAAGGAATAGAGCCAAAGGTCCAGTGAGGTCAGGTGTGTTAAAAGAGGGCATATCAGGGACCTCTCTTGGCCTGGGGATGTGGGTCTCCAGTCAAGTACCCTCTCCCCTTCCCCCCCCCCCCCCCCGCCCCCCAGGCCTTTCTGATCTATGCCTGTCTAAGAAACTTCAGTGGTTAGGAAACACAAAGTATAGCAGCCTGGAAGCCAGACATGTTAGTACATATCTGCAGTCCCAACAACCTGCACTGAGTGTATGGCAAGTTTAAAGGAGCCTGGGCTACGTGAGACCCAAAAGCTAATCAAGGCAGGACCAAAAAAAAAAAAAACCCAAAAAAACAGAAAACAGGATGGGAGACAGGCATTTGGAAAGAGAATTGGGAAGGTCCTCTGAGGCCTTCCAACCATGAGGTCAGTAACCAGCTGGAGAGAAAGGTGGCTCTGGGCTACTTATCTGAGCTCAGCCCTGGGCTCTGTGGAGAGCCGCGCCCTCTGCCTTGTCCTTGGTGCTGACCACGCGGGGGAGTTGTCCGTGGTGCTGAAGAGAGGATTTGTCCTGCCCGGGGCGTGGGGGTGCTGTCCGTGGTTCTGTCTTCAGGAATTTTTGAAGAATCCTTTCAGAATATGGTTTTCTGAGGACCCAGCTGTGAGGTCAGCTTTTTGACCCTGACACTGAACAAACCTGAGAACTGGATTTAGATGGTGCTCGAGTCTGTGTCTTCATGAGCCCTGCAGGAGCCTGTTATGTAATATGCCGCTCACTTCTAAACTTCAGCCTGCAGGGGAAAGCTGGTGTCATTCTCATTTCAGAGGTGAGGGGACAGAAGCTTAGAAGACCAAAGGAACCCATGGACTGTGTCTCTAGTCTCAGTTCCCCTGACTGTTCTAGGGAAGTAGCTGGTAACGTCTCATGGAGCAGGGGTGGGGATATTTCCTGTGTGTTGAGCCCTGTGCCAGGTGCTTGGCCACCCAGGGCCCTCTTCTTTATAGCTACCCTAAGGCAGAGTGCCTGGCTCCCTTCCACAGACATATAAGCAAAGGTGAGGGGCTTCCCCAGGTTACTTAGCTAGAAGGTGTCAGGAAGTCCTTGAGACAGAAAGAACCCTGGGTAAAACCCAATCCAGATCAAAGGAGGGGGTGACCTGCTTGGCTTGGCTGGTTTTGGCTTCCTGTACTGTTTCTCCCTTGCAGCCATGCTCTCTTCACAATTCTTAAGTTCCACTGAGCTAAGAAAAGAAATTAGTATTGCCACAAACTAGGGGTCAAAGGTTCAAATCCTGGATCCACCTCAACCGTGTGGCCTCAGACAAGTCACTTGCCCTCTCTGGGCCTCTTTCCTTGCCTCCGGCAAAGCAGAAGCATAGTTATCTCTGGCCTCTAGGGTGGCTTAAGGATCAGAAGAAGGGCTTAAGGGCTAGCAGGAAAGACCCACCCCTAAGGTGACATAGTCAGAGTTAGAAGCAGATGAAGGTTCAAGACAGCTGCCCTAAGCCACCACTTCCCCTTCCCAGACAGAGTAGTAGCTGTGGCCCGGGAGCTACTTGGCATCCTTAGCTAACAGGATTCTCTTTGAGCAGGCTGACCTGAGCCATGGAGCCAAGTGTCCCTGTGGGGACCAGTGGCTGAGCCAGCTTTGGCTGCCCTGCCTCCTCAGTTCCCCCAATGGCTCCAAGCTTAATAAGCCTCGTGGGCTGCTGTCAAGCCTAATTAGGCTGTCCTTGGCCATCCTGTCTCCAAGGGCCTGTTGTGGCCATCTGAGGCCCTAGTCATGACCATTGCTGGTGCCCTTGGCAGCCATTGGTTGTCCTGAGTGGAAGTAGCTGCCTGCCCTTACCCATGACTTAGAAAGTCTAACTCCCCGCCTTAGCTCCTGGACCCCAAGGAATGGCTATCCCTTCCTCCAACAGCCAACTCTGGCCCTAAAGCATATAGCACTATAGCAAAGGAAGGAAGGAAGGAAGCGGGGAAGATAGTGGACTAAGAGACAATGGGAGAGGATGAGTGGAGAGGGGTGGCGGGGACTTAGCACAGCAGGCAGCCTTGTCCTCCAAGACTAAGGACACTTATGGGACCAAACTGCTTCAGCCACAGTGAGAGCCTCCATTGGCTGTGTGGTCAGCGGCATGGTCCTGGGAGAGGACATGGCTTGTGGTCTAATGGAGGTTTCAGTATGGGGCCAGACTCAGGGCTGAGCACTGTCCAGGTCAAGGATAGAGCCTGGGGCCTTGCCTGCATTCCCAGGAGTCGTTAGCACAGATAAGCAGAAGGAAAGGAAGAGGAAAGGGAGGAAGATGGGAAAACAGGTGATCTGTGTGGAACTCTCCCAAGCTCAATACTGGCTAGCTAAAGGATGCGTCAATCACAGTCAGTCCGTTATCTTTGCATTTTGCTGTATTACACTGTTTCCATCTACCCAAGTGCAAGGGCGACTGAAGTCATAGCTCTTCCCGATGGGTAGCACTCCCTGGCTGCTTACACACTGCCTGGCGGGCAGTCTGACGCCACCGTGATCTTTGAGGTGTGCACTCTGCTTTGGGTATAGGAAACTGTGCTCATAAACACTGTGGCATTGCCCCACAAGGTAGCCATGCCACTTTGCACTCCTGAGAGTGATATATCCGAGTTCCCACATCCTCAGCTCCTCGCCGTCAGTTGATTTAACACTCCTTAATTTTGCCAATCTGTTGGGAGAAAAACACCTCTCTTCATTAGCATCACCAACCGTTAGAGAAGTCGAGCGCCTCATTAGGCATTGAGTGGTCATCGGAGGACTTCTGGAGAATGCCTGCTCATACGCTTTGCCTGCTTGATTTTGTTGTTGTTTTGGTTTTTTTAATAGCCCACTTCTCTTTTTCCTGTTAATTTGGGAAAGGGGTTTGAATGAATGGACACCTTAGCATTTGTCACAGGCATTCCCTTGCCCGCCCCCGTCACTTGTCTTTGAACTTGGCGTGACATGCTGATATAGTAACATGGAGTCCCTCCCTTTTGTTGACTTTTCTTCTCTGCATCTTGTTTAAGAGGCTTTCCCTCCCAAGGTCACTTTGTGTCCCCCAAGGTCAACTTCATGTCCCTTTCTAGTGATGTGAGGTTTCTGCTTCCTTTTCCTCTTTTACATCTGTGTCCTTGGGGTCTGTTTTGCTTTGCTGTCTGTTTTGTTTTTATTTTGGTATTGTGTGAGAGAGTATCATGCAGCCCAGGCTGGCCTCAAATCTGTGTGATGAGGATGACCTTGGACTCCTCATTCTCCTGCTCCCACTTCCTGGTGCTGGGGTTACACGCATGCACCACCACGCCCAGTTTACTCCGTGCTGGAGCCAGAGCTCAGGGTATCATGCATGCTAGGCAGGGACTGTGCCAACTGAGCTGCGGCTCTGGGTTTTTTTTTTTTAGATCTGTCTTCTGTCGTTGCATGTGGTGTGAAGTGGGATCTGGCTTTCTCTTCCTTGGGCTGGCCTGTGGTCCTGGCAGTGTTTCTTGACTACTTAGCCCCTCGTGCTCTCATGGAATATCATCTGTGATGTACACTCCAGCGCTGCGTGTTTACGGATGGATTTTTGGGAGTGCTGCTGTCTCATTGAGATATTCATCTAATCCAGTCCTGTGTGTAATCCGTGCTAAGGCTCACAGTTTCTTCAACAAGGACACACAGGCACTTGGGGAAGAGTAATTCTTGACCCTCCCTGAACCTGGCCATAGTGTTCCATGTTAGTCGCATCTCTCCTAGCATTTCCAGGGAAGCCGAGGGGACAGCCCACCTTGGGTGAGGACCACCACAGTTCTGCCCATTGTAGTTTGGTGGCCTCTAGGCTGAGCCCCATTTCCTGCCTGTTTTTTTCTATCCCACATTCTGTCCATCTGCCCTCAGCAGAGTTAGAGTCCCCAGCATGGCACTGTCAAGAGCCTCAGATGCATGCAGGCCTTCCCACTGGGAGGAAATGGGGGCTTATGCTAAACAGAGGTCAGCCTTCCTGTGACCCACTTCCTCCTGAATCCAGAAGCCCACAAGATACCAGTCCTTCCTCCTTGCCCTGCCCTTCATTGCTGTCAGAAGCAGACTTGCCTCACATCTCCCCCTTTCTCTCTAGACTTTTCAAACTCCATCACCCCAGCTCCCCCTGATGTCCATCAAAGCTGCAGTGGCAGGCAGCATGGCATATCTGAGCTGGAGTTGGATACAGTGGCTTCAAATTCTCATACAGGCTTATTGGCTGTGTGATTCTGGAAAACCCAACTAACCTCTCTGTGTTCTTTGGTTCAGCAGATGTATAGATCTAGGAAAGATAGGAGATGGTGATGACAAGCCATAAAGTAAAGCCTCTTACATTTTAAGTGCCCTACATAACTTCAGCAATTATCATTTTAGCCGTGAGAGATTTGTTTCTTTGTTCCTTTTCTTCCTCTAGAAAGTTCCCTTGTTTGAATTAGAAAGATAAATAGGGAGGGAAGGGGAAAGAGCAAATAGTGGCAGAAGTGCGATAAGCCAAGGCTGAGCTTTCCTGACGGAGTCTCGCTCAGAACTCCCGAGCTCCTAGACAAGGAGACGGGAAACATGCGAAGCACAGTGCTCAGTGTGCCCTTGAGAGGAAACACAGCAACTGATTGTGTAGGTTGTGTAGACGGGTTGTGTCCTTGGAGTCGTCATGGAGTGGCTGTACTCCCAGTGTGGCTGCTACAAGCATAGTCCCCAGAAGGTCTGAGTTTCAGAGGAGCCATGACTCTAAAGCCTTGAAGGCAAGGACAGTGGGTGAGTGATGGAGCCCAGGCACTTGGTCTCCCAGTCTGATGGGAGAGACAGTTGGGACCACATCTGTGTGGAAGTGCAGCTGGGGAAAGGGCTATAGAGGGCGGCTCTTGTCAGAGGGGCTTCCACCCATGAAGGTGACAGGTCGGGTCATGACCTCTCCATTGGGCTCAGTCTGGAGAAACAGTGTCAGTCAGTCAGTCAGTTCAGATGAAGGGAGCTAGAGCTCCCCACTGAGCCGGACAGCCTGAGATGGGACAGTTGAGGTTTAGTGAAGACAGGGACAAACCTGAAGAAGCCACAGAGGGGCAGGAGCCTTCAGGATCACGGCCAAGCCTCCTTGTCTCTCCTCCTCCCGCCCCCTGCCACACTCTTGCTCTGGGCTCTGACTCGCTTCCTGCAGGGTCATTAACCACCTACGGCCTGCCACGTGGTGTCCCCCTATATTTAACTCCTACACCGTGATTTACAGAGGCCTAGAATAGCAGCCCTCCCCTCTGCTCTCCCCTCTAGTCTCCCTAAAGTCATGCTCCCAGCTCCCACCCCAGAAGAACAGGTCTGGGTCCCAAGGAGTACTGGCCAATCTCTGAGAAAGACCAGTACAACAGGAAGGAAGTTCTCCACAGCAAACCCAGACCCAGACCAAGCCTCCCTTTTCTAGTTGAGCCCTGACGGGCTCCAGACTGAGCCTCGGCTCCTCTCCCCATGTTGAACCTTGACCCTGGCTCTAGCCTGATCCCTGATCCATCCTTCCTTCCTCCCTCCCTCCTCCCTCCCTTCCTTTCTTTCTTTCTTTTTTCTCTTTCTTTCTCTTTCTTTCTTTCTTTCTTTCTTCCTTTCTTTCTTTCTTTCTCTCACCCTCTCTCTTTCTCTCTTTCTTTTCTCCTTTCTGTCTGTCTGTCTTTAGTTTACTTATTTATTTGTATGATTTGTATACATATGTTTTGCCTATATGTATACATGTACACTGTGTCCATGCCTCAGTGTCCACTGAACTCAGAAGAGGGCGTCATGTCCTTTATAACTGGAATGACGGATGATTGTGAGCCACCATGTGGGCCCTAGACCCTGGGTCCTCAGCAAGAGCAGCAAGCACTCTTAACCACTGAGCCATCTCTTTAGCACCCCCACTCTGCCCCATTCTTTTCATAGCTTGACCCCTAACCACTGGTTCCCGTCTTCAGTTGTGCCTGAGGGTTTTTTTATATAAAAGACATGACCCCATATCCTAGTTTTGGCCTTAGGGACCAAGGATCATCAGTGACCAAGGATGAGAGACAAAGCCATCGGCCCACCTGCTCTGACTGTGAACTCCTCTATGTCCCCCATTGGCTGCCAGCAGTGGCCAAGCCTGTTTCTCCTAATTGGCCTTCTATCCAATTCCTGAGCCATGTGATGGAAGCGGGGGCTATGATAATTTATAAAATCAGTGTCCTTTGTGATGAAGCCAGCCTTGGGGGACCAGGTTCAGAGCCGCTGGTTTCATCCTCTGAACCCTAGAACTTCAAACCACGTCTGCCACAGAGATCATGGCACACCTGTCACCCACTGAAGTCACAGCTCCTGCACATGGGCACCGCCCCCTCTCTGATGTCTGCTCAGACTCACAAAGCTGTTTCAGGCAGCCAGAACCCCAGCTGAGTGGCAGGGCAGCCTGGGAACTTGAGGGTGACTCACCATGGTCTCTGAGCACTGGCTGCTTGGTCCTGCACGTGGAGCAGAGCCCTCCCCCGCAATCTGCAGCACTGGGGGTGGGAAGCAGTGGGCGGGAGGGAGGGAGGGCTACTCCGGTGGTACGTGTACCTAGCACAACCCGTGTCGTTTGAGGAAGAGCCCTGGACTGCTGGTCCCTGTGTTTGACCTGCACTGTTTGAATTATCTGAGATTCTGAATTAAAGCAGGCTGCCTTCCTCCAGGGCAGAGCCCCCTCACATTCTGCGAGCCCCCCTCCTTGCCTCTACTTATGTTCCTGCTGTCCCTGTCGTGACAGATCCTCGTCTCTTGGGGTTGTTCTTTGATCATGCCAACATCTTTCTCCCTGTATTTTCTGCCCTGACGTCAGCATGCTTCCCTCTAGAATGTTTGCTGCTGAGCCTTGTGCCCCAGGTTCTGCTGAGGAGGAGGGGCAGCCCAACAGCCCCTGCTATCCAGGGTTGTCACTCCATGACTTTAGAGTAGAGCTTGGGTTTCCTTTTCTCCTCCTCCACCCCCCTTCCATGCTCTTTCTCCACAGTTCTTGCTTGCATGGAACTATGTCTACCAGGCTGGCTTCCAACTCTGAGATCCACCCGCCTGCCTCTTCCACTGCTTCCCAAGTGCTGGAACTAAAGGCTCACACCACCGTGCCTACTGAGCTCCCCTATTTCTTATCTGCTGTGACCTTGGGCAGATTGTTTGAGCTTTCATCCTTGTCTGTCCTGTGGGTTGCTACGCAGAGGCTCGGAGGTCATGTGTGGGTTCGAGATGAGCACGACACATAATCACAGCTGTGTCCATGCTTGCGGAGAGGATGCAGTCTGAGGTTGGCCAGGGCTGGAAGAGACACCTGCCTAGGGAAAGGGGATAGCTTACCCTCAGGTGCGACTGCCGTTTGGGATTCGAGGCTGGGGGCTTCAGTGCAGTGAAAGCTCCAGAAACCTTCTGAGTCCCATCCCTAGGGGACCCTCACTCTCACACCATAGCCTGTGATCAGCTTACAGGTCTGGGTTTGGATGTGGGGCTAGATAAGATGGATGGGAGGGTGGAGCTGGTGACAGCCTCCTGGAAGATGGCAGCGCTAGGTTGAAGCTGGAGGCAATAAGGATAGGAACAAACCAGCAGGCCAGATTCAACAGATCAGATCAGGAATGTCTGGCCTGGCTGGTAGACCAGAGAAAGAGCTGTTGGAACAACGAAAGGGACAGGGAACACCAGAGTCTAGCTCAGGTGCCAGGGGCTCCCAGGATGGACATGCCATCTGCAAAGTCTGCCCAGGGAGGAGCAGGCCGTCCATTCCCTCTCCATCAGGATTCCTCCTATCACACAACTCTCAGTCTAAAGGAAGATACAGACAATGAGTTAATCAAATGAGCACCTGCTCTGAAGAAGACGAAGTAGATGACATGGGTTTGGGGGCACCTACCTAGACCTGGAGGGTACCAGGGGGACTTTGTTATGAAAAGGCATTTGGGGGAATCCCTGAATGAGACAGACGCGGCCATGGAATGCAGTGCAGTGTACATGGAAGGAGGAACAACTAGTGCAGAGGCCCTGAGGCAAATAAATAAATAAATAAATAAATAAGCAGCCAGCTCAACAAGACCAAGAAGGGCCAGGGAGAGCAGGTGGGCTGAGGCTGTGAAAGGGTCCTGAGGATGACCAGGGCTTAACAGCCTCTGCATCAGGGCTTAATTTTAGTCCAGAACTTAGGGGTAAGGATGGAGTTAGACCACAGAACTGAGAGCTGTTGGGAGAGTGGATGATTGATTTAGAGCAGATGAGGTGTGTCAGGGCTGAATAGATATCTGGCTGAGAGCCGGAGGAGGCTGGAGGACCTTCACTCCTCTCCTTTGCTTTGTGGCCTGGGGCTGGTTCCCTTCTTGGGCTGTTAAGTCAGGAAACAGCTATTTGGGCTGGGGACAGAGTGACGGAGACGCTCTGTTTGGCTGGAGTCCAACCCTCTAGAGACCACGGGACAGGGAACCAGCTGGGACACAGCCATGTTGCATAACTCTGATGCTATAGAGGCTGAAGATAGGACCACAACCCCTCCAAACAAATAAGCAATGTGAGAAGCTGACATGGGAGGCTCCGTGTATCCTGACTGCACACTCGTCGTCCTGGCATTAAATGGATTGGGCTGTCCATTGTCCAGAGGAGGACAGAGGCTCAGAGAGGAACATGACTGACCCAGTGTCACACAATGAGAACATATTCCAACCCTGTGAAAGATGACCCTGAGGCATCTGGGAGCAAGCCCAGGGACTTGTCCCCTCTCCAGCCACAGCCTTGGTGCTGTGTTCTGCTGTATCTATAGGGAAGGCTGGCTCAGGAGGCCCAGCTCCCTGTTCCTGTTCACCACACTCACTTTCTTTTTCATTCTTTGAACCCGTGGTCCTTTTCCAGCCTCAGGCCCTTTGCATATACTGCACTGTCTGCCACATTCCCCCTTCACAGGTATCCCCATCCTGTCCATTTCTGCTCACCCATGAGACATCGTCAGCTCAAATATAACTTCCTACAGACGGCTTTGTGTGACTCTTCATCCTTCCTGGCCCCCGCCTTTTTCCAGGGCTGTGGCTCCTGCCGCTACTCTCATCCATCTGTGTGGCTATGTTTATCTTTTCCCTTAAGAAACTGGCTGGGTACCCCTGAGATCACAGACCTCAGTTCTTAGGGTTTCTACTAGGCCAAACACGGGAAAAAGAGGTGCTACTCTATGCCCCCTGCCTTGTGGACTCTGAAGTTGTAGCCTGCCAGGGCTCCTGACGCCTGCCCCCTACTTCCTGAGATGGACGTCATGTCCTCAGCCCTGATGAGGGATGACGTCAGTCCTTAAGTGGCTTTTGAGCTGCTCCAGGCTTGCGTGGGCTCTGGGTGTGTGTGTGTGTGTGTGCACATGGCCCTGGGCACATGCACATGTGTGCACGGGCCTCCGTGAGTAATTCCAGTGATACTTCCAAACACTGTCTCCATGGAGAGGCCGCCCCCACCCACCCAGCCCCAGGTGACTGCCTCTGCCACCCTTCTGGGTCCCCCACCCGCTCCTCCATGACCCAGATCCGACCTGCCTTGACTCCTACATGCCCAGCTTCAGGCTTCTACAATGTCAGGGTTGGGGGCCTCTCCCCAGACACACCCCCTCATTCAGAATTGGTTCCACCTTCCAGCAATGCTTATTGAGGCCGTATGGAAAGGCAGTGGGTACTGGTGGGCAGTTGCCTGGGTTTGGACCATGATTCCCTCACCCAGAAGATAAAGATGCTTTGCCTGGGGGATATGGTGCCCCCCCCCCCAGCCTCTATGTTCTCCCTAACACTGCTCAGGTGCACTGGCCATCACACACACAAACATACCACACATACACACACACACACACTACACACACACACCACACACCACACACACACCACATACACAACACACACACACACAGCATGCCTGCTTTACATACATACACCACACACACACTACACACCACATACACACACCATACACACAACACACCACACACACACACACTATACACATACCACACACATGACATGCCTGCTTCTGTTCTAGTTACTTCCCTACCTGGAATGCTCTTTGCCATGGGTTTTAGAGACGCACCTCTCACTCCTATCCAGAGACACTTCCTGAAAGCCTTCCCTCACTTTTCTTCCACTGTGTCCAAAGGACATAACCAGTGACTCACCAGTAGATAAACAGCTGAGTGAGTACAGAGCTTTGGCCCCCAGGGCACTAACCTGCTGTCTTCCCTGTCACAGTCATTGTCCATAATAAGCATAGCATAAGTGGGTGCCATCACCCTTGTTGTCCCTCGGTGTTGTGACTTGGGCGCATTGGGTGGTATTGCCATCTTCTGGAGAGGGACAGCAGGCTTCCAGAGGCACAGACTCCCTGCAGCTGAGCACCCACTGCTACCTCAGGGTCGCCACCTGCAAACACAGGAGCCCCACTGAGATGGCATCATATCCCGGGAACTGCTGGCCACCAAAGAAGGAAGGGGTTCTGTATAGAGGATGCAGGGAGGAGCCAAGGCCCTTCCAAGTTGATTTCCCTGAACACCTCAAGGGTAGCGGGTGCTCAGCCAGCTCCAGACCTTCTCCAGATCTGACGTCACTGCATCTAAGAGACTCCTAGAAAGAATAGACCCAGGGCCACCAGCCAGAGAAAGGAGAGGAAACAGAACGCCTTTCTTCAGTAATTCCAAACCCAAAGCAGTCTTCCCCTGACAAAGTAGCCTGGCCAGTCCTGCTGCTCTCTGGGTCTGTGTGCTCAGAGGAGGCTTGTATGAGCTGTACTGTCTAAAGGGCACCACCATCTTTAGTGTCACACAGCAGAGAGGTAAACTAAGGTCTGACTTCAAAGCAGTTTGGATCAGGTTCTGAAAGCATAAATGCAGACGGAGGTCCCTGAGAAGGAGGTGTGTTCCTTTGCCCCACGGCAGCCTGTGTCTCCAAGATCAGCACACGGAGCCACTCGAGAGCTTGTTAGAAAATGTTGCCTGTGGTTTCACCCAGCTTAGATGTGTGGTTGGTCAGGGTGACTTCATGTGGGTGGCTGAAGTCCCTTACATACACACACACACACACCTGGGTGGCTGAGGTCTCTCTCTCTCTCTCTCTCTCTCTCTCTCTCTCTCTCTCTCTCTCTCTCTCTCTCACACACACACACACACACACACACACACACACACACCTGGGTGGCTGAGGTTTCACACACACACCTGGGTGGCTGAGGTCTCTCTCTCTCTCTCTCTCTCTCTCTCTCTCTCTCTCTCTCTCTCTCACACACACACACACACACACACACACACACACACCTGGGTGGCTGAGGTCTCACACACACCTGGATGGCTGAGGTCTCTCTCTCACACACACACACCTGGGGGCTGAGCTAGCTCTCTCTCTCTCTCTCTCTCTCTCTCTCTCTCTCTCTCTCTCTCTCTCTCTCTTTCACACATACACACAACACACACACCCCTGGGAGGCTGAGGTCTCACACACACACCTGGGGGCTGAGGTCTCACACATACACACACACACACACCTGGAGACTGAGGTCTCACACACACACACACACACCTGGGAGGTTGATGCCACTTACACACACCCACACACACCCCTCTGGGTGGCTGAGGTCACACACAGACACACCTGGGTGGCTGAGGTCTCTCTCTCGCTCTCTCTCTCTCTCTCTCTCACACACACATACACACACACACACACACACCTCTGAGTGGCTGAGGTCACACACAGACACACCTGGGTGGCTGAGGTCTCTCTCTCTCTCTCTCTCTCTCTCTCTCACACACACACACACACACACACACACACACACACACACACCTGGGAGGCTGAGGTCCCTCTCACCCCAGCTTGAAGCACTTTCACAGTGAGAAAGGACTAGGGAGTAGCCATGTTTTCACCAGTGGCTAGTTGTCTGATCTCCACCCACCAGTCCTGGGCTGCCCAGCCGTGAGGTAGTGATGTCCCCAGTGCACTGAGGGGACACGTGGACGTAGGTCAGGACCTCCTCCCTCACCACCTTTGCACTTCTGTCAGCCTTCCTTTCTAACATTTGGGATCAGACACAAACCACAGTGTTTCCAGACTTTTCCCCTTAATGTCAGCACTGAGCTGTGACTAGTTCTCCAGGTTCGTGGGAGCCGTGTCTCACAAACACTGACTTCATTGTTGTTCACTCCTAAATATTTTCCTAGTTGGCTTATTCCCTGACCTACTTTGGATTTTTGTGGATTTTTAAATTCATTCTCTCTCTCTCTCTCTCTCTCTCTCTCTCTCTCTCTCTCTCTCTCTCTCTCTCTCTGTGTGTGTGTGTGTGTGTGTGTGTGTGTGTGTGTGAAGTGCAGGCACACCCAACACGTATGTGGAGGTCAGAAGACAACTTTATGGAGTCAGTTTTCTCTTCCTGGGGATTGAACTCAGATTAGCAACACTGTGTAGCTAGCCTTCTAGCTACTTCTAGCTGGCCTGAAGTTTACTAAGTAGACCAGGCTGGCCTTGAACTCATGATGAAGACAACCAGCTTGTGTTGTGTATTTGGTATTTATTGAGACTTGCTTTGTAGTTCAAAATATGGCCAATTTTCATGTCACATACTTGTTTGAAAAAGAACAACTCTCGGCTCCTTTAGGGATTCAGCAGTTTCTGTGTTCTTAAGGTGCACTGGCCCTTCTGTCAGGGAGAAGATCCAAGCCTGCGGAGGCAGCCAGGATGAGGACAGGAAGTCCATCTCGGAGTGGGGGGCAGGTGTCAGGAGCTGGTAAGTCTGTGTAATCGGGAAGGCCTCCTGCAGTAGGTGATTTTCTGAGATGTAAACGTTAGCCTGCAAAGAATGATGGGAAGGGCATTCCACCCACTTCAGTCCAAGCAGATATGAGGGTAGAGACTAAAACGGAACCGGAACACATTTTTTTTTTTGTGAGATTAACCTGGCTGCGTGGCAGAGAAGTCTGAGGGTCAGAGAAGTTGTGTTTATTAGAAAGCATGTCTTCAACCGGGACACGGAGAAAGGTGTGGTGGGAGCTTTGAACATCATAAGGCTGATATGCTAATTCCAGCTAGAAACCGCCAAGCTCTGGCTGCAACCTAGGTCCCCGCTGTGCATTCTGGCTTGACTCATTAGTCCCCTCCGAAGCTTTAGGCGGTTGGTGTTCTGATCACCCACTGTTCATAGGTGAGGACATAGACACCAAGAGGTTAAGTGAATTTACCACAGGCGACGGGGTTCCATGTCGTAGGGCCAAGTGGGTCTGTGCTACAGCGGCTGCCAGACACTGTTGTGCTGGCGGCACAGGCAGTACTAAGAGTCTCATGTCAGGAGTGTAAAGGGACACTGCAGAGATGCTTCTACAAAGACCGTTTTTGGGGGGGTTGAGAGCTACTGTGATCCACCTCCTCTGTTCAGATGAAAAGTGGGAGACAGAACTCAAAATTTGCACCATGGGAAGATGTGTCTTAGGGGGAGGTATGAGGCAGAAGGAGAAGTAGAGGGAGAAGTAGAGGGTAGGCCCTGTGAGGAGGGATTGAAAAGGGAGAAAGGCGTCTTTATGGGCATAGGAAGGGAGGGAGCTGCTTTATTGGGGAATCAAAGTCTGCTACCTTAACTGGGAACCCCCAGGAAGTCAGGCCAGATAGCTGATAGGCACGGGCACAGCCAGCACCCTCTCAGCCCTGGGTGGGAGAGGCTATGTGCTTGAGAAAATGATGTGTCTGTTCCGAGAAACCAAATGCCCTACAATGACTCCAATTAGATTTCATAGGCACATGAAAACGCGATCCATCTTAAACACTCTGCGAATCTCCAGCCACAGATGAATATTTCATTCTATGTCAGCAGCCGGAGCAGACTAGCAAGCAGCAGCCAACACCGCCCTAACAGGTGGGGCCACATGTCCCCATGGAGGAGGGGGAGTCCAGCTTGTACCCCTTAGGCTGGTGGGACCTCGGGCAGTCTCTTTGCCTCCCAGATATACTATAGCTCTCATCCTGACCCCCACCCCCACTACCCAGGGCTGAGCAGGGACATTCATGCTTGTTCATGCCACACTGAGCCACCCTAGGTGTCAGCATGGCACTGGTGTTAAGGACACAGCCCTTGAACAGAACAATCCAAAGGTACTGTCAGAGCTTATAACCCAGGAAATGTGGAAGGGACGGACACAAAGACCACATCAGACATAGGTGAGCTGTGCTGCTACATGAGGAAGAAAAGGGAACTTCCACATAAGACAGGGTCGAGAGCCTCTGTACCCCAAAGGGGTGGTGCTTGTACCAGTCTATGAATTGGGCAAAGTATTCTAAGAACCTGGCTCTGTACATGCAAAGGTCCTGAGGTAGCAAAGTGCTTATGAGCACAAAGTATAAGGAAGCTAGCATGACTGGAGTCAAGACCACGGTAGCTTCCTGCTACATCAAAGTCCTACAGACTGAGAAACTATGCCCAGCTGCAAATGAATGTGAAGGCAAGCCCTGTCATCTCTGTGGGCTCAGTTTCCCCTTCTGTAAAATGGAACCTATGCAGATCTGTCACATAGGCTAATGTGTCAGGGGACTGGAGGGCCTATGTACCAGGGAGGGAAGGAGGTGCTGCTGTTATCATGACAGTAACTCATTTATATCCCGCTGACTCTGAGTGCCATGTCCTGCAAAGGCTCGGAGTAGCCTGAAGAGGGCGCACAGGATGGCGAAGAACCAGGGAGATAGCTCTGCTCAGGGTTGTGCAGCTCCAAGAGGGAGCCAGAGATGTTCCTGGGTAATTGTTTAGCTCATCTGTGCTGGGTATAGAATCCAGGGCTTTTCTATATGCTAGGCAAGTGTTCTACCACCGAGATCTCTCCCCAGCCCTTGAAACAGGGTCTTGCTATGTAGCCCACATTGGCCATGACTCTGAGGACCTCCTGCCTTCAGTTTGGGAGAATTGGAATGGCAGGCATGAATCGTGATACTTTGTTTTATTTTTGGTGGTGGTGGTGGTGGTTGTTGTTGTTGTTTCAGACAGAGTTTCTCTGTGTAACAGAGCCCTGGCTGTCCTAGAACTAGCTTTGTAGACCACGTGAACTCACAGAGACCTGCCTGCCTCTGCCTTCTCGAATGCTGGGATTAAAGGAGTGCACCACCTTGCTGGGCCACACTCCCAGTGCTGGGATCAAACTCAGGGCTTCGTGCATGTCAAGCTCTTTACAGACTCGGGTATAGGTCATTTCCAATGAGCAGAAATGTGTTGGCTCACTGTTCTGGGAGATAAGAAGTTCAAGGGCAAAGGGCAATCCCTGGTAAGGAACTAAGCCAGTGGAGTGAGTTTGGGGCCTGAAGTGAAGGGCGGGGTAGGGAGCAAGGGCGAGCAAGTGAGTTCACACAAAGGGGGTCCAGCCTTAGGTCCTACTCCCAATAGCACCACAATGGCCATTAAATTCCAATGGCTATTGAAGGGCACACACATTCAGACCACAGCAGGATGCAGTTGCTATAGCTGGCGCAGGATGGAGGGAACCCATGTCCTCTGTGACCCCAGAGGGCCAAGTTGGGGCTTCAGAGAGATTAAGTTGCCTGGGGGTAGAGCCAGCTGCTTGGGAAGTACTGAGCACACCCACCCATCTCTGGAGTACCTGAAAACCAGCACTTGTTCAGAAATAGGAGGTGATTATCTATTGCTGTGTGCCTCCCTCCCCTAATCCAGGAAATGTTTGTTACCTCATGGTTTCTGTGGGTCTGGAATTTCAGAGCAGTGTGTCTAGACATTTGTGGCTCAGTGCTTGTTATACTGTGGTAATCAGAATGAGAGACGGGGTGTGTGTGTGTGTGTGTGTGTGTGTGTGTGTGTGTGTGTGTGTTGGTTCTCAATGCCCATATAAAAGGCCACACCGATAATCATAGCCCTGGGGAGACAGAGACCAAATAAATCCCTGAGGCCTGCTGCTGAGCCAGCCCAATGTGCTTGGTGAGGTCCAAGTCAGTGAGAAACACTGTCTCAAAAAAAAAAAAAAAAAAAAAAAGAAAGAAAAGAAAAAAAAGAAAAAACAAGGTGAGCAGTACCTAAGGTATGTGAGCTTGACCTCTGACCTCCACACATGTGTAACATCAGACAGACAGACAGGCAGACACACACACACACACACACACACACACCACAGTGGATGTTACACACCCTCAGAGATCTGGCTGGATTGATGGCATGCTCTCTCCTCTAGGGAGCCCTCCTGTTGCCCCAGTGAGTACTAACTCTTCCCACACTGGGCTGTGCCCCCAGCTTTGACACTTCCTGGGATGTGTTTTCATGTGTTTTCTAATTGCTGTGTGTATTGCTGCCTCCCGTACTTGACCACAGACTCGTGGGCTGGGACTGTGTGAGTCAGAGCAGGCCCCATAAAGGCTGGAGAAATTGAATTAAATGTGCTGGCAGTGGCTGTGTTCTGACCATTTTGTTCTGCTGTTTGCCAGTTTGACCTTCCAGGATGGTCCCTCACCAGAGGCCAGAGTGAAACAAGCCTCCGGGGTCTGCCTACTCTCAGCCAGAGCTTTAGCCAGAGGGCAGGTCAGCATGCCCCCGCACCACTTTTTTCTTCTCTGGTGAAATCTTGCCTGCCGAGTAGGCAGTTAGAGATAGTGTCCCCTGAGCACGGCACCAACCAAAAGTTTTGGGAAATGGTGGCAGATTAGAAACCTGAGGGGCAGCATGAAGAGTGGGCTGGGGAGTGCCTGGGTTCAAATCTTAGCCCTGCCTTGTGCAGCCTTGTAAAGATCATTTTTTGTGCCCCAATTCTTGATTTGGAGACAGAACTCAAAGAAATCCAACTGTGTGCGCCAACTGCTGTGAGCATGCAGCTAACAAAGGCACAGGACAGAGCCACAGAAGCGCTGACCCACAGGACTTTGAGTTTCCTTTAGCCACCCAGCACCTCTCTATGGGACACTTTATATGGGGCACTTTGCATTCCTGAGGTGTTTTTTTAAATAAATGGATTTTTTTTTCATTTTATGTACATTGATGTTTGTCTTGCATGCAGGTCTGTGTTCCTGGAACTGGAGTTATAGAGAGTTGTAACCTGCCACATAGGTGCTAGGAATTGAATCTGGGTTTTCTGGAAGAGTAGCCATGCTTTTAACTGCTGAGCCATCTCTCCATCCCCAGGGAGATATATTTTTAAGCTGAGCTAGGATACACATAAAACAAGCCCCCTCCCCCGTGTGTGTGTGTGTGTGTGTGTGTGTGTGTGTGTGTGCGCGCGCGCGCGCCTGAGGAGGCTAAAAGCGACTCCTTTGGAGTTGGAGTTTTACGCATTTCCAAGATTCTGATCTTGTTACGTGGGTGCTGGGATCTGAACTCTGGTCCTCGTGATTATGGAGCAAGTGCTTGTACCTTGTAACCATCAAGCCCACCCCACCCATACCTTTAGCCTTCTTGTTTGAAGACAGGGTTTCACCAAGTTGCTCAGGTTGCCTTTGAACTTAGATGCAGCCCAGGCAGACACAAACAGTCCCAGTATCACTAGCAGCTTGCGCCCCAGGCCAACCCAACCATTTTCAAGTTGCAGTAGGATGGTATGGAGCACATTTCTAGTGCAGACCAACTGTCACCACCTCTATCCCAGGGTTCCTCCTGTGCCCCTACCAACCTCACACCCTTATTAAACTGTCACTTCCCAGTGCCCTCACCCAGCCCTTGGCAAGCACAGAGCTACCTTTTGTTCCGCAAGCTTGCTCTGCTCTGGAAATTTTATGTGTCACATGCCTGACTTTTCTCAGGCTCTGTGCCCACCGTGGCTAAGTATCGGGACTTTCTCTCTTTTGATGGCAGAATAATAACGCTCTGCCACGTAGCCAGAGCCCACAGCTTGTAGGTGAGAAGACTGTGTGTGGCTAGAGAGGCAGGGTGAGACCCGTGCCTCAGTAGGACTATGCCCGAACCTGTTCTAGCCCACCTTTAGCCTTAACTGTATCCCCCTGGTTCACACAGGTCCCTCATGGCTAAGGCCGTTCCCTCCATTGTCAAACTGAGAGAAGTAAGTTAGGGAAGGTGACCTGTGTAGGTGTTCAGCAAGCCAACCAGCGCCAGCACCATGGCTTCCACGAGCTCCACAGATACTTCTTCACTGTGGCAACTGAGAGGTGACAGGTCTAGCCAGGCCCTGATGGCAAAGGAAGGTGATGAGCCCCTGCTCACCCCAAGAGCCGTCTCCATGGTGGCCCCTGAGCTACCTACCCTTCAACCTCTGCCCTTTCAAAAGGCTGAGGGATATTCACCCCAGGGTGGGTTTTGGCTTTAACTCATCCTCTCTCCCAACTCTCTCCAGGCCTGTTCCTCAGGGTTCTTCCCATCCTACTTCCTTGTGCTTTTAGCAGCTTTTCACTGTCTCCTGTCCTGCCTGGGCTCTTGCTCTGTGAGCAGCACCAGAGACAACACGGGAAAGGCACGCCTGTTCCCTTCCTTTCCGTCACGTAAGAGAGAGACTCTGAAAATGGACGCAGCTCTGAAGAATAACCAGGGTACCTGGGGAGTGTTTTGGAGGAAATCATTAAGGGTGTGGAGAGGACAGGGTGGAGTGGAGCATCCTTTGTAGTGGACAGGCAGGGAGGAGGTGGCGCCGGAGCAAAAACTTGAAGCAGCCGAATATGGGAAGAGCTGAGAAGGAAATGGTGGGAACTGTGTGGACAGAGGTCCTGTGGCCACAGTGAACAGGCACTAGGGGAGTCACTCGTGGATTCCAGTGACTGAGTCAGCACAAGGAGGCTGGAATTACGTTGGAGAATGAGAAAAGACCTGAGATCCAGTGAGAAGAACCAAGGAAAAGGATTGTACCTTGATTTTTTTTTCCCCAGGATGTCTGACATTGCCCCTCTGTGCCAGTGTTCAGTGTATTTAGAGCTTACGGTTCTTATTGCCATTTCCCATGTCTTTTAGTCATCAATGAAGAGATGGAGGCTGGGCGTGGGCCCCCATGACCTCTAACATCCCACCTGAGGCCAGGCAAAGGTTAATGGGATTCGGTCACCCCAGGGCCCTGCTGGTTTCAAGCTTCTCACCACAGCAACCCAGTGTCCACATCCTGGGCAGCTGTACAGAGCTCACTCCCAGGAAGGCCCAGGGGTCCCTCTGTGACTGTCTCAGAGAGGCCAGGGCCTGCTGTAGAGACAGTGTGAGCCACACATCCCAGCAGCCTGCAATCCTGTCCACCAAACAACTGGTTGATTGAATGTCACGCTTTTCAAACAGTTGCTATGGACACGGACTCAGCAGGAAGCAAGTGGGACCTGGCACTTGTCTGGATCGAGTGTAGCTGTCAGAGGGGAGTTGAGCCTGGATCCCAGTTTGGTAGGCAATAGCAAACGCAAGTACAGAACCACACCTGTTCTCCCAGCCGCCAGAGCTGTTTCCTCTTCTAACATAAGTGTCTGTGTGACCACCCACTCCAGAGTTAGCTATACAGAAAACCTGTATGTTGGCACACAGATTCTGGGGGTCAAGAGCAGCTGTGTAGCCTGGCCCTTGCCTGGGTCCCTCAGGGACATATCGTGTCACCTTGTAGGTCTCAGTTCCCCCAAGACTGACTCAGGGCTCAGCAGCCAACTTGCCAAAGAGGGTGAAGCAGATGCTGCCTTGCCTTTCACAACCTGGTGTGAGAGGACAGACAGAGCCACTGCCACAATATCCTGTTGGTGTCACAGGCGAATGTGACAGGAAGTGGAGCTACACTGGTGCGTTTGACCAGAGAAGTGGTGTCAGGGACTGGAGAAGTCCACTGCCCAGCATTCAGGAAACAGCGGGCGCTCTCCACCGCATCAGCCTGGCTTCCTGCTTTCTTCATGGTCCTCCAAGACTTCCTGGCACTTCTTCACTTCACACCCTCTAGCTCTAGGCTCTAGGGAGAGGACTAGGAGTACAGAAAGGACAGTGACACTTGGTGTTCCAGCATAGGAACTGTGTATCTGGTGGCACAGCAGAGAGGGCTCCAGGTGGTGCGTGGAAATTCCCTGTGGATGTGGAGGTAGCCTAATGACGTGGGCCTAAAGAAAGCCAAACTCCTGAAAGCCTTAGGCAGAGCATTTCAGACAGGACCAGGCAGAGCAGGGGGGAGAAAATAAAGTTACAAGAATGAAGAAGACTCCTTGTTAAAGGCAGAAATGAGGCCAGACATCAGGGAAAGTTGGAGTTCCATCCAGGGCCCAAGGGAGTCTTGGAAGAGCCTGAAGCATGACTGGGTGGCTCATGCCTCCCATTCTGGTGCTGGAGAGGCTGAGGGGAAACTGCCATGAGTTTAAGGTCAGCCCAGACTGGTTAAGAAACCTCAGCTTTAAAAAAAGAAAAAAAAAAAAAAAAAAAAAGTAGAGAGATGGCTCAGCAGGTAAGAGCACTGGCCGCTCTTCCAGAGGACACTGGTTCAATTCCCAGCATCCGTTTAGAAGCTCACAACTGTCTGCAGCTCCAGTTTCAGGGAATCCTGACCTCCACAGGTACCAGGCATACACATGATACACAGACACATAAAATAAGAATAAATAACAAATACAAATTAACTGGTTTGGTTTTTGTTTTCTTTTTGTTGTTGTTTTAAGGACAGGATTTGCCTGTGTGTGAAGCTGCCCCAGGCAGGGCCGTGGAGGTGGAGAGGCAGGACTCTGAGGACATGGTGAAGGCACAACCGTCAGGAAATGTTTGCTGTTGAGCCCACTGGAAGGAGTGGAGAACAGTGTGTCCTGGTTTCTCACTTGAGCTGGTGGGAGGAACAGATGGGGGGGGGGGTCTGTCAGACGTGCAGGCTGAGATACTGAGGAAGCAGTTAGGAGAGTCCAGAGTTTGAGGGCCACAATGGGTGGAGAATCAGAGTGTAGAAGTGCTAGGTGTAGGTGGCGTACGCCAGGACATCAGCAATGACAGCGTGTGGAGAGGTAAAGTTGATTCAGTCCTTGGACTCGGGGGTTGATAACAGAAGAGGAGGAAGGAGGGTGTTCAGAGACACCTCCAACAGCATCAAGGCCCTGGCAGCCCTGAAGAACCCATCTTCCCTTTTACAAGTCACCCCTCAGAGAGCTGATGGGGGTGGAGTGGGCGGGTGGGGGGGTCTGTGTGCTCCACAGCCTGAGGTGAGCGTGTCGAGTGTTCGTCTCTTCAGCCCCACTCTCTCCTAGCCTCTCACTATCCAGTTCACAGCCCTACTGTGCACTCGACTTCTCTCTCTCTCTGCCTTACCATCGAGGCTCAGCACTGAGTAGGGCTGTCCTTGGTAAGCCTCTCCCTGTCTTAAGGCAACATTAGAGGCAGATGCATCCTTTATGCCAGAGACTGGGGGAAGGAAGGTCTTGAGGGGCAGAGTGGAGAACAGCTAAAGATGGTTAGAGGCTCGGTCAATGTGGGTGTGGTTTGTCTGACTGAGAGCCTGAACTGAACAGGGAAGAGGGATCCACAGAACATTCCAGAGTAGAGTACTGATGTCGTCAGGTAAGCTTGGCTTCTTGAGGAGTCGTTCTGTCCCTGGCCTCTTCCCTACTTGGCTCTCCCATGCTCATGAGCTCCAAGATGATGGATGGCAAGGCAGGGAGGGCCCGTCCTGTGGCTGGTGGCTGGCAGTGGGTGGTGGCTGAAGCCACAGAAGCACCACAGAGCCCAGAGGGCTCCCCAAGGCAGCAGCATCTCCCTCCTCTGAGCTTCCATGAAGGCAATGAGGCTTATATTAACGAGAGGCAATTATGGACACCAGGACGGGCCTAAGTATAGCTCATTGAGAAAGGCAGTACACGGCAGCCAGCTGCCTCCCCTGCAGGGCCATGGATGCCTATTTTAAAACTCCCTACAGTGAAGTTCTGCCACCCCTGGGTGCTGGGCTCCTGAGGAACTGGCGTGCAGCTAAGCTGGAGCCCTGAGAGACTCAACTGTGAGCAGACAGACCATCCTTGCTCAAACCCCTGCTGTCTTAGAGACAGGAAACCAGTTTGAGGTCACAGAAAGTAAATGCACATGCAGGACTTGAATCCATTTCCAGCTGTATCCCAACCCTCTGCTGTACTGGGCACATCCTAGACCACAAGGCTTGGCCTGTCCCCAAGAGCACAGTGTAGGGAGGGGTGGGAGTTGGGCAGAGACTGGTGCTTGATATGGAGACACAGCTAGCCCTCATCAGAATCTCACCAAGTAAGCTTCATTTTGACTCTGCTGAAGAGAAAACTGGCTCAGAGAGCCGTTTAGTCAATGCCAGTGCCCCACGGTGAGGTGGCACTCTTCAGAGACACACTAACACTGAGCTTACTTCAGGGTTCACAGGAAACTGACTTGGGCCCAGTGGTGTGGATGAGTATGCTGAGGTTTTCTGGGGTAGTGTCTAGGATGGCTCTGGAAGAGGCCAGCACACAGAACCAGGTTGAGGGAGGGATCGAACCTTGGTATAGTCCCACCGGAGGCTCTGCTGTGAGCAGAAGAGCTGTGAGCAAGAAGCCCTGTAGAGGCGTCTAGGACAGGGGCAAGAGCATCATAATGGCAACCAGTTGTTCGATGCAGGCCGCCCCTGGGGACAGAGTGAAGGCCTGCAAGGATTTCTGTCTGACTTAGAGCAGTTTGTAGCAGGAACTTGGCTTTGAACGGTCAGCAGCTGGTGATCTTGGCAGCTGGAGCCGGAGATGTCAGTGCGGAAGGACCTGGGGCCACCACAGCACATTATGGCCACAGTGAGAAGCCAAACGTGGTGGTGCCTGCTTGTTATTCCGGCACTCGAGAGCCTGGGATGGGAGGGCTTCTCATTCCTCCTCCACTTAGGTGGGGAGAACCTGGCCTGCCTTCTGGGACATCATGACACTAATGAGCCACAGGGCTGGTGGAAAGACTGGAAAGGAGGAAAGGAGGAAAACTTTTATCAAAAACCCAGGGGAGGGGAGTTAACGGGAGAGATGGCTCGGTGGTAGTGTTGGCTGCAGCCTGGCAGTAGTGGTTCATGTCTTTAATCCCAGCACTTGGGAAGTGGAAGCAGGTGGATCTCTGTGAGTTTAGAACCAGGGCTACATAGAGAAACCTTGTCCCAAATAACAAATAAAAAAAGAGGCATTGGCTGTTCTAACAGAGCACCTGGGTTCAATTCCTAGCAGCTACCTAGTGGCTCACAAGCCCTTGTAGCTCCAGTTCCTGAGGATCTAATTAATGCCTTTCTTCTGTTCTTCTGGTCTCCCTGGGCACAAGGCATGCACACAGTGCACAGATGTACATGCAGACAAAACACTCATATATATGTAAAAGAAAAATGAATAGGTCTCAAAAAAAAAAAAAAAAAAAAAAAAAAAACAAGCCAACTGTGTAGGGACAGTGGGAGACAGTATGCAAGCCATATCCAGTAAGGGTTTAAGGTGCAGATCACAACAAGAATAACAAACATCTCAATGATAAAGTAGCCAGAGGATTTCAGTAGACATTTCTCCAAAGAATAATGTAGGAATGGCCAAGAGCCATGGTGACAGGAGGCTGACCATGATTATGTATGAGGGAAATGCAGGTCAACACCTCACTGAGAAGCCGGGCATGGCGGTGGGTGCTTGCTGTACCAGCACCAAAGAGCCTGGGATAGGAGGATAGTGAGTCTGAGGCCAACCTGGGCTACAGTCTGGCATTCTGACTTCTAACGGTTGCCCTCCCTGGCTTACACCTCAGCATAGGGGTGACCTCTGCTTCAGCTGACTGATAGTTCTTCTGTCCAGCAGGAACCTCGGGATCCGGTCCTGGCCCCCCAGCTTTGCCATGATCCCCTCCTTAACTTCACCATGTCAGCAAAGGACTTGGGTGTATTCAGGATCCTACCATACTTGGTTTCAGGGATAGCCCGGGTGCCCCTGGATAAGTACAGGCCAGATCAAGCCTGCCTTGAGGCTCCTTTGAGCAGGACATAGGGCCTAGAAACCTGGTTAACCTCCATGATACAGCCAAGAAGAGGCTCAGAAATAAAGTGTGGCTAAGTTAAGGACTGGTGTTTTCAGGCTAGTCCTAGAAATCTGCTAGTCCAGCTGTCCCATTTTACAGATGGGCAAAGGGAGTCACAGTGACTCCATCCATTGGCCACCCTTTTTTTTGTGTGTGAGGCTTTGTTTTGTCCCCCTTGTTCTAAGGCTGGGCCTCCCTTTACCCTGGGTACTCTGTCCCAGGCCACCACTGTATCATCCTAGAGGGCAAAGATGGCCTGAGGGCTTGTCAGCATCTTTGATGTCTGTGATCTCAGCACCCAGCCCAGGGATCATAGTCATTAAACATCTGGGGAGGTACAAAGTTTACAGAGGCCTGAAGGCTCTCTGTTAAAGTAGATCTGGACAGCACTGTCTTTGGCCACAGGTAAGGTAGGTCCTGACAAGCCCTGCTCTTTGGAAGTCTCTCTGGCCCTCTGAGATTCCCTGTCTAGATGACTGACACACGCTTCCAGGGCCTGTGGCTACTCCCTAGAAACCCTCCCTAGGCCTTAGGGGTAGCTGTTGGAGGCAGGGTGCACAAAGCTTTGGATGGGTGTGCATGTGTATGGCACCTCACAGTGGGACAGTTGGGACAGGAAGAGCATGAAAGTAGGCAGCTCCCTGCCCACCGTCCACTGTGGGAGGAGTCCAAGAACTCAGGGTCAGAATGTGGCTCAGGGTTTCCATGAACACCTGCCCACTGAGCCACAGCAGGAGACTGTCTGTAGCTTTGACCATGTGCTCAGAGACAGCAGACAGAGAACCCTGGCTCTGCTGTCCCCTTTGGCGGGGGGGCCCCCTGTCCAGTGCTGGTGTATACGAAGCAGCAGTCACACAGGACCGTGATCAGAGGGCACAGACCTTGACATCTACTCCTGTCCTTGGTCCCATGATGACAAGGGCAGACCCCCTGCCTTAAGTCATTCTCAACGTGCCTCATCCTGCTCCCCACCCTGTCCAGTCCTGTTAACCAGCTGACCACGCATTGTCTTTTTCTCCCCAGGACAGCTGCTGCCTGGGACAGGTGACCCCAGTGCCCCACTAGGGCAAAGGCCCCCGCCCCACGGGCCAGGATCATGAAAGGCCTCGGTGACAGTCGCCCCCGCCATCTCTCCGACAGCCTGGACCCACCTCATGAGCCCCTCTTTGCCGGGCCTGACCGCAACCCCTACCTGCTGTCGCCCACCGAGGCCTTTGCCCGGGAAGCCCGCTTCCCTGGGCAAAACACACTGCCGGGGGATGGGCTCTTCCCACTCAACAACCAACTGCCCCCGCCAAGCAGCACCTTCCCCCGAATCCACTACAACTCCCACTTTGAGGTGCCTGAGGAAAGCCCATTCCCTAGCCATGCCCAGGCCACTAAGATCAACCGGCTTCCTGCCAACCTCCTGGACCAGTTTGAGAAACAACTGCCTATCCACCGTGATGGCTTCAGCACCCTCCAGTTCCCCCGGGGTGAGGCCAAGGCTCGAGGTGAGAGTCCGGGCCGCATTCGCCACCTGGTCCACTCCGTCCAGCGTCTCTTCTTCACTAAGGCACCCTCCATGGAGGGCACCACGGGCAAGGTGGGTGGCAATGGCAACAAGAAAGGTGGCCTGGAGGACGGGAAAGGCCGGAGAGCCAAAAGCAAGGAGCGGGCCAAGGCTGGTGAGCCCAAACGGCGAAGCCGCTCCAACATCTCAGGCTGGTGGAGTTCGGATGACAACCTGGACGGTGAGGGTGGTGCCTTCCGCAGCGGCCCTGCCTCCGGCCTGATGACTCTAGGCCGCCAGCCAGAACGTACCCAGCCCCGCTATTTCATGCACGCCTACAACACCATCAGTGGACACATGCTCAAAACCACCAAGAACACTACCACCGAGCTGACTGCCCCGCCACCCCCGCCTGCTCCGCCTGCGACCTGTCCCAGCCTTGGAGTGGGCGCTGACACCAACTATGTCAAACGTGGTTCCTGGTCCACTCTGACCCTCAGCCATGCCCATGAGGTCTGCCAGAAGACCTCAGCCACTTTGGATAAGAGCCTGTTGAAGTCCAAATCCTGCCACCAGGGTTTGGCCTACCATTACCTGCAGGTAGGGGTGAGGGTGAGGTAGGTGGGGGGGGGGCAAGGCAGGGTGGGGATGGGGCAGGTAGGGTGCAGGTGGGACAGGGTGGCTATGGTTTGGAGTCCCAGCTGGAGCACAGATTCACTGGTGAGATGGTGCCATGCTAAGCATTGCTTTCCTCGAGTGTGGAATAGGAGGTTGGGGGGCTGTTAATAAGAGGATCCCTGTCCTCACAGTGTTCTCACCAGGTGAGCCAGGCCCTTGGGAACCCAGCCCCGGAGAGACTGAACTATGTCCCTGCCCTTTAGATAACAGGTCTGGAAGCTGTGTCATCCCTCCCCCCCCTCACAGGACCAACTCATGACATTCTAATGGTCATCTTCCTGCCACTCCCATGAGACTGGATTCTCTTTGAGGACACAGACCACATCTGATGATGTCCCCCAATGCCCAGGACAGGGTTTGGCAGGGAGGAAGTGCTCGGAAAGGGTAGATGGACATGTGGGTACTGAAGCCACCACAGCTAGAAAGAATCACAGTCCTGAGAGCCAGGGGTCCATGTGGATGAGGAGCTGCTGAGGGCCACCAACCCCAAGGCCTGACACTCGGGGGTAGAGGGAGGTTTGTCTTGAGGAATTCACACAGTAAAGCTTTCTACCTGAGGGTAGCTGAAGGCTTGGCTTCAGCGTTGCTGCTGCACGGTGAGCTGGGGCAGGGTTCTGCGTGCTGGGGTGTGTAGTCAGAGCCCAATGGTGGAAGGGACAGGAACGGCTCACACATGGGAAGGAGCTAGCACTTTGTCCCCAGTGTGTGCAAGCACGAGCCTGGCTGGCATGCAGAGGTCACATCAGATGCATGTGTTCTTATGAAAAGATGGACTCCAAGGTGTGACAAGGCTCATGTTCTTGTCGTTCTATATAAAACTCCAGGGACAGTGACACCATGGGGGAGGGGTATGTTTTTGCAGTAGCAGGAAATTGAAATTGAGGCAGCCTTTTAAATATATTGAGCGGCTTTGTGGCTGTCTTTGTTTGCCACCTTAGTTTAGACATTTAAGGGAAGTGTGTGACCTGCACTCTGTCTACTCGGTGTGGTTGGGTCTGACATAGGAAATGCTTTCAAGACACCAGGAGAGGACTCTGGGCCTGGGGGGGGGGGGGGGGCTTGTGCTGCCTGCTGGATGACAGAGTGAGCAGGTGGGTTGGCCACAGGTTCTGAGCAAGGATGCTCAAGGTCCCCTTCCCCCCCGGGGGGAGGGGGGATAGTGTGAACGGGGGATGGACCAGCTGGTGATTTGGGAGGGAGAATTCATAGGTCCTGGTGACTAGGTGGCTAGATGGTCAGCTGGGGTTTGAGGGAAAGCTGAGTTTGGGAAGTAGGTCCTCAGCAGGAGGTAGGCACCGGTATCAAGGGTACGAGAAGGTTCAAGGGTGTGACACCATCCAACCATGCTGATGAGGAAGTGTGTATTTGAATCCCTGATGCAGGGCTTGCTGTGTCCAGAAACCTGTGGACCTGGCATTCTCTAGGAGGAGAGCAGCCTCCCCGTGTGTGTACAGTTGCTGTGCAGGGGTATGCAACATGTATCATCTCTGCGCACGTTGGAGGGGGTGTGTTGAGGTCGCTGATGTGTGTCCTTGAGAAGGTGTGACGTATGCTGGGAGTGTCTGCTGAGGAACACAAGCGAGCAGGCCAGGCGTGCGCCTGCTCTGAGTGTGCTAAGATGTATACAGGACACGGCTTCAGTTTCTGAAGCATGTAAATGCCATGATGTGCCCAACATAACCATGTTTCCAAGAGTGAGTCGAGGGACGGGAGTGTAGACTGCACACGCTACTACCCCAGAGCAGCTGACAGCATCAGACGTGGAAAAGCCACTTGGAATAGGATGACCAGCTCCATCACAGATGGGTCTGCAACAAAGAAAGTTGATTCTGGGACTTCACACTCATGCCGATGTGCCAGGGGGGCTCTGATCCCCATCCTCTAACGACCATTGTAGAGCCAGGCTCAGATTCCAGATCTTGGGGTCTGTCTGTGGGAGACTTCTTTCCTTTGGCCCTGGTGTTCTCACTGGGGCCTCCTAGTCCATCCCTTGGAGTGCATGTGAGGAGATGGGACACAAGGAATGCCCCATAAGTGTAGCTGCACCGAGGCCATTGTCATCACCACAGGAGTGGGAAATTTTGCTGGAACAAACCCAGCTTGAAATGGAATGGACTTGGGTAAGGCCAGGCACTCAAGCTGTGGCAGAGAGACTTCTAGAACCCAGTTAGTCTTCCCGGCCCAACGTTTGCTGATGCTGGGTGATCAAGGACAGGAAAGCCAACAGAGAAGGCTCAAGTTGTCAAAGTGGAGATGGATAAGTCTGTGAGATCCTATTCTCTGAGTGACCGTCTGGAAACCTGGCTGGCTGCTAGGACCCATCTGAGTCCTGTCTCTGGATATTCCAGGTACCCGGCGGAGGGGGAGAGTGGAGCACCACGCTGCTGTCCCCTCGAGAAATGGAGAGTACCGCTGAGGGGCCGATCCCGTGTCGGCGCATGCGCAGTGGCAGCTATATTAAGGCCATGGGCGACGAGGACAGTGATGAGTCTGGCGGTGGTAGCCCTAAGCCTTCACCCAAGACTGCAGCACGGCGTCAGAGCTACCTGAGGGCCACGCAACAGTCCCTGGGAGAGCAGAGCAACCCCCGCAGGTGAGCAGGAGCCCATCCAGGGGTCTAAAACTACAGCCCTGCCGGAGCCCCACCCCTTCGGGTATGCCTCGTCCCTTGGGCATACTGTCCGTAGTCGAACCCTGCAAGAGCCACCACTTTGACTTAATGTGAGGCCTGACCTGACAAGATTTCCCTGAGAAAGGTCTCAGAACTTGTAATCCTGTCCTTAGACTAGCTGTGTCCCCTATGTGAGCCTCACACTGTGCATACCCTGTGTCTCACCCTTTGGCCACCCTAGCAGAACCCTGGCCTGCAGATGGATCCTGTTTCTCTGCTCTCACTCGGGTCTAGGTGAATATCCCCTATAAGAGTTTTCTCATGCTTAGGTTAGCCCTGCCTGCTAACAGCTTGTCCCCCAAACAGCCCCACTTACAGTTAAGCCCTGCTCATAGTGATAATTTGGGTGATTGATTTAGCTAAATTCGGCCACAGGGGTCATATGCACAGGTGAGTTGCCCCAGGGTCCTTTATCCTTCATGACTAGAGCCAGCCTTAGTGAGAGGGATCAGTTATAGCAATGGTTGATGTCTGTTGACCCTGGTTTTGCTGGCTACTGTGCTTGATCTGGTGCACTTAAATCTGCATTCTGAAGTCCTTACCCCAGGGCCAGCAATGTGTCATCCTCATTCCATAAATAAGGACCATATGAGGTGGGAGGAAGAGGTGGTGACTCGCCAGGCACACTCTGCAGAAAGCTGGATGCTACTCCAAGCCCTGTGTCAGGAGCCCAAACTGACCTAAAGTAAGGGTGGGGAGGTCCAGGGGTAGGTAATATCAGAAAGGCTGAGAAACTAGGTCTGCAGGGCAAGCAGCAAGTCCATATCTGAACATCACATTGGCCCTGAGGACCTTCGGGCATTTTCCAGTAAATACCAAGGCTATTGGCCTCCACCCATCTCTGTCTAGTCTCTGGAATTGCCTCAGATTTTCAGTTTTGTAGCCTACGAGTCGGTTGCATGGCCTCCAGTTTAAAGCAGGCAATGTAAGCGTATGCTGCCACCTTGAGGCCACAGTGAGCATGACAGGCGAGGGTTGTCTGCCACAGATTTTATTGGGTTCCCAAAGGTAAGAGTTCTCCATTTGTTTGGAGCCCCCCCCCCCCCCCCACCTTGCCCAGCTGGCAGTGCTTCCACTTCCCCTCTGCTACTGAATAGTCTTGGTCAGTTTTCTCCCTCCTGGCCTCAGTTCCCCAGTTAAAGAGTGGATGGGCTGAGCCCTGTCTACCCCTTTCCCTGCCAGGAGTTTGGACCGCTTGGATTCAGTGGACATGCTGCTGCCTTCCAAGTGCCCCAGCTGGGAAGAGGACTACAACCCCATTAGTGACAGCCTCAATGACTCCAGCTGTATCAGCCAGGTGAGGGTGACTAGGGGGGTCAGGGCGCTCAGTGCATCACTGTCTATCCAGAACTCTGCTCAGCTGCTGCCTCCACGTCTCAGGTGCCTCCACGTCTCAGAGGCCTTTCCTGGTCACCCTGCATACAGGAGTCCCCAGTGCTGTTCCCAGGCCCCAGTTAACTTTTCACTCCCTGGTCCCTGTATCATATTAGCTTACTGCTGTCTATGCCGGTCTGCCTCTTGAGGTTTCCCTACACACTCTTGTTCCCTGTAGGTTCATCATCTAGCCCTGTACCCTGCAGGCAGAGGCTCATTAGGTGTTTTCTTGGTAGACATTTCATGCCTATCCTCACCCTTCTCATCAGCTCCCTCCTGTCTGTGTCTGTACCTCCCTTTTCCCCTCCCTTTCTCCCTCCTTCCGTGCTTGTCTCTCCCTCCTTCCCTGCCTGACTTTTTCTCCCCTGTTCACTACATTTTCCCTAGGTCTTCTGTGTGTCTCCATCTTCATAGCTCTGTCCCTCACATACATCCCTGCCTGCCCCAGGTACCCAGAATAACTTTGCCCTTAGTTATACAGAAAGGCATCTGGAATCTGCCATGCTGGAGACCCCACAGACTTCTACTGTTCTTTTTCCAGCCCAAGATCTCTTCTAATCCAGGGTCCTCTGACTGTTATTTTCTCCAAAACTTTACCCCTAAAAGGCTGAATGTCTTGAGCTGCATAGATGGCCCTAAAGTTCCATAGTGTCCAGGAGAAGGTGGTCCTGGTTATGGTCTCTGACCTGTGTTTCTGGCTGGGCTGCCTGCCAAGCAAAAAAGAGATGGGTAAAAGCCCATGGTGCCAGCAAGAGTGCAGAGAACGTGTCCTCAATAATGCCAGCCCCGGAAGTAAGCTCCCATCCTGAGGAAGCCAAGCAAAACTTCTTCCAAACAGAATCCATATCGATAGGGAAGAGTCCTGAGTAGCCCAGACGAGCCTGGCCCTCCTGTAATCTGCACCCCCTCTCTCCTGCAGGTTTTTGGACAGGCTTCCCTGATCCCCCAGTTGTTCGGCCATGATCAACAGGTCAGTATGCTTGCCAGTCTTGCACCCCAAACCAGAGCACAGGGCTGGGTCCTGAGCCTTCAGATCAGGGATCTAGGTACTCAGTCTTGGTTAGGTCCAAGCAGAGCTGTGTTAGGACGGCAGCCCCCGTGAGGATGGAGGTGAGGCACACATAATGTGATCATGTCCTGACCCTGATCCATCACTGCACTGTGTCTTAATTTGTTCTCATAACTGGGAAAGCACGAGCTAGGTTCTGTGGATGGACAAGAAGTCGCTGCAGGGCAGTGCAGCAGAAGCAGGACAATGGAGGAGAACCTGTAATGTGTCCTGCCTCCCCCTGAGATCTGAGTCAGGGCACTAAGCTCCCAAGCTGGTCTGCTATCAGCTAGATGGTGACGCACTTTCTCCTTGAGGAATGCCCCGCCCCCTCTGCTTCTCTCTCCCTGGGTGAGACCTGGAAGGCTTCTGTTTGGACAGGCTACGGGCTTGGAGGCATTTGACAGTTCAGGTTCCCTGGTTTTCCCCTTTCCAGAGTCCCAGTGACCCTTTAAGGATGTGGGGTGTGGGTGTGAATATGGAAACTTTTAACTTTATAAAAGTTGGGAGGTGTGATGCCAGAGCGGCTGTGGCTGTCTGTGTGTTTGTCTGGACACCCATCCCAGGAGTGGTCCCTCTCCTCCCAGCTCCAAGGCTAGGAAAAGGGGGCAGGAAATGTATAGTTGACCCAATTTAAACTTATCCCCCATCTTAGTTAGGATTTTACTGCTGTGGAGAGACACTATAACCAATGTAACTCTTACATGGACAACATTTTATTGGCGCTGGCTTACAAGTTCAGAGGTTCAGTCCATTATCATCAAGGCAGGAACATGGCAACATCCAGGCAGGCATGGTGCAGGAGGATCTGAGAGTTCTACATCTTCATTTGAAGGCAGCTAGGAGAAGACTGGCTCCCACATGATTAGGAGGAGAGTCTTAAAGCCCAGGCCCACAGTGACACACTTCCTCCAGCAAGGCCACCCTTTGAAATAGTGCCACTCCCTGGACCAAGCATATTCAAACCACCACATCCCCGTGTAGCTTACAAATGAATGGGACTCAGACTGTGGTTATTTTATTTGGCTTGGCTAATTACTGGGGGGGGGGGGGGGTTACAATACACAGCAGCAGACCAGACCCCAACAGAAATGTACTCAGATCCAGCCTTTCATCTTGGTTGGGCTGGGCATGTCTCCCAAGGCACATACCACATAGCGTTAACACTAGCATTGGCTGTCCCCTAATTCCAACCACAGTATGTACTGTACCCCTCCCCATGTTACAGGACAGTGTGTTACTCTGCAGGGAGTGTTCTGTAGGCCAGGCAGTTCTCCATCCTGGGTCTCCCACAGGTGTATGGTGAACATGTGACATCAACATGCACAGGAGCGCCTGTTCATAGGAAGCTCTCAGGGAGACTCATGCAGACTATTTGACACCTCCTGTCGGTTTGGGAGCATCTTCACAAACAGTTATAAACACTTGTTCACTCCACACAGCTTCCTGCATTATCGGGGCTGTGTGACCAGTGAGTCTTTCCTGGACTCTGTTCTGACCAGGTGATGAGTTAGCTTGTATGATTTTGGTTTTGTTGTTGTTTTGAGACAGGATCTCATATTCCAGCCTGGCCTTAACCTTCCCCTGCAGCCCACCTAGCTTTAAGATCCTGATCCCCCTGCCTCTACATCCCAAGCACTGAGACGGGCAACTATATCCAGCCCTCATTTAGTTTTGACAGCACTTTGAAATTAAGACTGTTATCAGCCCCATTTTATAGATGGAAAACTGAGGCACGGAATAGATGATTTGCCCAGTTTTCATATTGTAAGGGAGATGATGGGCCCATAGTTGAAACCTGCTTCAGAGCTCTGCTCCTATGGTGAAGATCCAAAGCAAGACCTTGTTGCCCTGGGCAGTCACAGAGGCTCTCAAAAATACCCCCGTTTTCAGCTTTAAAGGATAACATGATGCTTTAATGTCCTCTGTAAATGTATTTTGGGTATGCCATGTGGCCTGGTTTTAACTTAGCAGATTGTCCAGTGGAGTTTCCTGCAGTGATAGCTAACGGTCTACAGTCCATGTCCGTCCATGTGGCTTTTGACCCAGCAAATGTGACTAGCATGTCTGCCAAACTTTACTAATTCTAATTGATTTCAACCTAAATGGCATGGTCACCTGTGTCTCATAGCTACCATGACAGCACAGGTTCAAACCTTTCCGGATACCTTCCCAATTATGTGAGGGACCATCTAAGCATTTGGTAGACATCATCATCCCGGTGCCACCATCCACCAAGCTATTGCATCCGTTCAGCTCCAGCCTCTGCCTCCTTTCCAGACCTCTCCCCACACCACAGCAGCCACTGGATTACGGTTCCTTACGTATTTGGATTGCTACTTCTGCTCCTTCCTCACTAGGTACCCTTGACAAGTAACTTCCTCTTACTGTCTCTCTGGGGGGTTGGGTTTTTTTTTTTAATCTATTTTTTTTGTTTTGTTTTGCTTTGGCTTATAGAACGTATTAAATGGTAAATACCCATCATACCTAATAAAACCTCCTTCCAACACCCAGAGCAGGCATTACCAATGGATCAGATTGTTTCATGCTGAATTCAGTAGATTAGTACAGACAACAAGGTTTAATACCGTTAATATACTGTACTATTCCAGCATTTTTCTCATTGTAGATGGAAAAACGAAGGCCCACGGAGGTGAGCAGGCTGTTTAATCCTTAAGAGCCCATTTGTACCGAGTGAACTGAGAGGAGGAGAGATAGACTAAGGGTCAGCCAAGAAAAGCCTCCAGCCCTGAAGCTGAGTTAGAGCAGCAGAGCCGGACTCTGATGCCTGCCTCTGTCTGGACAGGTCCGGGAGGCAGATCTGAGCGACCAGTACGAGGCAGCCTGTGAGTCGGCCTGCAGTGAGGCCGAGTCGACAGCCGCAGAGGCGCTTGACTTGCCGCTGCCCAGCTACTTCCGCTCACGCAGCCACAGCTACTTGCGAGCCATCCAGGCGGGCTGCTCGCAGGAGGAGGACAGTGTCTCCCTGCAGTCCCTCTCCCCACCGCCCAGCACTGGCAGCCTCAGCAACAGCCGCACACTTCCGAGTGAGTACCATATGCAGGAGGTTGGTGTTTTGTTCTGTTTCACACTGTTCACGAAGGGAACACAAGAAATGTCCAGGTGGGCAGCCTAGAGAGACGCTGGGGAGGAACCCATCAGTCACCACAGAAGGGACGGTGGAGAACTAACAGCTGAATGGTCAGGCCAAACAGCTATCAGAAACAGACTTTCCAGTGGGCAGGGAGAGGGTGGGAGCCCAGAGATCCCTAGCTGCTTCCTGCTTAGGGCAGCCTCCTGTTCGTAGGTGGGGCTTACTAACCCACTTGGGGTTAGCTGGGGAGACAACCCTATAGGGAAGGCAGGAACCTTCAGAGAAGGCACGAAGAATGTAACTAGGGGTTACATCTGCTCCCAGCTTTCCCAGTGGGATGAATGGCTCATGTTCACAGTCAGAGATGGTCCTGCCATCCTCACATTGTTCTGAATTCTCTAAAGATGACCACTGTGTGTAAGCAGAGGAAGGAGCCATACTGTGTATGCAGGCCGGGCAAAAACAGAAAGTCAGACAAGGGGCCACAGTACAAAGTGTGGGCTGGTTGAGACTGCCCTGGGTCTGTTCTTCTAGTCCTTTATTTTCTCCATGACTAAGCCAGACCCTAGAGTCCTGGGGTTGCTGGACTACACAGGAAGCTTACCTGTAACAGTCTTACCACGTACAGACCCTAAGTAAACACCATCTGCTGGGGCACGACAGGTACTACTGTTTTACCTGCCTCAACTCTGAATCCCCATGCCAGTCAAGGGCAATGGGGTTGGATTGTGTAAGAAGAGATGGCTGCTGGTATTTGATGTTACTAAGTGAACCTGAGTCCCACAGATGATGTACACAGGTGACCAACACTGATTAAATGAACTGGTTGGTCCCTTAGGGAACAGAGTGGAAACGGTGGTCCCACTGCTCCACCCATACCCTCTGCAGACTTCCCATCCCACCCCTAGTGGGTACCCCAGGGCAGACCCCTAAACTCTGGCCCCTTTCATAACCTAAGGAATAGCCTCACTAGATGTGAGGACTCCAGTCTAATCTCTGCCGCAAATCTCATGCTGCTGCCCCTGGGGCCTGCCATGGCTGAAAAACCCTGGTGAGGAGCTGGTGTCGTGGTTGGTTTCTCTCTGGGTCTTGTTCACTGTTGTTTCTGGTTCTACTGGTTTTGGGACACTGAACAACTGAAGCCAGTCTGGTTTTTTATCCTGTCGGGAAGGGGCTTCCTGGTATCGACTTTCCTAGCGTGAGCAGTGCTGCTTCCTGCCCCCCGCCCCCTCAGCTTCTCCATCTAGTGGTCCTTCCTCCTCAGCCTTTTTGCTGGGCAGTTTGTCCGAGGACAGAGCCCTCTGAAGACAACTGCAGCCCCACCCCCTACCCTGCGACCCTTTTAACCTGTTTAAAGAGCAACATAGTTGCCTCTTGGAGGATGTACTCCTTCCCTAGTGCCTTCCGTCTTTGCCTGCAGTCATGTCTGCCGACCCGCTACTCTACTTAGAAGTCTCCAGGCTGGGGTGAGGGCTGCTGTTCTGTGGCTTCCAAATCCAGAGAGCTCTGTCAGGCTGTCCCAATGGGAGTCTCAGTAACAATCACCTTCTCCACATTCTCCGCTGTACCAATGGGAGTCTCGGTAACAATCACCTTCTCCACATTCTCACACTCCTGAGAATTTCTTATGGGGGTAGAGGGTGTTTTTGAGACAGGGTTTCTCTGTGTAGCCCCGGCTGTCCTAGAACTTGCTCTGTAGACCAGGCTGGCCTCAATCTGAGATTTACCTGCCTCTACCTCCCGTGTGCTACTGAGATGGGCTTAGAAGGCCACAGGACATCCACAGAAATTCACTGCAAATAAACCCTCAACTTCCTCCAACCTCCATTACTCACAAGTGCACAGAACCATAGCTGCACGTTCCAGAACCCAAGACTAGGCGGGACCCTCTGTGGCGTAGCTCTTGCTTCATTAACACTGCACAACAAACATAGTATGACAATGGATATCTCCACGTTTGTCAGCCTCATGCTTCTCCTGGAACCACAGGTCCTCCAGAGATAGTCTACCCAGGATGAGTTCTTCTCACGAGGAGAACAGAAGACACGAGAGTGAGCCTAGCTAACAGCACAAGCACATTCAACATAAGCAAATACCCCTGGGTAAAGCAAGCTGTGCGACTGAGCTGGCAGTCCAGGGTGAGGCCCCTTGCTCACTCTTGTAGAGCAGACTGTATCCCTATGCAAAGGGCATGTATTCAGAGGGTTGAAAAGATCAGTGGTATTAATTCAGCCCGCTGCATCCCACACATGTATTCATGCCTCTCATACAGAACACTTATCCTACCCAAGATCCCCCTAACTTTCATGCAGCCACAGGGTGGAGACCCATTTGTGCTAGATCTGGTTACAGAATCTCTTGTTCCATCAAGCAGTAATCTAAAAAGCCGTGTCACCCTCCCTGTCGCCCAACACCATCTTCCCCCAATGGAGACCTGACTTAGCACAAGGACAGGACAGCTGCCACCCATACTCTGTTCAACCAGAACAGAAGGTGGCTCACAGGCTTAGTGACTCCGGGATTGTAAAGTTCTTCTGGGCAAGCTGTTGAGCACATTCCGTGAGATGGAAGACTGGTTCTGGAGATTTCCTACCCAGGGAAATGAAGTTTGGACCTTTGCCTGCTTCCTTCCTGGGAATTCATCTAGTAGGACTCATCTTCTTTAGCAGAAGCTGACTGACCTAGCTCAAACATGTTTTATTTAATTTAATTTATGCAGTTTAATTTCATGTAACTCTTTGTGCCAGAGTCATATCCACAACCACTTTGAGTCCCACCCCCTTAACTTCACTATTTCTACACTGGGCATGCTGGGTTGCTGTGGGACACACCATTGAGCTTTCCGACAGCTCCTTTGACCTGAGAAGTTTGTGTGTGTGTGTGTACCTGCTCTGCTTTTCTGTATATGCACTACCCACATGCAGTTGACCATAGTGGCCAGAGGAGTGTGTCAGATCCCCTAGAACTGGACTTACAGGCAGTTGTAAGCCAAACCCCACCCTCTGGCAAGAAAAACAAGTGCTTTTGTGTGTCTGTCTTTTTTCCTTCCTTTATTTTTTAAGAAAGAATTATTTATTTTATGTATATGAGTATACTGTCACTGTCTTCAGACATACCAGAAGAGGGCATCAGATCCCATTACAGATGGTTGTGAGCTACCATGTGGTTACTGGGAATTGAACTCAGGACCTCTGGAAGAGCAGCCAGTGCTCTTAACCACTGAGCCATCTCTCCAGCCCCTCTTTCTTTCCTTCTTCTTTCCTTCTTCTTTCCCTCCTTCCTTCCTTCCTTCCTTCCTTCCTTCCTTCCTTCCTTCCTTTCTTCCTTTCCTTCTTCCCTTCCTTTCCTTCCTTCCTTCTTGCCTTTCTTTTTAAGATAGTATCTCACTATGTAGCCCTGGCTAGCCTGGAACTCTATGTAGAACAGGTTGGCTTTGAATTCACAGAGATCAGTCTGCTTCTGCCTCCCAAGTGCTGAGATTAAAGGCCTAAGCCTCAGCCTGTGTGGTATTTTAACAGGCAATGACTTTGTCTTGATCTTTATCTTAGGCTGTATCTTACTTTGAAAGTGATCTACTGGCAGGAGACTAAAGCTGACAGATTTATTTTCCAACTCAGCAATTTCTGGGCCCTTTCTGTATCCCTGACAGGCTGGCTATTTCTTTTGTGAGTTCTTTTCTCTTTACATCCTATAAAAGGAGCCAGGCCTTGCCCAAGTATATCTGCACACTTGAAGTCACTATAGGTGGATTTCACTCGGAGTTCTGACCCACCTAGAATCCAGGCTTCCTTTCTGATCCGCCTCTAAGAGGTTGTTCAGCATCTCCTCAGTGCCTGGTCCTGGGGCCAGTATGATATCTCTTGGTTGTTATGAAGTCACCCTCTGTGGTGTGAACCGTCTCAATGGTGCCTCGGAACGAACAGCGGGGAACAACAGCAAACTTATTCATGAGCTTGTCGATTGCCTTTGCTCCGTGTGTCCTATACCCTGGGCCCACAGGCTGTTCAGGAGCCAGTGTCCCAGCCAAGCCATGTTTTCCCCATGGAGGTGGCAGACGGATAGAAGGACAACCTCATTTTGTCTCAAGTCTCTTGGTTTCACATCCGCAAAAAAAAACAGTTGGTCAAAGCAAGTCACTAATCCACAGCTGATGCCACAGAGATTTTGTGAGTCCTAGCAGGGGTATGAATATAAAGAACTGAGAATGAGGTCACTGATTCAATCTCAATCTCAGTATCAATTGATCTATCATCTACCTATAATCTATTTCTGCTTCAATTTGCATTAAAATACCTCTCTTTATTATGCATATGTATGTGCATGTGTGTGTTTCTGAGTATGCAAACAATGGCCATGCATGGTTTCTCCCACTTCCCCCCTCCCACAGGGTATCACTATGTAGCCTTAGCTCCCCTGGAACTCACAGAGCTCTGCCTATCTCTGCCTCTCAGGTGCTGAGCCATCTCTCCAGCCTTTCCTTCCATCTCCATGTGGGTTCCAGGGATCCTACTCAGGCCACCAGACTTGCATGGCAAGCACTTTTATGTGATGAGCCCCCACCAGCCCTAAAATTTTAAAGTAATAAATTCCAACTTCGTTCCAGTAAAGTAATAATAATTCAGACAATCACAGAACACATACACACACACACACACACACACTGCACATTCTGGATGAACCTGCATTTGTTACTAAACATAAGAATGTAGGGCTTCAGTTAAACTGTTTGGGGGCTTTTGCACAAACAAATGCAGTCAAGAAAGTATTGTGCAACAACGTCTCATACCTGCCCAGATGCATGTGCACAGTCATACAGAAAGACGTGTGTGTGTGTGTGTGTGTGTGTGTATATACATACATACATATATATATATATATATATATATATATATATATATATATATATATATATGAAACTGGGTTTAGAAGGACGGTGCAGTTGTGCCGGTTGTGCAAGCCTGAAGACCTGAGTTCAGATCACAGATATCATGGGGTTGGGGTGGGATCCAGGTATGGTACTACAGCTTCTTAGTGTTCTATTGCTATGAAGAGACACCATGACTAATTCGACTCTTTATTTGATGGAGGTGGAGGGTGAAACAGGGTTTCTTTGTGTAGTTCTGATTGTCCTGAAACTAGCTCTGTACACCAGGCTGGCCTCAGACTCACAGAGATCCACCTGCCTCTGCCTCCCAAGTTCTGGGAATAAAAGCCTGTGGCACTGCCACACCTGGCTCAAGGTGACTCTAGGAAAGCATTGAATTGGGGACTGGTTTACAGTTTCAGAGGTTAGTCCATTATCATCATGGAGGGAAGCATGGCAGCAGGCAGATAGGCATGGTGTTGCAAAAGTAGCTGAAATTTTACATCCTGATTCTCAGGAAGCAGGCAGAACGGGGGTGGGGGTGGGGCCGGCAGACAGACAGACACTGGGTCTGGCGTGCACTTTTGAAACCTCCAAGTCCACCCCCAATGACACACTTTCTTCTTAGCAAGGCCACCCCTCCTAATACTTTTAATCCTTCTCAACTTCTCAAAAGTCCCACCAGCTAGGGACTAAATATGCAAATATATAAGCCTGTGGTGGAAGACTCTCATTTAAGCCATCACAGACTGTAATTTTATCTCTGAGGTGGCAAAGACAGTGGATCCCTAACCAGTCAGCCAGCCTAACCAAATCGGTGAGTTTCTCAAAAATAAGGTACAGACTAAAAATGATATCCAACATATACACGGCCATCCACATGTGTATGTGCACACATGCATTAAGTGTGTGCACACAAAGAAAGATACACAAAGATGTGAAGATATACGTATACTGATACTCCCGTATATACATGTGCAAACCTAATTCAACACACCACACACACAAAGTACATGCCTGTGTATCTTCATCAAAGCTCACACCCACACACCCGTGGCCTTAGAAAGCAGGCCTTAGAAACACTTTAGGTTACCCCATTTGCCTTCACCGTAGGTCCCTACAGTGACTACCACATACCTGCTCCTCTTTGACCTCTGCTCCTCTGGTGCTCAGCAAGTACACTCACCTGCCCCCTAGGAAAGCCAAAGCCACCAGATTTCCAGGTTTCTGGCCAGAGCTGCAGCTGGTCCATGTGGTAGTTTTGTGCCAAGTTAAGAAAGGACACTGCCCCTAATGCCACTCAGCCACCATCTGCTGAAAAGTCACCATGATACGGTTTCTATTAGAATACAGTTTTTTATTTCTGTCTGCCGGGGGGTGGGGGGGGAGTCATAGTAATTATATACTTTGATTATGTCTATATTGTGAGTAGCGCCCCACATACGGGGCATCCTTAATCAGTGTAAAATTTGTACAACCATACATGGAAGTTCTGCTTATAATCACCCACCTCTACCCAGGCACACACCAGCACACAGCCACTGTCTCCCTCCCCAGAAGGCTCTCTTCTTACTACCCTGCCCTCCCCAGTTGGTTCTGAACCCGAGTAGCTGAGAGGCATGTAGCTCTTTGTGTCTCCGCCCTGAGCACATGTGCTCACAGAGCGGGTGCAGGGTAGCTATTGAGGCAGTGGGCCCCTAGCAGAACCAGCTGCTCTCATGGGGGCGGGGCATGTAGCTGCCCACCCACTACTCGCAGCTTCCCGGCTCCATTGGGAGCACTGCCATCCTCCCTCCTCCTTTCTGACCCAGTTTCCACATTCCAGAAATAGCTCTGGCAGGTGACTGGCAGGAGTGGCTCAGCTGCCACTTCTACATGCCCCCTCCCCAGCCAGAGGACACCTGGGAGGGGACATGAGGGCCGCGGTATGACCCTTTGGTCTGCCTCTGATCCTGTCTCTCCTTTCTTTATGCTTCTGAGAGGAAGCAAGCACAGTGACAAGCCTCCCTCCTATCTCTTCCCTCAGCTCCCCCACTCCAATCGTTGCCTTCTGTTTCTCCCTCAGCCCTCTGTTTCTCTTCCTTTCCTTCCTCTCAGTTTTGGGCTCCCCCCCCCCCCTTCTATGTCTCTCCCACTCCCTCTGAATCACATCACACAGATTCAGAAGCTGAGATATCACATAGGGACTTTGGCAAGTGGCCTGGGGGTGGGGAGACTACTGTGTGGCACCTTGATCCTACCAACTACATCCAACTACATTCTATATGTCTTCAATTGTGAATATGGTCACACAGGAGCTTGTGTGCATGCATGGATGCACGCATCGCGCGCGCGCACACACACACACACACACACACACACACACACACACACACACACACACTTAGGGTCATTCTCCACCCATACTGGAAGCTCTAGGCTGAGCTGGACAAGTTCCAGACCAGAAAATATTCCAGCTCCCTGCTCAGAGGCCCAGGGTACTTTCTTCCGTGCTGCTGTGTCACTGAAGAGATACCTGTCCCTCCCTGGGCCTCATATTGGTTATCTAGACCTTGACCGTGTAAGTCACAGGCTGCTTTCCCTCTCTTTTTGTTCCTTCTCTCATCTCTTATAACTGTCTGCTTTCTTTGATTCCTTTCCCTTCTCCTGGACATATACACAGGAAGGGAGGCTGACAAAATCCCTTGGACTTGTCTCCCAAGCCTAGTCCACCCTAATCTCTGGTTATTACACTGCAGATTCCTGTCAGCTCAGCCCATCCAACCCCCAGAGTGTCAGGGCAAGTATCCTGTAATTTGAGTGTCATTTCTGATCCCTGAAGCTAAGGTTTGTGATTTAATCTGAGTTAAGAAGATTAAGTGCGCCACCACCAATTAGTGATGTCTGCTATGGTCATTGTTACACATACCTGCCATTCCTGACTTAACCCAGTTACACACACACACTCACATTCAAAGCAGGGGGTGGGATGGTTTGCAAAGCCACTTCAGCCTAGAGGAGTGTCACAGTCAAGGTTACTCAGAAAATAGGTCAAGGAGATGTTTCTCAAAGCCTTGAGTTCTTCATTGTCCTGTGGGGTTAGGAAGGAAGCAACCCAAGGACTTGACAAAGAGCAAGAGAATCAATCATCTGGCAGTGGGAGAAAGAAGCTGTCATACTGGTCAGGCAGGGGACAGTGGTCCTGTCCGGGCTATTGGGTCAGAGGTAGTAGGATTGAGGAGGCCTCTCCTGGATAACTGTCAAAATTTCCTACTGCTCAAACAGGCCCCTCTTCTCAGAGCACTGGGTAGAAGGCAGGCTTCCTTTTTCCGTTCTACCATGTCCTCGTCCCAGATTGTCTTAGTGAGCATTTCTATTGCAATGATGAAAACACCATGACCAAAAAGCAAGTGTGGGAGGAAAGGGTTTATTCAGCTTATACTTTCAGATCATAGTCTATCATTGGAGGAATTCAAGACAGGGACTCAGACAGGGCTGGAACCCGGAGGCAGGAGCTGGTGCAGAGGCCATGGGCAGTGCTGCTTACTGGCTTGCTTCCCATGACTTGCTCAGCCTGCTTTCTTAAAGAACCCAGGACCACCGTGGGCTGCCCCCCCCCCCCCACTGATCACTAGCTGGGAAAATGCTTTACAGCTAGATATCATGGAGGCGTTTCCGCACCTGAGGCTCCTTCTCCTCTGATGACTCTAGCATGTGTCAAGTTGACACACAAAAGCAGCCAGTACAGAGATGTTCCTAGGTAACCGAGTGCCTACTATGTGCTGAATGCACAGATTTTCACTGTTTTTAAGGAATCCACGGAAATGGTGACCCGGACTGGAGGACTGATGAGCAGGTCTCCAAGCCAGCTGCCATTTCTGAACACTAGGACAGGACAGCAACTCTCTGGAAAGGACCCTTTGCCCTCCCCTAGGAGAAGCCCAGACTCGTGCAGGAGGATCTGAGGCCTGTCTGCCATTGTTACACCTCAGGCCTGGGCTCAGTCAACTCCTCTTTTCAGGGAGGCTAGCCTGACTTGGAGCTCCTGGGTAAGGACGCAGTCAGTACACAAAATGCCCCCCATACATACCTTACAGGACCTGAGGCGGGGGAGGGTGGGACCAATAGAGAAGTGTGCTGACATTCCTCTAGTACCAAGGTCTCAGACTTGAAGTCCAAATTGAAGCTGCCCGTGAGTTCTTCTGTTCAGAAGAGTGAACTGGATCAAAGGGTGAAAGACTTGCTTGTGAAAATTCTGTTTCTGCCTGGTTTCTCTTCAGGGGACACTCAGCACTGACTGGCAAATCCCAAAGAGAAAGAGGGACTTGCTCAAGGTTATACAGGGAGTGTTACTGAATTGGAAGGTACAGTGACACAAGGGTGACTTGGGGTGTCATAGTCCGTCACGAATTTACTTTGCCTTTTCACTAAGTAAAGCAAATGAAACTGAATAGCATGTTGTAGCCAACTTCTGCTTTTAAAGTGCTTAGCACAGTGCTGGCATCAAATAAGTTTGTTGCTCTTGTCATTATTATGTCTTAATGCAAAAGGAAGACTGGAAACAGTGTTACCTTCCTCATTCCTCACAGCCCTGTGCCTGGCAGAACCTGCTGTAAATGGACTGCCAGTCTGTGGGAGGGGAGGGGACTCACTCGGTTGTCACATTTTACAGAGACTGAGGCACGGAAAGGCTGAGCAACCAGTCTAAGGTCACACTAGTGTGATACTGAACCCATCCTTAGGACCCTTGGGAGCACAGCAAGGGATGGGGCGGAGAGACAACTAGAATCTGCGAAGCTGAGTAGCTAGGACCTGCGTGAGGGACGGAAAGCCCACGGTGGGCTCTCTCCTCAGCCTCAGTTTCCCTACCTACAGCGAGGCGTCTCCACCAGGGTGAGCCCGCAGGGACGGACGGCCACTCCACCTCCCGTACAGACCGTACATTGCGTTCCAGCTGGAACCGGTTTGTCGGGGCGGTTCGAGAGGGCGGAGCCCCTCACTCGGGCATGCGCGAGTCGGCGCGGGCGCGCACTGCCTTTCAAGACCAGCCGGCCTGGGCGTGGGCCGCGCGGTACGCGTGCGCGCTTGCGCTGTGTCCCCGTTGCGCGCGCCCCCTGGCGGCCCCGGAATCCCGGGCGACGCGCGCGGCTGACGCGAGGGGCGGGGCCGGCGCGGGGCTTTAACCCGGAGGCCCCGCCTCTCGGGCGTACAAAACCGGAGCCTCGGGCCGGGCCGCGTGAGGGAGGAGGGTGAGTGCCCGCCGCTGGCCGCAGCTGCCGCCAGTCCATCCGTCACTCCGTCCGTCTGTCCGACCCACGTCGTCGCCGCCGCCGCCTTCTCAGCCCGGACGCCCGGGGCCCGCCCAGCGCCGCCCGGAGCAGCCGCGGCCCCGCGAGGAGACGGGCGCCGCCTCCGCCCGGCCCTGCCCTGCCCCGTCTTCCCGTCTGTCCGTCCGTCCGTCCGCCCGCTCGCCCGCGCTTCCGTCCTTCTGTCGGGCCCCTAGCCCTCGGGCCCGTGTCCCTGCTGAGCCCGCTTTGTCTCTCCCTAGCTCGCTGTCTCTTTGTCTCTGCTCTCGCGCTCTCGGCCCCTCCCTCGCTCCAGGATCTCGGGTCCCCTCTCCCAGCGCTCCTCTCCTCTCTTACAGCCACGGGTTCTGGGACCCCCATTCTTCAGGACTCCCTAGATCTCTTGGGACCTCTCCTTCAGAATACACTCCACTCCCCCAGGCCTCCCCTGAGCTTACCACACATCCTGAGGGTCCTTCTTGATCCGTGTGCCCCTGATTCCCGGGGGTTACCTCCACCTAGTCTGTATTTCCCCGAGGGTTTCCCACTTCTCCGGGGCCTCCCATATATTCTAGAACCTCTTACATCCCTTAGTGGTCTCCTTGAGCCCACAGTATCTCCCCAGCGCCCTAACTTCAGAACCTCTGCCTTTCCTAGGTTTGTCCGCTGTCGCTGTCACTGTCTCTCCTTGTTCTCCAAGCGTCCCACTTCTCTGGACCCGGTCCCCCGCTTTGCTCTCCCTGCCTCTTCCACGCATCTGTGTCGGTGGTCTCATTGCTGTCTCTGGTGCCTGCCTCTGAGCCTTCTCCTCTGCCCGGGGATCTTGTCCCTTGCTTCTCTGCCTGATCCCCTGTCGCCCCTTCTTTCTGCTCCTTGTCACGCCCTCTCCCTTTTCTGTTTCTGCCGGGTCTCTGGGTCTCTGACCCCCATCCGGCCCTCATGGCTTTGTGTCTGGAGCTCTTGAAGCAATGTGAGTGGTGGGGTGTCCGGGTCGGGCCGGGCGGAGTCATCCCGCAGGCTGGCCGCGGCAGAGGCTCCATGGGGTTGGCGCTGGGGCAGGGGCTGGCGCTGGGGCAAGGAGGCTGTGGGGCCTCTAGACCAGGGGGACAAAGATGGTGGGGCCAGGCTGTCTGGCGAGGGGTTTGGAGGGGAAGGGCTTTCCTGCCCTGAGGCTTCTGCTTTAGTTGCTTGAGTGTGTGGAGGGTGCCCTGGGCTTGGGTATCCCTGCTGGTTTGGCCCTGCATGGCCTGGCACTTTGTGATCGCTTGTGGGCAGGCCTGGGCTATTTTGGAGCCTACAGCAGGATGTGATATCACTTGGGCGTTTATTTAGACCCAGCTGGGGGTGGGGGCTGCGTTCTTGCCAACTTGAGTAATGAAATTTTGCAGGGGGGTGTGGCTTAGACAGCTGGGCTGTATGGTTGTGGTCAGAACTTTTCAGGCTACCCTGAGTAGGCAGGTGAACAGAGGTCTGTGAAACCAGGATGAATTGGAGAGGAATTGCCCTTACAATGATCACCCTTGATTATTGTATCTGGCTGTCTTAGACTCTGAAATCTTGATTAGACCAGCTCCAAAAAGTTTGACTTTGGGTGTGACCCTTGGACTTAAGTCTCAGATGTTCCATCTGTAAAAGGGATAATGGGGGAGGTGGAACCAAGGGCTGTCATGAAGATCAAATAAGGCATATTTAGACATGCTTTGTAAACTGTCAACCTGCCTTTAGACAGTCCTGGAGAGAAGAGCCTTCCTGAGAGGGTACAGAGCTGGTGCCTGCTGAGCAGGCAGAGAAATGGTCCAAGCCCAGGACTCATCCACTCCCATCTGGTTAAGAAGTGTGCCCACCTTTCTAGAATCACCAGTGATATCTTGCTTCTCCTCTGTGTATGAAAACAAGTTGGCATGCCCAGTGAGTGCCCAGCGAGGAGTTTGTGCTGGGGAACATTTGGGTTTTCTGTGTGCCATTTATTATTTAAGGTTGGACCCTGCTAGTGACACCCAGAAACAAAGTCAGCCGGTATGTGGTGAGCCATGGTTGCTTTTCTCTGTGTGGAGCACAAAGGTCCTAGTTGGAAGATTGCTCTGAGAACTGGGGTCTGCTATCAAAGGCTCTAGGATGTTCTAGAACTCTGGAACAGGGAGTGAGACCAGATATCATAGTCCCTGCATCTTACAGATAAGGTGGAAGTCAAGAAGAGCCAGGAGGACCCACGGAGGCTTGAACTCCTGGGTCTTGTCTCACGGCCATGTCTTAAGTCACTGTCTTGATTTATATTACCTGCCCTTGGTGTGTAAAAACAACCTCTTAACACCCATGGATCTTTTTCTGTGTGTGCCTTGTAATAGGCACAATCCATGGATTGCCTGCATTCAGGAGGTAAAAGGGCTTGATACTTGCTTGGCCCAGAAGTGAAGGAGTCAGGACTCTAGTCCCCACATCGCAGGGGGTGACTGTCCCTTTAGTGTCAGCTTCCTAACCTGAATTGGAATAACAAGTCTTATCCTAAGATTCTTTAAAAAAAAAAAAAATCTTTTTTTTTTTTTTTTTAAGTTGCAAGGCAAAATGCCAAAGTTTTGTCCCCAGTTCTGGTGCTAAACTGCCATGTGACTTCAGACAGTTGGTCTTCTGGTGGAGCTCTGCTTTTCCCTCTGAAGAATGGGGTTATTGGATGTATCCATCTCTTGGGTCTCTGTAGCTGACATTTGAGATTCTCAGGCCACCTGTGTATCCCTGTGCCTTACCATTTAAAAGTATGCTGATGAGAGTAAGGAGGGGGAATGCGCTAAGTGCTGTCAGCTGTATAATAATGACAGCTGGGGGCTTTTATGGGAGCGGTCCTGTGTGGCTTGGAAAGGCTTCCAGAAAGAGGCAGTATTTGAACTGAGTCAGCATACCAGACATGATCAGGCTCTTGTACAGGTGCAGAATAATGTGAGTTTTAAAGTTATTCATACTTGGTTCTGACCAGTCTCATCATTCAATGCCTGTGCTTTCTTTGACCTATAGTTTCCTCAACTGGACTCTGAAAAATCATTTTATACCATAGGATTGTGGAGACAATTAAACAAGATTATACATATATAAATAAAAACCTGTACACAGTAGGCCCTCAATAAATGTGAGCTTTTCTCTCCTCATAATATCTGGTCAGATTTTTCTTTGTGGGAACAAAATATCGCCAGCCTCTTCCCTCACCCTTGTGGTTGGGGTTCCAGTAGCAGGGGATTTGGGAATGTACCTCAAACTGTATGTAAACAGTAGTAATAAAAGTGGTATCTCCAGGGCCATGTGAGGCATCAGGTAATTCACCATCTTTTTCCTGACCATGTGCACCTCACAACTGTCAGAAGCCATTGAGGCTCCCTGTTTCACAAGTGAATGCAGAGTAGGGGCCCACAGAGAAACGTGGACCCACTCTGGGTCTTGCAGCATGGCAGTGTCTGGGCATTCTCCGGGTCTTTCTGCTTCTTTTGCCTGCAGTGTTACTTCAAAGGTTGCTGCTTCTGCCTGGTAGCCATCACTCAGTGGCTGTTCTGGCACCTATTCTGGTTGGGTTTGGTTGACATTTCCCCAGCCTCTGAGCTCATCTCACATTTAAAGGCTCGAGGTGGGGCAGGAACTTGAGTCATCACCTTCCCTGGCTTTTCATCCCGAGTAGCAACCAGACACTCCCTGAGGGCCACTGCCTGATGTAGATGCCACATGCCCGAAAGTTTTCCTCCCAGAAGCTCCGGTGGACTTGGGAAAGTATCTCCTGGCTCTTGGCAGAAGGCTGCAGTGGTGGCTCTGAATCTTCACTCCCCAGGGCTCCACACCAAGAAGCTCCTGCCTGGCTAAACCAGTACTTGTGCCTTGCTGTTCCTCTGTGGTACAGACTGCTACTCCTTGAGGTTGTCGACACAGGCAAATGCCGCTGTCCATGAGTGCTGGCCCCATCTGTAAGCTCAGTTCTACGTTCATATACTTGCCTAAGTGTGACTAGCTCTGGTCACTTCATCTTCTGTGCTTCTCATATATAACATTTTGATTCTAAATATTTACAAACTTCAGTTTCCTGAGCTCTGTCCCCAGAGATGTCAGGTTTGGGGCAAGAGTGAATCCTATCAAGGAGTCTGAAGATGAGAGCTATTGGATAGCCCTGGCCTTGTATTTTGATGCTAATTCCCCTTTCAGGGGAAGGGCTGCAGAGGAACAGTAAATCAGTACACAGGTGAATTCTAGTGAACCTTCTGCCCACCTTAATTTGTAAAATAAAGGCTGGAGCCAGTGATTGGGCAGTAGAAGGGGAGGTGGAGAAATAAAGGTTTATGGGAAGAGAGAGAGACAATGGAGGAGGAAGATGAAGCAGGAGCTGGAGGTGAAAGGGCAAGTGCGTGGCTTGGAAAACCAGCAAGTTATAAGGGTCTCATAGCTGGGGAATAGAGTAGTGAAATGGTGAATCTGCCCAATCTAGGCATGCAGCTTATATTCATAATTATTGAGTTGTGTTTTCTTTGACTGGTCTTATTTGGGTTGGAGAATTACCGAAACAGAGAGCCTGTTGGCAGCACTCTGAGAAAAGCTGAACTGGGAGTAGCCTACACTTAGGGTCAGACCCTGTGCTTTGGTTTTCTGTCTGCCAGAGTAGGATGAAAATGCCTGCCTAGGTTGGGTGCTCCCTTGAGAAGTGATGTACTACTATCAGCCAAGTTTTGGGCAAGCCTGGTTGGTTGTAGCCGCATGTCACCCTTCCTAGCTGAAACCTCCTAGCAGAAGGCACTATCAGGGCAGGCCAGGCTAAGTTAATGACTGTGGAGTGAAACACCTGAGCAACAGTGGAATCCAGTCAGCAGCAATTTAATGAGGTGGATGAGAGGTGTGCAGTGTGAAGGCCACTCAAGTTCCCAGGTTTCCCAGTGCTGGCTGCGGCTGCCGTTCTTGACTCAGCCTGGGCTGCTATTAGCTGCTTTTCTCCCCTGTCCATTTCTGGAAGCCAAGGCTGCCTTAAAGGCAATAAAGCTGAGTTTTAGAGCTAAAAGATGGTTATTTATTATAACTTAGTAAGGAAGCAAGCTTGGGGAATAAGAAATTCTAGCATCCCAGAACAAGGCTGACAGAGAACAGGTTAGAGCCATGCCTTATCTCCCCCAGACCTCTTTCACCCCTGCAGTGGCTGGCCTAGTTTGAAGATGAGCAAAGTGCTCCCAAGTGGTTGGACTGGGATGAGCTAGGAGCTGACTTGGGTGCTGGGAAACCCTCCCTTTCCAGGGGCCTGCCCTCTCAGCCTGGGCTGAGTCTCTTGGAGTGAAGGGGGAAGAACAGACAGACAAGTCCTCTGCTCCTGGGAACTAGGGTCTGATGAGAGACAAGGCCTACAATTATGAAAGACTGTGTGACAGTCTGTAATTAAGTGGCTGCTGAGGAAAGGCATTGTCTGAGAAGGAAGACATAAGCGTGAGCTGGAGGAATAAGAGCCCTTTGAGGGGGTTGAATTGGCCTAGGCGGAGGGTGGGGCTGGCATTCTAGAGAATGACTTGCTCAAGGCAGAGGGGTGGGGTTGCAAGTTAAGTGTGAGTTTGGAGAGCTGAGTATGCTTGCTGGTTTTGCTGATGCCTCGGGGCTCTGACTGGAAAGTCTGAGAGGGACCGTGCAGTTGTAGGTAGCATTGAACATCAGTAGAGTACTGTGGTTTTGAGGAGTCCTGGATGGTACAGAGCCAGGATACTGGGATGATACAACTGGGGGACTCTTTCAAAATGTTGGCTTAGGCTAGGAATCAAGTAGGAATGAGTAAAAATGAGGACAGGGAGGAGGCCTGAGGGAGAGGTTGGGGTGGGGCATGGGAAGCATGGATAGGATAACAGAGGCTCTGTTCCCAGGAGAGCAGAGCAGAGCAGAGACTCCAGATCCTGGGGAAGGGGGATGTGTGCTTTGAATTTGGAGAAGGAAGTATCACTCTGAGCATGCTCCTTGTGCACCTGCTTTGGAGCAGGCTCTGAGCCAGCGCTACCACAAGCAGCCTCATGAAATCTGTACAGCAAGCCAGAGGCAGGTGGACTTATCAAATCCTGTCCTACAGATAAGGGAAGTATGGCTCCAACTCAGGCTTGGCAGACTTCAAGCCTTGGCTCTTCCCACAGTTCAGCCCTGCTACTCAGAAGGAAATCTATGCCTTAAGGGACTAAGGGATCTGAGCTGCTTGCCCCTTGAACAAGAGGCACAGTAGTCACAGAGCTTAGGTTTGTGAAAGACCAGCTTGCTCTGCATAGCAAATTCCAGGCTAGCCAGAGTGAAACCCTATATTTAACAAAAGAAAAGAAAAATTGTCACAAAACTGCTTTCTGGCAGTCTTTAATGTCAGGGTTGGCTACTGGCTTAGAATCTTCACAAAGTTAGAGGATCCTTAGCCTTGTGGAAGCCTCCAGAGCTCTGCTGCATGTATGTTCCATGTCTGAGCCCACTGGAAATCCCAGCCAGAGGAGTCAGCCATAAAGAACTTCACACAAAACGAAACACTAGAGCCCAGGTCCAAATTCCTAGGTCAGGGACGGTAGGAGAGAGAGTGGTACTTACCAAATGGCCTAGGTTTCAGGGAAGATGGTTGGAGAGAGAGTGGTACTTACCAAATGGCCTAGGCTTCAGGTCAGGGACAGTAGGAGAGAGAGTGGTACTTACCAAATGGCCTAGGCTTCAGGTCAGGGACAGTAGGAGAGACTGGTACTTACCAAATGGCCTAGGCTTCAGGTCAGGGACGGTAGGAGAGACTGGTACTTACCAGATGGCCACTGTAGAGAGCATCAGCACAGAAGGTTGATGCCCTGTCCAGAGGTCCGCTTGTCATTGTCCTCTTGGTATCAGCATTCCCACCCTACCCTCCTCCTCCTCCCAGCATTGAACTTACTCATGTGGCAGAACAGCCACCATGCAGCCCCATCCTGTAACCCCTCCTTTATCCCTTTGTCACCAGTAAACATTTGGCATCCGTGTGCCAGCGGCATGCTGGGTATGGCTACAGCCATGCTTTTCACACCTTTTTTGTTGTTGGTGGTGGTGGTTTTTCGAGACAGGGTTTCTTTTTGCATAACCTTGGCTGTCCAAGAATTCACTCTGTAGACCAGGCTGGCCTCGAATTCACAGTGGTCTACCTGCCTCTGCCTCCCATGTGCTGGGATTAAAGGAGTGCACCACCACCCCTTGGCTTTATCCCAAAATCTTAACAGAGGTGGTTTAAAGAGGTTTTTCACAGTTCTCTAGAACAGAGACAGCCTGAGAAACATCACTTAGACAGTAGGCTAGAGTGACCATGTGGTCACCATACCATACCTTTGAGGTGTGGTAAGTTTACTAGGTTGCCATTTGTCAGGTGCTGTCACAGAAACTTTCAGAGCTCATGTGTGCTCATTCCGTTTTCTGGATCTTTAATGTTTGTCTAGCCTATTGTGCTTTGCAAACCTTTTATCCACTGTTATCCCAATTGACCCTTATATAACCCTATGGAGCCTTTACAGTTATATCTGTTTGTTCCAGAGGAGGAAACTGAGGCTCTGTCATAGAAAGTGACTTGACCAAGGTGACTATGTGAGCTGCTCATTTATTCAGCAAGTTTTTAATCAAGTGTTACTGTGTGTCTGGCAGTGAGCCAGCCCCAGGGATAAACTGGCAGGCAAAGCTTCCTTGGAGACTTAAATCCTAGAGTACAGTAACATCAGATTGTAGTAGGACCCACCTCAGAACTGCTGCCCTAGGCTCTGTCACTGAAGACCCTTCTGACTTGAACCTGAGTGGTAGCCTATGACCCCTGAGCCTGCAACATTAAAGGAAAGCTAGTCAAGGTGCAAGTTTCTGCAAACTGATCTTCAAAAAAGAAAATTAAAGATAAAAGGTTTTCTAAATTATTAATGGGACAGTGAGGAAGGGTATCTCCCAGAAAGCCATCTGCTAGCGCTCATTAGATCGAAGTCACCCAAAGACCAAGTGCTCTCCCTAAGTTCTTGATCTGACTTTCTTCAACCTCCAAATATTTGATTACAGTCTGCACAGGTGTGGAGCCCTGTGGCCATGTGCAAAGCTGGGGACCCTCCCTACCTCCTTCAATATTAAATGAGATGAGATAAAGGCTGCCCCTAGGGTACCAACAGGAAGCACTGGAGCCCACCCCCTCAGTTCCCATGAGTAGAAACCAAACCTGTGGGGAGAGGGACTTGTTACAAACACATGGTGAGTGAAATGGCCACCCCTTCTCCTGCAGCCTGGCTTCATTTCCCCAATCCCTCCTGGGGGGATCCCTCTTCTTCTAGCTCCAGTTGTTCAGCATACAAAGCCCTGTCCAGAGCCTTCCTGTGCCTCCAGGTCAGGTTTTTTCTTGAAGTCTACCTTGATACAAATTCCTACCACTACCCAGTCACAGGCTAGAGCCCACCCCCACCCCTGTAAGTATATGCAATTGTAACTATAGAAACTTCCTGAAGGTCAAGATGTTTCTGAGAGTCTGTACACTTGAATTTTTCTCCCAGATATTTCTGAATTGCTCTTTTTCATTCTAAACACACATTTTTTGTTTTTTTATGTTTTTAGTTTTGTTTTGTTTTATTTTTGGTAGATAAAATCTTGCTAAATGCAGGTTAGCCTTGAACTTTTTTTAAAAAGATTTATTTATTTATATATTTTATATATATGAGTACACCATTGCTCTCTTCAGACACACCAGAAGAGGGCATCAGATCCCATTACAGACGGTTGTGAGCCACCATGTGGTTGCGAGCCACCATGTGGTTGCTGGGAATTGAACTCAGGACCTCTGGAAGAGCAGTCAGTGCTCTCAATCACTGAGCCATCTCTCCAGCCCACCCTTGAACCCTTAACCCTTCCATTTTAGGCTCTCAAGCACTCAGATTACAAGCATACACCACCACGACTAACTAGAAATGTTCACATTTGTAAATACTCTGTTCAGGGTCGGTCTGTCTTCCTTCCTTCCTTCCCTCCCTCCCTCCCTCCCTCCCTCCCTCCCTCCCTTCTTTCTTTCTTTCTTTCTTTCTTTCTTTCAGAAACCACTCTTGCCATAGTGGTACATGCCTTTAATCCTAGCATTCAGGAAGCAGAGGCAGGTAGATCTCTGGAGGCCAGCCTGGTCTACGTAGTAAGTTCTAGGACAGCCAGGTTTATATAGTGAGACCCTGTCACAAAACAACTAACCTGCATAGTTTTACCGTAGAGTAAGGCCCAGAGAGGGGAAGAAGTTAGCCAGTTTCACTCAGCTGTCCTCACCCAAGTCGTTGCCTATCACTACTAGGCCAGAAGGAAGTAAACAATGAAGGAAATAGGAGGCAGGCCAGCAGAGGACTAGAACCAATATTGGAGGGGAGGGAGGACTCTTACGTCAACTTGGGAACTGTTTGTCACATTGGTCCCAGAAAGAAGCCTTTCCCCTGCCCAGCAGAAATCTGTGTCCCCCATGTCCTGTACTTGCTTAGCAACATCAGGACACATAAGCTTCTCCAGACAACTTCCCCTTGCAGGCTTGGTCACTGTACCCATGCCCCCGACCCCCTCTGAGTATCTGCTTTTCACATGCTCCCTTGGTTACAAGATCTGGCAAAACAGCCAGTACGGAATACAGTAAATTGGCTGAGAGTGCAGCAGTCCCAACCACTGGGGACCTCAGAGGGTCTGAAGTTGGGGCTAGCCTTGGTTGGGCTGCAGTAGGCTCAGCAAATGGCTGGTCAGCCCCTACCATCCAACAGCTTCAGAGCACCCCTTGCTGATGTTTTCCTTCCGTGCCACAGGGCCAGATTGTGCTGAGCTTCCTGAATTTGTTCTGCCCCAGGTTGCTGGGATCTCCACTGTACGTGTGGAACAAAGGAGCTCAGATAACAGATGAGGGAGAGGTAGTCAGGGAGACCACAAGGCTGTCTTTGTGCCACCTCTGAGGTGGGTCCCCAGATAGGTCATCTTTGCAGCTCCTTTTCAACCCCATCCCCACCCCTACCCTCTACTCCCCAGTCTGAGGAAGGAGAGCTCCTCCCACATTTGATTGTTAGGAAGACAGACCTGGAGAATCTTACACCCTTAAAGGGCAGAAGCTGGGGGGTTGTCTCTAGGCCATATCCTGGCTTTCCCACGTTCTTTTTAGTTTCACTTTGGTTTTAAAACCCAAACATCAAAGCAGGAAGCAGCTGCTTCAAACCCTGCCTGACTGGGAAGGTATCTGGAGGACCCACAGACCTCACTAGAATGGTACGGTGTGCCTCATCCCTGATGGGTTCCACCCTTGTTCCGGAGGTCTGGCTCGTGGGTGGGGCCCGGTAGGGAGAGGCGCCAGGCAATCGACTGTGGCGCCCTGGCTAGGCAGTCTGGGAGTGGGCCAGTAGGACGGGTTCCCTGGTGAAGTTAGTTCACCCGGGTGTGGTTCCAGCATCAGGCCCCCCAGGTGGAAAGCTACTGCCTTTTAAACACCCCATTCTTCCGGGGCTGGGCCGAACAGAACTGAGCCTGAAAGAAACCAGTGCCTCCAAATTCAGCTTTCACAGAGCTGCTCACTAAAGGTAAGACCAAGCACTGGCCTCTGCCTTGAAGCAGTTTCTTCTGAGTACCCAGCTTACCTGAAAGCCCTTTGCTCTCTTCAGTTCATCTCCATGTGGCTTCTCACCTGTTCAAGTCTTGTGATAGGTAGCTTTGCTCAGGATCGCACAGGGGGTCTGTTTGCTTCTCTGCAGGGGTGGGTCCTTCTGTCTCTGTTCTACAGTGGGGTATGCATTTGTTTGGGTTTCTAGAAAGCTAATAAGAGTATCTTAACACCCAGTTTTCTGTGATGAACTCTACTAAGAATACCTGCTGAGCAGAGGTGTTAGGAAGCCCTCTGAAGGTCGACAGATAGTCCACATCACCATGCCACACCCCTGTACCATAGAAAAGTGTCACAGTGATGAGCCCCTACCCCTAGGTTCAGCTAGACCTGCGGTGCAGAGTGGAACTTGGAATCAAACTTCTGAAATCCTGTCACCTAGAGCTCTCAGGTTCTTACTTACAAATACAGTAGCTCCTATCACCTGGTTAGTCTCACCCTGAAGATAAGAGAGGCATTTAAGAAGGAGGCCCAGTGCAGAGGCTATACTATTAGCTGGGGGAAAGACTTAAAACACTGACTCCATCCCCACCCCCACTCTCAGAGGTGTAACTGGACTGTGGGCTATTTGGAGAGCAGCCATTGGCTGCCTGTTTACTAGCACAAGGCTCTGGTTGGGGATCTGAAGGACTCAGGGAGAAGGCCTTTAGTTCCCCCACAAACTGGTAGGCTCAAGTAAACAGAATTTTTGAGAGAGGCAAGGGCAGCCTTTCCAGAGGTCAGGATTGGCTGAGCTGGAGAGATCTGCCCTGCACAGGCATTTGCCTGGCATTGAGATCAGGACCTGTCTCCACAGTGTGCCCATGTGAGCAGTTTTCTGTGAGCTGTGGCTGAGAGCCTGTTATGCATATGTTGGACGCAGATTGAATAGTTCCAGACGCCTGGAACCTTCTGCCTTCCCAAGCTTCCCACGCTTCATGACGTGGCTCTTGCTCTGCACAGGGGTGTGGTCAGAGTCAGGAGGTGTCTGCTACCTGTGCCAAGGCAGGAGGAATAAGGGGTGGGGCTTGTCTGACAGCACCCAGTAGAAACAGGATTAAACAGACAATTTATCCAAGAGCTCCCTCGAAAGAGAGAGCACATGATAGAGTGGGAGCAGTCCAAGCAGAGGGTGGTTAGTCAGCCTTCAGCTCCCCCTCCTTAACCTTTTCTTCACTCTACTTTCCAAACAGTCATGTACTGAGTACCAGAGGCTGAGCAAAGAAAGGCAGGGAAGACAGAGAACCAGTGACTTCCATCCATCTTGGAAACTCTGTCCAAGCAGGTAACAGATAGACAAGATACCATGTGATTGTTTTAAGAGGCAGGAAAAGACAAGTGCGGAGAGAGACCTACTTGTGAGCCGTGGAGGACATCACTGGAAGTAGGGAGGATGGGGAACAGCCCCATTTAAGACCCTTGGGGGGGGGGGGCTGTATTTGCTAATTTCCAGAAGAGCTGGGCACATTTACATTTAGATAGCAGAGTAAACCTGCTTAGCCCTGAGGTGAGCACCTTTTTGGCTCCCTGTGAAAACTAAGGCTTTTGAAGTGTTACTAGTGCAATAATGACCGGGAATGGAATTGCATTCCTGTGATCCCAGCACTCCATCCAGAGGACCCAGGGGATCAAGAAGCTTGTTAAGTTCAAGGCCAATGTGGTTTACATAGCAAGCCCTAGTTATAGTTACACACCGAGACCTTACCATTAAAAAAAAATTACAGATTCACCTGCTGTTTTTTATAAGTCACTAACATTTCTTCAGTTGTCCCGAATTATTGCTAACTTTCTTTAATGCACCATATACTTCATAGTGACCCATTGCTGAGGGAGGCAGGTACTGCTTTCAGTGATGAAGGACAGAGAAGTGACTTGTCCAAAATCACACAGTTCAGTCAAGAGATGAAGTCCTGATTCATTGTTCTGTCTAACCAGACTGCCTTTGTTTAAGAAACAAGAATGTTTCTGCTTTGTTTCTTTTCTTTCCTTTTTTTTTTTTTTTTTTTTTTTCTGGCAAAGTTGCCATTCTCCAAATGAACATTTTAAAAGTTTAGGTAAAAGAATAATTATGGAGGCTGGCAAGATGGCTCAGTAGATAAGGGTACTGTCAAGTCTTATGACTTACGTTTGATTCCCGGGATCCACTTAAAAGTAAAGGAGGGCCAACTTCAGAGAGTTGGTCTCCCCTGGCATGGCCACACACAAATAAAGGCCTTTTAAAAAAGCAATTGTGTTACAGCAGTGAGGTCAGGATAGCTTTTTTCTGTTTCCTGTATCACTAATAGATCTGTAATATATTCTGTTGTTTTTGAAGTTTTGTTTTAATCTCTATATTGCTGTCTACCTGCTTCTGAGAGTCCCGTGATACTAATAAAAATATCACTGCCCCTGTACACCTCCAAGCCTCATCTTTATTTGAATTTATTTTTCTGTTGGCCAAATTTCTGGAAAGAGAGTCCTGTTACAAACCAGTACCTGTTCATAAACGCATCTCACTCAGGTTGGAGATGTATGTGAGGACATTCATACTTCTTAGCCCAGCACCGGGGAGGCTGTGGCTGGGAGACTCAGTAAGACCACAGTCTCAAAAGCCAACAGAGGAAGAAAAAAGAAAGTAACAAGCTGAATTACAGATTCAGCCAAGAGTTTTAAATCTGTATTTCTCTAACTTTTGGAGTGGGTTGGAAGTGGTAACTGAACAGGGCTCTTGGTAGGAATGAACCAACCCCTCAGTATAAGGCCCACTAGCCCATTCCTCAGAAATTATTACATTGACTACCTCATGTACACAGCCCAATGACATTAAGTGTATTTTCATTGTTCCACACTCCTCCCTACATCTGTCTCCAGAGCACCTCATCATCCCAAAGTGAAACTACATATGGACCACTCCCTGCTGCCCTAGCCCCACTACCCTGCCATCTGTGTCTGATCTGACCAGTCTGGGTGCCTCATCTAGGAGCCCATTTTAAGATGGAGATATTTGAAAAGTGGGGGCTTAGGGCTGTCTGTGAATAATTAGCTCCTGTGATGGTGACTAAATCTTCTTGCACCCTGCAGAGCTATTTGTGTGTATGTGGCCAGGCTCCAGCAGTACTGGTAAAGGATTTTTGCCCTCCTGGGAGAGTGCCCTCCCTGGAGTCCATGGGAAGCCCTGCTAACCCCATCCCTTGTGGAAGTAGAATCAGGGGTTGGGGACTCTTCACTTAGTCACTTGCAGTGGGATCTGAGCCATGCCTGTCCCTCTAGTCTTAGTCAAGGCTTCCTGTGGGAAGGGACAGTACTTCCCAGAATTACTGAGACAAGATAATGGATTTCTCTTTTCATCCTTAAGAGTTTACCTCCGTGTCCAGATGTGGTACATGCAGAGTGATCAGGGCTCCTGGTTTCTACTTTGTGGAAGTGATGGAGACTAAGAAGTAAGATGACTTGCCTAAGTCTTGTACCACACAACTGCACCAGCATTTTTTTTTTTTATTGACCAATTTTTTTTACAAACCTGGATTGAGGAGCAATGAGCTGTTTTACTATTTTACTGCTCGTGAGACGTTGCCTTAGAAGCTCCTGGGTTGGTCCTGTAGGTGGGAGGAGAGGATCCAGGGTAAAGGTTCTGGCAGGAGATAAGGACAATGACGTGTCAGAGAGTAGAATCCTGAATTATTTCCACAGTGATTGTCTTCTCAAGGGACAGCAGCTCCTTATGCTTGGAAGTTGTTCTTCATATTGGACCCAAGACAGGCAGCACCAATCATGGCCTTCCCACTGTGCAGGACACAGCTTAGGGTCCTTCTCGACACAGGAAAACACCAGTCCCCTGGATGTAGCATGTCCAGTGAGACTTATGTCATCCCCAACTTAGGCGTTCTCCTGTTTTTCCACATAGGTGGCAGTCCTAGGAGGGGAAGGGACTGTTCAAGAGGCAAGTGATGTCACAGGTCTCTTTGTGAGAGTAGAAGAGTCTAGCAGGACACCCAAAAGCCTAGGGACAGTGCTGGCAGAGCACCTCCTAGATGGGTAGAAGCTGTCCAGGTACCGTCTGCTTTCTCTCCATGCCCCTGGAGTGTGGCTTGGGTTGTGAAAGCACTCTGCCAACAGCTCACTGTTGGAGGGGAGGGCACACTTACCTATCTAGACTCTGTGGGATGTGTCAGCTTTGCTGACGAACTGGTATGTTTACTATTGATGAGACCAGATGCCATGAAGTTGGGTCTTGTAGAACAAATACCATGGGCCTTGTACTTAGCAGATAGAACATGACTTGCTGTGTAATACTGAGCAAATTCTTCAACCTCTCTCAGCCTCATTTTTCCTTAGCAGTATAAAAGAAGATAGTGTAAAAAAAAAACATTGGGGTCAGATTATAAGATTTAGTTTAAGGGCCTCACGCTGTGGTTTTTGAAAGCTGTCTTTCTAAATGTCACCATGCTGTGATTTCAGAGGGGCTAGAAAGGGAGCCCAGGCAAGAAAGGCTATGGCAGTGTGAGGGAGCAACATGGAGATGGCACTTGTTCCTGCACCTCCATCTGCCCACCATGCACTTCTCTCAGATTCTGTTTACCTGTGTTTCTGGACCTGGGATGGAGCCAGGGGGATGCAAACCACAGGTTTTCATCTGCAAGAAGCTCAGGGTCTGAAGGAACAGTGCAATAAATAAACAGGCCAGCAAAACTAGAATGGTAGCAGAGACCTGTGTTCACCTGAATAGCAGTGCTGGCCCAGATCAGAGCATAGATGAAACATAGGGACACTCGGGTGTCCTCCTCAGCAGAGGAGGGCATTGTAGGCAAGGACAGTGTCCAAGGACCTGAAGGCGTGACTGTTGTGATTTGGCAAAAGTAATATGCTGGAGAAAGGTGACGGGATGCCAAAGACCGGTGCTAGCAATGCTGGGTGGGCTAGGATGCCTGTGGGCACATGGGCAGAGACTGAACCCCTAGCCTGGCCTCTGGCCAGTAGAGTTTCTGGAAAGCCTGAGGCTGTGAGCTGGGTGGGCCCCGGGAGCCATTATAGCGACAGTTCCTCAGTTACCATTTATCTTCCTCAGTGAACTGGGCCTGGCCAGGGATGCCTGACCTCCAGGCAGTTGTGACTTACTACTCTGTATGGTGGAATATATCTCACAAGGGGTAGGAGAACTACCATCTCTTCTCTGACAGGCTCCTATGCTGGGGAGTTTAAGGACCTTATACTATGTGACTTTCAGGCCTCAGAGAGAGACATGTAAGCAATGCTTGCTCCTTCACCTCTGTCTCCTGCCCTCCACAGCACTTCTCTCAGATTCTGCTCCGTCTGTCCCTGGGCCTACAGGGCCTCATCAGAGATGGAATCCTTCCTAAGTGTCAGCAGGACTCTCCAATGTTGGGATTGCAGGTGTGAGCCATTACATGAAGCTAGTAAGACTTTTTTTAAAAAAATAGTTTAAGTGTGTGTGTGCACTAATGCAAATAGCTTTCAGGGGTTCTCTCCTTCTACAAGCTGGATTCCAGTGAGTAAACTCAAGTTAGCAGGTTTGGATATCAGTATGTTTCCCTGTTCATCTAACTGAACTTTCAACTAGGAGGTGCTCTACTGCTGCTCCGTGGTGCACCACGTCCTCTATGTCCCCTCTGCAAGCACTTCCTGGAATAGGATAAATTGAAATTTCTCCCTCTGTGGACTGCCCTTTTGATAGGCTGTAGTGTGACTCTTGTTCATGAAATGCCTAAATCATCTGAGTGTTGCCTAAAATTCAGAGAGCAGCTTCTCCTGGTCTGGGCCTTCCTCTGGCAGTGAAGTCTGAGACATGTCTGGTCAGCCAGAATCACTAAAGTATTTTTCACACAGGCTGTTTTCCTGTGTAACTGTGTCACTTGGGATTCCAACCCCAAGATCACCGTGCAGGCTCTGAGGAGGGCCTCTCCTTCCTGTGCCTCCATCCCCAGGGCTGTCTGAGTGTTGTCTCTGACCTGAATTGAACTCCTGGTGTTTCCCATTCAGCCCTGCATTCCTTTCATCCTCTCCCAGCTGCCCAGGGTTCTTGGCTCCTGCCTCTGTTACTCGATACACCACCTGTCACTCCAGGCACAGTGAATAAGCCCGTTAACACCCGCCTTTCTATTCTGGGATGCACTGGGTCATTCAGAATGATGCAGAGAACCCGGCAGTCAAGGTGTACAAGGCCTGGCAGTGTCTGGCTTTGCACACTGGCTTCAGAGCCTGTGACAGTTTAAGAAAAGCCTGAGTTTTGTGACCTGTCAGCACTCTACAAGTGAGGTAGTTTTCTGAGATTCTTTTCAAGTAGTTCTTTGTAAGTAGGACTCCTGGGAAATTAGCAGCAAGGTTGACATATTTGACATAAGCCAATATTTGAAAAGCCAGGACTTATTGTCTGCATCATCTCCCCACCCCCAATCTCTTACCAGCCAGGGCAGGCTGTTTCATATCCAAGGTTGGTGCTGGGCTGGAGTGCTGGCATCTTATAACTCTCACTATTATCTGTATCTTGTGTTTATAGCTTTGGTACACAGTAGGACATTTATGGTTAATTACTACAGCTTGGAAACTGGACCTCTTGCTTTAGGGCTGCTGAAGGTGTGGTGATAAACAAGCCCTGGCTCGTAGAGCATTCGCTGTGCGAGTGCTCTGAGAGGAGCACTGTGCACGGGGGAGCAAAGGGAAGAGTCGCCCTCGGGTTGCTTATTGAATGTTGGTGTGGAAATGGGTTTTGGAAGACAACTTACTTTGCTGGGGGTCCCTGGTCAAGGGCTGGGAATGAGTGAGATGAACCTGCCAAGGATAGAGCAGGAAGGGGAGCTCTGGTAGGCTGGGGGAGAGACATGGCGCTCTGGAAGGTGAGCTTTTGTCCTAGAAGGACAAAGCTTTGCTGCTGGGGGAGGGAAGTCCCCAGGCTTCTGGAGTGGGCAGGATGACTTCTCTGGGAGGGCAAGGCTAATGTGAGGGAGGGAGGATTCAGATTCATCGGGAGCTCACTCCACTTAAGATGGCCTTGGACCTCCCGTGGCACTGCCAAGTGCACTGGGGCTATCAAGATAGTAGCCTGATGTGCTGTGAAGTCCTCTGACTACAGCCCAGCCCTGAGGAACTTCACGAGGGAATCTGTGGACAGCAAGGAGGTTCCCATGTGCGAGCCGCCCTGGGAAGTTGCTGAGAGGAGGCCGCCTCTATTTTTTCTTGGCCTCTCTCCTGACTCCTCTTCACCATCTAAAATTTTGCCAAGCTGTGCCCTGCTCAGCATCTGTCCTGCTGTGCCTTGCCCTGTCCTCCTTTGCTCCTTGCCAGTGGGTCTAGCCATCCATCCAAAGCCTGTGTCTTTCAGAAGGAACCTGGTCTGTCTCCCAGAAGGCAGGCACACTCTCTTTTGTTCAGAAAGCATGGTTTCAGGAGTGGTTTACCCCATGAGTGGTGGAGAGCACCCCATGCCATTACCTTGGCTCCTCTCCAGAGCATTAAGTATCGCACCCCTTTTGTGGATGGTCAGAGCTGTGGCCTCTATATGACAGAGTGGTGTAGAATGTAGGGGATGGCACTCCTGGCTCTGTACTTCCTGTGTATGCCCCTCTGTGAAATAGGGCAATAACAAACATGGCCTATCTTATGTCTTGGTTTGAGGATTCAGTCCGCTACCACATAGCAGAAGCAATTCTTATGGCTCATGGTCATTACGTTCCCAGGATCATCAAATAGCAAACCCTGACTCCTGTGGGAAATCTAGGTTTCCTCTAAGCCTCTTGTCATAATTTCTTCCAGCCAGTCAGTACACAGTCTTATTTCATGTGTGTTTCCACCAAAAGATTCCCTATTTAATATAAAATTAGTTTATTAATTTTGAACTCATGACTCATGCCTGACTGAAGTGTATCTAACACATTTTCCCCATGGACATTGGATGGTCCTTCTGCAGTACACTCGGGATCCATTAAACACACCTCCAGCAAGCCAAGAAACTGGAGAAGCAGTAAAGAGCATGAGAAGGCACTTGCTGGCTGGATAAGAGCCAGTGTGAGAAGGCAGTGTTGCCTTTATCTGCCTTTGTTGGGAGTGTGAGCTTCAGATACACATGTCAGAATGACCATAAAAAGCCCCCAGGGTTTGTGGTTAGAGCTGAGCATTGATAGTGAATCCATGAACATGAAGGTCAGCTGACAACTGGAGCTCTTGCTAAAGCATGGTCTGTTACCCTCATCGCCGAGGACAGGACCAGCTTCTTGAGGTTTGTAGCTTTCACCTGTGTGACACCTTTGCAACCTGTTGGCTTCTGTGGACATTGAGGCCCAAAGCAGGTGCAGATACTGCAGTACCTGCATGGGACTGGGTAGGTTAGACCTCTAAGGTAGAAAGGTCTCACAGTATGCCACGAGTTGGAGTCTTTCAGGGGCCAGGATGGAAGGGGGACAGGAAGTGCAGAACAGGAGGCAAAAGGCAAGGATCGGCAGTGTGTGGATGACGCAGGTGAGGGCAGCTGTAGATGGAGAGAAGACAGAGGTGGGAAAAGCAGGTGGGAGCACGGCACTATGGAGCAGCCCTTTTGGGCACCCTATGATTGAAGAGCATCTCAGGTAGTGCCTTGGCTCCTCCCTGATTCACAGTGGGTATTACCTTGGGACTTGGGAGTGTTGGCATGAAAGTATTGCCAGTCCAGTGTTGCTGGCTTGACATACTCAAGGGAGGTGGTGGTGCTGCTGACGACAGGACAGTGCCTCTGAGAGGAACTCTGTCACTGAACCTAGCTTTGCTGCACACAGTTCTTCCCCAGCTTCCCCACTTCTGAGGTGGAGACAAGAAGGAGAGGGAAATCTGGGATTGAGTGGTAGCATCTGCCATGGTACACAAAGGAGTGTCTCCTCCTAGCTTAGGTTTGGCACCTTCTTATTGAATGGAAGAGAGAACGAGATCCTCAGGCCTAGCAGTACCACTGAAGGGGAATAAGGGAAGTTTGTCTGAGGCCAGCTCTGTCGACTCATATGGATCCTGAAGCTGGGTGGTCCCTCCTACATCTCTGTAAGGTTTCCTTCCTGTCTGTGACTCCTGGCATCTATTCCTTGAAATGTCTAGGCCCTTTCTCCTCTATCTCCACCATGTCCCAAGAGCTAGCAGCCTGAGGACAGCAATGGCCTTGGGATCACCCAGCCCAACTTCTAAGCAAAGCACTTGTAGAAGCTAGTTTCCTAGGGGCTACTGTGACTTCCAGATCCTTAGGAGGTAGAGTCCTAGCCACCCCTAAGTGTCTGATTCTCTGTTTAGCTAAACACTTGGGTTTTAAAAAGCATAGTATAGAAACAGTCATCTGATCTGATAGTAGAGAAAATTCTTTTAATGTTTTGGTTTTTTGAGAGAGTCTTATTGTAACCCCAGCTTATTTTGAACTTGCTATGTAGTGGAGGCTAGCTTCAAACTCAGTCCTCTTGCCTCTACTTCCCAAATGGTAAGTCATAGGCAGGCACCACCAAGCTGTACCTGCTAGATGAAATCTTGAAGCATAAGGCAGAAATGAAATATACTAGACACCTACTTCAAAGAAAGGAGGATTTGCATGCTGCTTATCAAGTCAAGGATGCTGTCTACATCTGTCTGTCGCAAATAAGCTACTGCCTTGGCATGAGGGGCCTGCATGGCTAAGTGGTGGGTGGGCAAGCATGTGATTGGGTGTACATGTGAGTCATTCTGCTGTGGTTTAGCAGACTCTTCTCTCAAGGTCTTTGAAATTAAGTACAAGGCTTAGCTGGAACAGACAGTTACACTGAAGGAGTGCTTACACCCAGCCTCATCAGGGAAGGCCAGAACTTTCCAGTAATGGACCAAAGTTTAGCTGTTAGACACAAGGTATTATACCCCATGGCACCTACAGCATCTCCGAGGGCAGGGAGGCTGCTGTCAGTTCCAACAAAGCAGAGCTACGCTGCTCAGTTCTACCATCATAGGTCTTCAGGCCGTTTGCTTCCCTCTGAAGTTGACTTGACAAATGGTGCCCCTCCAGCATCTAGGCTAGGCAATGAACCACCAACGCACAAGCACCCGATTGATTAATCATGGATACAACTCCAGCCCTGAGTGTCCAATGATAGGCAGAGGAAAGAGACAGGGTAAAGGAACTAGTAGACACAAGTACAAGGATAGGCAAAGGTTCCATCTGGAATTGGCACATGTGTAAAAGCACATGAATGTGTGCTGTGTTTGGAGGAGGCGGCTGACAGTGGAAGGAGTGGGAGCTGAAGAGAAAGCTTAGTGGGAACCAAAAAGGGCCTGAACCAGGAAGGTGCTTAGAACCTTGGATACTAATGAGTAGGGCCAATCAGTGTGTGTGTGTGTGTGTGTGTGTGTGTGTGTGTGTGTGTGTGTGTGTAGGTGTAGGTGTGTAGGTGTGTAGATAAGAGGAAGGCATCAAATATCTTGTTCTATTTTTCTCCGTATTTCTATGAAAGTAGGGTTTCTCACCGCACCAAACTGCCTTGCTTGTGTTCTGTTTATTAAATCTCTCATTTACTAGTGTGTATGCACGTACACTAGAATGTATATGTGGAAGTCAGGACAGCCTGTGGAGTTAGTTTTCTCCCACCACGTGGGTCCCTGGAATTGAACTCTCACCTTCACGTATTAGCTGTAAGCACCCTTACCCACTGAGCCACACTGCCAGTCTGGGTAGAGGCTCAATCAGAGAGCCCCTTCAATCCTCCTGTCTCTTCCATCTCTCAGCACTGAAGTTAACAGGAGTATATAGGCTCACCCAGCTTTTATGGGGGTGCTGAAGATTTGAATTCTGTCTTCATGCTTACATAGCAAGTACTGTTACCCACAAAGAGAGAGGGTGTCACTCTGAGCCCTGCCTGGCCTGGAACTCACTGTGTCAGCCAGGCTGCCATAAAACTTGTAGAGTCCCTGAACTCAAACAGGTTCTGGGACTACTGGTACATAGACTGTACCTAAACAAATCGTTTTGATGTTTGGAAGTTGAAGGTTTTGGATAGCAATAATGAGGTTCGTTTTCTTGTTCAACAGTTGTTTATTGGCGGCCTTCAGTGCTTGACTCATTGTCCTGAGCCTGTGCCAAAGCCATGTTCCCACTACTGCCTCTGTCTGTTGCAAATGACAAGTGAATCTTTAATGGTGGAAAAGGTGCTTTGATGCAGGTTCCTAGGTGACAAGAGAAGAGGAAGTGACACTTGAACCCTGAACTCTCGAGGAGCTGATGTGGGAGAGGTGGCCAGTGAGGTGCTGGCAGCAGCTAAGGTCAGGCCCTAGCCTGTGTTCACACGTAGGTCGTCCTGTGTCAGGTCAGGGCCCAGCAGAGGTGTGCCTTCCCCCTAGGAAGCCCCCAATCCTCCCTGCTAGTCTTAGCCTGTATTTAGCTGTGACCTGTATTCCAGAGACAGAGAATCCAATCTAAGCTTCCTCTTCCTGTTGTCTGTCTGTTCAACCTTTACTTTCTTTGTCCAGCCTCTCAGACATTCATTGTCCTTCTGAGGTCAGGGTCGGGCTTCTGCCCTGGCCTCTGTGTGCTTCAGCCAGACCCTGACCCTCTGCAGCCCTGACAGGGAGGCTAGAGCTCTGTGTCCTATAGAATAGTCCCTGGCTATGGTAGTCACCTTGTCTCCTGGGAGAGACCACATCTTTGTAACTACTATACTGACTTAGCCAGTATCTGCCCCATCACACAGCTGAGGACAAAGACCTTGTCTAGTTGTGAGTTGCTCCCACCCCTTAAGAGGTGGGTTCTTTCTCATCATTTTGAACAAATTAGAGCTACCTTCATTGTACTGACCCTCATCCTACCCCCACTGAAACCCACTTCCTTTGGGACTTTTAGGCTGGACATTCCCATTCTCAAAATCCTCTGTAACTCAGCCCTGTCTGCTGGGCTCTGGAGGGACTGACTTTAATAATCATCCTGTATGTTCATCTTGTTATGAAGTCCCCTCTCCCCATGATGGTCACAGACCCAGTAGCTGGGGACTTACAGATCTGGTCTCGTTCCCTCTTTCCTTGATGCTAGTAGGACCATTTCATGCTCTGGCCATGCAGAACCTGGCTTTTCTGTGATACAGCCTATGTCATTATTTTCTGCAAGGTAATTGGACAGAGCAGGTTTGAACTTGAGCTTGTCCGGTTCATGCTGCCTCCTGACTTCAGGACCCTTACCAGAATAGGATAACTTCATATAAGTAGAAGAGATCCAAGCAGGGGTCATGCCCTCAGTCACGCTGGTGCATCTGACCAGAGTGAGAATGTGGGTGTGGGTGGGTGAGAGCCTTGGCTTTGCCAAGGGCTGTGCGCAGATGGTACAGTGTTGCCAGATGGAAGCTCTGAATAGATGAGGGCACTGGAAAACGCAGAAAGCAAACTCCTGTCCCTGAAGCCAGGTCTCTGTGCCTTGAGTCCAGAGCCTTCCTACCCTAGCAGTAGGATCTGGGCTTGAGAATGCATCTGCCTCTGGCCTCAGATCCCAGCAGTGAGGCCTCAGACACCCGCAGCTGTGCAGGTGGGAGGGTCCCAAGGCCTGGGAAGCATTGAGGTGGACTGTGCAGTCCAGCAAATGTGGTTGCCACTGAGCCCTGGTAACTCCAGGCACATTCTCTAGCCTTTCTGAGCTGCATGTACCCATCTGAAAAGTGAGTGTGATTGATACACCCTCCTGACAGCACCACAAAACTGCCAAGCACAACTCCACGTGTGACCCAGCTTTCATCTGTCAGCCTGTGTAACAGGGCCTACCATTTCTATCCTGGGGAGGGCAGAAGAGACTTTTTTTTTTAATGACTTGAGCCCTCCCCACCTCTCATAGTCTTCTAGCCCAGAGACATGGCTGTCCCCCATATCTCAGTGTTCTCCCTTAACTTAGTGACAAAGACTGCACAGGTGCTTGTGAGGACGCTGTTTCCTCCAAAGGCCTGGGCAGAACTGGGAAGTTTGGGAGTGGGAAGCTCCTGGCTGGACACCCTCAGTCTGTCACCTCCACTGCACAGGCCGGCCCCCGACCTCTGACAGCTTCTGCTATAGTCACTCACTGTCAGGTTTGACTTACTCGGTTACAGGTTTATGTGCAGTGCAAGAAGTAACACAGAAAGTAATCTGTATTGTTGCCCTGTAGCCAGTTTCCAGGAATCGTACAAACTGTAGGGCAGCATCAAAGCGGGATGCTGGCAGAGACCCAGACCACTGGCTCACTTGTATTTCCCTGTATGTGTGCACATGCCTGTGTATGGTCAGCGAGTACAGATTTCTTTTTTTTTTTTTTTTTTCTTATTTTTTTTAAAGAATTATTTTATAAATATGAGCATACTGTAGCTGTCTTCAGACACACCAGAAGAGGGCATCAGATCCCATTACAGGTGGTTGTGAGCCACCATGTGGTTGCTGGGAATTGAACTCAGGACCTCTGGAAGAGCAGTCAGTGCTCTTACCCGCTGAGCTCTCTCCAGCCCTGAGTGCTGATTTCTTATATGCAAGTCCCTCTGATGGTGCCGTGGTCACAGAGGCACAGAGCAGTCTCATCACCGCATGAGTAGGTCCCTTTTATTTTACTGCCTTCCCCATCTATCTTCTCCCCAAGCATACACTCAGCCCTGGCAGTTACTTCTCTGTTTTCTTTTCTAACAGTTCAGTCATTTCAAAAATGTAATATAAATAGGCTTATTCACTGTCTGGGGAATTGCTTTACCCAGTAGACACAATGACCGGAGAGTCTTTCAAGTCATCATGTGGCTCCGTTCATTTCTTCTTACTCCTAGTAGCACTCCACAGTAGAGGTGTGCCTCCATTCAACTACTCGGCTGCTTGTTTTCAGTGTCTGGGTTTGCAGATAGAGTTGCCTGTACATGCATGTTTGTTTCTGTGTGCTACTTGCCTGATTATTCTTGCTGGGTTCTGTGATAATTGCATGTTTAGTTTTATAAGAAAATGCCAATCCTTTTGCAAGGTGGTTATATGTGTTTCTCCACAGCCTTAGTGTTCGGCTGTGACACTTTCATAGCCATTCTATCAGGTTGTGGAGTGATGTTCTCTACTGGCAGATAGAGAACTTTCTGCAGTGTCCCTTGTCCAGCCTCTCTGACACTGGGCCTTGTCCTGTGGACTGTCACTGAGTGGGTACCATCTCTGTGATGAGGAGCTCCTGCTCCCAGGTGGAGGCTTGCTTGGGTCTCTATAGGAGAGGGCACTCCAGACCTGGGTAGGACTTGCTTTGCTGGGCCATCATAGGAGAGAGAGGGCACTTAGAGAGACAGGACTGACAAAGGTCCTTGTTCGGGTGCAGCACTGCTGGGGGAGCTACTGGTTCCAGACAGGGCAGCCTGAGCAGCAGGCACTAACTGTACTGATATATGTCCTGCCGCATGCCATCCCCAGGCAACTCAGAGCTATGGCAGTGCCTGGTTTCCTGAAACTTAGCAGAAACAGAGAGACGGATCAGGCATGGTGGAGTTGTGGGCAGCAGACTGGTGTGTGGGGTCTTTGTAGGAGGAGTAAGTGGGTTGAGAATGACAAAGAGGGTGTATTGTGTTGGCCAGATTGAGCAGAATGTCCCCACAGAGGAAGTAAGGAGGGAAGGAAGAAAACAGGGTAAGAAACTGTAGGACCCAAGGGTCACAGAGTGACCCTGGGGAAGGCAAGATAAGTTCTTCTGTTGTTACTGCCTCCTCCTGACATTGGTCAGGCTTTGCCACAGCCTTATAGAGAGCATCTTTAATTAACGAGGCTTCTCCACTGGATTGGGCCTTGCAAGAGGGATAGGGTCCGTGTGCCTGTATTGGGCATCACTGTGTATGACTCTCATTCTCTTGCTTCACAGTTCTCTAGCTGAGATCAGGCAGGGCCTCAGGCCAGGAGAGGCCTTGAAGGGTTAGAGGCATCACCTTCTTCACTTTGCTCTCTCACCCGTCTACAGGTTCATCATGCCTAGTGGCATATAAGAAGACCCCACCACCGGTCCCTCCACGTACCACATCGAAACCGTTCATCTCAGTCACCGTCCAGAGCAGTACTGAGTCTGCTCAGGATACCTACCTGGACAGTCAAGACCACAAGAGTGAAGTGACGAGCCAGTCGGGCTTGAGCAACTCATCAGACAGCCTGGATAGCAGTACCCGGCCACCCAGTGTGACACGGGGTGGAATTACCCCAGGCCCTGAAGCTCCGGAGCCACCCCCTAAGCATGCAGCTCTGAAGAGTGAACAAGGGACACTGACGAGCTCTGAGTCCCATTCCGAGGCCATCCCCAAAAGGAAACTGTCATCAATAGGAATACAAGTAGGGGTCCCTTTTGCACTGTCTTCTGTCCACTCTGTGCACCGGCCTGCGTGTAATTACATCTAGTGGAGGCCCACTAGGTCTCCCGGGAAGAGATGGTTTTGTCTGTCTATTCTGGTGCATCTGCCCCAGGTGGCTAAACCAAATTCTCCTGTAGCCACACTCATGTGCCCAGCTGCCCATGCTGCAGGTCCATAGCTGGACATCCTCCAGTGGGTTGTCCCCATGAATGTAGTTACACTCAGCCAGCAAGCTCCTGTACACTGTTTGCTGTCTACTGTCTGTCTGTCCACTCCATCCTTTGCCCTGCCAGACAACTCATGGGAGGTGGGGCTGGCTTAACAGTTCTCTAATCCAAGGTCAGCTCGGTACGGAAACCATGGCCCCGCTTGGCAGCGGGCGCATCGTGGAGCATAGACGCTGATGGGCTAGAAGCCTGGGACCAGGGCCCTTGAGCCATGGGGTTTTTCAAGGGGAACTTGACCCAGAGCCCACTCAGGCCTTGGGGACAGGTAGGTCACTTGAAGCACCAGACCCATGGCTAACAGAGTGTGATAGCAGGTCTATGCCTCCCTTCACAGAAAAGGGTCCAAATAGGTAGGGTCCTGTGACCTAAGCCCCAAGTCCCATGTCCCATCTAGAAGCCAAAACCAGTGCATATTTATATCTGTGGTGCCCAGCTTCTCCTCCACTACCTCCCAGCTCCCAGCATCAGTTGTCTGTCTTCTGAGAGCTGAGTGAGGCGAACGTGGCCTCAGCCTTACAGTTTTCAAGAATTGGTCTAAACCTAGCAAGTCCTGCTACGCAGCTAGACCTCCAGACTGCAGTAGGGGCAGTGAGTGAGGCCAGGCCAGCTGTAGTGGACGAAGGTGAGGGCAGGGGTGTGGGGAGGTGGAGCACTTCCAAACATCGGAAGGGCAGAAGAGAACCAGGCGGGTGCGGTGCAGGGTGTTGAGGGCTGCCGGGACCTCCGTCTCCTCTCCTCAGTAACAGTGATGACAAAACACTAGAACACAGAGGGAGCAGAGCAGGAAGTCCAGGCAGGGCCTTCTCTAGACAGCTCTGGTCTTCCATCCCCCATGTACAGGAAGGGAGGTGAACAGATTCTCCTCTGGCCCTCTCCAGCTGGGTTTCTTCATGAGTGCCCAGAGTCCCTACAGCGTCTAGGTGGGATTCTTACAGACATAGGATCCTAACTGCCATGTCTTTGGGAAGGCCACCTCCTTGTGGACCAAACCAGATTCTCTTCCTTCCTAGAAGGCCTGAGACCCACTGTGATTCCTTTACTCAGACGTGACCCTGGGGAGGGGGCTCTGGCTCTCAGTGCTTTCTGCCCTGCTTCACCCTGCTCCACGCCGCATCACAGCTCCTGGAGACAGCTGTGCTTCCTAGACTGGCTCTTGCCAAAGGAAGTGTGACTTTATTCCTGTCCCCAACAGAAAGCTTCCCTGGCCCCAGCACTGGAACCCCAGCTCCTGAGACTGTCATTCCATCTCACCCTGACACCTCAGGCCCCAGACCGGGTGTGAGCTCCCCCTTCCCTGGGGCCATGATGGGTGGGCTTAGCTGGCTGCCTTGTAGTTGGGCCCAGGGCATGGCTGCTGCCATATTTGCTCCCCTTTACAAAGCAAGCGTGACAGGTCCAGGGGCAGGGTCCCATCGCACTGCTGGCTCTGGGTTCTGGGTCTGTGGTTGGCACTGACTACAGGTGCCACCGTTCCCCTTTCAGACCGCACTACGGGGCTAGGGGAATGATCTTTGCCTCCAGACAGCCCTCGGCTTCAACTACACCAGATAACGGCTGTGGCTTTGTGTGTGTTCTCTCCCGTCGTCCTTTTTTCTCTCTGATCGTGTAAAGGAGAGGACTAGAAGGAGCGGTTCCCACCTCTCGGAGGACAACGGACCAAAAGCGATCGATGTGATGGCGCCCTCCTCAGAGTAGGGAAAGCCAGTCATTCCATCCCCTCCCGCCTCCTCGCGAATGAGCAGTGCCCGGCTTAACCTGGCCCTACTTGGGCCTACGTGCAATGTCTGCATGCCTCGTGTCCGTCTGTCCACATGTCTGTTTGCGTCGTCCCACTAATGTGAATTTCAGCAGCAAGTGTGGTGTTTGTTTTTATTCTTGTCTTTGTCTCCGTGCGTTGCTGTCGTTGTCCTTCAATAAGGTTGACTGCATTCAGCCAGTGCCAAAAGAGGAGCCCAGTCCCGCTACCAAATTCCAGTCCATCGGGGTTCAGGTAGAGGACGACTGGCGGTAAGTTGGACAGAGGTGTGGTGGCTGCTACTCCCCTCTCCTCTCCCTCCCTCCGCCCTCACCTCTCCTGCTCTCCCTAACCCACTTCTCCTTGCTGGATTTCTGACAACCAAGCTGGGTGTGGGTGTGGGTGGTGGCTCAGGTGTGGGGGCTGGGCGGGGCAGGTGGGTGGACACACGAGCACTTGCTCTGAGACCAGTCACCCGGTGGGAGCAAGGCTGGGCTGGGCTGTAGCCCCTAGCTCCCTGATACTGGTGGTCTTCCTGGGCCCACTGCAGTAAACAGACAACCTTATGACCTTGTCCTTGTGTGTGTGTGTGCGCGTGTGGGCATGGGCAGGGCGGGCAAGGGCTGAGCAGAGAATGAGCGGGGGCTGTGGGACCCGCTTCAGGCGCATGGTGAGCAGATGATGCATCCGTTTCTCTGTCTCCCCGTGTGTCCGGGTCAGGTGGCTGCTGGTTTCTGGCCCTCTTGGTGACTCATTCCTTCCTGTCCCCATCCTCCCCCCACAGAAGCAGCGCCCCCTCTCACAGCATGTCCTCCCGTCGGGACACTGACTCTGATACCCAGGATGCCAATGACTCCAGTTGTAAGTCATCTGAGAGGAGTCTCCCAGACTGTACCTCACACCCCAATTCCATCAGCATTGATGCTGGCCCCCGACAGGCCCCCAAGATTGCCCAGATCAAGCGCAACCTCTCCTATGGAGACAACAGCGACCCTGCCCTGGAGGCGTCTTCGCTGCCCCCACCCGACCCCTGGCTGGAGACTTCCTCCAGCTCCCCAGCAGAGCCAGCTCAGCCAGGGGCCTGCCGCAGGGATGGCTACTGGTTCCTGAAGCTCCTCCAGGCAGAAACGGAGCGGCTGGAAGGCTGGTGCTGCCAGATGGACAAGGAGACCAAAGAGAACAACCTCTCTGAAGAAGGTGGGTGTCACGGGGTGAGCCCCTAGGTGGGTCTGGAGCCTCTCAGGGAGGCTCATTTTGTGAGCTTGCCTCTCCGTGTTCATTCTTTCCACCTGCCTAACCTGACCTCTTCCCAGGTGAGCATTACGATAGTAACTCGGTCACACAGGATCCCAGCTCAGTCACCTGTTTTTGATCTTCACCTCTGCCTGCATAAGAACCTTGTGAGGACTAAGTGGTAATTAGTGGAAAGGCCCTGATGAAGTGCTGGACAGAAAGCTGCCCCCTAATTATACCTTCCCAGCTCTTTATTGAGTGCTTAGTGCTCTCCATGTACAGGCATCTGATGTGGCCCCAGCAGGAGAGGACTGTAAATGGCAAGACAGAGTTTCTGCTTTTCTACCCAGTTTCTGTCAGTACTCTAGATACTTTAAAAAAGAAGTTAAGAAGTTACCTCCGGCGAGGACTGCCTGCAGTGGTGCTGGCCTGGCACACAGGAGCCCTGGGCTCCTCTGCTAGCACTACAAAACAGACAGGGGCTGGAGAAAGGGACACATGGTGTGCAGAGAGCTTGAATCATGGCATGCAGCTGGAGGCAGCCTCTGGGGACCTTCAGACCATCACCCTGTGCTGACCAGGTTCTACCAGAGCTCAGTTTCTCAGGTGCTTCCTCTTCACTGAAGGTTCAGGAAGGGCGGGCCTCACAGTGTGGGTGGGATAGACTGGACCCCAGTGGCCCTGATAGTGTACTCTGAGGACACTTTGGTGACTCACAGGGTAGTCAGTTCACTGCCCTCTGGGCCTCTTCCCAACTTTGATGTCACACCCACCTTGAGGCAGGGAACTCTTGAGGTTTCTACCTAATGCATTTAATTATGATGGATTCAAAACTCAAACCAGTGGCAGAGATCAGAAAGCAAGTGTCTGACAGAAGGCAGCCAGCCCCGTGCCTGTGCTGGCCAGCGCTCCCATGTGGCCACGCTAGTGGTCTGTTCTGCATTCACCTGTACGCTTCTTCGGTGCAGTGTGATTGCCTTCTCTTCCTTCTCCAGAATTAAGTCACTAAGTATTGATTTCTTAGGGTTTCCTATCTTCCCTGGTTCCCTGCCTTGCTTGGGCATGACCATGTTCTCTGGATCTGTGTCCAGCTGCAGGCCTTGTTCTTCCTTCATCAGACACTGCCCTAGGCCCTTCCCCACCAGGCACTTCACTTGCTGGCTGCTTGATCTTTGACTCACTTTTCTCTTTATCCTGAGAGAACTTTTTGGATACTTAGCATGTCTTTCAGACCTCACAATTGAGGTATAAAGTTGAAACTAATAATTGCATCTACATATGTGACTATGTGACTGTCTGCATGTTGGCGCAGGAGGGACAATGCAGAGGACAGTGTGGTTACCGAGGTCCTCATCTCCGACCGAGGGTTCCGCTGTGTAGTGCGTGCTTCCATGTGCTGGGAAGTTCGAAGCCATTTTGCTTCTCTGTCCTTAGATTTTATCCTGGAAAATTTTAGGAGCTTTGCTCTGTCTGGTGAACTTGTTAGCAGTACGCCTGTAATTCTAGCACTCGAGGCAGAGGCAGGGGAATCACGGGTATCACTAAACAGTGCAGACTAGCCTGGATTGCGAAGTGTGACCGTGTCTCACACAAGCAAACTACTACCACTGATTTCTCACATTTGTTATAGTTTTTCTCTTTGAATTTCCTTTCTGGTGAAACTCTTTCCATGTGAGTTGCTGGGTTGGCTTCTCATCTTTTTCTCTCTCCCTAGGGTCTTGCTTTGTAGCCCAAGCTATCCTTGAACTCATTCTGGAGCCAAGGCTGGCCTCAAACTTGAAGTCCTCCTCTTTAGCCTACTAAGTCTGGGACTACAAGAAAGCACCATCATAGCTTTGTCTTTCCTTTGTCTGCATATCATTGTGTGTGTGTGGGGGGGGGTGTTTGTGTGTTGAAATTTTTTTTCCATTTCTTGACTACTTTACTTACTTAGGACTCTCCACCAAGCCATACCCTAGCCCTGAGCTTTACTGAAAATTAATCCTTTTGAAATCATAACCCAGACTTGCTAGTGGTCGCCGTCCAGTCTCTCCAGCCACCACCAAACTTGACACCTGTGTGTGTGTGTGTGTGTGTGTGTGTGTGCACATGCCTCATTCCTTTGTGCTGTCGGATAATGTTCCATGTTTATGGGTGTGCTTGCCTTACTTACGCTGGCCATCTGTAGACTGGTGCTTGGTCATTTCTGTCATAAGAGTCAGGCTGTTATCCTAGCGCTACAGTGAACACTCGTGCAGGTCTAGTGCGCTCTGAGCCTGGCCTTGTGTGTATACCTAGCAGTGGATTTGCTCGACTTTTTGAGAATCGGCTAAACTGCTCTCCAAGGCTTCTCACTTCCCACCTGTCTAAGTTATTTATCTTCCTTGCTTTGCCTCCCCAATACTTTTTAAATTTAATGTACAAGTGCTCTGTCTGCCAGAAGAGGGCATTGGATTCCCCTATAGATGGCTGTGAGCCACCATGTGGTTGTCAGGAATTGAACTCATGACCTCTGGAAGAACAGCCAGTGCTCTTAGCCACTGAGCCATCTCTCCAGCCCCCTCCCCAATACTTTTTAATTTGTCTGAAACTTAGTATAGATCCTGCCTGCCTCAGCCTCCCAGGCACTGTTATTCAAGGTGTACACCACAACTAGCTTGAGCGTTTATTTATTTCAATGGAAAACATTTTTATTATTTCAACTATATAACGTATTAGTGAATACACCACATTGCACTTTCTCCAATGGCCAAGAGATGTGAGGTGACATCTCCTGGCTTCTGAGAAGCAGCAATGAGAGACATTTTACAGCACTGTTCTGGGGTGAGCCTGGCTCTTCTAGGAAGGAGTCCCGTTCTTCTCCTCGCTCCTCGGCATGGGTAACATGTCTCTTTGCTGTGCAGAGAATGTGACCAAGGTATAGGCTTTGTGTGCTCACGTGACATGTCCACTGGGTACTGACACACTGTGCTCCTGCAGTGCGAGCACTGCTCTGCAGTATGGCCGTCAGGAAGAGGAGGCGATCGAGCATTATGGCAGACCTAAGGCGGCTCCATTAGACACACATGCTTCAGGGTCTGTCACCATTTACTGTTGCTGTCATCCTAGTTTGTCACCAGTCTTTTCACACTGTCCCTGCATGGTCTTGAGGATTCCTTTTCTATTTCTCTTTAGCATTAGAGGCTTTCCTGGAATGTCCAGGAGCTGTAGTAGTTTGTTCCCGTGTAAAAGGGACACCGTGATGGTGAGAGCAGGACCTGCTGCTCCTGTGACCTGGTGGTGGCGGCAGCATTTTATTCCACCAAGAAATGTAAAGAAAAGGAAAGCGGGCTGGGCGTGACAGACGGCTCAGTCGTAGCAGTGCTTGGCATGAATGGAGCCTTGATCCTCAGCAGCCCCAACACACACACCAGATAGACAGAAAAGGGGGGACCTGCCTTTTAAAGTTTGCACAAGCACACTGCACAAGTAAAAATAAAAGACCAATAAAAATAACAAAAATCTCACCGACGTAACAGGTATGTCGGTAATATCAAAGATGAAGAAACAGTTACAAGGGCCGGAGTCCTTCTGCCATGACATGATGGAGCCTGTTTTAAATAATGCTGCTATTAATATTTGTATCCAAGATTTGGTTTGAATATTTGTTTTCCATTCTTTTTAGTATATTCCTAGGAGTAAAACTGCTGACTTCTTTCTTCTATTTAGTTTTTTTTTTTTTTTTTTCATAATTTTATTGTGGCAAAGTGTATAGCATAAAACTCACTTCTGTGTGTGTGGTGCACTGTAAATGCATATACTGTGTGCACACACTGAGGTCAGAGGTTGATGTTGGATGCCCCTCCCTCCATTACTTCATGCAAGGGGAGGGGAGATATGCCAAAAGACAACTTTAAGGACTGGGTTCATCTCCCACCTCATGGGTCCTGGGGATTGAACTCAGGTCAACAGCCTAGGAAGCAAAGCACCTTCAACCGAACCATCTCGCCAGCTCACTAATTCTATTTTGAGACAGGATCCAATAGCCCAGGCTGGTGTTGTATTTTCATCTCGAGTATTAGGATTAAAGATATGCAACATCATACCTGGCTCCTTTGCCCCTTTTTACAGTGACCCTTAGTTGTCTTAGGATTCCCATTGCTGTGATAAAACTCCATAACCAGAAGCAGCTTGGGGAGGAGAGGGTTTATCTCGAGTACAGTGCTCAGGCCATTCCCACTCCATCACTGAGGAAGTCAGGGCACAGATCACCGAGGAAATGTGCTTACTAGTGTGCACAGTCTACTTTCTTACACACCCAGGACCATTTGCCCAGGTGTGGCACCACCCACAATGGCCTGGCCTTCCTCATGTCACCTATCATTAAGCAAGAAAATACCCCACAGGCTTGCCTATGGGCCAGTCTTACTGATGTGTTTTTCAGTAGTGGTTCCCTCTTCTCAATTAACTCTAACCTGTGTCAATTTGGAAGGGGGAGGGCGAGTTGTAAAAATCTTTCATAAGTCCAGGGCACTAGACCGTTGCCATATGTACAATCCACAAGTGTTCCCACCCCTTCTGTGGGTTTCATTTTCATGGATGAACAATTTTAATTTTAGTGAAGTCTAATTTATGTATTATCTGTGCTTCCACATTTTATATACCATGAATGTATGTTAATTTGATTTAAAAAAATTAACATTGCGATGAAAATGACCCCAGCAGTAAAAAGATGGCCACCAGCTCAGTACAGACTCTGCTTCGAGGCTCAGACACCTCTAACAGGAGTGTGTTGCTGCCTGCAGCAACAATGTTGAACCGGGTTCGGCTGAGAAAAGGAAACGGGTGGGAAGAGATGAAGCCAAGACAAAGTTCTCTGATCAAGGCTTGAAATTTAATAATTGGCTTTCACATATAAAGGTAAAGCCCCACCCCCAGATTCTCTTCTCGGTTCAGCCCAGGGGTTGGGCAAGGTGATAGCAGTCCGGAAGGTGTCAAGGCTAGCTCAGCAGGCAGTCCATTCTTCTTAGCTCAGGTAGCAGGCTTCAAGGGCCAAGGCTGACAATGCAATGCCTCTCCTAGGTCCTACTGTTGCTTGATTTCTAGTGGTAAACAGCAACCTGGACAGGTTGGCAGCGTGGGAGAAGGGCACAGGAGTGTTATTTTCAGCTTATTCTATGTGTATAGATGGTTTGCCTAATGTTTGCACCTGAACCATCTGTGTTCCTGGTAGTTCAGGTCAGAAAGAGGCTGTTGGATCTCCTGGGACTAAAGTTACAGACAGTGGTGAGTCATCGTGTAGGTGTTGGAACCGACCGACCCAGATCCCATGTTAGAGCGACAGCTGCTCTTAACAGCTAAGACCTCTCTCAAGCCCCAGAACAGTAGGGACTTCTTGTTTTTTTTAAGATTTACTGTGTGGGGGTGATTTCCAGCCTGTATGTATATCTGTGCACGACATATGTGCAGTGCCCATGGAGGCCAAAAGAGGGTGTTAAGGGCTCTCGTAATGAGAGTTAAGGACAGTTGTGAGCCACCGTGAGAGCACTGAGAATCAGAGCTTTGTCCTCTGCAAGAGCAGCCACTGCGCTTAATTGCTGAGCTATCTCTGCAGTCCCAGGACCCAGGAATGATTCCCAGCACAACTGTAACTCCAGCTCCAAAGGATCTGATCTCCTGCTGATTTCTACAGGCTCCTGATTACACATGGGACACAGATATACTCAGGCACACATACATACATTTTTAAAATTATATTACACTTAGAAATCAATTGGACTAGTGTTCAGTTGTCAGGGCTACAGTAGCACATCCCTGTAGTCCCATCACCTAGGAGGCTGAGGCAGAAGGGTCTGGAGTGAGCTCAAGGCCAGCTTGGGCCATGTAATAAGACCTTGTCTTGTCAAAACTAAGCACATTTGCATTTATTTGTTACCGCAGGAACCAGCTCTGTCAGTCATTACATATTCCTGTCAATTTGAAGTTACGGTAGCCATAAAGTTTCAGAGAGTGGTGTGAGGTCTATCTGTGGCCCTTGACAGTACAGCTAACTTGAGTCTTTGAAGAGCTTTTTGATGAAGGGGTAACATCAGGGGAGAGGCAGAGCCAGAGCAGTCTGATTGGAGAGAGAGACAACAGTAGTGGGAGACCACCAGCTCAAATTACTCTGTTGAGAAACAGAGAGAAGGGATCTAGGCTGAGGGCATCACAGGCATGCGCATGGTGTTCCGAACACCAGTCAGAGAAGGGAGTCTGCAGGAGTGAGTGGCAGCGCCATTATGCAGGCACAGAAGCCGTGTGCCCAACTGCACACAGCTCTGCATGGAGAGAAGCAGGCTGCATCTGGGAGAGGAGTGGAAGGTGAGGAGTAGGTGCTTACACGCCCATAGGGAGTGAGGGGAGGACCAGCTTCTCCAAGCACTGCCCAGAGAAGCTGGCTGTGGAAACTGCTGACTCGGCACCTGTGAGTCCAGAGCTGCTCCATGTTTTCAGTGTAGTGCTGCAAACCTTGGAGTGTTTCTGTATCACACTGCTGTCCAGGAAAGGGGTTGTCCCAGCACATCCCCTTCCCGACTTCCCTGTGTGTGTTGAAGGGGCAGAGGTCAGAGGACATAGTGGGGTTGATCTTAGGCAGCATGCGCTTTACCTGCCATCTTGTCCCCCAGCTTTGCTTATCTTACTTTTTGCACTTCGGGGGGGGCTTCAATCAGGGCCTTGTGAATGTAAGTAAAGAAAAAAACTGCCATGGGCCACACACCCTTACCTTTTTAGTTTCTGAGTCAGAGACTCACAGAGATCCTCCTGCCTCTGTCTCAAATGCTAGGATTAAAGGCATATGCCACTGTGCTTGGCATTTTAAGTCTGGAGACCCAGGTCTGAGTCCCAGACAGACCTTGAGCTTGTGATCCTCCTGTCTCAGCCTCTCCCTTAGCTGGGATTGCAGGTCTACCCTGGGCCCACCTTTGCCGAATCTTGAAGATAGGATTCTATAGAACCCTAACACTACTGGCAGTGCCTTGTAGGTTGCTTGTATTTCTACTACGTATATGTGACATGCATCCCTAAGGAATGTGCATGTCACTTCATTTGGTCTGACTGTGAAATTTATATTAGAAGCATAGTGTGTGGGGTTTGTCTTGGTTGTGTCTAAGGCTAGCCTCGAACCTAGCCTCCTAAGTGCTCTATACCACATTCTGCTCTTGGATTTGCTTTTCACATGTTTAAGGTCTGTGTAGGCACATGTGTGCCATGGGTGAGTATGTAAGCAAGAGGGTAGTTTGCCAGAATTGGTGCTGGAGATGTAACTCAGGTCGCCAGGCTTGGGGAGCAGATGTCTCTACCCACCAGGCATCTCACTGGCCCGAGGAAGGTAGTGCTACACACCTGCAATGCCAGGTGGAGGTTGAAGGAACTTCAGACCAGCCTGGACCACATAGAAAAGCCGTTGTTCAGACCCAGAAGTGCCATGTTAACACTTGTGTTCATTCTTTTCATTGATCTGAACTGCTCAGCTGTGTGCTTTGTCTGCACCACTGGCAAGCAGGGTTTTATTTCCTCCTAGTTTTCTGCTCTGTTATTTATAACATGATATAATGGGGGGAGGTCTGATAATTGAACCCAGGGTCTTGTGCTTATTATGCACATAGCACCACTGGGCCATATTTGCAACCCTGAGATATCAGCCACTACAGAGTTTACCCGTTTATGATATACAGGTCACGGAGCCTTAGCTTATTCACAGCATAGCCACCACTATGTAATATTCAATATTCTAATCCCCAAAAAAACCTCAGTCTCCCAAGCAAATATCACAGCTAGGACTAGTGAGACGCTTGATGGTTAAGAGCACTGACTGTTCTACCACAGGACTTGGGTTCAGTTCCTACCCCCCAAAAGGTGGCTTCTTGTTTTATTGTGGGTTTGTTTGCTTTGAGACAGGAGCTCATGTATCCATCTGTGTGTACACAGACATGTATATCCGACCTCCAATTCCCCTTTCACCTTAGTAAAGCCCACATTTTAGTAACAAATACACACACACACACACACACACACACACACACACACACACACACACACACGTATATGACCCCTGTCCACCCTGAACAGGTCCATACTGGCTAGCATCTGTAGCACCACCATGTGTGCTGAGCCACTTCCTCTGCCTCTCTCTCAGTCTTAGGAAAAGTTCTCAGTGCTGTGGGCAGCGCCCAGCTCCTGATGTCCCAGAAATTCCAGCAGTTCCGCGGTCTCTGTGAGCAGAACTTGGTGAGTCACTCCCCATCCTCCACAGGCTGTCCAGCCAGTCCTCGGCTGCCCACCTGAGTTCAGGGAGCCCCTTGTAGCTTTCTGACCTCCACACAGAGGAGATGCTGCCCCCTCGAGGCATTGTAAAGATGGCAGATGGCATGGCATTCTCCATACAGGAAGGGCTGGGGCAGTCCTCAGCAGGAATCCTGGACCAGGGATTCCTTAACCACAGTCCTGTGATAGCAGTCCTAACGATGGCCAGTCACATGCATTTGCAGGGCCTACTCAGGATAAAACTGGATCCCTGCCAGAGGCACTGGCAGATCGTTGGACCTGGTATAAAATATATGAGAATTACGTCAGTGGTCCTGGCTTACACATTTAGTCCAGCCTGTATCCAAGAGGCTCCTACAGTAAGACCTAAGGGAACACTACTACTGAGCCAGATGGCCGTCTTCCTCCCTTGCCCGTTCTAGGGCCTACCTGCCCCTGGGCCAGACGCAAAGTCCTGGACAGAATGTCCTGGGAGAAGAGTCCTCTCCAGCAGATTGTGTGCAGGAGTTCTCAAGGGTGAACACAGTGGAAAGTGAGTCTCTAGGGCCTATGTGAGGGAAAAAGCAGTCTGTGATCACAGCCGGCCTGGGCATGATTTGCCTTCTTCCTACCTCACCAGGAATCACTGGTCAAGAATGGGTCTCTTCCCTACATAGGAGGTCCAGGGATTCCTTACCACGGTCCTGTGAAAGCAGTCCTAACGATGGCCAGTCACATGCATTTGCTGGGCCTACTCAGGATAAAACTGGATCCCTGCCAGAGGCACTGGCATGACCAGAGCCAGTTTCACTCACAGATCCTGGTTATAGACCAAGGAAGCAAGGTCCTGCCCAGGGCCAGAGCCAGAGGCCATGTGTGTGGTGAGGGAGATGGGCCAGGCTCCTGCCTTGCTGCCCCACTGACCCCCATGTGCCCCACAGAACCCTGACGCCAGCCCCCGGCCGACAGCCCAGGACCTGGCAGGGTTCTGGGACCTGCTGCAGCTGTCCATTGAGGACATCAGCATGAAGTTCGATGAGCTCTACCACCTCAAGGCCAACAGCTGGCAGCTGGTGGAGACGCCCGAGAAGAGGAAGGTGAGCATGGAGCAGTGCGGAGGGGAAGTCCAGGGACAAATTCCTGGTCGGCAGTAACGCTGCCCACATCGGTCAGTGCTGCTTGGCTCCTTCTCCATGTGTCGTCTTTGAGCTGGGGCTCACGTCCATCACCTTGCGGGGTCCATGCCTGGCGCCTGTCCAGCATGCTGCTCGCTGTGTAGTGGAGGCTGTCCCTAAAGCATGACTTCGTGCTCTGCATGCCTAGTGAAAGGGTCACAAGTGCTAGTGGAAGACGCAGAATGGCCCTGCTTCTGGGGCCTTGCTGTCAGGGGCACTGGGGTCTGGCCCCAGTCCGCCTCCTTGTGGTACCTGTGCTTCTGTGAGGCTCAGGTGGCCTCCTATAGAGCAGCGGAGCCCAGGAGGCTGTCATGTTGGACTGTGGCCCTGGTGAGGTCTCATGCAAGGACAGCATGTGAAATCCGGGATAGAAGCCATCAGTTGAAGTCACTGCTCTGGCTGGGAGACTCAAGCAGAGTACTGTCTGTCTCAGGTTCCTAGTGGCTGAAAGCAAGGGTGGGAACAGGTGGGGTTGTCCATCGTGTTCTAGAACGTTCAAGCTTGCTTTTTGCTCCTAAATCCTTTGCTACTCCCACTGTCATTGCTTCTGTGGCTTTCAGATTCTCGTGTGTGTGTGTGTGGCTTGTGCCAGTGTGGCATGGAGACTGGGGTGGGGCAGTGCCAGCTGCCTGCCTGCATAAGGAAGGGCAGCGCCGCACAAAACGTGGCACCTTTAGTTTATTTTTGTTCCCTCCTCACTGTCTCAATAAAGGAAGAGAAGAAACCACCCCCTCCAGTCCCGAAGAAGCCAGCCAAATCCAAGGCGGCAGTGAGCCGCGACAAGGCCTCAGACGCGGGGGACAAGCAGCGTCAGGAGGCCAGAAAGAGACTCCTGGCCGCCAAGCGAGCAGCGTCTGTGCGGCAGAACTCGGCCACAGAGAGTGCGGACAGCATCGAGATTTATGTCCCTGAGGCCCAGACCAGGCTCTAAGGCCATGAAGGAGAAAGCACTCAATTTTAAATCATTAAAAACTCAATGCAAATGGAACAGCGTTTCTCACCCTTTAGTATGGTCATTATCTCTAGAGACCCTGAGCCAACTCTCCAATTGACACGTACAAGGGCTCACAATGTGGCTTTTCTGGGTCCCTCCAAGCTTTAGGTTATGAAGACTTGACTCAAACAAACAAACAAACAAAAAAAAAAAAAAATCAAAACCCACAATCTAGAACCTTTCCCCCCTGGGCTGCCATGGCGTACCAGACGACGACTTGGGCAGCCACGGCCCGGCCTCCAGAGTGCGGTCTTTTTACTTGCTCTGTCTGCAGAGAACTAGCTTGTTTACACGACGACAGCCCAAGGCAACCTTGGGCCCCTGCCATGTCCCTCCCTTCCCTACATCCCACAGCTTTTCTGTTTCCCTGCAGAACTCACAGGGGTCACCATTGTGGCTTTCTGGTTCACACCCTTTGGGGCTGAGGGCCCAGAGGACAGAGAAGGGCAGCATTCCCCCCTCCTACCCTCCCTACTGAGTGCTCACACACAGCTGGCCCGCCTTCCCTCCGCTGTCATCCGTCAGCACAGGCAGTGTTAGGCTGGACTGGCCTCTGAGCAGATAAGAAAGTACTGTCCTTGGCACACAGGGAAACCATGGTTACCATGCTCCAGCCTCTTCTTCAGCAAAAGAAAACTTAGGACTCCCAAGTGGCTTCCAGGGGGTTGTCTGTCCTTGGCCGCACCTTCGTCCAGTTCCCCCAGGGGCAGGTGGCGGTGTCTGTACGTATGTGTACATATGCACATAGACCTTAGAGTGTATATTTAATAAACGCCCATCTGCTCACCCAAAGCCCACCAGCGCCGCCGCCACCGGCTCTCGGGGTCCCTGCAGGAGGCGGGTGTGTGAATAGCATATATTTTTACATGTACTATATCTAGGTGTGTGTACAAGTGTGTGTAAAAATATACCTTGTGTGTAAGCAGTCCCGTTTTTGGTTGTCCCCCTAACCCGTCAGCCTAGCCTCTTGAGTTTTTTATTCTGTTGTGATTTTCATCCCAATTCCCCTCTCTCCTGTCCCCCACTCCCATCCCCAAGGTGTTCTGAGCCCTGAGCTGCAAAGGCCTGGGCCCACAGAGCAGGACGGGGAGGGCAGGGCTGGGTCAGGCCGCCTGGAGGGGGCCGGACCCAGCAGACAGTTTGGCGTATCGGGCTGTTCTATACTGTGCATATGATTCAAGGGCACTGGGGACATCCTCTTGTCTGGCGCATGCTGCAGGGGTCCCCTGGGTGAAGCAAAGGCCTGCTCTGGGGTCCTGTTCCAGCTTGGCCGCCCCCTCTGTGACCTTGGGCAAGTCACTTGACCTCTGTGTGCCTCAACTTCCTCCTCTGTAAAACGGGGACAGTCCCTGCCCCTCCCTACCTCACAGGCATGTTGTGAGAATAAATGAGGTAACGTGTAACAAGGCCTCATGGCATTATTGCAGTCTGGTGCGATGGACTGGGTAAGGAGGACCACAGCAGATGAGCCCAGGAAACCCAGCTAGACCCCCTCCCAAGAGGCAGTACTTGGGAGACAAGCTATCTGGAGAGCATCCCTGGTCTGTGAGCCTGGGCAGAAGAAAGCATCTATGTGGCTTCAGACTCCATAGGGACCACCACAGGAGAAAGGCAGCAGCTCAATCAAAGGCCTGGCCTCTGTACAGGGCAGGCAGGGCTCCATGATCCCAGCAACTGCCCTCGACAGCCTAGGAATCCAGTCTATTAGAGAATGTGCTCTGCTGTGCCCGGAGACAGCTGCATGGGCTCCCCCGGGGCTCCCCAGGAAGCCAGTGTGGACTGGTCTCACTCTGACAGGGCAGAGTCTATGGAAGAACAGGAGGAGCTGCATGGGAGTGCCCAGCCCAGGTGGAAGAGGCCTGCTACTGACAACCAGACCGGAAGAGAGGAAGATGCCACCCCCAGTGGGGTCAGAACATTGTGTTTAAAAGGTCTTGGGCCAGGCCCCAGAACCACACATTTGTATCTCACTTGGCTGACCCCAGGCCCAGGGACACAGTCATCCCCAGCGTCATCTCAGGTGTTTTCCCTAGCTGGACCCTGTATGAAATCCCAACTGTAAACAGACCCCTGTGCTTTTGTCAGGGTGGCTGAACGGCAGCTATCCTGGGTCTGTTCACCAGTACTGTCCTTCACCTACCCTAGTCATGGCTGACTTGAAGGGCAAGTGGCTTCCTGTTATGTCAGACTAAGATTGTTTCTGCACCCAGCATTTAACCAGCCATTCAAAGGTATAATTGGATGCTGGCGAGGGCAAATTAGACATGAGGAATGGAGGTCAGATGGCAGCCTAACTCTCCTCCATGGGCCTCAGGGACTTGGAGGCAGGGGAACTTACCACATCCAAGTGCTGCAGCCCAGGAGTCTTCAGCTGGCCTGGGGAAGGTTCTTGGAATCTCAAGCAAAAAGGATGGGTGCCTTGTGTGGAAAGAACTACTTCCTAAATGACTGACCTGGGGAGAGGAGGCAGGTATTTTACAGAGATGGCAAGTTTCATTTGGGGCTTTGAAGAACGAGTAGGAGGCTCCAGAGGCGGTGAGGGACTCAGCCAGCAGAGGCAAAGGCCCATGCGGCTGCGCTGGGAATGTCCTGAGTGCCAGGTAAGGCGCAAGGCTTCCAGCAGGACCTGCTCTAGAGAACAGGGACATTCCCACACAGAACCCTGTTGCCTGGCTCCAGCCTCTTTGGATTGGTTCTAGCCAACACCAGTTTTCTCTAAATGTGTCAGCAGAGAATAGGCCTGAAGATGCAGTAGGGGATTTGAACCCTCATCTGCCCTTTGGCTAAGAGCAGCCTGTGCATCTAAATCTACAGCCCATGCCTTTCCCTGATGACCAACCACGCTCCAGGCAGGCATTGCCTTAACTAGGTGGCCACAGAGCACAGACAGCAAGAGATGTGTGCAAGTGTGCCCACGCATGTGCCACTGCACATATGCAGAACATCTATTTGGCATTTCCGGCCAGATACACTCAGGCGCAGCATCCTGCTATAGCACTGTTGGCACAGGGCATGTCAGTGGGGACGGAGAGGAGTGTCTGACATACAAATTTTACTACCAGAGCTTGATCCATGGAAAGAAACAACTTCCGAGAATCATGCTCTCTGATCTCTACATATGTGCAGTGGCATATGTGTGCACACAATCTCATACACACAAACACTCTCATACACATGCAGATGCACACTCTCATGCGCACACACATGTATGTACGCACACCAAATAAGATTACTCGATAGGTAAAGAAGCTCTCAGCACAAGCCGGATGACCTGAAATCAATCCCCAGAACCAGGAGGTGAACGAAAGCTGTCTTCTGACTATACACACCATGGTACATGTGCGCACACACCATGCAGAGAACGGTGCATAAGTGTATGGGTGCTTTCCCTAAGTTCTGTGAGGCACTTCAGCAAATTAATAATCTAGGGAAATGTTTTTAGGAACCCCTGGTTTGTAACAAGATTGCAGCGATGTGAGGATAATGCAGGACCTAATATTTACAACTGATCTGTGGTGTGGGGGCAGTCATACAGGTTTAAGGAGCTAAACCCGAGCATCTCGTGTGCTGTCAAAAAAGTCAAAGAACTGGTTGTCCAGATACCTGTGTAACAAATGTTGTGTAGGCTACAGAGATGTGGATATTAAGTTGTTAATTCAATGATAATCCAGCTACAACCCTTAGAACCAGAGGTTAGGTGAAGAGTACCGGACTAGGGAGTACAGATAGATCTGCTTACAAAGGCAAATAGAACAGATAGTCATGGCCACATGCAGGGACTGGGATGGGAGGAGCAGGTGAGGAGGGGTGAGGAGGACGAGGGAGGGAATACAGGGAGAGGCAGCTAACATTAAGACCATATGAGAGGTAGTGTGAAAACAGCAGAAGCTTCCCCTAAAATTACATTGCCAGATAATGGAGAGGCAGAGCTCAAATTAGCCATGCATTGTTACCAAATGAAGCTTCTGGTTCTGGGATCGGGTGCATCTAATTGATTTGTTGGCCAAGGGGGTCCCATGAGAGTCCCCAACCCACACAGGCTGTTGGCAAGACTATGGGTTGTTCTCCACAGACTGACAGCAAGTCTCCAGTGCTGAATACAACACCTATACAACTCACTGAGCATGGAGAAGTCAAGCTGAAGCCTTTAACCCCTACACTCTACTGTCTTTGGTACAGGAAGGTATTTGGCATGCTGCCAAAGGAGAAACATAAACACCGAGCCAGCCTCAAATCCTCTGAACTACAAAGGTTTCCTGCCTTCAAGATATGCTAGGGCAAAGTTTATGGGAGTAGCCAACCGATATCTGCTTTGACTTAAGGTCCACTCTATGAAATGGGGACCCATTGCTCACACCGATTCGGTGGCCAAGAGCATCGGTGCCTAGATAGGCAAGGGACCTAGAGTAACACCAAATATTGCTGTTCTGGAAACAAAGATAACAAAAAAAACAAAACAAACAAAAACAAAACTCAACAACAACAAAACCAAAAAACATGTAGCAAGAAAATGTTCTGCTATACTCATAGATCCATCAGCGCCTTGGTCAGCCATTATCAGAGAAGCATCCTCCTGCAGCAGATGGGAACACACACAGAGAACCACAACCAGACATGTAGAATGTAACATGCCTTGAAACACTCAGCCTTAAGCAGAATGTCTCCCTCAAATCCCTCCTGTCAGAGGCCAGGGAACCTTGTGGAAAAAGAGGCTGAAAGAACATAAAGGCCAGAGGTTATGGAGGACACCAGGCCCTGTAGATAACATGCACAAAGCTCATGAACTCAGAGATGGAAACAGCAAGTGCAGGTCTGCACCAGATCCTCTGCCGGTTATTGTAGCTTCCAGCTGAGAGGTTTATGGGATTCCCGAGTGTGTGAATGAGCGGATCTCTGGTTCCTATACCTTCCCCTGTGTTGAGAGCCGCTCTACCCCACGTTTGAGGGCTAAAATGTCTCGGACCGCTCTGTCAATGTTGGGACCCGCACTGCCAAAAGTCTTGGGGGCTAAACTGTTAGAACCTGCACTGCCCCAAGCTGCTCCAGTCCGAGGGTCAGGGTTGAGCAAGAGAGAGAGTGAGGACGGACTCGAGGAGTGGAGACCAGACAGAGTGTGATTCAATCCCATTTATTCTTCAGTCTCTCTTCCTAGTCCAAGTCCCAAGTCTTGAGTTCCTAGTCCCTAGTGCCTCCAAGTTCCAAGTTACTTCTTCCAAGTGCTAAGTGCCTAATGTCTAATAATTCTTCTTCCTCAGTGCCTAATTCCTACTCCAAGTTGTACTCTCTAACCTAATTCCTAGTTCCAAGTTGTACTCTTAATGTCTAATAACTCACTCCAAGTTGTACTCAATTCTTCTGTCTGCCTCTCGCCTTTTATATGTCTCACTTCTAAGCCACGTCTTTAAGTCACGCCCTTACACCTTGTCTCTAAATCTGATCTCTAAGTCACGCCCTTAAGCCTCGGCTCTAAATCACACCTTTAAGTCTCACACACCCAAGGGAAAATCCTGGGTATCTAAAGCAAGATGTTATCAGAGTGTGCTCAGCTGTTGTAGGCTGATGTAATCAAATCTCTTGTCAGGGTATATGGCTCAAGATGGCTGCAAGGATGATAGCCGCCTTCTGTCGGCTCCCCACACCCCTGGGCTCTTTTCCTTCTGTTTATCTTGTCCAACTCCAGTGTGTTCATTTTGTTTTATGTATATTTTCTTTCTTTTTTTTAACAACATGTTATTTATTTATTTTATATATATGATGAGTACATTGTAGCTGTTTTCAGGCACACCAGAAGAGGATCTTGGATTCCATTACACGTAGTTGTGAGTCACCATGTGGTTGCTGGGAATTGAACTCAGGACTTCTGGAAGAGCAATCAGTGCTCTTAACCACTGAGCCATCTCTCCAGTCCCTTATTTATATTTTCTTTGGTTATGTTTTATTATTATCCATCAGAAGAGTGTTTGTTTTGTTTTTTTATTCTTCTCTCATATATTACATCCAGACCATAATTTCCCCTTCCTTCTCTCCTCCCAGCCCTCTCCTCTCCCTTAGACCCAGTCCTGTTTGTTTTCTAAGGAGAAACAGAAAGGGAAGAAATCCACATAGGAGAGAGGAGGAGGAACTGGGAAGGGTTGAGGGAGGGAAAACATACTCAGGATATATGAGGGCAAAAAGTCCATTTTCAATAAAAGGAAAAATTATTTAATTTAAAAAAATTACAATATGATCCAGCAATTCCACTTCCAGGCAGGCACTCAAAAATAACTGAAAGCAGAACTTGAGATTATTTGAACAGCCGTGTTTTAAATAGCATTATAGCCTGACATGGTGGTCCATGCCTGTAACTCTAGCACTCTGAAGGCTTGTAAGTTCAAAGCCAGCCCCAGCCTCACAGTAGACTATATATCTAAAGCAAAGCAACTAGCCAGGTGTGGTGAAGCACGTCTGCCCCAGCACTTGAGAGGCAGAGGTGGGCAGATCTCTGTAAGTTTGAGACCAGCCTGGTCTACGTGGTGAGTTCCTGGCCATCCATGGATTACATAGTTGAAGCCCTCTCTCAAAAACAGACAAACAAACAATCGACAAAACGTAGCATTAGAGCTGCAGATGAAGCTCGGCTGGTGCAGCACCTGCCTAGCATGCATGAGGCTCTGGGTTCAATCCCAAGCACATTATAAAACCAGGAGTGGTGGCATGTCCTGGCATCCTGGCACTCAAAAACAGAGGCAGTATGATTAGAAATTAAGCATTATCCTCAGCCTCATATCAAATCCAAATCCAGCTTTAGCTGCCTGAGACCTGTCTCAGACCGTGTATGTGTGGTGGGGGCTTGGTTCAGGGGTTAACTCAGAACTCAAAAACACATGCCGTTCTTCTAGAGAACCTTACAAGTCCCAGTACCCACATGGCAGCTCACAACCATCTGTAACTACAGTCCTGGAGGGTTCAGTAGCCTGCTGGCACCAGGCAGTCCAGTGATACACAGACATGGAGATAAAATACCCATACACATAAAATACATTTAAACGGGGCTGGAGAGATGGCTCAGTGGTTAAGAGCACTGGCTGCCTTTCCAGAGTCCTGAGTTCAATTCCCAGCAACCACATGGTGGCTCACAACCATCTGTAATTGGATCTGATGCCCTCTTCTGGTATGCAGGTGTACATGCAGATATATATTAAATAAATAAAACTTTAAAAAATACATTTAAGCAAAATGTAAAGGCAGCATTTTTCATTCATTTCCTTTTTACTTTTGCACTGCTAGGCCTCATGCACGCTGAGCAGGTGCTATGTCACTGAGCTGTGCCCCCAGCTTGAGCAGTGCACACAGTAACCAAAACAGGAAGACAACTCAAATGCCCATCCAGAGGGGGTACGCAAATACGGCAGTAGTCAGCCTTAAAAGGCAAGGAAACGGGTGCTGGACATACAGTTCCATGGGACAGCCCTTGTCTTTTTGTCAGACAGGACCTTATTCTGTAGGCCTCGCTAGCCTAGAGCTACTATGTTGACGAGGCTGGCCTTGAACTCACAGAGATCCTCCTCCCTCTGCCTCCCGAGTGCTGGGATTAGAAAATGTGTATCACCATATTCAGCTCAACACTTGTTTTAAGTACCTTTGTGGGTCCCTGGGTCCAATTCAAAGTGTCTGTCTGTCTGTCTGTCTGTCTGTCTGTCTGTCTGTCAAAGAAGTTAAAGATGTAGCTCATTTGGTAAGAGTGTTTGCCTAGCAGGCAGGAGGCCGTTGGTTGATTCTTAGCACTTGGGAAGTAGAAGTGCACAATCAAAAGTCCAAGGGCATCCTCAGGGCACAGAGTGCCTGTGTTAGATGAGAGCATCCCAAAGCATATATGTATGTATGTGTGTTTGTAATTATAGTATGCACCACACACACACAAAGTAAATAAACTTAAAACAAAAAACTTGGAAAGTTGTACACCCGGTGAGACGAGTTAGCAGGTAATGGAGTTGGCATCAAAGGCCTGGTGATATGTTCTCTCATCAGAGAGAGCTCTGTAAAGATGGGGAGGCCCAGTGTCTTAGTTAGGATTTTCTTTTTGGGGGGGAGGGGGCTGTTTCGAGACAGGGATTCTCTGTGTAGCCCTGGCTGTCCTGGAACTCACTCTGTAGACCAGGCTGGCCTCGAACTCAGAAATCCACCTGTTTCTGCCTCCCAAGTGCTGGGATTAAAGGTGTGCACCACCCCTGCCCATTAGTTAGGGTTTCCATTTCTGTAAAGAGAAACCAAGACCAGCAACTCTTAAAAAGGACAACATTTAATTAATTGGCCCTGGCTTACTGGTTCTGAGGTTCAGTCCATTATCATGGCAGGAAGCATAGCAGCATTTAGGCAGCCATGGTGCTGGAAGAATTGAGAGTTCTATATCTTCATCCAAAGGCACACAGAAGACTGGCTTCCAGGCAGCTAGGATGAGGGTTTTAAACCCATGCACAATGACACACTTCCTCCAACAAGGCCACACCTACTTCAACAAGGCCACACCTCCTAGCAGCGCCACTCCCTGAGCTAAGCATATTCAAACCACCACAACCAGCTCTATAACATCATCCTCGGAGCTCCATAGGATAATGCCCTTGGTATCTGCATCTCACCCATCACACACACCCTGGACCAGAACAAATTTCCATACAGGATGTAACTAGGACACCTGGCACAACTGGAATATGGGTTGTAAATTAGAAGCCCAAATCAATGTTAAATCTTGTGACTTTAATAATTATGCAATCGATATGTAAGAGAGCCCTCCTTTTAGGATATACTAAAATATTATATGTAGTGATAAAAGGCGCGTTATGTGCAGCTCACTATCAAATGTTGAGCGATACACATATCCCCACCAGGAAGAGGAGCCAGATGCAACTGGAGACTCTCAAGGTCAGTTTTCTATACGACTCTTATAACCTTACTAGTATGCTTGAAATTATCTCAAAAAAGTTTTCAAAAATCAATACATCCAAGACAAAATGGACCTCTCCCAAATCTGTTCCACCTACGCCCACCCTGCCCAACTAAGAAAATGACAGCTCTCTCGACCCAGCTGCTCCCCTGAAACCCTCGAGCTGGGCCCTGAGAAAGACTCAGTGGTAATAACACTTGCTGTCCTATGTGGCCTGGCCACATATGGAGGAAGGAGGGAACTGACTCCAGCAATTGTCCACTGACTTCCACACCAACTCCATTCACAAATAAATATAATTTTTAAAAGAATTTAATTCTTGGAGCCAACTGTTTTCCTTCTCATTCCAGTCTGGTCCATTTCCAAGGCCTATTGGCTGAAGCACTGAGATGTTTCCAGAGCCCCTCCCCTTCTCGCCCAGTTTCCCACTGCCCCATAAGCCCAACCACCACCTCCTCACTTTCCGTCTGCTCTCCTGTCCTTGAGAATGCCATATGCTCTCTAAATCTCCTGCACTGAAATCCATCAGTCTTTTCCTTTGTGACTTCTGGCCTTTACGCTAAACTAAACTCGCAAAATTCTAGTTCTAAAAGTGTTTCAACTGTTACCTCTAACGTTGCCCAGGACAGATAAAAACTATTACCTTCTATTTATTTAGACAGCCTTGCTCCATAGCTCAGACTGATCGGGAACCTATACTATACTCGATGTTGGCAATCCTGCTGCCTCAGCTTCTCAAATGCCGAGATAACTCACTGCATCTGGTTCCATCTCCTCTCAATAGCTCCTTTCTCCACATCACCCTTACTCCGTTTCAACCCAGCTCACAGACCCTCATGCTCAGAACTGTCCGGGTCGTAGGCGGTTTCAGGCTTTCTTCCTAGGGCTCCCCAGGCAGATTCCCTGCCCCATTGCGGGGCCAGGCAGTTATTTACAAAGTAACTGAATGCCGGAAAGTTCCCTAGGGAAAAAGTGATGGGTGATGGATGCTGTTGCGAGGACGGATTCTCACTGAAAAAAAAAAAAAAAAAAAAAAAAAAAAAAAAAAAAAAAAAAAAAGACCATACTTGGCTGGGTAAAAATCAGACTTCCACCGGACACAGCAGGGACCTCTAGGACAAGAGGGGGTCAGAGAGCTGGGAAACCCTAAGACTACGCCCTTCTTGCCAGTATGGACACCTCAGTCTGATTCTATGCCCCAGCCTGGGCCGACCCAGAGGAAAGGCTGCGTCGAGGGGGGCTACTCCAGGGGTACCCCCAACCTCCCAGCCTGCAAGCGGAAGCCTAATAAGGCAGGGCTGGCTGCCTCGGCCCCGCCCCCGCCCCACCCCCCGGCGCATTCTTCTGCCTTGTAAGGCCGGGCCGCCCGCGGTCCCGCCAGCCCCGGCTCCGCCCCCAGAGCTCCGAGCAGAGGGTCGAGCTGCTGGCAGCCAGCTCTCGAAGCACTGCAGCAGCGCCGAGGACTTTTCTTCTCTTCTGCAGGTGGGAGCCCGCTCAACGCCTGGGCAGCTACAGTAGGTGGTCAGGCCGAACTTCACCCGGCCTTCAGAGGGCTGTGGCATGCTTAGTGGTGTGGGCTGGGGCTACTGCCTTGCTCGGGTCCTACAGGGGGCCCTGGTCTGGGACTGAGCAACTGATGGTTCTACGCCCCAGAAAACTGGTCTTTGGGCAAGGAAACATGGATCCAGAGCATCCTTTTGCTAAAGAGCCTAACACACCAAGCCCAGAAGCTCCAGGTTACCTGCTTGTAGAGATAGATGCCAGTGAGGGGGTTGAGGGCGTCCCTGACCTAAGGAACTGTGTGTGTCACAGGAAATTGAGCCCTACGGAAGCACAGCGTTTGCACACCTAATTTTGCAAACCCTGCCACAGGAGGGATGGTGACCTCGTCACATCTCCCTTATCCCCAGTGCTGTGTGCACCAGAGAACACCAGAGAACGGTGAGATGAGGAGGTCTTGGTCCTGGCTTCTTCACAGCCCTCCAGCTGCCCTGGTGGCTTCCAGGGACATACAGTATTTAGTCTGTGATGACCTGGTTCGAGAGCAGGGCATCTGGCACTGCCCAGAATGGGGACTAATAATGAGTAAAGGGGCTCTGGTTGGCTCTACTCGCTGTCAGCCGTTACAGTAGGAAGGAATGGTCTAGCCATGACTAAGCCAAGTTCCAGCTGTCTGATCCTTGGTGTTTCAACCCAAGAAAGGAGAGAATACGGCTTCAGGGTTAAGGGCCCAGCTTATTCCTTTTTTTTTTTTTTTTTTTCTGTTTGTTTGGGTTTTTTTGTTTGTTTGTTTTTGTTTGTTTGTTTGGTTGGTTGGTTTTGGTTTTTTTCGAGACAGGATTTCTCTGTGTAGCCCTGGCTGTCCTGGAACTCACTCTGTAGACCAGGCTAGCCTCGAACTCAGAAATCCGCCTGCCTCTGCCTCCCAAGTGCTGGGATTAAAGGCGTGCACCACCACCGCCCTCAGTCACTGAACCAAGTTTAGAAAGTGCCTTTGGCCCTTCAAGAGCCAAGCCTACCACCCACTGACTCTAGGCTAGCATGGTGTCCTGGCTTCCAACATTCTCACGGGTATGCACTTCCCTTTTGGAGGACCCCTGCCTCTCAAGGATGAAGAGGGCAGGGATACTCTAGGGGAGCCTGGTTGGGCCTGACAGGAGGGGCTAAGAATGCTGATGGCCACCCCAGCCTGGGCCACCGGAGATGGGGGAGCAGCTTCCAGGGACAACATTTCTGTCCGCAGTTCCTATCAAAGCCCACCCAGCACTACACAAAAAAAACACCAAAGCCTGAGGCCTGGGGCATGCTGTGTATCTTACGAAGCTAGAGTCTCAAGGCTACAGACAGATGTGGTCTGGGACCTGCTGGAGCTGACGGTGATCCCAACTCAGGGGGTATTAGAGGCAGGGACAGAGGAGGTAGGACAGAAGCCTTGAGCCAAGTGATGCAGAGGACAGGGCAGAGGAACAGACGTACTGGGTGGGGCCTTGGCTAGCTGAGGGGAAGCAGACAATAAGTCTTGAGCTGTATTTCCCCACAAGCTATGATGGGGTGAGGTTGAGTTCTTTCCCTGGCCTCAGTTTCCCCATCTGTAGAGTGGCGCTCACACAACCTTTCACTAAAGAGTCATCTACTAGCCTGATGCTTGTGGACTGCCCTAGTGGTGAGGGATGAGGGAGTCCGAAAGTGTTTGTTGTCAAGATAAGGGTGGAGAACACGGCCCCTGGGACTCTCCAGAGCTCTGCTGGAGGACAACTACAGAAGGAGGGTCTGGAAGGAAGGCCTGGGAATGGCTGTGGCATGCTAAAGGTCATCAAGGGGACAAAGGGGACCAGTCAGAAGCTGGGAGAGCACACTGGGTCCTTTCATGCCAAAAGGCCAGGTCTAAATGGACTGTAGTTTCAACTCAGGAGCTTCAATGTACAGGAAGTGACAGAGGGCCCGGGATGAAACTTAGCCACTAGGGACCAGTCAGGCTCCCTGGGGAGAGCAGCTGTGTTCCACAGTATAGAAGATGGGGAGGGCTGGGGGGAGGGGTGCAGGGGCATGGAGTGAGAGGCCTGGAGAGGGTTGGAGGAAGGTAATATCAGGAGTACAGGGCTGCTGATCTGTCCCCTCCTAAGAGAGCCCCACCTCCCTGCCATTGAGATGGGCACAAGAATATCAAGAAATAAAGAAGACAAAGCGTGTTAATGGCTGGCACCAAGCCAATCCTGTTTTACCCAGTTGCAGCAAATTAATTCTTCCTATGCTCAGTAGTACTCCAGGGGCTCTCCAGATACTAAATTAACTAATTCCTGCGGCAGGATGCTCTGTCGCCCCCATCCCCAGATGAAGAGAGACAGACGAAATATTCAGGTTCACAGCTCATAGGCTGCACTCAGAAAGAACTGGATGGCTGTAGGCCCAAACCTGTGGGAAGCCTTGAATAGCAAGCTTACACCTAAAGTCATCCATTATCATCCCACGCCCCTCCCTGTAGGGAAGCCCCAACACCCAAAGCCAAGATGTCCAGCAAGAGAGCCAAGGCCAAGACCACCAAGAAGAGGCCCCAGAGGGCTACGTCCAATGTCTTCGCCATGTTTGACCAGTCCCAGATCCAGGAGTTTAAAGAGGCCTTCAACATGATTGATCAGAACCGTGACGGTTTCATTGACAAGGAGGACCTGCACGACATGCTGGCCTCTCTGGGTGAGTGGGACAGGTGCACAGGGAGAGGTTGCTTGGCACTTACAGGTCACTTCCTGTGAAACCAGAGTTGCAGTCTTACCCTGCTGAGCATATTGCTCCCACTCTGCCCATTTAACAGAGAGGCAGACTGAGGCAAGGAACAGGTCCAGCACAGGATTTGAACCTAGACAGCCCGACTCTCCGAAGAAAGTCAGATCTATGCATTGGATTCTGTGGTAGCATTTTGAATTTGTACTGATAGGAAATCTGAGGCTAAGACGGAAGGCCAGACGATCCCTCTATACCCCCAATGACACCTCCAACATCAGGATCTTAGGGCCAAAAGGGGTCAGGGATTGAGTCCAAGTTGCCAATGTTCAGATGGGTACACTGAGGCCTGGAGGCCAGGTCTCCAGAGTGCACCTCTCCCAAGAGCTGGCCACAGCCAGCCACTCTCAGCGGCAGTTCCTGGCATAGAGGATCAGGACTTGATGACAGATAGATAAGAGGAGTCTAGCACTCGGACAGCTGCCACACCATTAGGCTTGGCCATCCCAGTCAGTCCTGGCACTGCTCCATGCTACTGGCCTGCCTGTATAAAAAGGCAATGTGTCCTTGTGACCACAGCACAGGTCTGGTGGGAGGCCAGCAGCCCAGATTAGAAAAGGGAGTGCCCATCCTTCCAGCTTCTGCCCAGGCTTTCTTGGGGACACCCTCTCCGAAGAAGAAAACCCAGCACTCTAATCTGGATCCTCTCAGCATCCTAGAAGGGAAGACTGTGTCCAGGGGAGGAAGGGCTGGTCCTAATGGGTTAAGAACTCCTCTGGGCACTTTATAAGAACAAAGCAAGGGACATGAGGCTCAGAAGGCACACGGTCATAAAGCCTTCCCTAGTTGGTCAGGCCATACCTTGTATTTAGGGTTTCACATCCCGGAGACTGGATGGGTCTAACTAGGTAACCAGGAAAACGTGCCCTCGTATGGTGGGTTCACAGATCAGATGTGGTTTTCAAGTTAAAGAACATGGCCCACAGAATCAACTAGACAGGAATCATGGAAGCTCACAGAGACAAAAGCAGCAGTCATGGAGCCCGCATGGGTCTGCGCTGGGTCCTCGGCATGTGTTATGGTTGTTAGCTTGCTGTTTTTATGGGACTCTTAACAATGGGAGTGGGGGTGTCTCTGACTCTTTTGCCTCCTCTTGGGACCCTTTTCCTCCTACTGGGCTGCCTTGTCTAGCCTTGATATGAGGGTTTGTGCCTAGTCTTACTGTGTCTTGCTACCCTGATACCCCTGGGAAGCCTGCTATTTTCTGAAGGAGAAACAGAAGAGGAGAGGGGAGTTTGGGGGAGGAAACTGGGAGGAGTGGGTATGAGGAAGAATTAGATAGATGATAGATAGATAGATAGATAGATAGACAGACAGACAGACAGAGGAAGGATAGTAAGCGCTACAGTCATCACCCCGTGCTCCCCCCCCCCCCAATTCTCCATGTAGCCCTCTTGGGAGTAGCAGGCAGAGACTCAGAAAGAACACGCAATCAGCCCTGAGCACAGCTGGGATCTGAACCTAGAAGACTGCAGCATCCTAAAGCTGTGCCAGTGACTGCCATGAGACCATTAGAACAGTGTCTTACTGTCACTCTCCTAAAGACATGGGGAGCTGAGGCACAAATTCGGGACTTAAATCCAAGCCTGTATGTCACCAGAGCTCACCGATGTAGGCACTTCTGAAACGTTTCTGGAATCTGGGAACAGACTAAGTTTATCTGCTGACCCCTGCTTCTCATTTGCTGTGTGACCTTGGATAAGCTGCCCTACCTCTCTGTGCCACAGTTTCTGACCTGTGAGAAGAGAGTAAGGATGCTGCTGGCACAAGGGAGGTAGAAGGCACGCCAGGCGACATGGCACACAGGGGCAGCTGACCTTACACCGTAGAGGAGCCAGGGACTTGTGACAGGCCCTAATACCTCAAAAGCAGGCAGGGACAGGAGCTGGATGCCCAAGAGAAGGCAGGAAATTGGCTGCCTGGTACCTGCGTCCTGGTCTACAAAGGTCACTGGGAATGAGTTACCCAGGTTGGGGACAGCAGCTGCAATGTCCACCTGCCACAGGAAAGAACCCCACAGACGAGTACCTGGAAGGCATGATGAACGAGGCGCCAGGGCCCATCAACTTCACCATGTTCCTCACTATGTTTGGGGAGAAGCTGAATGGCACAGACCCCGAGGATGTGATCCGCAACGCCTTTGCCTGCTTTGATGAGGAAGCCTCAGGTCAGTGTGCACGGGAGACCTGGGCTAGGTGTGGGGCACAAGGTGCTCTGTGCTACGGGTTAGGGGCCCACGTTCCCAGTGCCCACGACACACTGCTTAAACCTCCCAGAAATCAAACCGTGCCTTGTCATTTTTACGCCAGCTTCTGTCACAGAAAATTGTGACCCTCATGGTGTGACAGTCTCCATAGACACTGTGCACAGCCCCTCTGTAAACTCTTCCTTCTGGACCCCTCCGAAACTCTCTTATCCTCAGTTCCCTCAAGGGGCTGGAGACCTGAGGCGGGTCTTCTAGCCCCTCCCACCAGGAGGTTTCCAAGGGCTGGGAGGGGGTAGGTGGGCGTGGCCAGAGCCTGCTCTCAACCACGTTGTGCCATGCCCCAGGGTTCATCCACGAGGACCACCTGCGGGAGCTGCTCACCACCATGGGCGACCGATTCACGGATGAGGAGGTGGACGAGATGTACCGCGAGGCGCCCATTGATAAGAAAGGCAACTTCAACTACGTGGAGTTCACTCGCATCCTCAAGCATGGCGCCAAGGACAAGGACGACTAGGCTGTTCTCAGCTGCCCCAATGCCTAGACCCCATCCCAGTCACCTCCCCAACACATACACTCTACCCTCCCCATGAGGAGTTAGGATCCCAGCTCCCGGAGCAGGAACAGACCCACAGGGTGAGGTGGGTGTTCCACAATGGGCCCAGGCACTAGAAGGGATCTCTGACCCTACAAGGAAGGATCACAGTGGGGAGGTGAGCCAAGGGTGGGGCCAGCAAGCACCAAGGTGAAGCCACCGAAGATGGCCACCCTCAGCCATGCCCTCCCATTCTCGGGCTGCCCTGAGGAGGAAAGCGCCCATGTTCTGGTGTTGGACACTAATTCCCAGCATCCCCACAAAGGTACACACGCATTCACCATGTCCCTTCAGAGGATGACAATCTGCACTTGGAGTTGTCCCAGCACACCCAGAATGCATAGAGAGAAGCTGCCTGAGGGACATGTCTCTAATACAAGGCTGAGCACCGCCTCTGGTCTGTGTGTCTGTGATGGGGGCGGGGGAGGGGGGACAGTGTCCCATCACATCTTACTCTCCTCCCATCCCAGTGGCTGCCCTGATGCATCATACTACTGTCCAGGGGAAGAGGTCAGGGGTCTACCAGCCGTGCAGTACTGAAAGCTACAGAGGCCCCCAGTAAGGGTGCAGGCTCCATGGTCAGCTGAGACCAGATTAGCAAATGAAAGGGAAACGGGCCTCTGGGAAGAGAGAACAGAATCCTAAGACCCTTGGGTTCATCAAACCCCATATAACAGACAGGTTTGAATCTGGGGAGGGCAGAGGTGTCAGAGGGCAAGGTCACAGGCCTCAGGACTAAAGCCTGATTTCTAGGTCACTTCACTGGGGGAAGCTTAACATTAAAGGGACTCTAAGAACAATGAAGTAGGGGTTCAGTAGCTCACGAAGTGACTGGTCACCAGCCCAGCTGCCCCCTTTATCCAGTCCAGCTCCAGGCAGCCAGCCAGAAGACCATAGGCCCAGCCTGGTTCACACACACACACACACACACACACACACACACACACACACACACACACACAATGTGCGCAAGTGCATGGACATACGTACAGACATTATTCCAGCACGCAGGCAGGGCTGGGCTCCACATTTGAATAATGGGGTCACCGACAGTGCTCTCTACAGTGTAAAGGTGGGCACTGCCTGGGCTCTCCTGGGAGTTATGAGTAGAGAAGGGGGCCTCACATGTCCCACCTGACCCTGGCAGAGGTCGGGGACAGATTCTGGATCCAAAGTGACCCTTGAGAGAGAAGCCATACCACATACAGCAGTGGGGGCGGGTACTAACCCAGCCTGGAGGCTGCACTCAACTACATCCTCTGTAGCCAGCAGCCGGATACACACTCCCAGTTCCAAAATGAGCCGCATAAGTTCTTGGTCTTCACTCTGGATGGGACCAGGCCGGGTAAGGTGCGAACCAGCCCCAAATAGTGTTCCAGACTCAATCCCGGCCTCACCTGCAGAGCTGAGTGGCCTTTGGCCTGTCCCCAAGACACCACACCCTCTTGCTGATCTAATCCATCTAAGTACCAAAGGCCTGCTTTTAGTATCTTCAGTGTAAAGGCAGCAGGGAGCCAGGCATGGTGGCTTATACCTACAGACCTTGCACGCCACAGGCCCAGGCAGGAGGATCATCACAAGTTTGAGGTTAGCCTGGACTACAAAGTAAAGCCCTGTGTCAGGGAGGAGGAGGGCGGATATGACAGGAGGAAGGAGGCAGATTATTGTAGGAAGAAAGATCCATGTCCTCCTAGGCAGGAAGCCTCATGGTTTCATAGCTGTCCTGGGCTGGGAGGATGCCAAAATATGCAAAGGAAGTAAATGGTCTGCAGAGGATGGAAAGCAGGAAGCCCAGGCAAGGAAGCGCTCACCCAAGGCCCACAGTGGCAACCTGTCAGCTCCGAAACCACAGCTGGGGGGGGGGGGGGTTCTCCTTCCGTAAACTCATACAGGCAACCAAGGAGAGGCAACAGGAGCTTAGTGAGAGATTGCCACAAACTCAGGGCCAGCCTGGGTTACAAGGGAAGACCTTGTGTATGAATAAATAGAAGTCAGCAGGTTGTTATCTCCTCAGGTAACAATAGGCGATAAAGTGAAACCTTCCAGAACTTCCCAAGGTTTGCACAAACCCCAGAAGCCACAGAGGAGAAGCCGGATAGCATTCACTGCAGGAGAGTAAAGAGGTGGACAGTCAACGCTGGTGCCCTGCTGGGAGGTGGACAGTGCTGAGGGAGCGGCCTTGCTTTGCTCTGATCACAGCTAACAGTGTTCACAGACTTACTTCATGAACAAGGTCACCGACATATAAGCATGGCCAAAAATGGTTTTTCTCTTTTTTTCATGAAGATTTTATTTACACTCCAAATGTTGCCCCCCTTCCTGGTCCCCCCTCCACGAGTTCTTCACCCATCCCCCCTGCCAAGTGGCCAAAATTTAAACACGTCTCGTGGCTCTTTTCCAGAATCATTGTAGGCATTAAAACCAAGGGGGGGGGGATTATTTCCTGAAAATCTTTTCCAGCTTTCACTACGCTTTTAAATTCTGGAACAAGCAGATGCTTTACTTCAGAACAAATTCTTTGTTATTGTTGTTGTTTTGTTTTTTTGAGACAGAAGGTTTATTGTGTAGCCCTGGCTGCCTGGGCACTCACTTTGTAGATCAGGCTGGCCTTGAACTTACAGAGATCCACCTGACTCTGCCTCCCGGGTTCTGATATTAAAGGTGTGTGCTACCCCCTCCCCCTTCACCCCCACCTCTACAAATTACCATCTTATTGAAAAGCATATACCTGTTTCAGGACAGCCAGGGCTGTCACACAGAGAGACCCTGTCATGAAGAAAGACAAGGAAGGAAGGAAGGAAGGAAGGAAGGAAGGAAGGAAGGAAGGAAGGAAGGGAGGGAGAAAGGAAGGGAGAAAGGAAGGGAGAAAGGAAGGGAGAAAGGAAGGGAGAAAGGAAGGGAGGAAACTATATACCAAGAAGTTTTGTTTGTTTCAACCTTTTGTGGAGGGTAGCTAGGATCTCATGTAGCTCAGGCTAGCCTCAAACTCACTATGTAGTTAAGAATGACCTTCGCCTCTTGATCCTCCTGTCTTTGCCTCCCAAGTGCTGGAATAATCAGCATGGGCTACCAAGTTTGGTTTATAGGATGCTGGGAATGGAAGCCAAGGCCTCACACACGCCAGACAAGAACTCTACCAACATGAAGCCCCAGTCTATGTATAGCCCAGGCTAGCTGGCCCCAGTATAGCCCAGACTGGTAGGCCCCAGTGCTTCCAGACACCTGTTTGTCTCCCTTCTCACCATGTCAGGAATTTAGGAATTACAGACGTGGGGCTGGAGAGATGGCTCAGTGGTTAAGAGCACTGACTGCTCTTCTCCTTAGTTCAATTCCTAGCAGCGACATGGTAGCTCACAACCATCTACAGTAGGATCTGATGCCTTCCTTGGTGTGTCTGAGGAGAACGACAATGTACTCACATACATAAAATAAATAAATCTTAAAAAAAAAAAAGGAAATACAGGTGCACACTCAATTTCTGTTGTTTTGTTAGGTTTGGGGAGAAGCTGAGAAAACTCACTTCAAAGACAGAAGCTTAAAAATAGAAGCTTTATTCTCTGAGTGCTCTGGGAGGTGGCCAGCTCAGGATCTGGGGGGGCTGGTAGGCTATAGTATTGTCTAATCATATTTTGACATGGGGGTTGAGCAAGGGAGTTTCCATTGTGGTTTTGCCTGGACTCCGACTTGTCAGTCATAGGAAGGGAGTAAGCTCTGGTGATTAGGCCTTATCTGGGCCACCTGGCTTCAAGGTCCTTGACTAAGAGCTTTGGTGGCCAGGCCTCATCCTGGACATGTGGTCCAAAACTCAAAAAAATAAGGGAACAAAGAAGTAAGCAATCGGCACATAGTCAATTAGGTCCTGACAGGCAACCAGTCACATACACATGTGACTTGTGTGCCTTACTTTAGATAACAGGGAACTTCTTTATGTTCTTTTATAATTCACTGGTTAACCAACAAACAAAGAACATCTAGAAAAACAGGATAAAGAACTAATTCCTGAGTCTGGGAGCAGGAGCTTAGTTTGACCCTGGAAAGAAGCTGACTCTGAGATGGCTGGACTCAGAACTGTGTCCTTAGCATTTCCCCACACACACCATCCCCGTCTTTATGTAACTAAATCACATCTTTGATGCTACGCCTCCTGTGTGTTCCTTAGAAAAGGATTATAGTATGCCCTCAAAACTAAGTTTGATAGCATTAATGCAGTCTTGGACAATACATGACATTTATCACACAAGGGGCATAAATCATAACCAGGAGAAACAGAACTGCAGGCTCCATCAGGCTGATGAGGAGAGTGGGCAGCCAGTTGAAAAGAGACGTGGACCAGTTTTGATCAGTCAGCCTGTCCCATTTCCCCTGGAAGAGATTCTCCTTAACTTTAGAGTGAGTGTCCCTAACAACCCTTGAACAGTTAGCATAAAAACATTTCTCTGCAAGGGTTATTCAGAGCTCTCCTTATCTTAAAAACAATAGATTCAAGCCATGCTGATTCTGGAGGACCATTTCAGCCAATAAATCAACTTGGTTTTCCAGAATGGAGATAGGAGAATGTAAGCTGAAAATGTCCTATCTGCTGTTCACTTGGGATTTCGGCTCCCAGTTATCAAGGCCGTTGTTCCTGAAGGGCCCAGAGGACAGAATAACTCCAAACATCGACCCACCACCCCCATTTTACTGCATGCCCACATTCTTTTCAGTTACAGCAAAACCCATCTGGCCTGCTGGGACAGACATTACTCAAAGACTAAACCCCAATGAACAGAATTACCATCCCCTGAACATCTGCCTATAGCTTTAAAAGCTCCTTCCCCTTGGGGCCGAGGTCAGCTCCGAGTCTGGCCAAGACCCTACCTGACTAGAAGTGTTTCCCCTAGTGAATAAAGGTGCTTTTAGTTATGACTTCAGTGGTCTTGTATTCCGGGCCTCTTCCGTGTCCCCTTCGCCCGTGAAAGAGACACGTGAGGTAGTGTTCGGGTAGTTACCACAGCGAGGCTTTATTCTTGTATCAGTAGAAACGGAAGACACCAAGCCCGGAAAAGGCACTGCTTTTATACACCCTAGAGTTGCGTGTTCACTTCTGATTGGCTGTTCACTCATTACCCATATTACACCCCGGGATGGGCAGTGACTTTGGCGTGCTTTTGCCTTTTGCACCTGCGTAGTTAGTTGTTTACTTGTGGGAGCACAGGATGCCCACGCCATCTTGTAATGGCGAATGCTGTCAAGCTCACCGCGGCTCCTAACAGTCCTGTCCTCATTATTTGTGCACCCTGTGATCCTAACATTTTGGTGCATTGGCCGAGAAGCACACAATTTGAGGATGAGATACCCCAAGTCTCTGGCAACTCTGTTCTTTTGGTCCTGACCAATCAGTTTCTCTTTGGTTTCATTTTCTGGTGTCTGAGAGACCAGGACTCAATGAAGAATAAATTGTTCTCAGAGCCAGAAGGGCCTGAGGAATGCCTCAACCCTTCCTGTGGCCACTGGGTTGCTCCTTTGATACCCTCTGGGATTGGTGCAGGTCCACCAACTCCAAGCCAACGGATGCTCAGTGCTCTCACTTCTGTGCTGGCCCATTTTCATTTTGTGGCATCTTTCTGTGTTCTTGTTGAGTTCACTGTCGGTCTCTTTGTTGTCTTAACTACTTGAGCTAGTTCTAAACATCTGGCAAGCCCCTTCACACCCTCAGACCCATCTGGAACTTGTTCTTTCTCACATCCAGGACTTTAAGGATGCTGCCTCAGCCACCCATGTCAAGTCAGGACAGCTCAGAACATTTTGTTCACTGAAATGGCCAGCCTTCTGGGTCAGTGGGCCTCCTGAGTGGTCCTTTAAACTTAGACTCATCAAGGTTCAAGATGCTGTTGTCAGGCATCCTGGTCACCCAGATCAGGTCCCCTACGCTTGTGGCTTGGTGTTAACTAATTGACACCACCTTCATGGTTAAAAATCTCTTATCCCCCCCCCCTCCAGGAAATGAGACTATAATTCCTGTTCAGCCAAAAGAATCAGGAAAGAAATCTAGCTGATTTACTACCCCTGCTGTGTTTGCCCTATCACAAATCCTGAAATGGAGGATCAGCCCCTCCCTACAACTCTTGATCCCAAAGATGGGTGAGACTTCCGATCCCTGTTAATTCACCTGAATCTTCCACTCTCACCTCTCTCCTCCCTAACCCTTCACTACATCATAGAATAATTCTTCCTCTTCTTTCTCTTCCTTCCCCTCCTCCTCCCCTTCTTGCCCTTCTCCTTTTGGGCCAAGCCTGCCTCATACCTGTGGTGGTTTGAATACACTTGGCTTGGGGAGTTGCACTATTTGGAGGTGTAGCCTTGTTGGAGGAAGTGTATTATTTTGGGCATAGGCATTCCACCAACCAAGTGGCCTCTTTCTAGCTGCCTGGGAGCCAATCTTCTGTCTGCCTTTGAATGAAGATGTAGAACTCTCAGCTCCTCCTGCACCACGGCTACCTGGATGCTGCCATGCTCCTGCCTTGATAATAATGGACTGAACCTCTGAACCTGTAAGCCAGCCCTAATTAAATGTTGTCCTTATAAGAGTTGCCTTGGTCATGGTGTCTGCTCACAGCAGTAAACCCTGACGAAGACAATCCCTCAAGCCTTGTTGCTCTTCTTACTGTTCCCTTTACCCACCAACTCACTCAGAACAACTCCAACAGCTCCTTCAGTCCTGAGGAGAGGGACTGCTGTCCCGTGGGGATACTGGAAACTGGTCCCTGGGGTAAGATGGTCACCCTAAGGATAATGAAGCCCTCATCTATGAAGCCTTCCCCTTCTCCTGGCCCAACAAAGGATGGGACTACAACATGGCTGAAGGTAGGCTGAAGCTGTGGGTCTTCCTGCTCTCATAGATCAGGGAGCAGAGATGTCGAACAAGATGACCAGAAACCCTGTGAATATATACAATGAATGACCACATCAGGACTGCTTGTCAGTCAGCAAACTGACTTTACTTAGGGTGATTGAGGCTTATAAAGTTTTGGGGGATGAAGAATAAGGATAAAGAATAAGGGCATCCAGGATGGATAAAGGTCATTAGCTGGGGACTTGGGGTGCCTTTAATAATTAGCATGGGGAAGCATTTCAGGAATCTCAGGTGCTGGCTGAGCAGGTTTTGTCAGGAGAAAGGAAATTGATCCCATAAACTAATTGAGGCTACCATTATTACATACCAAGCCCCAGAAGGCTAGCCAGTCAATGGTAGACTCTTTAATTAGCAGTTTTCCCACAAGAGCCAGATTCTTATTGGGAGGAGGGGCATCTCTGAGCTAGACCAAAATTTGTTCAAGTCAGGCAATGCAGGAAGGGACTGAGTCACCAGGCACATTCCTTGAGCGATTACCACACCTACACCCCGTTGGATCTCAAAGCATCTAAGAACCAGATGGCAGTCAACATGGCTTCCACCAACCAAGTGGCCCCAGACATTAAAAAACAAACAAACAAACCTCCAACAGCTCAACAGATTTGAAGATAAAAACCTATATAAGTTGGTAGCTATAGCTATATATATATATATATATATATATATATATATATATATATATGGTGCTGTTAGCCACAGACAGAAGTAAGTGGTTCTCGGAGTCTAGAAAGTGCCAACTAGCCTGACTGGCTGACAGACAGGGAAATAATGAATGCGCAGAATGCACAGAGCACCCCCACCTCAGAAAGGATCCGTGTGCATACCTTAGAGAAACAGGCCACTGGAAGGGGTATCCTCAGAACAAGAAAACAACAAGGAGAATCTAAAAACTGCCTAAGGGTCCTTGAACTTGTGATAATAAGGACTTCGCCTCTTCACCAAATACACAGATTAAAGATGGATGGATGTACACTATTGAACTAGTCAAGTCTCAGATCTACCAAATCCACAAAGCAACACACCTTAGCCAAAGAAGATTAAAGGAGCTTCTGGGACACTCAAAGTTTAAACTCTTTAACATAAACCAGTTAATGGAGAACTGTGTGACACACACAATATTTCCCCTGCCAGGCTACTAACCCACACAGGAATGACTTCTCTCAAAACAAAAAGAGAGAGGAACTTCACAGAGTCCACTGGGAGGTGGATTTCACTGAGATAAAACCTGGTAAATATGGATATAAATATCTTCTAGTCTTTAAAGATACCTTTTCAGGATGGGTAGAAGCTTCCCCTACCAAAAAGGAAACAGCCTCCACAGCAGTCAAAAAGATCACTGATGAACTCAGCCCAAGGCATGTACTTCCTTCTCTAATAGGGTCAGACAATGGACCTGCCTTGTCTTTAAGGTAATACAGAACTTAGTTAAGGCATGGGAACTAACTGGAAACCACATTGTGCATATCCCCCTCATAACTCAGGTCAAGTAGAGTGGATGAACTGGACCTTAAGGGAGCCCTTCACTAAATTAACCCTAGAAACTGGTGATGACCAGACAACCCTCCTACCTTTTGTCTTGTTCAGAGTTGGAACACCCCCTGCACCTACCTATGGGCCAACACCCTACAAAACCATGTTTGGTAGACCTCTGGTTCTCAAACTCTTCCCAGAGATTATGGCTAAGATGTCTGAAAAGTGCATGCCCTCCAGACAGTGGACGACAACATCTTCCCGATCCTGCAGCATGTTCATGAGCTGACACCAGAGGACCTTGTCTAGGTCAAGAGATATCACAAAAAGACCCTCGGACCTCACTGGAAAGGACCCCACATGGTGATTCTGACCACCCCAACCACCATTAAGGTCGATGAGATCAAAACTTGGGATTTACCACTCTCATATCAAGCCCATTCCAGACGGGAAACTGGATGACCCAGACATCAGATGGAAAGCCTCTCAACACCCTGAAGACTCATTAAAGAGAAGACTCAAAGCCCAGTGTTCCATTGGTCCCTCCCTTCTCAGCTCCACTATCCCTACTCCTCTCCTGAGGGGGCTTGGCTGGCTGGAAGAACTGGGTTAATACCTTGTACACATTCTCAGATCCTCCAGGAAAAAAAAGAATTGTTGTATACAGGTCCAAATTGTTCCCCAGGTTTATTATTATTCTCAGGAGGCTATGAAAGAACACCTGACATCTGACACCTTCTCTGGTAGGGCTGGGGATAGCTGGAGCTTCTAGGTTAGGAACAGTTGTCCTAGTCATAAAGGACAAAAATTTGAAAATGCTAAGTGTGGTCACTGATGTTGATCTAGCTGAGTTGGAACACCAAATGTCCCACATGGAAAAAAAATCACTCAACACTCTGGCCGAGATGGTTTTACATAAGCAAAGGGGCTTAGCCCTTTTATTCCTACAGTAAGGGACCTCTGCTTATCTCTGCGTGAACAATGTTCTTTATGCAAATCATTCTTGGGTGATTGAGGAATCTCTTTCTTTGGTTAAAAAACATGTCCAAGACCAGGCTAAGGAATCAAAATCCACCAAAAACTGGTTCCAGTCCCTCTTCTCATGGTCCCCCTGGATTACTACCCTTGTCTCAGCAAAAACCAGACCATTACTCTTTCTAAATCCTTGTCCTGATGTGTGAGCCCTGTCTCATAAATACCCTCCTCCAATTTGTCCAGGCCCACATTTCAGCAGTAAAATTAATAATCCTTAGGACTCAATTTACCCCTTGGCCAATGACTCAACCTTGAGGAGACTGACAGACAAATCAAAGGTTTAATTCAGTTCCAATTCGCAGGGGGGGGGGTAAATGGAGAGCCCAGAGTAACTCCAAGCATTGGTTTGTGGCCCCCATTTTACTGTCTGCCCTTAGTCCTACATTCTCCAGGATACCTGGCCTTCATCAGATCCATGAAAGTTGAGGTAAGACTGCTGCCTTGTCAGAAGAACCTTGAGCCTGTCCAAGCATCTTTCTATCATTATCAACCATATCTTGGGACAGGACATTACTCAAGGACAAACCCTCAATTTATGAATTCCTTCCTAATCATCCCCTGAACATCTCCTTGTGGTTTTATGCTTTAAAGGGAACCTGTTCCCTTTTTTCATGGCCAGTCTGACTACATCCCTAGCCAGCTAGAAGTGCTTCCTGTGGTGAATAAAGTTGCTTCTCATTTATTTCTGACTTTGGGGGTCCTGTCTTCATTATCTGCATAACTCCAGCCCCCAACACTCTGAACAGAGACATTAAAAACCCAGATTTCAAGGTCAGAGCAACTTCTATAAATGAAACAAAAAAACCAAGGAGTAGTCATAAAATGAATACTTTGGAAAACTTCTATAGATGATCAGAGGCCAAAACTAAAGGTTGTGGGGCTGTAGCTCGCGAATGGGCGTGGGTCCTGTTGGGCTGTGTTGTGGTTCCCGAGTGTCTGCCATGGCTCAGGGAGGCAGAAACTCGGGAATTTGACCAAGTTCCCTTCACGTGGTGATGGGCAGACACTGGGCTGCCAGACTCTGCCTGGGCATGGGGAGATCTCAGCTTGAATTCCCGAGGGGGCAGAGCTCTGGAGTGGGGGGTCTCCGGGCCGAAGCGGCTTACCAGGAGAACAGTGGTCTCTGTCCTTGGGCTTCCAGACGCCACTGGGAGCCGTGGAAGAACTGAGATGGAGGGCATATGGGCTGGACCAGCCTGCAGCCGAGAGGGACAAATGAGAGAGCTCTGGCAGCGCCCCACAGGGTGAAGACTCCTGGTTACGGCACTTCCTTGGCTAGGTAAGCTAGCTTGCTTGAGTTGGCAGCCTCCCTGGTGGGAACATAGAGAAGTCTTCTAGCAGGAGATTAGCAGTGGCTCAGTAGTCAGAGGCCTTCTCCATGGTTCCCCACAGCGGCAGCCCCAGAGACACCAGGAAGTTCATGGTTTTTAAAAGGTTTATTGTCATGGTGGAAAGTGGATGTAGCTGTACTCCCCCGGCCCTCAGGGCAGGCCTGAGTTAAATAGAGAGGGAGGAGGGTCTGGGAAGGGATTCTTAATTGGCTACACCCGATGGCTTTTAGGTATCTCATTAATATGTAGATCACTTGAAGCTCTGGGCCTGTTGTCATGCCCTCTACCTGTAGAGGGGCTGGTAGGGGCCTTGCCCTATGTGAGTGAAAGGCGCAGATCAATGGAGGTCTTTGGCCGTGTGTCAGGAACCTAGAATCTGGGAGTGTGGCAAAATGTATGCCGGTCCCTTGCAGGGATACCTGTTGGGTCTCCGGCCATCTCTAGCCAGTGCTTCACCAGAAACCAAGCTATCCTTTCATGGTCCCACAAAAGGTATTTATAAATAACATTTAAATTGAAGGAATGGTAGACACTGGAGCTGATGTAACTATATTCAACAAAATGCTGGCCTCCAGATTGGTCTCTTCAAGTGGTAGATACCCAATTTAGAGGAGCTGGAACTTTATCCCAGGTAAAACAAAGTATCAGATGGCTTGAGTGCATAGGGCTAGCAGGCCAAATAGGAAAATTAAGGCAACACATAGCTGATATAGCCATGAACTTATAGGGACGAGATCTAGTACATCAGTGGAAAACACCCATCCATTAGCATCTCTTCAATTTTGGGAACAAGCCATAAAATAGGTGATAAAAGCCTGATTTAAAACATTTTTAAATGTTATCAAAGACAGTTACAGACTGTCCAGGCTGCCCATAAATAGGGTACAGCAGAGGCTGGCTCTTCAACTTTAGTTGGAAGAGCCACTACTGACAAAACACCCACAGACTGACCACTAAGATGATTGACTGAACAACCTATTTGGATTGAGCAATGGCCTATAACAAAGAAAAAATTACAAACACTAGAACCAAGAGAAGCTGAAGGCTCAACATACAGAGGAGTCCACCAGCCCTCAGAACTCTCCTGTATTTGTCATTAAAAAGAAATCTGGCAAATGGAGGATGTTGACAGATCTTATAGCAATTAATAAGATTATTCGGCCAATGGGTTTTTACCACCTAGAATCCCATTGCCTTCCTTGTTACCCAAGGAATGGTCTAGCATAGTGACTGATTTAAAGGATTGCTTTTTCACAATCCCTTTACAAAAACAAGATAAAGATTTGCTTTTACAATGCCCACATTTAACCATTCAACGCCAACCAAAAGATACTAATGGAAGTCTTGCCATAGGCAATGAGGAACTGCCCTATCTTATGCTAATACTCTGTACAACCACCACTGGAAATAATTCATAAACAATGTTCTCAATCCATAATTTATGATTATATGGATGACATTTTGCTGGCTGATTACAATGGAGATACTTTAGAAAGAGTGTTCAATGAAGCAAATATATATATATGCACATACATATATATGCACACACACATATATATATTACATATATATGTAATATATTGTATATATACAATATATTACATATATTTGCTGGCTGATTACAATGGAGATACTTTAGAAAGAGTGTTCAATGAAGCAAATATATACTCTTTCTAAAGTATCTCCATTGTAATCAGCCAGCAAAATATATATATATATATGCACACACACACACCCCTACCTTCTTATTGGGAATTACAAGTTGCTCCTAAAAAATACAAAGAGGAAATTCTATTAATTACCTAAGATATAGGATAAGTCTGCAGGAAATTTGACCACAAAAGGTACAAATCAGGAGAAACCAATTAAGAACTCTAATAATTTTCAAAAATCACTGGAAGATATTAACTGGCTATGTCCTACAATTGGTTTAACTACTCAAGAGCTAAATAATTTACTTTAAACCTTCAAGGTGATAAACAGCCCAAACAAGAGCCATCCTCAAGGGATGCTGAGATGCTGGGGCATATTGTTCCAGCACCCTGCCTGATCCTAGCCTCAAACTACCTCAATGCTGTTTCCTCAAAAAAAATTGCTTCCACAACAACTTCAAAACAGCTAGATCACTTGATCCAGCCTTTCAGGCTGTTACAATCAGGAACAATAATAAATGACACACAATAAGAACATACCAGAGAGATTAGGACAACAAATGCTAACTTAAGACTATTTTCCCAATCTTCTTGCCCCCCCAAAAGAAATACTTCACCCCAAATCAGCAGGAAGCAATTTTAAGAAAGCAATGCCCCATTCCCTTAAGGTGGGGTGAGTAGGTTTTAGTCATTCTATTGGATGATGGATGCTTGTTGTACTAAAGGGGTTGGATACAAGTTATTAAATGGTCTTAATCAGGAGAAAAAAACAAGGTATAGGAGGGTAGACTCAAGGATCTCTCTCCTTTTCTTTTATCCTTCTTTCTTTCTTATATAGGAGGACAGGTGTTAAAAGGGGGTTGAAAATATAGAAATATAGGAATAATAGAAAAAGGGGGTAGATTATTGAATCTACTCTTAAACCAAAGAACATCTTTTTTTTTTGGTTTTGGTTTTGGTTTTGGTTTTTTTTTTTTTTTTTTTTTGGTTTTTTTGAGACAGGGTTTCTCTGTGTAGTCCTGGCTGTCCTGGAACTCACTCTGTAGACCAGGCTGGCCTCAAACTCAGAAATCCGCCTGCCTCTGCCTCCCAAGTGCTGGCCACCACTGCCCGGCCCAAAGAACATCTTATAGCCAATAATCTTACACTGATACAAATCTTTACATGTTGATACATATTAAGGTTATATTTTGTTACAAACATATAAACCTTTGTATAGGGATAAAAATTAAGATTATTTTCATTACAATATATTATATATACATGCTTTCAACTGTTACTTGAGGTATTATGTTGAGAGGATTCTTAATAATGTAATATGAAGCTCTAGTCACTTTTAATGCTGCTATCCAAACTGTTTAGGATAATTTAAAAATGCAAGTTAATAGATAACCAAACTCATGGTCATCTTAAATACTAGACTAGTTTATTACAAAATATACTTCGTAGGTTGAACAGATAGTAAATAGTTTAAAAACAAACAAAATTTGCCTACAATGGATAAACAGATGATCTTCAAAAACCTCAGAAACTTAACAGAATACAGCATCAGAAATCTCTTTGTGGAGTTTGCTTCAAATGTGGCAAGCTGCCACTGGGCAAAAATTGCCCTAGCTTCAACTACAGACAGAATGCTGTCCAAAAAGGACAAACATAAATGCAGGGAAGTCAACTGCCAAGTTTTGCAAGGACAAGGTAGGCTAGCCCTTCGTAATCCTTGTTTCACAAAAGAAGATACATTGGGCCAGAAGGCTAAAGTTGGATGTTCCAATCTCGGGGGACTGTCCAGGCAAACAGCTCCTCTGTCGTTTCTACAGTTCTGGAAGCTGCTTGCCTTCACTTCCTGCACACTCAGTTAATATTTATTCCTTCTCAAGTCTCTGATGGGATTTAAGACTAGATAGTTATAGTTTAGCAATTAAGCTTAATTTGTCCAGGATTTAAGAAGTGTTTTAGGTATAAAAAATATTTTAGATTAGTAAGACAAGTTTTATGACAAAAAATGAATTAGGTACAGGACTCTGAACTCACCAAAATAGGACAAGTAGTAGAGTACTTTATCCAAAGTCGCCAAATATAAATGGACGGGACACCATAATTGTAACTCCTACCTATGGTTTTTATAACTGTTGCATATTTGTTCTTACTGTAAAAAAACTTTCTATTTAGGAAAAAAAAAGAAGGAAATGTTGGAGGTTGGTCTGTTATTATTCAAATGCTAAATTCTGAATCCTGAGATCTGGTTACCTCTGACAAGCATGTTCTCATGCACACCATGAAGCTGTTCAACCCTTGCACCCCCAATTTAAAGCTACTTGTTAAATGTAAATGGCTACAACCAATTACTGGGGAGGATAGAGGTAGTTGGGATTTCACTTACCAGGCTGGGGGTCTCAGGTAGGAACCTTCCTGCACACTCAGTTAATATTTATTCCTTCTCAAGTCTCTGATGGGATTTAAGACTAGATAGTTATAGTTTAGCAATTAAGCTTAATTTGTCCAGGATTTAAGAAGTGTTTTAGGTATAAAAAATATTTTAGATTAGTAAGACAAGTTTTATGACAAAAAATAAAAGAAAAGAGAGGAAAGAGAAGAGAGGGAGTAGGGAGGAAGAGAAGAAAGATGGAAAGAGGAGGAGGCCGCATGAGAGGAGACTGACCGTGAGCATGTGGCCAGGAGCATCCTGAGGTCAGACTGATGGAGCTAAAAAGGCAGCCTGAACAAGACTCAAACAGCAAGTAACTGGAGAGCCCAGCTGAGAATTAGTCAGTCTGCACTATAGAAAAATAGATTAGAGATAGTCGGTCAATAATTGTGCTTAGGTGATTAAATAAATCCTTAGGATTCTGCTTTGATCGTGGGGAGCTGGCTGGGTCATAGTAAGAACTAAGAGTTAAGAGTGATCACCGCACTGCATGGATCCCTCCAGTAGAAAGGCCACCCTTTATGATAAGGGAGAAGTTCCTGGGCAGGGAAATGTTTCTAGAGATGTCCCAATACCCTCAATGTCCTACAAGGTGAATCTACCTCCTGCACAGATGCTGTACAGAAGAGGCTGCCTAACAACTCAGACCAAGAGCGCTTTGCACCGTAAGAGGAACTAACTGCACCAATGGAGGGAACTGTTGTTCTGCTTTTGGAACTCAAGGAAAAACCAGGGGAGCATTTCACAGATTTTGTCTACTGGGTACAAGAGGTGGTAAACCTCAGGACTCAGCATCTGGGAACAGGTGAGGAGGCTCTTCCAAAAGAACTGAAAAACTCTGAACAAAGAAATGGCTCCAAGACCACAGTTCTGCATTCTTGGCAGCTTCCCCAATCTCCTCCCCAGAAACTGCTATCCATCCAAATCCCCGCCTAAGTGCTCAGCTCTTGACTATACTTGAGCACAAACCCAACTTATGGCTGATAACGCTATCACCCTTGGCCTATAGTTTATAAATTTCCCTCACTCTAGGCTGGGGGGTGTGACTTCCTCAACCCCATTTCTTTGGGACTGATGAACCCACACAGGAGAAGCTAATAAATCTGCTTTCTCTCTTTTAATATGGTCTAACCTGGCCTTTCTACATCAGTGAGGGAGAGAAATTTCCTGTCATCTTGGTGCCGAGGACCCGAAAGAAGTTGAGCCCCAAGCCTGCTGGGCTGGGCACCTATTGTATGGGAATTGATTCTCTCCCTCTCCTTGGCCCGACAAGATCAACTCTCAATTCCAAGTAAGTCACCTTTTCCAGCCACTACACCCAAGAGGTACCAAGTGCCTCTTCAGGGTCCAGGATCTCCTGCCAAGGTGCAGCCTTGCCAGGGCAAGCCCATCCTTTCTGGAACAAAGACAGTCTTCGCTCCTGGGAGCCTTTGGATTCAGGGATGTCCTTTCTAAGCTAGCCTACCACCCACTGTTCTGACCCCAGGCTATCACATGAGACACTGCTTCATAGTCTTCAATTACCTGCACAGGCTCGGAAATGGACAAAGCCAAGTCTAACCCCTATCCCCAGTCACCCCTGTGAGGCCTGCTACAAAATTTATCCAAATTAGGTTTGTCTCAGACCTTGTCTGCAAAATCTCAGACTCTCCTTTGTTCTATATAACCTGGCTTCAGTAACTAGTCTAAATGACCACCAGAGGGCATTCCTGACTTTTACACCTGCTATGAACTTGAATTTTTTCTGTCAATGTCATATGGGCAGATGTTCTGAACTCCCTCCTGTCCAGGTTTTGTTTTTGTTTTTTTTGGGGGGGGGGGGAAGACGACGCTCTCATCCCTCCCTCTGAAGCCAACTTTCTATGGCTCAGGTCCCACTAGAAAGGGTGGTCATGTGACAGACCACCTTGCCTTCAAGGGCTCAAACCTCAATCTCAAATCCCCTGCCTTGACTAAACCCTGTCTACCCCTTCCCTTCCTTCACTGAAACACACTCACCTGTTCTGGCTGTAATGGCTGCTCTGAACCAATCCAACCCTCCTGTGGTATAGACACAAATCATTTGTCTGTGAATTTGGTTCCAAATTCTAGAGTCCGATTTCCCAGCTCGCCATGTCCTTCACATGGCTCTGGATCTTGCAACAGCCCCTTCCTTTCAGTTTGCCTGAGCTCAACAACACCCATTTCCTTCTTCTGGTAAGGCCCCCTTCTCCTTGCCCATTGGGCAAGGCCGCGCTCACTCCCAGGTCAGCCCCGCCCACTGTGAACAGTTTAGCACAGCCTGGTGGGGAGGCCTCAGTGCCCACATACAGAGCACACCAGCCTCTCCACCACTCCTTAACTGCCACTGCTGTCCCTCCAGGAACTACCGCTTCCTTAGGCCCATTCCTGGGTTACAGCGACTGCTTGTTCCCTTAGGCCCCATTCCAACACTCTCCTCTTCTGCCGCCATGGATCCCAAGACTTGTTCTAGATGCACCACTCCAACGGCTCCATTTCCTCCTCACTGCCATGGCTCCAAAAAGGCCAACCGCTTCTCCCATCTCCCCTTCCTAAAGCTAAATTCTCCACTGTTGATAACCAAATAAGCTACAATACCTAGTGGTCAAAAGCTCTCTCTCTTTACCATTTTCCCAGTTTATTAACCCTTTCCTGTTCTGACAGTGTCTTGAGCTTAAACCTATCACACAAACCTATTATAAACTCTTTTTTTTTGTTTTTGTTTTTGTTTTTTTGTTGTTTTTCGAGACAGGGTTTCTCTGTGTAGTCCTGGCTGTTCTGGAACTCACTCTGTAGACCAGGCTGGCCTCGAACTCAGAAATCCGCCTGCCTCTGCCTCCCAAGTGCTGGGATTAAAGGCCTGCGCCACCACTGCCAGGCCCTATTATAAACTCTTAAACATAATTAAAACATAAGTTAACTATTAATTAACTCATACCAGTGGGTCACAGCCGGGTTCACAGCCCCTTCAAGGCTTGGTCCATGTGGCAGAGAACAGTTGGCAGAGGAAGCCAGGATCAGACTGAGAAACTCGTAGATAACAGCACCGGAAAGAGCACCTTCCTGGAACCAGTAATGTATTAAGTTAGCAAATAAAAACATTTTGAAATGTGTTGAAGAAAAAAAAAATGTTTAGTTTGAAAATAATAAGGTGAAGTATCCAAAGAAAGGAGAGTTAGAGGGATTTAAAAAAGAAAACATTTTCTGTGTTAAAATATGAAAAACACGCCGGGCAGTGGTGGTGCATGCCTTTAATCCCAGCAATGGGAGGCAGAGGCAGGCAGATTTCTGAGTTCGAGGCCAGCCTGGTCTACAGAGTGAGTTCCAGGACAGCCAGGACTAAACAGAGAAACCCTGTCTCGAAAAACAAAACAAAACAAAACAAAAAAAAGAAACAACAACAATTCCACCTAGAATTTGCTTCTACTGTGGCAAAGATGGCCACTGAGAAAACAAACAAACAAACGCCTTTTATCTCAGTTACTGACAACAAAACCACCAACAAGCAGGACACCGGGAAGTTGATCGTCCAATTTTGGTGAGACAAGATAGGCTAGTCCTTCAAAATTCACAGATAAATCTGTCAGGTCTTCTTGGCCTGATGTCCAAAGACGAATGCCCCAACAATACAGAGAAACCTTGGAAACTGCTTGCTCTACACTTCCTGTTTACTCAGCTAACATTCAGTTCATCCTTCTCGGGTCTCTGATGGGGCTGAAGGCTAGATAGTTATAGTCTTACAGTTTTCCTTATTTTTTAAGAATTATTTACTTGGTCTGGAGAGATGGCTCAATGGTTAAGAGCACTGGCTGCTCTTCATGAGTTCAATTCCCAGCAACCACATGGTGGCTCACAACCATCTGTAATGGGATCTGATGCCCTCTTCTGGTGTTTCAAGGACAGTGTGCTTATATACATTAAATAAATAAATCTTTTTAAAAAATCTCTACATTACAAACAATGAAGGAAATGTAAATCAAAAACCACAATGCATACCATTTCATAGCAACCAGGATGGCTGCTATTAAAAAAAAAAACAGTAGGCTATCTCATAATGCCTCAAACAAACAAATCCCCTAGAAAAAAAAAAAATTATTTATTTTATTTTATTTTATGTATAGGAGTACACTGTAGCTGCCTTCAGAAGTGGGCATTGGTTCCCATTACAGATGGTTCTGAGCCACCATGTGGTTGCTGGGAATTGAACTCAGGACCTCTGGAAGATCAGTCAGTGCTCTTAACCACTGAGCCATCTCTCCAGCCCCCACAGTTTTCCTTATTAAAGATTAAAAATGCAAGCTGTAGGAATCATAGGATGTAAAAGCTTGAACACTGACAGAAAGTGATTTAGTTTGTACAAAGCTTCGGACTCACCAAGATAGGGAGATAATGAAGGGTTTTCTCCAAGGTTGACATACGAATGGACTGAACACTCATTCTTACCTGATAGTTTGCATAACTGTTCTTACTGTATATAGTTTTTGATGGTAGAGAAAAGGCCATTTTGGGGACTAAAGGTGGGAGAGATTGGGGTATACTGTGCAAAGGTGTCTCTGTCCTTCCTCACCTGCCTAAGGCTTTCTCTGATTGGCTCTAATAAACAGCAGACCGCTAATAGCTAAGCAGCAAGTGGAAGGCAGGACTTCTCTGATAAAGAGAAAGGGATGATGGGAGAGAAGGCAGAGGTAGAGGATTCAGCCAGCTGACACGGCAGCAGACAGAGGTGAACACGAGCAGAGAGGTAGACCTGGCCACATGGTAGGGCATAGGAAGAATTAGGTTGGAGGAGCTGAGAGGTAGCCCAAGCTAAAGGCCTAAGCTTTTAAAGTATGCAAATGTCTTTGTGTCTTTATTTACATACCTGGCAGGTCCTTGAAAGTCTGGTTATACCCCTTCTTACCAGGATAAGCAATAAAAGCTGAGAGTCCCTATAAGGAAGATACGCAGCAAGGAAGGCTCTTAGACTCACCAAGTTGTCAAGAAGGTTGTGAGACCAGATACCTGAAACCATGTGAGCTGCCCAGAGGAGGTTTAGACCATCTGAGCCACCTGGAAAGGACAACCTCCACCCTGCTGAGCTGCCTGGAGGCTGTGCAGTGGACTCCAGGTTCCCAGCTTTCATGAGCTGTCACCTATGCTGGGGTGGCCTTGATGATGCAGCTGTCTTTGAGTCACTTCTCCTCCCGTAACCCCCCACACATCCTCTTGTAAGTAACCCCAGTAAACTCACTGGGTTACCAAGTTGGACTTCGATGCTATGGTCCTTTGGTCTATTATGGGTTCCCTGTCTGGGGTGAGTAGATATGTGTTGCGTGTCCCCAGGAAACGTTTTGTCGTACAACAGAAGCTAGTCTAGACTAAGTAAGACCCTTTCTTTAAAAATATAGGGAGAAGAGGAAGGCTGACATTTTAAACTGGGGGGAAATGAGGGGAAAAGCCAAGCAATCCACATGTAAGTTAAGTCTTTGTTTTTTTGTGATGGGTTGGAAACTCCATATATTCAACCTGACTGGTACTGGGGGTAAAGGGGGAGGTAAAAAGCAAGCCACTTTATACTGTCACATTGCCAAAACTTAAAGCAAGAAACACTGTCAAAGATGGACAGGAAAGGAATCATCTTTTCCCAAACAATGGGAAGAGAGACTGGACAGTAGCCAGGCACTTAAGTAAGTCAGCAGGTTTATACTCGACGCAGAAGGAAGCAGTGCAAAATCAGGGAGCTGGCGTCTACGTAATGCCTAGGAAGACAGAGACAGAAGGATTACTCACAAGTTCTGGGCCAGCTAGGGGCTATGTAGTGACACCCTGCCTCAGTAAAATAAAATTTAAAAACCAGAGAAGAACCATGCTTTCTCAAGCGTACCCTGTCGTTTTCTGAGACTCTGCCAAGCAAACAATGTAGCTGTCTGCAGTCAGGACGTGCCCTAGCTCCCTCGTGTAGTAAGGACACCATCAACCCCTCTGACTATGGCTTCATCTCCCCATCCCACATTCTGTCTAAAACACATCAGGAACACCCAGAGTCTTACTTAATTCAACAAAAAAGGTCTCCAGAAACCTTTTCAACAATCAAACTTCAGAAGCCACCAAAATGGCGTGTGTTATTGCTGAGCCATTTAAGAGAGAATCCTGAGGAGCCCACGTGTACTTGGATGTGAGTTGTCCTATCCCTGAGCCCCTCTCACTTGCTCTCTGACTAGTTCCAAACCCCCTTCCTCAGCACTTCGGAGGTAGAGGCAGGTCAAGGTCATCAGCTACATAGGGAATTGGAAACCAACCTGAGCTTCATGAGACCATTTCCCAAGTCAGCATCAGCCTCAGCATCACCCTCTGGGGTTTCCCTATCTGGACTCCACGGGCTAAAACAGACAACTGAATCTCCTGCTCCCAATACTGATGAAAAGATGGCAGGCCTGTGTACTGGAAAAGAACCATAGAGAAAGACTACCTGGTTAAAAAACAAAGAACTTTATGATGGACCCTGCCTGAGTGGCAGAAAAATCAGGAATTCAAGGTCATCCTTAGCTGTAGCAAGTTCAAAACTAGTCTGCAACACATGAGGTGCCATCTTTAAAAGAGAAGCTGAGCTCTTTTTCATGGCGCTGAAATGAAGCTAAATATCTCCTTCCCAGCCACACTGGTCACGAGAAACATTGGAGTGGATGATGAACCCACTTCTACTTTCTCCAAGACCTGCACAGCCACAGAAGCAGCTGCCTGGGCTCTGGGTGAGGAGCACAAAGGTGATGTGCTCCCATGCACACATAAGATAGAGTGACAGAAACAACAAACGAGGATTTCCCATGAGCATGGCGTCTTGACCCACAGTACAGTATGCCTGCTGTTGGGTGAGGGGCATTCCTGTTATAGCCCAGAGGGACCGGAGAGAGGAAGCACAAGTCTGTTCATGGATGCACTGTGGATGCCAATCTGAGTGTTCTCCACTTAGTTATTGTGAGGAAAGGAGAGAAGGACATTTCTGGGCTGACAGACGCTGCTGGGCCTCCGTGGTTGGGGCCTAAAAGAGCTAACGGAATCAGCAAACATTTCTATCTCTCAAAAAGAGATAATGTCTACCAATGTTGTCATAAAGCCCTAACGGAAGGCCAGGACCAAAGCATGCACAATTCACTGTCTTGTTACTCTGAGCATCCTGTGACACAAACATGAATACATCACTCTGAAGAAACACCACACTGAGAAAATGAAAAAGCTGTTGAAGATGCTAAATTTGGCCAAGAAAATCAAGGAAGCCAAAGAAGAATGCCAGGGCAGTAGAAACATGCCCAGCAGGGAAGAACAGAAGCTGCTCCTGCTGAGGACCCAGGTTCAATACCCAGCACCACATAGTGGTTCAAGATCATCTATCTGCAATTCCAGTCCCAGGGGATCCAGTGCCCTCTTCTGATTTCCATAGGCTCCAGACATGCACTTGGCACATGCAGCCAACACTTTTACACATAAAATGAAGTGAATACATCTAATAAAAATTGTAAGACAAGCGCCGAGCAGTGGTGGCGCACGCCTTTAATCCCAGCACTTGGGAGGCAGAGGCAGGCGGATTTCTGAGTTCGAGGCCAGCCTGGTCTACAGAGTGAGGTTCAGGACAGCCAGGACTACACAGAGAAACCCTGTCTCGAAAAACCAAAAAAAAAAAAAAAAAAAAAGTAGGACAAGTGCTAGGAATATATGACCCAAGAGATATAGGTTGTCCTTACTGAGAGTTTCTAAGTCTAAGTCTAAGTCTAGTCAAAAATAAGTCTTTAACATGAACAAATAAATGATCAGACCTTGAAGGAAAAGAGAGAGAACTAAAACCAACATGCTCTGGCCTAAATCTGCTAGGAACAGCCTTGCATATAGTAAGTGCACAAGATATGACTGGCGTGTAAGGAGTTCTGAGAGGATGTCACCTAGTGTGGGGTACAGCTCACCGCCAGAGAGAGCGCTCACCTGTCTGATCCCCTGCCCTGAAACAACAAGCAAGGAAAAGACAAAAGGAACCTAGATCAGTTCCTTAACTCAGGTCTGGCTTACAGAAACACAAGAGAGGCCACCTGATGTCACGTGGAGAGGAGTGGAACCCTGAAGCCAGAGCCCAAGTCACAGAATTAAACTGGCCAATCAACACCCTGGCCTGTGCATGCTGGCCAATCAACACCCTGGCCTGTGCATGCTGGCCAATCAACACCCTGGCCTGTGCGTGCTGGCCAATCAACACCCTGGCCTGTGCGTGCTGGCCAATCAACACCCTGGCCTGTGCGTGCTGGCCAATCAACACCCTGGCCTGTGCGTGCTGGCCAATCAACACCCTGGCCTGTGCGTGCTGGCCAATCAACACCCTGGCCTGTGGCCTGTGCGTGCTGGCCAATCAACACCCTGGCCTGTGCATGTTGGCCAATCAACACCCTGGTCTGTGTGTGCTGGCCAATCAACACCCTGGTCTGTGTATGCTGGCCAATCAACACCCTGGTCTATGCATGCTGGGCTATCAACACCCTGGCCTGTGCATGCTGGGCAAGTGCTCTGGCATGGAGCCACTCCACTGTTGTTGGGCGTGTCAGTTAACCTTTGTGAGGCCCAGCTTTCATCTATAAACCCAAGATATCAACGTGTACCTTGAACAGGTGTCATCAATACTAAGTGAAGCCGGCTGTGGTGGTACACATTTAATCCCAGCAATCCGGAGGCAGAGGCAGCTGGATCTCTTTGAGTTCAAGGCCAATTGTTAAGGTTACATAGTAAGACTCTGTCTCAAAACACAACAAAACTAAAGGAGTTTATAAAGTGTTGACTATAGTTTTATAAGAGAAAATAGTTTGCTTAATTTAATTCAGACAATTCTACTAGGAATTCACAAGCTTTAAAATGGGCAAGAATTCCAAGAACTTAAATAAAGCGTGCAGGAGTCAGGGTGAGCACTAAAACATTTCAGGATTCAATGGCAACTGAAGCTGCATTCAATGTAGGAGACTAAGCTGGGTGTGATAGGGCATGCTAAGTAATGCCAGCAATCGATGCCAGCCTGTGCTACACAGTGAGATCCAGTATACATCTCAAAATACAGTATACATCTATATGTATATACACACACACGTGTGTATATGGACATGCATATAATTAAAAGCAAATACCGGCAAACCTTACTAAGTAAAGGAAGTACCAAGATATCCTAGTATGTTTTCTGGTGCTGTGGTAAAACACTAACCAAAGCAAACTTGGGAAGAGAGGAATCATCTGACTTATAGGTTGCAGTCAGTCACAGAGGGAAGCTGAGGCAGGAGCCTGGAGCAGGAACTGAAGCAGAGGCCATGGAGGAATGCTGCTTGCTGGCTCACTCCCGTGCTCAACATGCTAAGCTTCCTTTTCTTATACTACCAGGACCATCTGCCCAGACATCGCCCACACTGGGCTAGACCCCCCTGCATCAATCAAAAGTCAAGAAAATGCCATACAGATTTGCCCAGACCAATCTGATAGAACCAATTCCTCTCCAGCTGAGGTATATTTGTTCCAGTTATATCAAGTTGATGGCAAGAACATCTATCACACAGGACCTGCACGAAGCACACCTTTGGTCCCAGCACGCAGGAGGCAGAGGCAGGCAGATTGGGGCTATGAGGTGAGATCCTCATCTCCAAAAATAAACAAACAAAGCAAGCATGAGGAATATCCATCTAGGACTCGAATCAGAAGTAAATGGATCAGAGCTGGAGAGATGGTTCAGTGGTCAGAGCACTGGCTGTGCCTCCAGGAGCTGAGTTCAATTTGTAGCACTGACAACTATCTGTAACTCCAGTTCCAGGGAAACCTGATGCCCTCTTCTAGCCTCTGAGGCAGCAGGTACACATGTGGGGCATAGATGTCCATGCAGACAAACCATCCATATCCATTAAAATAGAATAAATAAAAAGCAAATGCACCAGGAGGCTGGAGAGATAGCTCAGTGGTTGAGAAAGCACATTACGATTGAAGAGGACCAGGATCTGAGTTCCATCTCCCATACACACTGGGCCACTCACAGTTACCTCTAACTCCAGCCCCAGGAGCAGCTGATGCCTTTGCCCTCCAAAGGCACTGGCAGTATGTGCACAGACCCACAACATGTGCACTTAATTTTAAATAAAGGAATTTTCTAAAAAAGTAAACATATCAACAAAACCTGGTGTGATGATTTGTATATGCTTAGTCCAGGGAGTGGCACTATTTGGAGGTGTGGCCTTGTTGGAATAGCTGTAGCCTTGTTGGAGTGGGTGTGTCACTGTGGGCTTGGGCTTTAAGACCCTCATCCTAGCTGCCTGGAAGTCAGTCTTCTACTAGCAGCCTTCAGATGAAGATGCAGAACTCTCAGCTCCTCCTGCACCATGTCTGCCTAGATGCTGCCATGCATCTTGATGACAATGGACTGAACCTCTGAACCTGTAAGCTGGCCCCAATTAAATGTTGTCCTTATAAGAGTTGCCTTGGTCATGGTGTTTGTTCCCAGCAGTAAACCCTAAGACACCTGGTACAAAAGTACATCTTACACAGCAAACATACTGGATTTGCTGGTGAATGGAGCTGCATTCAATGGATGCAGTTAAGCAGCGCATGGAGGAAGACACCTTTAATCCCAGTACCAAAGAGAAAGAGCAAGAGTTCAAAGCCAGCCGGGGCTACATGAGACTCTGCCTTAGAAACACAAGGTGTTATATTTTGCCACTAGGGGTCACCCAAGGACACTGCATAAACTGGAGACCCAATTGGGTTGGTGCTTTCTCTTCAGAACTTGTGGTCTATCCAAAAGGCCAGGATGCTATCTTAAGGCCCCAGTGGCCACAGGCCAAAGAAGCCCTCAAGAGCCCAATAACCATTGAGGGTTCTGGAAGAAGACGGCATTGCCGAGGTTGAGGGAGGAAGTCATGCTTCCTCCCAAGGCTCTGGGCCTGACCCAACTTCCCTACTCAGCCCAGACACTTGAGAATGGAGTAGAAATGGAGTCTGAGGTCTCCACTTGGTCCTCCTCCTAACCAGGACCCCTGCCCAATTCATTCAGCAAGGGCTCCTAGCATTCCTGTGGCCCAGAGTCTGACACGAGGTGAGTGACCGCTGTCTGCCACAATGCCCACGCCCACCCCCACGTACCATGTTCTGTCTCAGCAAGGGCCCAGAACTGAGATCACCAGGGCCTATGAACTGAGATCTGTGGTAGCCTGTACATAAACAAATCTCTCCCTTGAATCTTGAGCTGTTCTTGTCAAGTACTTTGGCAAAGTGACACCAAGTATAACTAACAGAATGACAGACACTAAGACATGGGAAGCACACTACTGGAAAGATGTGACCACATGGTCCAGAAACCTTTGGAATTTGTGGTTGAGAATGTGGAGAAGCTGAAGTTGTGAGCCAGGAAAGCCAGAGAAGGCTGCAGGCAGCCGCTATCTGTCCACGAGCTGAGACTTTGGAGGAGGCTGAGTTCAACAGTAAGGGACTAAATGTGATGAAGAATTTCAAGTCAATCCAGGCTGTGGCACTGTTTGCTGTTGTCATCCAGGTCTACAATAAGAATAAGGAGCAAAAAGAGAGAGAGAAAAAATTTAGTCAGAAAAGCCTATGTAAGTTGGGGCAGAGAATGACTGATGTTGGGGTGTTAAAAGGAAGCCAAGTTTGGAGAGATGGTTCCTTCGGTTAAGCGCACTGGCTGCTCTCCAGAGGTCCCGAGTTCAATCCCCAGCAACCACATGGCAGCTCACAACCACTCCAGAGAATCCAATGCTCTCTTCTGGCCTCCACAGGCACCAGGCAGAACTGTAGCACACAGACATACACACAGGCAAAACACTCATACTAATAAAGTAATAATACATATTCTATTGTAAAAAGAGGTCAAGTATGTTGGGCAGTGGTGGTGGACACCTTTAATCCCAGCACTTGGGAGGCAGAAGCGGATGGATCTCTGAGTTTGAGGCAGCCTGGTCTACAGAGTGAGTTCCAGGACAGCCAGGGCTACACAGAGAAACCTTGCCTTTAAAAACAAAAACAAAAAAACACCCCAAGTACTTTGCAGCAATGCAATAGGAAAGACGCCTCGGGGGACCAGAATACGATAATAAGGGATTGAAGGTGACCACAGACTATTATGCACATGTATAAAATGTCATAATGAGACCCATTATTTTGTATAATTAATAAATGCTAATAAAAATGAGGGAAGGATGCCTTCAGGGCATCTCTCAAACTGGCAAACCCCAAACCATGACATGCTCAAAGCCATGCAAAGAAGAAGCACATTTGATTGTCCCTTGAGAAGAAAGACCTCTGCCTAGGGGCACCTTGCTCACATAGAAGGCCTAAGTGCTTTCCCCAGGATCTGTTTCCCCAAGTTTAGTCAGCTCCCTGAGCACACAGAGACCAATGAGGCCGTGCCCCAAGATGGCCTGCCTGATCATTGTCAGCAGCCACTAAGCGAGCAAAGAGAGAGTGCAGCTAAAGACGAATGCACACACACACACACACACACACACACACACACACACACACACACACGGCCGAAGGTAAAGCTGGTCGGGAACGAGTTTTTCATGGCAGACCATGAAAAACTGCAAGCAGCAAGCAGAGCTGACCCAAAAGGAAGACGGATACTGGACATGGAAATCCCTGGGGGCTGTACTGTGTAGCGTGAATCCCTGGTTTGTTTTGTTTTTGAGTCAGTCTCACTGCGTAGTCCTGACTGGCCTGAACCTGCTATGTGGACCAGGCTGGGCCAGAACTCTGAGAACTAGCTGCCTGCCTCTGCCTCCTGAGTGCTGGGATTAAAGGAGGATCTCACTTTCCACCTTGTTGAGACTGTGTCTCCTTTTTTTTTTCCTCCTCACTTTACAAGAGGCACTCCAGGCTAGCTCATGAGCGTCTGCGCAGCTCTGCTCTCTCACCACAGCAGTAGCAGAATCACAGATGTGCACACATCTGACCGTTGGGTGGGCTCTAGCTTGAGGTCTGAGCGCTGTCTCGTACAGCCGGTGCTGGGTTCCAGTCTTTGCTCTGACCCTTCCTTCCTCCTCTGCTCTCAAGTCTGGGCTTGGGGATGTTTATTGCTGTTGTATGTTGAAAGTATGTACGCTTCTTTTTGATTTTACACGGGCTTGGAGCCCGTGTAAAAGTCCAGAAAAGAGTCTGGACTTTTGAACAAGGCTGGGGAAAACATCACAAGATTTTTTAAAAAAAATGACTTTGGAGGCATTTGGGTATGAACTAAATGTATTTTGCATCGTGAGATGGCCATGAGATTTTGGGGGTAGAATATTATGGTTTGAATAGGAAACTTCTCCCCCACAGGCTCATAGGTTGAATGCTTGGTCTCCAGCTAAACCTCAGGAGGACTGGCTGGAGGAGGCGGGGCATGGGGCACCACGCCTCTGAAGGTTACACCTGTTCCAAGTCCCTTCTTTCTCTGTCTCCACCTGCTAAGGTGAGCACCACTGGCTGCTGACTGCCTCAAGGGCCCAAATCCACAGAGCCAAGAACCCATACCCAATGTCAATGTCTGAAATCCTGAACTAACTTCCTCCACCACAGGGGGTGGGGGGGGGAAGGAGAACATACCCCACCTCAGTTCTCCAATCAGCCTTGACTTCCCCTCTGCTGGTCCCCACCCTCTCCCAATTCCTTTCCCTAGCCTCTTGAATGACTGTCAGGTTTTAAGACCAGATTAAGAGCAAGCTGCACCCAATTGAAACCAGAGTTCCCGCCCCCAGCACCCTGGGCTTTACGTGAGCCACCAGTATCAGTCTTTCTTTAAAATCTGCAGATAGAAAACTTACAATACATATCATACAATACATATCATACAATACATATCTTACAATACAATACATATCTTACAATACATAACATACAATAGGATAAACAAAGGCCCCTGAGCAGGATTCCTGGTACTCCCCAGCCAAGCCTCACACCTACGGACAAAAAATTTCAGGTAACTTACTGTCAAGTTTCTCTAGCCATGACACCACCCTGACCAAGACCTTCCAGCAGGTTCCTGCTCTAAGCACAGACCTATAGAAACAAAGTAAGTGTTCTTTACCTTTAAGGGTTAGACAGATGGCTCAGTGATTTACCGCACTGGCTGCTCTTCCAGAAGACACAGGTTCAATTCCTAGCACCTACACGGCAGTCCATAACTCCAATTCCAGGGGCACCAATGTCTTCTGGCCTCCTTATGTGCTCTCACACATATGCCAACATATGGGACATGAATGCACTCACAACATGCACATAAAGTAGATATAAATCTTGGGGGGCGGGGGACAACATTTAGACAAAAACTGGCTTTCAGGGCTGGAGAGCTGGCTCAGAGGTTAAGAGCAACACCTGCTCTTGCAGAGGACCTGGGTTTTATTGCCAGCATCTGCATCACAAGGCTCCTATTTGCCTAGAATTCCAGCTCCAAGGAATCCAATACTGTCTTCTGGCCTCTTCAGGTACCAACACACCCATGTCATACAAGCATACAAACACACAGACATCAAAGAAACCAGAACGACAACAAAACATCTGGAAGAGGTGGCATAGGCCTTCGATTCCAGTTCTCCAGAGCAGAGTCAGGCAATAATTCTGTGAGCGCAAGACTAGCCTGGTCTATAGAGTGAGACCTTGTCTCAAACTAAGTAAAGTCTAGAAATATCAGAGGGGGTGTTCAACAGTCAAAGGAAACTATCAGGCACAAAGTACCTTAAATGACTGTTTATTCAGATGCAAATCTGTATGATGTCATCAAGGGGAGAAGACCGCAACTCATTAGCCAGCAAGTCAAGAGTGTACAGTAACTGAGTCCCCAGTCACTCACAGCTGATGTGATTAACTTTAGTTAATCACTTCGTCTTCTTTGTCCTGTGGTAGTTGAGTGGTTCTCTTTCGTTTAGAAATGTGATCTCCTGTACTGCAGGCTGTGAAGACGACCTTGACTGGATCCTCCTCCCTCCAGCAGCTAAATTTTACTGGATTGTTGGTTTTATGCTGTGAGTAGAATAGTTCTTCAAAACTACTAAAACCTACAGCCCTAGCTCCTGCTTGTTTTTCTTTTGCTGTTTGTTTTTCGAGGCAGGGTCTCATTATGCAGCCAACACTGGCTGTCACCTCATGAGTCTCCTGCCTCAGTCTCCTGAGTTGGAAGTGCCTGTCCTTAAACAATGTGATTTCCCACCTGAAGTGCATGACCATAGCTTTTTATGTCCTTTTTAGTTAAATTCTTCAATGCACACAAACATTGATCTGCATTTTCAGATTTCTTTGCTTTTTTATTTTTCTGGAGTTTTATTTGGGAAGGTCATATAATTACTATTTTGTAACCAGAACACATCTTCTGCCCCTCACAGCAAGTAACCACTTGGGTTGCTTATAGCCTGGTCTCTTGTGACCAGGGCTTCTGTGAGCATTGATATACAAATGCTTGTGTGGGCTGATGCTTTGCCCTCTACTAAAAACCGACACATTTGTCTGTGGTGCTTCCTGCCATTCCACACACACACCACACACACACACACACACACAAAACCAGCTCTCTGCTGTCAAAGTGACTTACTACAGAACATGTTTCCGTCTGAGATGCACACACACTGCTCTGTAAAACATAAATGCAGTCACTGCAGGAAGCTGTAAAATGTGACCAGTGGAGGTTTTCCCTGTAACTTTCCCTGACATTCTGTCAACGTTCAATGGGGTATTACCTAGGCATTCTTTTATTTTATCCAGTGATTTTTTAAAAACAGGTTTCCTGTGGCTGGGGATGCTATCTTCTCATCCTCCTGCCTCCACCTCGAAGTGCTAAGACTCCAAGTATGGACCACTAGTCCTTGTTTGTTCTGGGAACTCAATCCCAGAACTTCACTCAGGCCAGGCGAGCATTACGCCAACTGAACGTCATCCCTAACCCTGTACTTTTGCCCCTAATACTGGGGATGGATCCGTGGGCCTCTCATTCACATGAGGGGTACATTATCTGTCTGGACAGCCTTGGAAAGAAACAGCATTCCCACTTCCTGGATGGAAAACTGGGCTGAGTGGGAAGGGAAGGACCCAAGGTATACATCCTCAGGGTCCACCAGAGTCCAGGTAAAGCCTGGGGCAAAGACTTGAGGAACTGGCTCCACCACTAACAGGCTGAAGCTTTCCCTGAACCTGCAGGAAGTCTCAGTCAGCATTCTGCCTGACTTCAAGTAGTCTACTCCCACAAATAATCCAGATGACCAAGAAATGCCATTCTGTCACCCGACCACGGCAGATAGGCCAAGACCCCAGCACGGGAATTGTGCAGGAAGATGGTGTGAAAACACAAACCCAAACCAAAAGAACCCCACGTGGATAGCCAGAGGGATCTTTCCTGACCAGCCCCTGCTGCAACCAACCCCTGGCTTAAGTTACTCCCTGAGTCGTCCCCCCCCCCCCCCCTTAAATTACTAAGACCTTAGCCAAGGAGGACACTAGAGCCTGAACCTTGGGGGCCCAAAGGGACAATATTGACAAAAACTTAAGAACTCTGCAGGGGGCAGAGTGCAATTTGTGTCTGTTGTAGGAAAGCAGGACAAGGAGAGGGAGGGGCCGGGACAAGGAGAGGGAGGGGCCGGGACAAGGGGAGGGAGGGGCCTGGAAAAGGAGAGGGAGGGGCCTGGATAAGGAGAGGAAGGGGCCGGGACAAGGGGAGGGAGGGGCCTGGAAAAGGAGAGGGAGGGGCCTGGATAAGGAGAGGAAGGGGCCTGGACAAGGGAGGAGGAGCAGAGCCAAGAGCAGGACAGCAGGCCAAATACCGTCAGACCAAGACAGGCCTCCCAGAGGTAGGGCACCAGGATGGAGAAGGTAGAGAGAGGAGAGGCTACCCAGTTCCTACAGAACACAAATTTCTCTCACTCTCCTGAGGCCAGTGTTAGCAAAATGTGGTAAGGATGGGACCTGAGAGGACACTGGGAGCAAGAGAATGGGCTTCCTGAAAGGGAGGGGTTAGCCCAAAGTTTAGAACTAAATGTCAGATCCAGGAGGAGGGCACCTGTTAGGTTGGGGGAGGGAGCCTAGTAGGGCTGAGAGTGAAGGCGCTGGAGCAAGACCTCAGAGCGGAACAGGAGCTTGGGACTGAAAGCCAGTCTCCATTTACATATTTTTAAAATTTATTTTTATTATGTGTGTGCACGTGTTGTATTAGGGTCATGGGGCACCTGTGGAGGTCAGAAACAATTCTTCCTTCCACCACATGGGGCCCGGGATCAAGCTGTCAAGCTAGGTGGAAGGTGTCTTTACCCACTGAGCTGTCTCACTGGAAATACCATTGTTCCTCACTATGTAGATGCATTCATGATGAAAGGGTCAATACGCACCTGCCAGGTGTGGTGGCACATGCATTTAATACCAACACTTAGGAGGTAGAAGTATATACATTTCCATGAGTTCCAGAACAGCCAGGCTACATAATGAGACCTGTTTCACAAAACAAACACTCAATAATCCAATAGTCAGAAAGATCAGCAAGAAGACTGCCCAGGCTACAGACGGAGTGCCAGGCCAGTCTGGGCAACTTAGTTAGAACCCGTCTTAAAGTGGAAACTTAAGGGTTCTTTGGAAAGTCAGTTGTGTTGGACGGTGTTTTGCTGGGCCAAACACATGAAGGAGTGTTTTCCTGAAGTAGACACGGGTAAAAGGATGTTTTGCTAACTCAAGCATGTGAAAGACCCACGATGAAGGATTCTTTGCTAATGACACATATACACTGGTCCGCCTTACGTGCATTGTTGAGTTCCATCTGTCAGGACTCCATAGAGAGAAACGCACTAAAAAACTTCTGGTGGTTGTTGAGGCTTCTCGCTGCTTCTGTGGACTCGGGCTGATTGGCAGAGTGATGTCAACTGAGAAAGACTCACATGGAGTTTTGTTTTGTTTTGTTTTGTTTTTGTTTTTTTCGAGACAGGGTTTCTCTGTGTAGTCCTGGCTGTCCTGGAACTCACTTTGTAGACCAGGCTGGCCTCGAACTCAGAAATCCACCTGCCTCTGCCTCCCAAGTGCTGGGATTAAAGGCGTGAGCCAACACCGCCCGGCTCACATGGAGTTTTGCTAAGTCAGACTCATGGGCTGAGGCAAGACTGGTGGAGGACACATGTGAAGTTTGGCGGGAGTAGAAACAGTACTAACCAGACACTGACGGAGGTGAGGCTTGGCTTGCTTGCATAGCTAAAAGCTTCTTGAACTTGCATCTTCGATGATCTTTGCTTTGATGAGAGAGACATAGCAGAGAACTTCTCCTGGCAGCCCTGCTGGCCTTGGTACTTCCTGCTGGGGACTAGTTGTCTCTGATAGGTTGTACCACTGCTGCTGACTGGTGTTTGCTCCCCCGACTACCGAACTGGTCTGCTGGTGTATCCATGAAGTATTTGTGAGTGGATCGAGCTGCCGCTGTTGACCCGTGAACTGCTGGTTTCCTGACAACGCAGATGGGATTTGCTCCAAAGAACCATTTCTGAACAGGTCCACTTCTCCTGTATCCTTTCTTTTCCACTACCTCTGGTGGGCTGTGGGCTAGAAGGGAGGTTAAAGCATTTGATAACAATCATTAAATATAGGATTTGAAAAAAAATTAAAGTTATACCTGTCTCAAAATTCAAACCAGCTAGGGCTGAGGTTGTAGCTGAGTTGTCAAGAATGCACAAAAATCTGTGTTCAGTCTCCAGTACCTCATAAATAAAACCAGACATGGTGGCGAACAGAAATCCTCACCAGGTCCACAGTGAGACCCTGGCTGAGAAAAAGCAAGCAATAATAAAATAAATAAATAAATAAATAAATAAATAAATAAATAAATATAGGAGGGGGACTTGTGTTGCATATGTACAATCTAGTACTCAGAGATGACACAACTTTATGCTAGCCTGGTCTACATAGTGAGGTCCAGGATAGCCAGGGCTAAATACAGAAATCCTGTTTGAAGAAAAATTAAATTTGGGTGTTTTTCTGTTGTTCTTTTGAAACAGGGCTTTGTGTAGCCAGACTGCCTTTGATCTAGCTTGCTGTGAGGTGAGGATAACCTTGAATTTCTCATCCTCTTGCTTCCCAAGGCCTTCGCCATCCGGCCTCGGTTTCTGGGTTCTGTTCTTTGTTGTGTACTTTTGTGTGTGTGTGTGTAGGATTATTATTTGAGCACAGTGTCTCACTCATGATTGGCATCCTCAGCCCCCAAATTTAAATTAAATTAAATGGAGGGAATCCAGGCACTTGGGAGGTTAAAGCAGGAGAATCCTGAGTTGGATGTCAGCCAGAGTTCCAGGCAAGGCCCTAACAAGCTGAAGGCCTCACACAGATAGAACCTATCTAGATAGGTTGCCCAGCTAGCCTGAAGGTCTGGGCTCAAGCACTCCTCCTACCTCAACCTCCTGAGTGGCATGATCACAGACATAAACACATACCAGCCCAAATGGCACAGTGCTAATTGACTTCTTTCTTGTTTGTTTTGTTTTGATTTTCGAGACAGGGTTTCTCTGTGTAGCCCTGGCTGTCCTGAAATTCACTCTGTAGACCAGGCTGACCTTGAACTCAGAAATCTGCCTGCCTCTGCCTCCCAAGTGCTGGGATTAAAGGCGTGCGCCACCACTGCCTGGCATTAATTGACTTCTTATAATAATGGTTTTATAATATCATGTGATATGGAGAAAAGGAAGATAATTCTGTCTTTCTTCTACTGTTTGTAACTGCATTTGTTGTATAACTATGTTCCTAGTAGAAGAAAACTTTAGCTTTTTTATTGTATAAGAACTTAAGTCCTAGGGCTGGAGAGATGGCTCAGTAGTTAGGTGCACTGACTGCTCTTCCAGAGAATCCAGTTCTCATTCTTAGAACCCACATGTCAGCCCACAGAGGTCGCAGGTCTTAAGAGGCACAGAAGCAGAACACCACAGGGATATAGCTCAGCAGTCAGAGGAGCTCACTCCCAGCACCACATGCAGTGGCTGCCTGTGACTCCAGCTCTGGGGAAATCAGATTTCTTTTTCCGACCTCCATGGTCATCGTATTCTCATGTGCAAACCCATACTCTAACACATTGTGTGTGTGTGTGTGTGTGTGTGTGTGTGTGTGTGTGTGTGTGTGTGTGTGTTTGTGTGTGTGTTTAACAAAGTTAGGCATGGTGGTGCATGCTTTTAATCCCAGCACTCATGAGACAGAGGCAGGTGGATCTCTTTGAGTTCGAGGCCAGCCTGGTCTACAGAGTGAGTTTGACAGCTAGAGTGACACAGTGAGACCCTCTCTTAAATTAAGTACAGTTGTTTTCTCTAAATCCTCTTCCTTTTTTGAAGGTTTATTTATTTTGTGTGTCTGCATGTTTCTCTGTGTACCATGTGCATGCAGTGCTCACAGAGACCAGAGGAGAGCAGATCCCCCTAGAACTGCTATCTATGGGCACTAGGAGTTGAACCTGGGCCCTCTGGATGAGCAGCCATTGCTCTTGTCCACTGAGCCATCTCTCCAGCCCTCTCTAAATCTTAATTATACTTTTAACATTTACTTAATTTATTTACTTATTGAAGAGGCATTCACTCACCACTGTGGAAGGTTGGGGGTGGGTGGAGCATGGAGGTCAGAGGACAACTTGGGGGCGGCAGTCTTCTGGTTCTGCCATATGGGTGTCATGGACCAAACACCAACCATCAAGCTTGGCGGCAGCAGGTACTTTCACCCTTTGAGCCATCTCAACAGCCCCCAAGTCCCCTTCAATGCTGAGGATAGAACCCAGAGCCTTCTATGTGCAAGGCAAGCACTCTACCACAGAGCTACACCCAGAGCAGTAAAACTGCCTATTCCTAAATTAAATGCACACTCTTCCACTGCAGTACTTAATCTGTGCCTGGGAGCCAGACAGCACCAAGGAAAGAGCCTTCAGCACCCACACCCAAGTCTGACCACACCCCTGCAACACTGTCTCAAAAAGAAAAAAGAAAAAATGCTAGCATGCAGGAGTGCCTGGATTCTACCCCAGGGTAAGGTGGAATACTAGGTAAGCGGCTAAACTCAACCACAGGAAAGCTAAACCACATGTACTTGGCCAGCAGGGTATCACAGCTTTAAGAAGCAGGTAAGTGGAATTCCACATGGGACGGAGACAAGAACCTTACATAAGTCACGAATCTCCATCCTGAAGGCTGGCCTGCTGTGGCTCCTCCTCCATCCACCCCACCTGATCTCTAAGCTCTTCCTTAGTCTCTAGAAGAGTTCCAGGTAGGATCCCAGACCTCTTCATGTGAGGTGACTGCCTGTGGCAGCTGGTCCCTCTGCCACTCCCATAACAAGGACAGCAGCCAATGATTCTCTTCCAATCAAAGTGGATTCCTGTGACATTCACTGCACCTCTGAGACCAGTGAGTACCCTAAGAACACAGAAGCGGCACAGAAGCAGAGCCTCCTCCCCATGAGCATCTCTGACCTTCTGACCTGCAGTTCTTTGCTATAAAGCAGAGCAGAGAGGAAGATGAACCAGCCAGTCTCCTGCCTCACTCCAGAACCTCTCCAGAGGTCAGGACCCCAAGCTCATTATCAGGAAGGCTCTCTCCTTCCAGGGATGGATGCAGTCTCTCTGCTTATTTGTGTTTGGTTGTTTGGAGACAGGGTCTCATGCTCTACAGCAGTGGTTCTCAATCTGGGGGTTGTGACCTCTTTGGGGGGGGTCACATATCAGATATTGTGTATATCTGGTATTTACATTATGATTCATAACAGTAGCAAAATTACAGTTGTGAAACAGAAACAAAAATAATGTTATGGTTGGGGGTCACCACAGCATGAGGAACTGTATTAAAGGGCCACAGCGTTAGGAAGGGTGAAAGGCACTGCTCTAGAGCTAAGGCTGACCTTGAACTCATGATGCTCCTGCCTTTACCTCTGGAGTGCTGGGATTACTGACATGCTTCAACACACAGGCCTCAGAGAGCTGTCAAAGAAACCTCCAAATCAGTGGGTTCCTTTTTCTTTTTTTCGTTTTATGAAAGAGCTGAGTATTGAGGCTTTCTCTTTTGAGACAAGGTCTCGCAATGTACCTTTGACTGGCCTGGAACTCACTTTGTAGACCAGGATGGCCTTGAGCTCACAAAGATCCACTTGCCTCTGTCTCCAAGTGCTGAGATTAAAATTGCCACCACACCCAGCACAGTTTCTTACTTACTATGTGGGGAGACAGGGGAAAGGCTTCTTGCCACAGTAATAGTGTGTCTCCATACTGCTGTGTTTCAAGTTCACATTTGCTAGAGAAGAATGACTGGAACTAGAGGAGAGCCAGGTGTGGCAGAGCACACAGATTCAGAAAGCTGAAGTACAAGAACACTAAGCACAAGGATTCCAGATGAAACAGGACAACATAGCAAAACTCCCACATCTCAAAAAAAAAAAAAAAAAAAAAAAATGGAGAGAAATAAATTTACGATCAGGTATGGTGATTCACATGTGGGAATCTGAAGCAAGAATATCCCCTTCAGCTTGGGAGTTTGAGGCCAGCCTGAACAACAGAGAGACTTTGTCATAAACCAAACACCAGTCAGGAAAAGTTTTCCTTCAAAATGATCAACACGTCTGGCCAAAGCCCCTTCTAGCCTGAATATTATAGCTGAAAATAAACTCATGACAGATCTCTCTGGCTCGGAACACACCGATGTACACCATTGTATGGTTCCCTTGTTATCAATAACCATCCAGAGCCCAGGAAGGGAACCTACGTGCTTGACTTTTCCAGAACAGCAGTGTGAAGAATAGTCTCACACAAGCTTTCCCTTCGTGTGCAGCTGCTTTGAAAACATTAACCCAGGAGTGGAAATGCCTGGTGTAAAGATGCACACATCTTAAACTGTATTTATAGAGAGGACGGACCTGGCGACTGTCAAATTCACGGTATATTTAGGCTAGGGAATTTGTTTATGTGAAATCCTGACACAGAGCCAGCCCCCCTCACCCCAACCCTGGATCCTTCCAAGAGGGTCAGGGAGGCTCCAGACTTGTCACTCAGCATTCAGTTTGCTCTGCTCCTGGTCATAGAGAGAAACACATCACTCATCTGAGCAGACTGGGGTTCACTGGCTTAGCAAGCTATCACTGGTGGAATCTGTGGAGAGTTCTGTGGGCTTGTGACTGCACACCAGAGGCTCCTGTCCCAAAGAAAAGATATGGCTCTCAGACCTGCTGCACGTGCCTAGCAGCTAAGAACCAGGTCACATCTCCAGATTCACCAGGTTGTCCCTCTATTTTCCCTCCATGTCACACCTATATGAAGGTCCCTGCCTTTTGCCAAGACCTAATTGGATTTTACCTTTCTTATCTAAGATTTCCCATCTCCTTCATTCTTTCAAAGGTCTATGGGTGGAATATGACTTGGCCAAGAAATTGCTTGTGACCAACTCTCTGAGCCTTGGTTTCTTCATCGGTAAAAAGGAGGGTTCCGTGCAACGTTTTAAATTTTGGATGGCCGTCTTGGTTTAAAGGATTTTTTAGGCAAGTCTGGCTTCTATGAAACCCACCTTAAGAGGCTTTAAATCAGCATCCTGACTGGCTTAGGGCTTTCTGGGAGGAAGACTTAACTTTTGTTCGCAGTTTTTGTGACTACAGTGCAATGAAAAACCAAAGCTGAGCCTGATGTAGCAACTTGTCTCTGTCACTTAGATAGCTGAAGCAGGTGTGCCACTCTTAAGTCTGACTTGAAGACTCGAACTCAATGGGAAAATAATGACTATAAAATAACAGCATTTAAAATACAATAATCAAGGAAGACTGTTCCAATGCTGTTGGTACTGGCACCTGGGTCTCAGGTTTCTGGGCCTGTATGATCACAAACCCAGAAAAAGGCCTCTGTTAGCTGGAGTTAGGCTATGCCACACTAATGCAGAGAGCAAGTGACAGTCAGGGAACTTGGAGGCAAGGGAAACCTGAGGAAAAAATGACACTCGCCTGGACAGCTGGAAGCGCCTAGATTCACCCTCTCCATCTGGGGCTAGCCAGCAAGGGAAAGGCTCGGGCTCTATCATCAGACCCACCTGGGCCAAAGGACACTGTCACACGAGGTAAGTCAGGGACCAGCGAGTAACTGCGGCCACCTCCAAATTGGGACACGGTGCCTGCCTTACCCACGCTCCTGGAGCGCAGCCTGTACTCACCCCTGGCCGACCCTCTGCGATAGGCTTGGGATTTTATCCAAAGTGGCCTTCGCCGCGACCCACAACTGGTCCCTGAGCACGTGGGAGTTAGTCTCCGTACCTACTGAGCCTCAGTTTCCCCATCTCCACAAGGATAAGCTCCCAGAGGAAGAGACAAACTTACAAAGGTACGGGGACTGGCACCCTTTGTGCCCGGCAGTGCCCCCACCACCATGGAGGAGCACACAGTAGGCGCTCCGGAAACACTCTCCGAAAGGAGGAGCGGGCCACTTCCTGCCCTGGAGCTGACTCCGGGAGCCTTGGTCCCACCGCTCCACCCCGGCCCAGGCCATGTGGCATTCCTAAGGTGGGTGGGCGCAGGAAGGAGGTGCCGCGGGCCCGCCCCCTCCGGCGCGTGGGCGGGGCGAAGCCCCCTGGCTCTGCGGGCCCGCCCCCGAGGGTGGGCGTAGCTGGCCACGCTCCGCACAAAGTTTGTTTCTGCCTCGGGGCGGTGGGGGAGGGTGCGGCGGGCGCGCTGGGAGGAGAGGGGATCTGACGTCAGGTCGCGAGGTGCTTTCCAGCCGCGAGCTGTCAGGCGGGTGTCAGACCCGGCAGGTACGCGGCGCGTTCCCCCGGCGCCCCCCTCCCGCTCCGGCCGGGTCGTCCGGCACCCCACCGAGGCCGCGTGGGCCGGAAAGCCTCCGGGGAAGGTGAGTGCGGGGCGTCGGAGGGCTGGGGACGCGGGAGGAGGCGCGCGGACAACTTGGAAAGTTTCTTGGGGCGGCGGGGCGGGGGAGGGGGCGTCGTCCCGGCGCGTGCGACAGTGGGTGTGTGAACCCGGGGGTGTGTGTGAGTCGGGACTGCGGAACGCTGGCGCGGAATGTCGTGGGGGGAGCCTGTTCGGGGTCTTTGAGGGAGGGGGTCGGCTCCCAAAGATCCCGAAGATCCTCTGGGAGAGGGCGGCCGGTGCCCTGCAGCGGGGTGAGCGCGCGGGGAGCGGGTTTGTTTGGTTTCAAAAGTGCACGTTGCTAACCGCCGGCAGCCCCCCCCCTCCCGCACGGCGGCGGAGCGGGACCGGGGGCCGCCGAGTGACAGCTGGAGGTGGGGGCCGCGGGCGGGGCTCCGACGGAGAGGGCTTGGGAGCCCGCGCGAGTTCCCCTTTCCTTTGGAACAAAGGAAAGTCTGTCTCGGAGGCATCTGTCACTCCCGGGAGGGCCAAGGCTGTGGGGCGCGTGGGGCTGGCGACGCGGAGAAAGTTTGTGCGCGCCGGGACCCCGGGGCCAGGCGAAGGGCAACCGGGCGTCTTTCGGGGGCTGTGCGCGCCCCCGATGCAGGGGGGCGGCCAATATGGAGTCTGGGCGCAGAGTTGGGGGGGCGGCGCGGAGGTTGGAGCCCAGCCCCCTCTTTTCCCCTCCCCCTCCGGGCCGAGTTCGGAGCACAAAGCCGAGCGCGCACGCTCTGGCGGCCCCGCGCCCCAAGAGTCAGCCTGCGCGGAGTACCAGGGAAGGGGTTGGGAACTAAACTTTTTCCTGTCCCAAAATGGACACGTGAGTTTTCTTTCTTGCAGAGTTCTCCCCACCCCCCCCCCCCAAGCGCCGGGTGGCGGGCCGGCAGGGGAGCTGTTGCACGCACCGTGACTCTGGTGGGGGACAGTTGAGTGAGGGTGCCCTGAGCGCCAGCGGATTCGTCGGCGCCCCGTGAGCCATGTGCTCCGCTGCGTCTGGGCCGCGGGGGAGGCTGCGCGCTTTGTGTGAACTGCTGGGAACTCCAGCCTCAGTGTGCGGCCCGGGGGAGAGTATCTGGAGCTGGACGAGTTGTCAGAAAGTTCCTGTGGGAGTGGCCGCAGATGGTGGTGTGGGAGTGTGTAGGAGATTGATGGGGTGCAGTGTCCAAGGGGTGCCTCCAATAATCCAGTTAATGTAAAAACTGATGGATGGATGGTGTGGTGACGTGCGTGCTCCTGGGTCGGAGAGATCGTGGGTGGGCAGGTCACTTGGAGTTCGTGGGTGGGCGGGTGCAGGAGTTGGGTTAGTTTCGAGAGTCTTGGTCGTTGGTCCTAGGTATGGGGTGTAAAGCTGTATGTGTTTGTAAAACTCTGGGAACTTGTGGGGTGTGAGCAGTGGGTCGGGTCAGTTATCTGAGCAGTGTTCAATTTGCATGAGGGATATTGAGGTATCAGTGGTGTGTGTGTATAAGTGTGTGTAACCCTGCAGACAGCCCTAGGGTGCAGGACCCAGAGGTGGCAAAAGTTCCCGCTGAGGGGTGCTCTTCTGCCCCCACACCAGGAACTCTGAAGGCTGGCTTCTGGCAGGCAGCCAGAGTGGAATTCGGAAAGATAACCTTGAGTAAACTTCTCACCCACTACCAGGACTGCCTCCCTGAGCTGGCACTACAGCTGTCTCGGCGACCGAAATGTCTGCCCTCAGAATGCATCCTATTTGTGTTCCCATGAGTAAACAGAGCCTCTGAGCAGTGCCGGCTTCACCTCCAGGTGGCCTGGCTGAAGGTAGACCCTTCCCTCGAAAGTCTGGCTTAGCCAGCCCAGAGATCTGGGCTCAGACCCAAGTCGAGGAAACAAAACCTGGGAGATGCCAGAGTCTTTTGGCTAGGCCTGCCGGGGAGCTGTTAAAAGGCAGAGAAGGGAGGAGCCTTGAGATTCTGGCCCAGCCTTGGCCTAGAACTTGTGCTATTAAAATGTAAATTTCTTTTGCTTTTGTGAACAGGAACTTTGTCTGCTGGAGGGGCAGCTGATACGAGTTATCTAGGCAGAAACCTTCCTTCATGGACCAGGGGAGGAGGAGGGCTTCTAACTCTGAAAGGAGGACATTTAACTAGGATCACACAGCCCAGTGGAAGTTAAAGTAGGGACCAGAGCCACACTTGATTGGTCAGGATTCTGAGATTAAGTCTGGGACCAGGTCAGAGGCCGGACCACGGAAGAAGGTCTAAGAAGCAACCGCAGGAATGACTCACTACCCACCGCACGGTGTTAGCAGACCCGCCTCTGGGCCTTGGAGGGAAAATTACCGGATACCAAATCCTGCTGTATAATGAATCTTAAGTGGGAATTTAAAAAAAAAAATTATGTGTATGGATTTTTATCCACGCCTCAGAGCTCAAGGGCATCTAATCCCCTGGAACTGGATTTTTGGGTGGTTGTGTGCCTTCATGTGGGTGTGGGGAATGGAACCCACCTAAATGCTGAGCTACCTCTTCCAGCCCCAGAAATTCACTTTTAAAATAAGCAGGCATGGGGACCTGGGGGAGAGGAAGACTGGAGAAATGGCTCAGTGGTTTAAGAGCACTTGTTGCTCTGACAGGGAGCCTGGGTTGAGAATCCGGCACAGACATGGGCTCACAACAATCTAACTCCAGTTCTGGAGGATCTGCCACCTCCTGTCTTAGCAGGACTCTGCATATGTGATACTAAGACATACATTAGGCAGAACATCTACACACATAAAATGAGTAAAATCTTGGACGGGAGAGAAGGGATTTGTGGGAGGGGGTCAAAGAATACTATATATATAAAATATTAAATCAAACAGGCTAAACGCCTCCTATCCTCCCCACCCCTAACTAACTGCTGAACTGCTCTGTAGAGCAGCCTGTTGCAGACACCTCTTCACACATGGAAGCACACAACAGTGGCCTTTAATAACTGGCCTCCTCACTGAGCGTGTGCCCAAGGTCCGTCCATGTTGTAGCAAGCATCAGAAGTGCACTCTGTTTGTTTTACGTGTATGAATGTTTTGCACGTATGTGTACACATCACATGGATGTCCATGGAGGGCACGAGAAGGCATTGGATTCCCTGGAACTGGAGTTAGAGGTGGCTGTGAGCTGCCATGTGAGTGCTGGGAACAGAGCCAGGTCTCCTGGAAGAGCAGCCAGTGCTCATAACCACTGAGCCATCTCTCCAGGCTCACTGTTACTTCTTTTTATGGCCAAATAGCTCGTTTGTTCGGCCATCTGTTGAAGACCTCTTGAGAGTTTCCACCTTTTGGCTCCTGTGAGCATTGGTGCACCGGCTTCTTTGTGGGACCAGGTGTGCATTTCTCTTGAGTAGCTAGCTGGTAGCGAGACTGCAAGTTTCCCCTTTTGTGAGTTTTCAAAAGAGTTAATTGAGGTGATAGATGCAAAGTCTCCAGGACAGCCTGGAAACCAGGATTCAAGTTGGGCATTGGCACTGGGGAGGCAGAAGCAGAAAGGTCTGCCTGGGCTACTGTGTAGTGAGACTGTCTCAGAACCACAGGAGGACGCTGTAGTCTTTTCTAGTCATATTCTGTTTTTAAAAGAGGTGCCACCCACGTCTCAGTGGTCCCTCTCTGTTCCATGAATCAGTGGCATTTAAGATTTATCCAGCTTGCTCAGGCTGTGGTACTACTGTCCAGGATTTGAGACTATGACCCTCTGCTTGTGAAGGTGAACTCATTAGGAGACTAAGGAAGGAGGGACAGGCACTAAGTGGTAATGTTATCCCCATCCCCTTTGTCACTTGCCCCAGGCTCCCCAGAGGTCCAGCTTAGCCCCTAAGCACCATGTCGGACAGCGATCTAGGCGAGGATGAAGGTCTCCTGTCACTGACCGGCAAGAGGAAGCGCAGGGGGAACCTGCCCAAGGAGTCAGTGAAGATCCTCCGGGACTGGCTGTATCTGCACCGCTACAACGCCTACCCCTCAGAGCAGGAGAAGCTAAGTCTCTCGGGACAGACCAACCTCTCGGTGCTGCAGGTAAGAAGGGACCAGGCACCAGTCTCCAGCTCTGTTCCCGGTGCCCTGTGGTCTTGGCCTGTCTTAATCCCTGCGGGGATAAGGTGAGAAGGCCACCCCTGACCCCAAGGGAAAGTGAGGTCGCTGAGGTTTTGGCCCTTGTTCTGGGATGAGGGTTATTGTTGACCTTGAAGGTGAGAAGGCACAGGAGCAGAGGTGCTGGGGTGCAGCCCATGGCACTGTTGGCACAGGACTTGCTTTAAAATGAGTTGACTAGACTGAGAAGATGACCGGGGATTAAAGAGCACGTCCTTCTCTTCCTGTGTGGGTCCATGTTCAGTCCTCTGCACGTCAGGTAGCCCTAACCTTCCGTAACCCAGCTCTGAGGGCTTCTCACCTCTGCAAGTGCACATATGCCCGTGATTTTTTTTTTTTTTTTTTTTTTAATTTCTTAATGTAAAAGAGAAGGTCTTGTAACGATGGAGCTGGAGGTAGACAAGCTGGTACACGCCTGTGATCCCAGCCCTCAGAAGGAAGAGGAGGAGGCTAGTTATACATTCCTCTCCTGTGCCTGGTGGAACTGTTAGGAGGAACGCATTTTAAACTGGATATAAAAGGACCTTTGTGAACCACACTGAGGGGCACACTCGAGACGTTTGTACTAGAGGTTGTGTCTCTTTTCAGTTGTCCTGCCGACCAGCAGATGGGTTTTCTGTTTGCATAATGCTGACACCCCCTACCCCAGTGCTCTGGGTCTGGGTTGGCTCTCAGTTCCCTAGTTTATAAAGTAGGCCCTTGGCCTAGACCAGAGTCCTGCCCCAGTCTTGCTGCCCTCACTGTTTCTTTCTTGAGCCAGCAGGCCTCCTTTTGCTTCTCTCCTCTGGCCTGTCTACCATTTCCCCAACGCACAAACTGGCTCCTTCCCGGCACCTCACCTAATCCTGCTACTTCCCCGGCTTCCCACCTCCGTTCCTCCTTCCAAGGCAAGGCAAGTGGTCGGCCTGTAACAATCCTGTGACCTAGCTCTATACCCTAGACAGTGGTTAACCCAAGTCTGTCTTGAGACAGGGTCTAGACTCAAGTTCTAGGACCTGATTGTTATCCTAACTTGTTCATGAGGACTCTGGACCTCAGCCAGTCTGCTTGCTGTCGCTCTGAGCCTCGTTTCCTCATCTGACAATGGAAAGAAGCATTCTCAAGAATTCAAACACCATTTGGGCTGCTCGTCTTCTCTGTTCGTGTCCTCCAGGAGCTCATCACATTTAATTCCTGTGCCCAGCTCCTGCTACTAGGATACTTTCAAGGAACATCTATCTACCCTGGGGTTGTGGGGTACAGATTGATGAATACTAAGACAAACCAATAGAAACAAAAGGCCTAGAGTTTGAGACCAGAACTGCACAGACAGCCTTCACTGGTCCCCCTGCCTCCAGCCTTTATCTTTCAGTCACAGATATATAGAACAGATCATGTGACACACACTCCAGGGACTCCACTGTCCTCTGATGGGGTCCAGACTTCAGAGCACCCCAGCTTCCTTTGCAGTCCTTCCTGGGACTGGCTGTTGGTTATGAATATCCGGGATCAGTCTCATCAAGCACTTGTCTTTTGCAAACCCTCTAGCCTGCTTCCTGTTTGGAGCCATTGCAGTATATCCCTATGGCACCTCACACCTGTCCTGTCAAGCCACTTGTCACGTTATTGAAATTGCTTCTTGTCAGGGACAGTTTCTCAAAGCTGAGAACTGGACTGACCCTTTTCTAAAAATTGGAGACTGGGCTGAGTGGTCAGGCACTGACTGGCCTTGCACACCAAGGATCAGGGTTCCCTAGCACTGCACCAAAGCGATGTTCCGTGGCCCTGACTCCCCTCTAGATGCTAACACTTTAATAATTTTTATTATCTTGTAGTAAATGTGTAGTACAAACATAAAACTGAGTTTAAAACGTTGTATTTTTGCTCTCATATCCAGCTATAAGACCAGTTTTCCATAGTAAATAAATTGACTGTAGTGTATTTTGCCACCTACTCCAGATGTGTAGTGGGGCATGACGCACCTACTTGTACAGGCCAGAGTGAAAAGAGAAAGTCAAAATATCCTTGCAGAGACCCATGAGGCTTACAGACCATAGCTTTACTTTAGCATCCACGTATAGGGCAGGGGTCAGCCACTGGAGTGCAGGGAATTAGAGACAGTGGAAACCCTCTGGCACTCCCAAAAGGGTACCTCAGCAGTGTGCCTCTCTTGAAGATTCTTCAGGTACCTCAAGTGTCTGAGTGGAAACTGACAGCTCCAGCGGGCCCTGCCCTTTCTCACGCTCCTGTACACATTTCCCTTCAGTGTTGTGGAATATGAGGGGGTTGGGTTGTTTCTTGACATAAGGTCTTGCTATGGAGCCTGGATGACTTTGTCTCATTAAGACATCTAGCTGCCTGCACCTCCCAGTGCTGGGCCTAAAAGTACCACAGTGGGGGGGCGGGAGCGGGAATTACAACCTTTTTTTAAAATCTGTTTTGTTGTTGTTTTGGTTTTGTTTAGTGGGGTTTTGGGGGAGGGTTTTTTGTTTGTTTGCTTTTGGAGGCAGGTCATCCTGACCTGACAGTCTTGGAACTCTCTGTGGACCAGACTAGCCTCTGGCCTGCATTGCACAAAGATCCACCTGCCTCTGCTTCCAGAGTGCTGGGATTAAAGGTGTATGCCACCATGCCCGGCTGGAATGCAACTAGTTGATTCCATGCTTTTCCCTGTCACCACTGACATCACCTGTCACTCCAGGACATCAGTTGCCTGTTTACAAGTAGGTCTCCTCTGACCCACATCCCTGCAGTGTGCTCTGATTACCTTATTCCTTACTCTGACCAGGGAACCCCAACCTCTAGAGGAGTCAGCTGCTTCCACAGGACCTGGGCATTTGTACTGGCCCAGCATTAGGACCTTTAGCTGGCTGCATTTAAGTGGCACAGGGTTCTCTGAGTGTGGGGAGCAGAGCCCTTAGTTTTGGGTGTGTTTTTTTTTTTTTTTTTTTTAATCCGCCAGGGAAGGGATAAGTAATTGCAACTGCAGAAACTGAATTGTGTTGGAAATGTCCGAGGTTTTGTCTGTATTTAGTTTCAAATTCTCCTTTGCTCCTAAGGACATTCCAAGGTCTTCACACCAAGCCACACTCCTGCCCCAAAGGAAGAACAGTAAATGAACTAGCTACTGGCTCAACAGGTATCTGCATTATGCCAAGCTGGTTTCTTCTCCCTGGGGCACCTCTTTTGATTGTGTCTTTTTTTACTTGCCCTGGAGCCATGTCATTAGCAAGTCAGTGAGTCATGTAAGTAAATGGTTTGCCAGGTTTTGTTCAGAGCAGGGCAATTGGGAGAGTAAGACCCCCCCCTCCCCACTCCCCTTCCCCCCCAAAAAACCCCAACAAAATGGTGTTGTGGAGGATTGTCAAGGTCCTTGGGACAGTTAAAGCCTTAGTTATTGGTTGGAGTCTTCTGGTTTCCTGTTTCGGGAGCCTGGAGCGGTCTGAGTCCATTTCTTAGCTTCCCCAGCACCTGGGCTGCACAGGGAGAGCTCAGGACTGGGAGGGCTCAGGACTGGGAGGGCTCAGGACTGTGATGAAGGCAGTCCAAACTGCACCTCTATGTCTTTCCTGACATTCCTGACCCTACTGGCTGCATAGCTATTCCTCTGGTAAGGCCCTGGGGAAGAAAGGAACCTGTAAAGGCTGGGTAGGAGGAGTGGCCTGTCCCCCTGTGCAGGCAGTCACTGTATTTACATCCTGTCCTGTTGATTGGGCTTCCACAAGCAACACTTCACCTGTCCCTCAAGGCCCTCCTGTATATTTTTTGAGCTTCTTCTGTGTGACAGCCACTGGTAAAGAACTGTTGGTGCTCACCAGAGCAGGTTAAATAAAGCACTGTTCTGAGTCTGCCTAACAGCTCTCTAGAGCCCTTGTTTAAAAACATGCATTGCCAGGTGGCGGTAGCAGCTCATATCTGTGACTACAGGATTACCATGAGTTCAGGTCAGCCTGAGCTACGGAGACCCCGAGGCAAAAGACATCCAAAGTTTGGCATGGTGGTGCACACCTTTAATCTAACGCTCAGGAATAATTGGAGGCAGGTAGATGTTAAGTTCCCAGCCAGGGACACACAGTGAGATGAGACCGTAGTCTAAAAAAGGAAAAGCAAATAAATCTAACAACAAAAACATCTTCCCAACCCCACCTCATCCTACCTGCCTGAAATCCATAAAGCAGATAGAAAGTAGCTGTTTTAACAGATTTGTTTTTTTAAATCCCTCCAAGGATTGGGGATGAAGCTGAGTGATAGGGCATTTATCTAACGCACGAGGCCCTGGGTCAGTCCCCAGTACTGGGGCAGGGAACAGTGAGGCTCAGCTGTGAGGCTGGGCATGTACTTGGTTCACAGAGTACTTCCCTAATAGTCAGAGCCCTGCCATGAAGCCCCAGCACTGTGTCAGTCCAGGGGTCGCTCTCATCCCCCTCAGGTGTGCAGTTCTAGGGAAGAAGACAAAGCAGTAGTCTACCACACAGTCTGTGGAACAGGGTGAGTATGGAGGGTATCCTGGGCTAGGTGCCCACATAGCTGGTAGCTGGTATCCAGAAAGCCTTCTTGTTTTCTCCAAAGCTACATTCCTCTCAACTTCGCTAGACAAGTCACCAAGATGGTTGGTACCTGTTTCCTGCTCCCACCACCTCACAGCCAGAGGTAAAGGAGAGAAGGGGCATGGCTCCTATTCCAGGTGACCGAGGGAGGTAGGAAGCAGGTGGACAGGTGCTGCCCTTGGTGGGAGGAAGGGTCTAAAGCCTGCTCCCTTCTGCTGTCTGACCAAGGGTAGCCTTCACACCTGAACTCCTAGTGGCGGCCACTACCTCAGTAGAGGAGATTGTCAATAAAATCATGCCAGCAACTGATAAAGATGAACTGAGTAGGGCGGTCGGGAGCGGAGGTTTTGTGTTTGAGTGATGCTTTTAAGATTATGGGGATTACGTAACTGCCCTTGTGACAGGTGAGGGAAGGTGGAGACTCTAGCCAAAAGACCAGCTTGTGAAACCAGCTGTGTACCCCAAAGCAGTGTGACTTCAGGCACGTCTGGTCATCTCTGTGTTCCCTTTTGTAAGGGGACAAACTACCTGACACTGCCTACTACCTCCCAGACTTGTGTACAGACTTAACAGAATGTCTACAGAGTGGTTGCAAGACACCAGTGTCACTCCTGTTTCCAACCCAACCAGCAGTTCAGTCGTGTCCGTCGTCACCCCCCACCCCCCACCCTTTGTAAAGGACCCAGCTAGAGCTCCAGCCAGTGTCTGCCAGTGATTGCTTGTGTGCGAAAATGCTGAGGTGAAGAGAGAGAAAATCCCAGGGGCAGCCCTCTTGAAGCTGGATGGGAGAGGGGAAGAGGCACCACAGATGTCTCTGTCAGGTTAGCTTTCTGTCAGGTTAGCTTTCTGTCAGGTTAGCTTTCTGTCAGGTTAGCTTGACAGCTCTTCTGCAGGATTGGTTATAACTGCAGCTGGCTGCTACAGATCAGTCTTCATCACAACCGGTCTCTTTGGCTAGACATGGAGGAGCTCTCATGAGGAGACTATACCCAAGGGTTTGCTCAAGAAATGTACCAAGAAAGAAGCCAAGTACTAGTCAGGGGCAGAGATGGTACTTACTACAGCTTCTGATGTGTCTGATGAACTAGTAGGACAGAAGGGTGTGAAACATCCTAGGGTGTGAAACTTGTCAAACCACATGGTGTTCCCACCTAGTGGGATCAGCCCTGACTGAGAGCTCGCCATCCACCCTGGTCTCTTCCATGTTGAATTGTTTTGTTCTTGAACGTGGGGTTTTTACTGGGTTGCTTTCTCTGCCTAGGCTCCTGAGTAACAGACAACACACATTTGCAACTTGTCCATTCAGTAGTCCTTGTTTGAGGCAGGGTCTTTACTAAGTAGCCCAAATTGGCATCACGCTTGAAGTGATCTTCCTACCATGGCCTCCCAGTGCTGGAATTACCGGTGCGTACCATCCTAGCTGACTTCAGCCTCAGCCTTTCAGACAGACCATTAGCTCTGTCTCTGATGTTTAGTATTTCTTCTACTTAAGGAAGGGTTTGCTTTTTATTGCTCATAGTTGCAGAGGCCTGGTCTGTGATTGCTTGCTCATTGTTTCTGAGCTAGTGGCATAATAGTGTGCTGGACAGTTGGAGAGCTGCTCATGGCCAACAGGAAGCAGTTAGGGATCTCATAGGTTTATATACTGTTCCTTCCTGTTTCTGGGCATGTCCTGGTGGTCATTCACCTGTTTGTTTACTGCCATTGCAAAACCAGATGATGTCAGCACCTCAGGGCAGGGCATGTAACTGTTAAAAGGCAGCGCCCGTCCCCCACCCCCACCCCCCCAAACACCAGTATCTGGCCAGAAGCACAGCAGGCAAACAGTGATGAATAAGAAGCCCTGAAAGAAGAGAGTAGGGAAATGCTAGAGGCTCTAACTCAACTGTTTTAGGGACTCCATAAGCTGGGCTCAGGGTCCTGAGACAGATGTGGAGAGAAGTGATTATCTGGGTCCTGCCAGGTGAGATTCTGCCTACTGCCAGTCTGAGCTTTTAAGTGTGTTCACTGGGAATGCTGGAGATGGCTCATCCCATTTTACAGACAAAAGTTTGATGCACTGTGCTCAGTAAGTAGCGGCTGTTAGAGAGATCGGCACTGGAGATACAAAGCCTGTGCCTTGGCCCACCAGTGGGCAAGAAAGCATTCCAGGAAGAAGGGAATGTGTTATGTAGAAGGTGTAGTGTTCTTGGGAGGTTAAATTTGATTTGGGGATTTTGGGGGGATGGGGGAAGGTCAAGACAGGTTTCTCTGTATAACAGCTGTGGTGGTCCTGGAACTCACTTTGTAGACCAGGCTAGTCTCAAACTCATAAGAGATCCATCTGCTTCTACCTCCCAAGTGGTGGAATCAAAGGCTTGTGCCACCAACACTTGGCCTTTGTTTAGTCCCACCCCCACCCCACAGGGTTTCCACATCCGCAGCCTTTGCCTGTAGAGTGCCGAGACTAAAGACTATCTTTAAATCTATCAATCTCAAAGGACTGTTTTGTTGTTACTTTGTTTTGTATGAGCAGGGCCCAAAAGCAGCTGCACATGGTGACAGCAGAAAAGCAGGAAGGAATGGTATGGGTTGGAAAGGTAGACTGGGCAGGAGGGTCTTCGTGCTCTGGCTCCTGAATCTGGACTCAGACTAGAGGTAGTAGGAAACAGTCACTTTCTAGCCGGACACCAGCCATTGCACTTTGAGAACATTTACACTCGCAAAGAGGTCGGAAAGAGAGCTAAGAAGCCGGGAGTCAACTCATGCTAATCACTTGCCTAACATGAGCAAGACTGGGTGTAACCCTCAGCACTGCAAAGATAAATATGGACACATGGGGCACAGGGTGTTAGGTCTGTCCCCATCCTACAGGCTCTTAGAGCTTTGCAGCATGACACAGCATACAGAGAGGGTGACAGACCTCATAGCCCTGGTGTTGCTTGGAAGCAGTCTCTCCCTGGTAGCCCCTTTGGTGTCTCTGTGTGTCTCTGGTCTACAGCTGCTCTGCAGGCCTAGGAGTCAGGGACTCTAAGCATCCTTTTTGCCACACCCACCACCCACACGTAGTGGGCAGCCAGTTTCCTAAGCATCAAACGTTTTCCTCCCAGCACCTCCCTAAACGTAATCTGAACTACCATCTCTATCCCATCTCCCAATTCTCTACATAACTGGTCACTCCTTGGCTTAGAACCCTCCTGTGGGGCTGGTAAGATGACTTGAGGATCAATGAAGTGGTCCAGAGGGTAAAGGTGCTACCTGCCACAGAGGCTGGGACCCACAAGATGAAGAGAGAAGCAGCTCCCACAAGTCATTCTCTAACCTCTGCAGGCACATGATGCCTGCCTGCGTATACTTGTGTGTGCATGCGTATCGCTTGGGAGGCAGAAGCAGGCAGATCTCTATGAGTTGGTCAGCCTGATCCAGAGTGAGTTCCAGGACAGCCCAAGGATACACAGAGTCCCTATCTCAAAACAAACAAACAAACAAACAAACAAAAATATATAAAGCCAAGCATGGTGGCTTTAATCCCAGTAATCAGAAAGTTGAAACAAAGTTTGAGGCCACCTTGGTCTACATAGTGAATTCCAGAACTGCCAGAGCTATACAATGACACCCTGTCTCAAAAAATAAATAAAATAAAAACCAGTAACTTGTATGTAGCCTTGGCTTTCACAGAACTCATATTTAGACTAGGCTGGCCTTGAACTCAGGAAAACAGGTACGTTTGCCTCCTTCTCTTAGATTTCAGTTGAAAACGGTTTCCTCAAGTCTGCACCCTCAACACCATTGTCCCACCAATTCCACTGGCCACCATTTTGTCTGAGATGTTTGCTGTTGTGTCTTGGTGTCTGGAACACTATGAGCATTTTGTAGCTGTTTTGAATGGAGTTAACTGATAAATCTCTTTACACTCTTTCTAGATATGTAACTGGTTCATCAATGCCCGGCGTCGCCTTCTCCCTGACATGCTTCGGAAGGATGGCAAAGACCCTAATCAGTTCACCATCTCCCGTCGTGGGGGTAAGGCCTCAGATGTGGCTCTCCCCAGGGGCAGCAGCCCTTCCCTGCTGGCAGTGTCTGTTCCAGCCCCCACCAACATGCTCTCCTTGTCTGTGTGCTCCATGCCACTCCACTCAGGCCAAGGTGAAAAGCCAGCAGCGCCCTTCCCACAAGTGGAGCTGGAATCTCCCAAGGCCCTGGTGACCCCGGGTAGCACACTCACTCTGCTGACTAGGGCAGAGGCTGGAAGCCCCACAGGTGGACTCTTCAATACGCCACCACCCACACCCCCAGAGCAGGACAAGGACGACTTCAGCAGCTTCCAGTTGCTGGTGGAGGTGGCGCTGCAGAGGGCTGCTGAGATGGAGCTTCAGAAGCAGCAAGATCCAGCACCACCATTACTACACACTCCACTCCCTCTAGTGTCAGAAAATGCCAAGTAGGCACCTGCTCCCAGGCGGCTTGAGGTTCAGGCCAGCTGTCCCAGATTCCTGGTTCACTTCTCTTTCATACAGAGGGTTATCTGTGTACGGATCACTGCCAAGCCAGAGGTCCTCAGCAGAAAGATGCCAGCTGATGTCGCAACACTGCACTGTTATGGGACCTGTACTCTGCTGAGTACCATTCCTTCAAGCATCCTCTCCGAAGAGACCAAGGCACCATAGCCAGGCGTGGTGTTGCTGCTTCTCCAGAGAGCCCTGGGACACCTGCACTCCAGCCTGCTTTCCTAGGCAGGCTCAGGAAACCTGCCAAGTTCAGACTTGAGCTGGGTCCAAGCTGCCCCTAAGCTGTGCCTCTTTTGGTCGAGCCAGGTGTGCACATTCCAACCTATTCAAAGGACAAAGGAAAATGCCCAGCAGATGTCACAGAACCGACTCCAGTTGAATGTTTAGATTTTTGCGAAATTGTTTTATTTTCCTTTTGCTGTGGTTTGTGTTAATGGCAGTTGGTAGCCCAGAAGCACAAGTGTGGGGAGAGAGCACCTTATATGGTGGATGGAGCTTGCTAAGTAGGGTGGTCTATGGCTGCATAAGGATGATTGTATAAGGGACCAGATTCTCTGCAGTAGTGCTGAATGCAGACAAGAATGCTTGCTTAATTCTTGGTTTGGTTTACCCTATTATAAAAGACAGAAGGAAAATATCCACAGGTGGTGGGTTATTTGCACCAGACACAGAAGGGGATAAAGCCACAACCAAGTTCAAGCAAACCAGACAGCCATTTAGACACAGCCAGATGAGATGACAGATGAGAAAATCAGAGACACACTTGTTTCTATTGCATTTTGGGGTGGTTAAGCTAGAATGAAACAGTTTTGGTTTTTCCTCTGTTCTGGGTAACTCCCTCCTCTCCCCTCTTTGTAGCTTGTTTCAGATTTATTCTGGAGCTTGGTGAGAATGTCTAGTGCCAGCATCTGCTACTTGAGGAAGAGTGAGCCATCTGCTGGTCAGGAGGCCCTTCAGCCATGCCACTTGTTCACAAAGGCAGCTGGAACCTTCCTGAAGAAGAGAGGCTATTGCGGCTACAGACTGGCCTGGCCGCCTAGGAGCTGTGTCTGTTTCACCTCCCTTCAAGTTGGGATTGCAAGGGCCTGCCTAAATTTCCTGGGGAAACAGACCACACTTGGTCTTAATCTCTTTCCCTTCTCCCTGTTTACTTTGCTTAGTTCTCAGCAGCAATATACCCCATCTTTATATATCCTAAGAAACACTAATCCTAGGTTCTTATTAACCAAAATATGTGCGTTCTGAATAACCAGAAGATGTGAGGAGCCCTGACTGTAATTTCCTTAAGTTTACCAGGTTGTGAGCACAGATGGGGCTCTTGGATGTTGACTGACTTGGAGTGCCTGTCCCAGAGGAAGGCAGAAGACCACTCTGGCCTTTCAAGGGAGCCCCTGATACTTACCAGGCTTCCATACCTCTCCTGAGTGGCTTCGCCCCATCCACCCCTTGCTGTGCAAGTGGGAGTAAGAAACTCGATGTTTGTAGGGACTGCTTTCCTAGGCTCTGTCTAGTGCCTCCCTCTGGCTTCCTGGACTCCAGGAGACCCAGTAACCTCCCCTGTCACCTTGAGGCACTCCTGGGAAAGGAGTATGGCGGCTTCATTGAATTTGTGGTTTGCCCACTCCTACCCCACCTGTCTGAGATGACATGATTGCTGCAGGATGCTACGGTAGGGGGTGATGCTAGGATGAGGGATTTCCCCCAGTGCACTGAGCAGAGGAGGAGGGAGGGAGCCATGCTGCTGACATATTCTGGTATTCCCCCCTCCAAGAATAAAACAGGGCATCTGAAGGGTAGAGCAATTTCTGCTTAGGTTGTTTGTAAGATAAATCTGGAGAGGCACGATTGTCCCATTGAACAATATTTGAGCAAAAAACTACTGTAAATAACTGGTTTTTGTCTTTTGTCAAAGTTGTTTTGGTTTTGTTTACATTGAAAGTCAAACTGAATTCTTGATTGGACCTACTGTGCTTTGGAGACAAAGCAGTTTTGCTTTTTTGAGACAGGGTTTCTTTGTAGCCCTGGCTGTCCTGGAACTCTGTAGATCAGACTGGCCTCAAATTCACAGATATCCTCCTGGCTCTGCCTCACAAGTGCTGGGATTAAAGGTATGTGCCAGTCACTTAGTTTTTACTCCGCCTTAACCTCTGCTGCTGTCCCTCTCTAGCCACCTAAGTGTTGTGCAAGCCTTTCCAGGTCTGCATCTGTCCTGTCCTCCATGTCTACAGGGATGCATTCCCTGTAAGCCTGGCCTGTATGCTGACAACAGGTAGACTTGGAGAACTGCCACTTAGGAGGTGGCAGTTTTGTCCCCGAGTAAAGAGAAGCAGAATTCAGATATGAGGGCCGCATCTGACCACATCTACTTCAGCCATAGCTCAAGGCAAGAAGACCTGCGCTTCTCTGTTTTATCAGCCTTGATTCCCATTTGATTCCACTAGCTGTGGGTGTGTTTTACCACATCAAGGTTATAATTGTGGCAAAAAGTACAAAGGACAGTAGCAGTCAACAGCTCTGCTGTGCACCTGGGCCTGTGCGGTGCTCCTCTGATTGTTTCTTACACACTCACACAGGAGATGCCCATGCCCTGAGGAAGGCAACTGAGTGAGGGTTTAGGTTACAAGACTGAACTCAGCCAGTGTAGGTATGGATTTAGGACTTTTAAGTGTCTTCAAGGTCACTGAGAGATATCCAAAACCCACTTAAAGTAGTGGTAAGTGGTTTACCACTAACAAGCATCCAGCTATCTTTAACATCAATGTGGGCTAAGCACGTCTTCAATCAAATCAGCTGGCTGCATTTTTTTCTTTTTCAAAAAAAAAAATTTTTTTTTTAGATTTCATGTGTGTGAGTGTTTTGCTTGTATGCTACCAGAAGTTAGAAAAGGGTGTTGGATGCTCTAGAATTGTAGTTACAGAAATGAGAAGCCACCATTTGGGTTCTGGGTACCAAACTCAAGTCCTTGGTAGAAGGAACAAGTGCTCCTAACTGCTGGGCCACCTCCCAGCCTTGGTTTGGTTTGTTTTGTTTTGTGATAGTGTCTCCTGTATGCATGTGGTCTAGCCTTGAACTCCTGACCTTCCTGTACCCAATACTCTTTCATCGGGGGTCTTTTAGTGTCCCCTACAACTGAACAGGCCTAGGACTTAGAGGGATTGGTAAACCTCAAAAGAGGTTTCCTTTTGCTGGGCATAATATACAGGTTCAGTATAATTTAGGGGTGTGGGAGAGTAGAGACTAAGGGGGCTGAGACAGAATAGAGACTTAGCAGGTCGGTCAGTAGGTCGATGGGTGGGGGATAGGGGGTGGGTGGTGGGTGTTCCCTAGTAAAATCTGTGATCATCCTTTTCCTGTGTCCCCTGCTGATGTATGGTAAGCACCTTTTCTCCACCATAAACCTCTAGGCAAGCCTTGAGATAGCATAAACCTTCGTTCCTTTACATTATTTCTCAAGGAATATGGTCATGGTGATGAAAACGTGATTAATACACTTTGAAAAAGAGAAGTGTTTTGAGGGTTCCACTTTGTAAAGAGAAACGGCTTCTCTAAATGAAACCCTAACCTTTCAGAGAACTAAAACTGAAACTGTCTTCCAAGAGCCCTGTTGGCAGTATTTGCCTGGCGTTCACAAAGCCCTGGGTTCGATCCCCAGCACAGCTTACTCTGGAATGATAAACCAGACATGTAGCTTAAACCTGTAATCCCAGAATTCCTGTAGAGTCACGAGAATCAAAAGTTCAAGGAGCAGCCTGAGTTGGCTCAGTGTATAATTGTACTTGCTGCAAAGCCTGATGACCTGAGTTCAATTCCTAGGACCCCTGTGACAAAAAAAAAAAAAAAAAAAACCTGACTACTACAAATTGTCCTTTGGTCTTCTCATATGTAGTGTGGCGCACATGTATTCCCACACACACAAATGTAACAAATTTTTTTTAAAAAAAATTTCAAATGGTCTTCAGCTATATAGCCAACTTGGAGGCTACCCGAGATACAGAAGGCCTGATCTCAAACAAAACAAAAACAACCTGAGAAGCCATGGGTTCATAACTGGCTTGAATTTACATGCTGAGTATGACTGATACCTCTTGTTTTTAGGACAGAGTCTCACTATGTAGCCGAGGCTAGCCTCAAAATCAGGGTCCTTCTGCATCAGTCTCCCAAGTCACTCCGTCTGTGTGTGTTGAGAAGAAAGGTTGGGAATCAAACCAGAGACTTCCCACATCTTTTGTTTGGTTGGTTTTTTTTTTTTTTTTTTTTTTTTTTTTTAGACAGGGTTTCTCTGTATTTTTGTCTGTCCTGGAACTTACTCTGTAGACCAGGCTGGCCTCTTAACAGTTACAAGATAAGGAAAAAAGGTCTCGAGCTGGGGAGATGGCTCAGCAGTTAAGAGCGTTGGCTGTTCTTCCAGAGGATCCCGGTTTGATTTCCAGCATCCACATGACAGCTCACACCTGCCAGTAGTAACTCAAGTTCCAGGGGACCCACTACCTTCGCACAGACAAATAAATGCAGGCAAAGCACCAATGCACATAAAAAAAAGGTTCTTCCCTGAATCTTTTGACTTTTGAGCCCTCAGCAGTCTATAGTGACCTGAAGGTCACTTTCCTGAGATTTTTCACTTTAATCACTACTTTCCCGTACCTGGACTCCCCATCATAGATTGAAGGTTACACAAGTACACCTTGCTTCCCTGTCTTCATCCACTATGTAACATGGGCGGTGGCCTTCGACACAATACTAACCTCAGTTTTCTGCAATCCATCTGTGTATATCTGAGGCCAGCTCCAACTCCACTGCAAGCAGCTGTCAGGGACACAAGCCTTCTAGTGGGAAGGGAATGATCTAATGCCTGAGGCCATGTTTAACTTGCTAAAAATCCTACACCTACAAAGACAAATTGTGCCCTACTTCCAAATTTGTCTCCCACCTCCAAACCTGACTACATCAAGTTCTTAGACTCCATCTTAGACCACCCAAGTTGTTTATTTTAACCAGATGGATGCCCTGGGATTCAGCCAGATTGTTCACTTCCTAAGATAAGAAAGCCTTAAGAGAATTCAGAAAGGGGAGAAGTTAGTCTCATACCTTCTAAGCTAGGGCTTACCCAGCTCAGCTTCAGAGAAAACCAGAAGCAGCCTGGTTACAAAGTAAGTTTCAGGACAGCCAAGGCTACATAAAGAAACTGTCTCAAAAACAAACACCTACAAAATTGCAATGGTGGCACTGGCATGAAAACAGACATATTGACCAATAAAGTAGAGAACTCTAAAATAACCCTTACATGCATGCAATGAACATAGTCTTACATGCATGCAATGAACATAGTCTTACATGCATGAACATGGTTAGATTATTCTCAAGAAGGGCCCAAGGCCAATGTGGAAAAAGACATTTTGGTAGGGGACTAGGATCTTGATAGTTGTTTTAACAGATGGTGCTAGAAAACTGAAAATCTACATGCAAAAGAATGAAATTAGAGATTTCATACATACACAGAAATGAACTCTGGATTATTTAACAGTAGCTCAGTGTTAGAGGGCTTGCATAGCCAGGGCTAAGCCCTGGGTTTCATTAATACCAGGTGGGGGGAAGGGAGGGAGGAAGAGAGGAAGAAGAGGAGAGAGCGAGCACAAGCATGCAAATGTCATCTGCAGTTCCTGCATTAGCGAGGCTGAGGTGTAGGGACTTCGAAGGCCAGTCTGAAACTCTGGGGGGCTGGGGTGGGGGCAGAAGAAATCTTGATGAAACTGATGGTTTTGGCAATACTTTCTTGGATTTTACACCAAAGATACCGTAGCAGAAGAAAAGCTGGAAAAGTTAGACTTCAGCAACTTTGAAATCATCTGTGCTCCCAGCTGCTTGGGAAACTGAAGCAGGAGGATGGGTTACTTGAGCCTACACGTTTAGGACTAAACTGGGCAACACAGGGAGATACCCTTTTCTGTTTTAAAATATAATGAGTAAGCTGTCTGGCCTGTACGGTAGCACAGGCCTGTGACCCCAGAACCTAGGAAGCAAGAGCAGAGGGATCAAGCAAGTCCCAGGTTAGCTTGGGCTAAGAATGAAAATCATATATGGGTATTAATATCTACAATGAAAAACTAGACTACAAATAAACTAAGTGACGGGCAAAGCTCTTGAATAGACATCGCTCCACAGACAGGATCAGTGTGCACATGGAAAAACTCTCAGCATTCCTGACCATTAGGAAGATGTCCGTCAAAACTACAGCGAACAGTTCTAGAAAGAGTGCCAGGCCAACCAGGGATCATAGGGAGAGTGGTCCTGTCTCAAGAAAGGTCCTGGAAGCCAGGCATGCAATATTACACCTTCTATCCCAAGAATGGGGAATAGGAGGCAGGCAGATCTCTGTATTTGAGACCAGCCTGATCTAAGCATCAAGTTCCAGGCCAGCTGGAGCTATACAGTGAGATCCTGTCTCAAATTTTAAATAAGAGGGGTGGGGCAGGAGTGGAAAATGCCCACTAGGAAAATCAGGAAAACCTTGCTAGTAGACTGTTGGACACCTGAAGTGAAGACCCAACTACAGTGACTGTTGATAGACACAGAAGTGAGGTCTGGCTTTTTGTTGTTGTGTTTTGTTTTTGAAACAGGTTCTCTTTTCTTTACATAACGCTGGCTGTCTTGAACATATTATGTAGACTAAGCTGGCCTCAAAATCACAGAGATCCACCTGCCTCTGTCTCTCAAGTACTGGGATTAAAGGCTGTCTCACCTGAAAAACAACTGAATGTCACTCTGCAGCTCAGGCTAGTCTTGATTTCTTGATCCTCTTGACTCCAACTTCCAAATGCTGGATTATTCCAAATATGATTAGTCAATTCTGTATACCCCAAATGAGCACATCTGAACATGTGTGCACACACTCAATCAAAAATATACACATAAAATAAACGTGGGGGATATGAGACAGGGTCTCACCATGTAGTCCTGGCTTAGAACTCACTGTGTAGATCAGGCTGGCCTTAAAACTCACAGATAGTCACCTACTTCTTCAGTTTGAGTGCTAGAATTAAAAGTGTGGACCACCACACTTGGCAAAATAAACCTTCAAGATTACACACAAGCTGGCATGGTGAGGCATGCTTTTAATCTCAGTAACCTAAGGAAGCAGACATAGCTGAAACTTTGTGAGTTTCAGACTAGCCTGGTCTACATAGCAAATTCCAGGCCTGCCAAGATTCTATTTAAAACACACACACACACACACACACACACACACACACACACACACACACACACACACACACACACACACACAGAGCTGGAGAGATGGCACTGTGCTTAAGATTAAGAATTCTGGTTTAAGAATTCAATTCCAGCTGGGCGGTGGTGGCACATGCCTTTAATCCCAGTACTTGGGAGGCAGAGGCAGGCAGATTTCTGAGTTCGAGGCTAGCCTGGTCTACAGAGTGAGTTCCAGGACAGCCAGAGCTACACAGAGAAACAGAGAAACCCTGTCTTCAAAAACCAAAAACCAAAAAAAAAAAAAAAAAAAAAAAAAAAAGAGTTCAAGTCCAAGGACCTGAATGACTGTTCACAACTGTCTGTAACCCATTTCTAGGAGATATGTCGCCCTCTTCTGGGCAGCAGGCACACAAAGTGGTGCACAGACACAATGCAGGCAAAACACCCATACCATGGAATGAAATAATTATTTTTTTAAAAAAAGAATATGGATTTAGAGGCAAATAGACCCAGGTGATAACCCAGGGAATCCAGGCAAATTACTTTGCCTCTATAAACTCACTGCATAAAAGTAATGTTCAAGGTTGGACAGGTGGCTCAGAGATTAAGAACACTCGCTGCTTTTCCAGAAGTCCTGAGTTCAATTTCCAGCAACCACATGGTGGCTCATAACTATCTATAATGTGATCTGGCGCCCTCTTCTGGCCTGCAGGCAAACATGCAGGCAGAGCACTGTATACATAGTAAATAAATCTTTTTTTGTTTTGTTTTTGTTTGTTAAAGTGATGTCCCTTAGCATAGCACATCCTGTGTGGCACCATCTGGAGGATGGGATTGTTTTTGCTCTTTGTTTGTTTGAGGCGGCATGTCTCACTTTGTATGCGAGACCAGCCTTGCTATGTAACCCAGGTTAGCCATAGCACAGGATCTTGGAATGTAGCCAAGCCAGTCTAAACTTCCTCCCTGGGCTGGAATTGCAGAAGGTCATAGTATGCACTAGAATGTGTCTTTGTACAAGTTCGCAGGGCTGCAGCTCCTTCTGTCCGTCCAAAACATATTCTGTGAAGTGCCAACACACAGTGAGGACTGATTAGATATCCTGACACCTACGACTTTTCTATTTCCCCTAGCGGAGTTTTCCACTGGTTTGAACTTGCCTTATCCTTAGAAAAGAATTCTCTTGGGATCCATTTGTCAGAAGAGAAAGCTAAGCGAGGAGATTTTTTTCTTGTTGAGACAGGTTGACGTGGCCGGGGACTCACCATCCTCCAGCAGGTAGATAGTTTTGCACCATCGCCAGGCGAAGGAACTTTATTTATTTATTTATTTCCATAGTCATGACGGTGGGTGAATTAACTTCGTGAACAAAGTCTGGAATAACGTGTAGGTTTAGGAGAGAATGCTCAGAAGGTAACTCCAGCGGGGCAGCCTGGGCTTCCGGGAACCAAGGGACCGGCTCAGTAGACGGAGGAGGCAAGGCTACTTCTACTTGTCGCTCCAGGGGACGAGCCGCGGCTCAGCCAGCAAGGAAACGTCAAATCTCGGCTTTCCTCAGAGGGGCTGTGCCTCAGTCTCCACAGCGCCTCCTCGCGCACCGGTCGCCTCCGGGCCTCACTTGTCCCTTCTCGCTCACCATACCTAGAGCCTGCCGGAAACTCTCGTCACTTCCGCCCAACGGAGGACGCTCGCGTTGAGGCGTCACTGGGTTTCGGAGCCGACCGCTGCGTGGCTGCCGATTGGCTGCGTGCGCACGTCGTAAGGGCCCCGCCCCTCCGTCCGCGGCGCCTGCTCGGTGGAGCTAGCCAGCCGGCAGCTTGGCAGAGCGAGCGGAGCCTCGGCGTGCCACGGGACCTCACTGCCTAGACTGTCGCTGCCGCCCCGCGCGCCGAGACCCGCCATCCCAGACCCCGACTCCCTTTGGCTCGGCCCGCGCGCCTCACGCCCGGCTCGGGCGGCGCGACGGGAGGATGAGCGGCGGGCGGCGGAAGGAGGAGCCGCCTCAGCCGCAGCTGGCCAACGGGGCCCTCAAGGTGTCCGTGTGGAGCAAAGTGCTGCGGAGCGACGCGGCCTGGGACGACAAGGTACGGAAGGCCCGGCGAGGGAGGACGGGCCCGGGTCTTCCTCGCCCCGGCCGGCGGGGCGCGGCCATGGGAGCAGGGAGCGGGGTGGCGAGGGTGCCGGCGCGCAGTGGAGCGAGCGGAGCTCCTGCCCTCCTCCGCCGTTTGCTCCGCAGGGTCCGGAGTAGTTAGCGCTTCTTGAAGACTGCGCACGTGCCGGGTGCGGAATCCCCGAAGTGGGTTTAGTTTGCACATGGGGAGGGGTGGTTCTGCCCTTGCTCGATTAGATGAGAAAGAAGACATGCCCTGTGAGCTTGAAGATTCGAGAGCCGGGTCTAAGACCACTTTAGGAGGATGTGAGTTAGTTAGAAAGTCGCTAGACCTGGGTAAGAAGAGGTTGAGGACTTAAAGATGCACTCGCTGGTCTTCTTCAGAGGATCTGAGCGTGGACGCCTCCTACCTTTGCTCCATCCCGTGATCTTCAAGGCGGTCACCATGCAGCCTGATTCTAGATGGTTTGAAAAGAATGCTATATTTGGACTCCTTCCGTTGTTTGGATTGCTGAAATTGGGCTTTCCTTCCTTCAGTTCCGCCATGGAGGGGGGAGTACTTCCTGAAGGTGCCCTTGGCCTGCCCCCAGCCCTGCCCAGCTCTTGCAAAACCTGTAGTCTTTGTGATCTGCTGTGTCATATTTGTATCTTTCCTGGTACAAGGACTGGTGTCTGGAATCCAGGGTGCTCTTTGTTGGGTGAAACTTGGATGTGCTGGCACAGGCCTAAAGCACTTACTTCTCTACCTCCCTACTTCTCTGTGGCTTTCTCAAAAGTCACTCACTGTACAGGAAGGGTGGGTATTGAGGTTAATAGTTTTTCTTCCTGGAGACTGTCTAGAACTTAGCTGGTCAGGTAAGGGTTATCTGTGGCCAGGAGCACAGTGCCACAGTCAGTTCAAAACAGGTTCATTTATGTAGCTTCTTTCAAAGAAGTAATGATTTCTCTAAAATATAGTAGAGTATGGGCTCTAGAATTAATCACAGTGTCTAAATATATCGTTTGCCATCACACTATAGTAGAAGAAATGACAGAAGAACCACATATGGAGCAAGGTGGTGGTGGTGGTGCACACTTTTAATCCCAGCACTTGGGAGGCAGAGGTGGGGGAATCTCTGAGTTGCAGGCCAGCCTAGTTTACAGAGTGAGTTCCAAGACAGCCAGAGCTGCACAGAGAAACCCTGTCTCGAAGACAAACAAACAAAAAAGAACCATATACGGGGACTAGAGAGGGGCCTCAGCAGTTTAGAGTGGGCTCCAATCCAGGCACACATATGGTGAGTCACAACAGTCTGTGACTCCGGTTCTCAGGGATCCAGTGCTCTTGTCCAGCATCTATGGGCAGCAGGCACATACATGGCACACATGCATATGTTAGGATAAAACATACATATAAATTTAGAAAAAAAGAGAAGAACCACATGCCAAGCTAGACATAGTAGTACACACCTTTAACTCAGTACTCTTGAGCCAAGGCCTAGTTTACATAGCAGATTCCAGGCCACCCAGGGCTACTCAATGAGCTTGTAGGAAATGTTAATAAGCTTTTGCTTCTCCACCTGTAGCTGTCCTGTAGCAGCCACTCCAGATAATGCATACGTTGTGTCTTTTCTATAGGATGAATTTTTAGATGTGATCTACTGGTTCCGACAGATCATCGCTGTGGTTTTGGGTGTCATTTGGGGCGTTTTGCCCTTGCGAGGCTTCTTGGGAATAGCAGGGTAAGTCTTGGGTATCACAGTTCTGTGGTTTTGTCTGTCTGAGACAAGAGCTCACTCTGGAGCTTAGAACTTAGAGCAGTTTTCCTGCCGTGGCCTGACACAGCTGGGATTATTAGCAAGCAGCTGTGCTCAGGATCCTCGTTTCTATTCTTTACTTTTAAAAAACCAATTTTTAAAGGAACAGGTTGCCCCTTGAACTCCTGTTCCTTTTGCCTCCTTTTCCCAATGCTGTTGATGTTTACAGGCATGCGTCAACATGCTTGGTTGACTCTTGGTTTCTTTTCAGGTAGAGGCTCTGTTTTCCTTTTATGACTGGCACTGTGTGCATCTGATTACTAAGGCAAAGAAGTTACTATTAGCACTCCTGGGCCGCAGTGTCCCTTAGTTCCTCAGCCGGGAGCATCTCATGTCAGGCCAGTCTGTCTATTCATGGGTCTAACATGCCTTCTTGTAAGTGGGTTACATTACTTACTGGCAACAACCGTGGCCTGTGTGGAGGAGCTTTGGAGTTGATGACTTTTTTTTTTTTTTTTTTTTTTTTTTTTTTTTTTTTTTTTTTTTTTTGCTTTGTAGTTTGTTTGACAAACAGCCCTTGGCTTTGGCAGGAATTATTTTTGAGGTCCCTACATTTTAAAAGTAGAAGCTTGGCTCTGCATATTTTCCTTTACTCCTGGCCAATGACAATATCCGTGACACCTGCTCATGGTTCAGTTTAGCAGTTAGGGAAAGCAAGTTGCAAGTCTGTGCCGGTGAAACTGCATTTAAAGGCAATAGGAAAATCCTTAGAATAAGCTCTTATAGAAGTGAGGAAGGAAGCTTGCCTTTTCTCTCTTCACATAGGGAATATAAATGAGCACTCTTCTGTCTCACCCCTCTCCCATGGAAAGCCATACTGGTTGGTTGAGGGCTGATGGTATCTCTTACTAGTTCATCTTTTTTTTTTTTTTTTAAATGTGTGCATTGGTGTTTTGCCTGCATGTATGTCTGTAGACGGGGTCAGATATTGGAGTTACAGGCAGTTGTGAGCTGCCATGTTGGTGCTGAGGATTGAACCCAGGTTCTCTGGAAGTACTCTTAACCACTGAGCTATCTCTCAACCTCTTACTAGTTCTTTAGAGAGGGAGAAGTGAGTATGTTTCAGAAATAGAGTTGGCAAATTTCTTGGACAGTAGTAATTCCAAAGAAATACATAGTAGTCCCTCTTGTTATCAGATCTATTCCAAGACCCTCAGTGGATACTCACAGCCAATTACATATATCTGAAAAAGTTTAATTATAAATGGAGAGCTACACATGATGGTATATGCCTGTAATCTCTGTACTTAGGAGGCTGAGACAGGAGGCTCTCCATGAGTTTGAGACCAGCTGGACTGCATAGTGAATTCCTGGCCACTCAGCCAAGGATATGAAGTAAGACTCCGTCTCAGAAAACCATTTTTAAAAATTACAAATAAATCATTGTGAGAGATTAACAACAGTAACTAATAAAATAACAACTATAGCTGGCCAAGGTAGCACACACCTTTCATCCCAGCACCTGGGAGGCAAAGGTAAGCAGATCTCTAAGAATTCTAGGCTAGCCTAGTCTACAAAGTGAGTTCCAGGACAGCAAGGGCTGTTAGACAGAGAAACCTTATCTGTAAAAAAACAAAAACAAACAAAGAAAAAACCCAACTATAATAATATAAGCCATGTAATAAAATTACATGGTTCTTTTCTCTGTCTCAAAATACCTAACTGTTGTATACTACTGCTAGTGACATTGTTAGATGGCTTTTCTAGTGTATCCAGATTGTTAGCATCACTAATTTTGAGGCTGTTCCTAAGTAGAGCCAGGGTTATGTGAGGACAAGCATTGATACTGTCTGATAACCAAGCCACCATTGACTGACAGGCAGGATAATCTCCACTGTAAATGGAGGGATGCTGTGGTGAAGTGGGACAGCGGATTTCACACAGCCTGGAGTGGCGGATGCATTGTATTTACATGGCACATGTTGATTTGTGAAATTTCCCACTCGTCCATGATTGATGGTAGATAACTGAAACCACACCACTGAGGAAGAGGGACCTACTCTTCTGTGCTCCTAACCAAAAAGGTGTCCTACATTTTTCTATACTGAGAAGGCATTATATAAGAAAACCATTAAGAGTTACTGCTGTGGATGCTTAAGATGGGTCATGGGTGACGAGATACTGAACCTACAGCTCTTTCTAGGTAGATGAGAGAGAGTAAAGGTAAAGTCAGAATGCCAATCACCTCACTTGGCAGAGAAGGAGGCTGTCCACCAGTGCAAGGGAGAGACGGTGCTAGCTCAGAGCTCCTACACCTATCTGACCTTACAAGACTATGTTTTCTCTTTGCTACACAGGCGTGCAGTGTGTGTGCACACAGAGGCAGAACAGAGTGCCAGCTGTCCTCCTCTATTGCTCTGTGCAGTGTTGCCTTCAGACAGGGCTTCTCACTGGACCAGCAGCTCACCACCCCGTTAGGCTGGCTTGCCAGTGAGCTCTCGAGGACTGCTTGTCTACAGCCTCCAATACTGGGATAACAAGTATATGTTGCCATGACTGGGCTTTTATGTGGGTGGTGGGGATTTGAACTCCAGTCCTCAAGTTTATAGAACTAGTGTTCTGAACCACTGAGGTATCGCTACAGCCCTTAAAACATTAAAAATAGTTTTGTTTTTTATTAGTTTTCATGGCAATCAGATCAACTTAAGGTGTTGGTTCTCTCTTTCTACCATGAGGAAACCTAGAGGTTGAGCTTGGGCCGGCCGGCTTGGCTGCAAATATCTTTGCTCACTGGGCCCTTTTGTAAGATTTTGTTATGGTTTCCTTTTTTGAGATAGTGACTTAACTCTGTAATCCTGGCTGCCTGGAACTCACTTTGTAGACCCTGCTGATTTTGAAGTCACAGAGATCCATCTGCTTCTGCCTCCCTAGTGCTGGGATTAAAGGCATGGGCCACCATGCCAGGCCCTTCTGTAGGATTCTGAAAGGATTTCTCTGAAGGCATGCAGTCTGGGAATGATCTGACAAGTACCAGAGTAATTCGTTGCAGACAGCCTTTAAAAACTTTATAAAAAAAAAACTCTGCATTCAAAGTCTGGGTCTGCTACTTTGAAGCCATATAATCTTGGGCTTACTTGAGATCAGTTTCCCCATCAGTAAAATGGGGACAAGGAGTAAATCAGTAAAATGGGGACAGATGAATTAAATGGGATGCATGAGTAACTTGCTAAATGGAGACCAGTTTATCAGGCATCCCGGGAGTCTGCCCGCTGCTATTGTCACGTGAGTAGATTTACAAAAAGTAGTAAAATGCGCCTTCGAGAACAAGAGACGAAATATACTTTGTACTGTATGTATGTGGCCACTGTGCCAGACAGAACTGCCCGTTTCTGGGATTTGGTCCCACACTGTCACCGCAGCCAGTTTCTCACCCTGGACAAACCCAGACTTCCTCTGGGTTGGCACTTTCCCCTGCTTTGGAGATGCCAAGAACTTTGGTTATTTCTCATTCCAGTCCCCATTTTCCTTTGCTTTAGGTCTGACCGCCTGGGCCTTGTCCCTAGTGAATTTCTCTCCTCTTCAGTTTAGCTGCCCTCTGTCCAGCTCCTGCCTTGCTTTATCTCATTCTGTTGTGGCAGTCAGTTACAGTAAACTCATGCTTCCTTTTTTGTAATTTGCCTGAGAACTGGCTGACCGCTTTTCTGTCTACTAAGGTATTGCATTGACGACCCACCTCTGGGTGTCAGCTCAGCATAGGATCACTATGTGCTCACTTAATGCTTAATTTCTTTTAAACTGTTTCATTTTTATGTATATATTACATGGATTTATTTCATGTGTATGAAGGGGACACCTATCCATGTAGAAGTAAGAGAACAACTTGGAAGCATTGCTATCCACCATGTGGATTGAACTGTTTTGATTGCAGTGATTGAACTTAGATTGGCAGGCTCAGCCTTAACTGTGAGCCATCTCACTGGCCCTTTTGTTGTTGTTTACTGCAGTAGACAGACTCACTGAATTATAAGGCTGACCTTGGATTTAATCTTCCTCCTCATCCTCCCAAATACAAGAATAACCTTGAACTATAATTTGTTTCCACCTCAGATACTGGGTTTTACATGTGTTTCTCATTTACTCAGTAGAGTGATACTCACCATGGAAACACAGTCAGGATGGGGCCCTTCTAGAGCTTTCTCACACCCGCCTCTAACCTCACTCACTGTAGATTTAAATGCCTTTATTTCTGTGGTGTCTGTCTGAATCAGGTATTACTTCTGAAAGCCTTTTCCTTGTCACCCTACTTACTGACTCCATGGTCCTTCTCCACGTCAGCTTATTATCACTGTGGGCTAATCTGGTTTGGTTTTCCAAATCCATCCCCTACCCCCCACCCCCATGACAGGGTTTCTCTGTGTAGCCTTCACTACCCTAGAACTCACTTTGTAGATCTGGCGAGCCTCAAACTCACAAAGATCAGAATGCTTCTGGGGTTAAAGGCATGTGGGACCATTGCCCAGCCTTTTTAAAAAAATTATTTATTTTATATATCAGATGTTTTGTGTGCACATAATATCTATCTGCACGTCAGAAAAGGTCATCTGATCCCATGAAAATATATATATTTGAGAGCTACTGTGGTTGCCAGGAATTGAACTCAGGACCTCTGAAAGAACAGCCAGTGTTCTTTACTGTTGAACCATTCTCATTCTAGCCCAGACTGGCCTTGAAATTCTAGCAGTCTTTCTTGCCTCAGCCTCCCAAATATTGGATCACAGGCACAGGTGACCATTTCCAGAGCTAGCTTATTTATCTAAGCTTTCCAGTTCAGTCTCCAGCTAGAACCAGTAAATCAGCCTGTCCAAAAGAAAGGTCCTTTAGGGGATAGGAGGTGGCCAGATGCCAAGATTTCTGGCAGATGAGGGTGTGGCTACAGTATAGTCAAAAGTCTTGTTTCTTTGAAATCCAAGAACTGTTGCCCCACAGGCCATTGGGTTTAAAATGCCTTTGTCTCATCTTACCTCTTCAGCCACATGCTCATCCCCAAGACACATTTGCTCTCCAGTCCTGAAACATGAGTAACAGATGGAAACCAGACTTCCCCACTCCTGTTTCCTCTGCTCAAGAGAAACCCAATGTGTTACTGTCTACAAACCAGACTTGTGAAGCCTGTACACCCAACCCTCTCACCTCCCATAGGATACATACCAGTGACTCCACCAAACATCTGTGTACTTCCTTGCACTGGTCTATATTTTACTCCTTGGAAACAATCTGTATTATCTCCCCCACACACACACACACACCCCTCCTCCATCCTTTCTATTCACTGTGTTCAGTTTCTGCATCAGCTCAATACATCCTGGGGTCAGAGGCTTCCCTGGGGTGGGGATGGGGTTCATAAATCATCAGTTTCAACTCCATTCCCATTGCTGTTCTTAGCCCACAATAGATGATAAACTAGAGGCAAGGGTATCCGGTTTACCTCTTCATCGAGTCAGTAACAAGCAGTAGAAGTTCATAAATGGCCTTCTCTTGGGAATTAATGCAGAGAGCAGACAGTGTTTTTACTTGCTTTACTAGACCATAAAGCACTTAAATATATCTGTCCCCTGACCGTTTTCAGCTGGAGCTATGTTGAGGCTCATGGCTGGTAATAGGTCTTATTTAGGGTGGCACGACAGCCATGCTGATTTCTCTTCAAGGAGGCCAAGAGGAATTCTGTGTGCTTTACATTGGAGAGTGAGTGAGTGTAGTGGTGTGCTCCTTTAATCCCAGCACTCCGGAGGTAGAAGCAGGGGACCTCTTGTGAGCTTAAGGTCAGCCTGGTCTACATATAGATTTCCAGGCCAACCAAGGTTACATAGTGAGACCTTATCTCAAAAAAAAAAAAAAAAAAAAAAAAAAAGTACATGGAAGAATTGGGGCAGTGCTAGGATTGGAACTCAGAGTTGAGTGTTGTAGACAAGTGTTCTGTCATTGAGTTCTGCCCCATGCTTTAATTGCTTTATTTCACACTTTTGGCTAAAAGTAGTTGTTCCTTCTTTAAATCTCCAGCTTAGTTGGGTAGGCAGCTCCACTTAAGATCTAGATATTTTAGATATTTATGTATTTTCTCTTCACTCCTCCAACCCTAATAACTATTGGAGTCCCCCCACCCACCCTCATTCTACATATGAGAGAGCTGAGGCCCCTCTGCAGAGACTTACCCAAACTCTCATGATGATAAAGTAAACAGATTGAGCCTGTCTTCCTAAGCTTGGAACTTCTCTCTGGGAGTCATTCCTGCCTGGGCTGGGCAGGGTGGGGAGACAGCACACATAGGCAAAGAATAAACTGGCACATGACGGGGAGAGCCTGCAGCCTCAGACCTTACAGTTTGTGTTTGGTGTTTATTTCTCTCACTCCAGATTCTGCCTGATCAATGCAGGAGTCCTGTATCTCTACTTTAGTAACTACCTACAAATCGACGAGGAAGAATATGGTGGCACATGGGAGCTCACCAAAGAAGGGTTTATGACATCATTTGCCTTGTTCATGGTATGTGTAGCTGGTAGTTTTACAACAGCTTCTGTTTTTTTTTTGTTTTTTTGTTTCTTTTAAATAAGGTATCAGATCACTCAGAAAAAGCACTAGTTGACTTATTAAATTTGAGTTCAGGCTGAGCTACATAGAGAGACCTTATCCTTAAAAGAAAGGAAAAAGCCAAAAATGTAGATATATGTGTATATGAAATATATCCATTATTCATAATAGGGAAAAGTAACCACTCACATGGATGTCATCTGAAGTGTAAAATGTCTTCCATCCACACTGTAAAATGGTAATTGTTTGTGGTCCTACAGTATAGGTGAACCTTGAAAACATTATGCCAAATGGAAGAATCTAGACATAAACGGCTACATGGTTCCCCTTAGTAAAATGTCCAGAATACACAGGGTCATAAGACAGAAAGTAGGTTAGTGGTTGCCTGCCTGAAGGAAGAGAGATGGGAAGTAAATGACCATGGGAACAGACCTTTGATGTTTTGGGATTAGTGATAATTATCCTTTATGAATGTCCTAATGACCTCAGACTTATGCATTGCCATCTTCATATGGGGGAGGAGCCTGTGTTGATGCAGGTGATGACATGTATATTGCTTGTCTCTCCCATAGGTCATTTGGATCATCTTTTACACTGCCATCCACTATGACTGATGGCATTGGCTCCCATCTCTTCTGTCCAGTCCAAAGGACCCTTTTATTACAGCACAGATACATGCTTATTGGGGCACTCCTGCCGTGTGGAACCGAGAAGACCCACGTCTCCTGGACTTAGAATCAGCGTGTTGGGCATCAGTGTTTTCTGCAAGGGTTGTGAAACTTTTCAAAGAACCATCTGCCTTTGGGGAAGCATTTCTGAATTTGTCCATCGTCAACTGTTTTTTCTTGGATACCATCATGTAACAGCTGTTTGCCAAGTGGAGCTGCTGTTGAATCTGATGCGCCTCTGGATCCGGATCAAACATTGTCTTCCTTGGTTCTCCGTCAGGTGTACAGTTTTTAAACCATCACTGCATCTCAAGTCTTCTGAAAACACCATGTGCTCCATGGTACAATACAAGCAGCCGTCTAATAAGTTTCCATTGTAGGATGTTTTCAGATACTTGAATAAACAAATCTTTAACTGAAAGTGTGTTGGCGTGCCTGGTAAACTAAAGCCTTGCTTACCTACTGACATACCCTCAGAACCTAGCAGTGTTGAGCATAGCTCCTGCTTCCCCTTCCTCCCTCAGCAGCAGTAGCAGCCAGACTCTCTCTCTTTTGACTGGAGTTGGTGAAGGTTACTGCTTTGGTTTTGGTATTTTGGAGAAGGTCCACCACCTGATGTCCTGACGGAGCACTGAGATAGGTTTAGATGTGAGATTTGAATGGTGTCATTTTGTGTTTGACCACCAGGTGGCAAGACTGGGGTATGGGGAGGACCTGGCTGTGTTTGAAAGAACACTGAGCTTGGCTGAAAGGACTTGCTGGGAGACCACGGGAAGTTCTGGGTTGTCAGTCTCCCCTTGCGTGGGAGTTAGGTGGAGTCTACTGTGGTAAAGCCGTCAAGTGTTCCTCTTGTCTGTTTTCTGGGCCATCCTACCATCTGAGATGTGTTTGCATTCTGAATGAGACTTGTGGATTTTCCTAATATATTTTCTCTCCATGGAAATGATGATCTCTCCACCTTTTAGTAGGGCTGCTTAGCTGTTGTACTGGACATTCCTCTCAGGTAGTGACTTATCAGACCTCTGAAGTGCTTTACTCTCTGTTGAGGCCTGGCCCTCCTTCGAACTGCGCTGCACATGGACTAGAAATTGTAGGTGAGGATGAGGCCTTGGGAGAAGATACATGACTTATAGAAGGTCCAGGGGGGCCCTGAATGTGCCTGTGCCCCCAGACCCAGCCGTCTCTGCTTTTACAGCCTTGCCTCTAGGGAGCTTTGTCTGGGTCAGCTGAGGTGGAGCTCTAGGTGCCACGGCGTTGGTTCCCCTCCAGCTTTCTGCTTTAGGACTAGACATCATCCAAGGAGTTCTCCTCAGTCAGGCTGATGTAGGAACTGAGGGATTCTCGGAGCCCCTCACTGAGAAGAGATGCCTCCCCACTGGCAGGTGCTTCCAGAAACAGGAGGCTGCTGTGGATGGGGGAAAGCGGGTGAAGGAGTCACTTCCCCTGTGCTTGCCACACAGTTCACTGCTCTTAGAACAGTACCATGTCACTGACAAACTCAGGTTCCTGGTGTTTTAACTGACCCTGCTCCATCTTACCTCCCTATTCAGGACTGTGATCGCCCACCCATTCTAACCTTCATCCTGCCCTGGCTTCCCTGAGGTCCGTGCCTCCCTTTCCCCTGACACTGCCTTGTCTTCTATACTCCTCTAGCCTGGGCTGGATTCTAGAAGTGTCCCTGAATGTGACAGCCCCACTGTGGATTGTGAGTCTATGTCTTGCGCTGCCTTTATATTTCAGATATTCCCCTTACCTGTCCAGCTTTTTCCAATTCAATGATGATGTTGGCACAGTCACAGGTAGAGGTGTATCTTTGCCAGGTAGTGGGCCAAGCTTCTGCAGGACACAGGGCTCCCTGAGAGCACAGCAGATGCCATCTGCTAGCTCTGTGGAAGAAATCCAAACACATGATATGCTACCTGCCCCGGGAGTTTTCTGTGCTTGGCATATTGAGGGCATGGTTGCCAAAAAGTAATAGGAAGTGAAATCTCAAGCTATGAGTCTCATAAAGGCTGAGATGTGATGAAAGGTCGGCTGCGGCAGAATTATGGGATACTTAATTCAGTGTAAAACTGAGAAATAAGGAAGTAGGGAGTGGTCAGCCTGGGACCTATCATATCTCATATCTACTGTGTAGAACCACCTTGTAGGAAACCCCGAGTCAACTCTCAAGAGGTGTCCCTACACACACACACACACACACACACACACACACAATTTTTTTCTTTCCTCAAGACAGGGTTTCTCTGTGTAGCCCTGGCTGTCCTGGAGCTCACTCTGTAGACCAGACTAGCCTGGAACTCAGATCTGCCTACCTCTGCCTCCTGTGTGCTGGGATTAAAGGTGTGTCCCACCACTGCCAATAAGGTTTTCCCTTTTGTCTCCTTGACACCAGAAATGCTAGCTAAGGATCGCATTGCACCAGGAATAGCACAGCCTGGTTCCTGTGGGAAGAGCTCCTCAGCACCCGTGCACATTGATTTGGAATCACTGTTGCCTGTGAGATTCTGGCCAAGCTCACAGTTGGCCTGCAGTTCTTTGTCAGCATGGGATGGAGGCAGCTCTCACCCACATCCCAGCTGCATAAGGATAGATAGCAGAAGTGCCTCCCGTCTACAGCTCCAGCAGGTCAAGCGTCTAAGGGCACAACTGACTACCTCCTAGGCCCTCATCCAGTCTGCAGTGCAGGCAAAATGTAAGCCTTACATACCAGAGTAGTGCTCCACCAGGGCATGGAGTGAGGGGAAGGTGAGGCGAGGCGAGATGTACAGCCAGCCATTGTCAAGACGCTGTATCCTGTAGTGTCTGATCCTGTCCCAAGATGCAGGGCGGCTGAGGCGGATGGACAGGGAATAGCAGCCTGAGGAGGAAAGGGTCCAGGGTGGATCTGAGGTCCTGCTAGAGACCCAGCCTTGCCTAAGTTGGAAGAAGGGAGAAACACAGCCACAGCCCAGTCATCAAGGGGGATTCTGAGGTCAAAGGCAGGACAAAGACTTGGTTGTAATCGGATTCTGTGGTCCTCGGGATGGGTGAGGTGTGAGCATTAAGTGTTTGGCTCTGTGGATGGACTCAGGTGGCACAGGGTTGGAATGAGAAAGTAAGTAGATGTCAGCATGGCCGGAGAGAAAGTCACTTTGGAAAGTTTGACGTTAACAGTTGAGTTACACCTTTACACCCAGCAGTCCCATCTTATACACACCCAGCAGAGCTCTTCAGATACCTCGCTCACAAACAGCCTGTTGGGGCCAATGGTACAATAAAGTGAAGAGGTTGTACCTCAACAGTAAAGTGTTGGCCTACTGTGCTCATTACTTTGAGTTAGGAAATCCCCATTACCTCACACAAAGTAGAATGATCCTTACAGAATGCAGTGCTAAGTATGTAGCAGAGAACACTGGGACACACTTGTAACCCCAGTGCTCAGAAGGTGGAGGCAGGAGAATAGAGTTCAAGGCCCTTCTTGGGTACATGGTAAATTTGATGCTAACCTCAGCTTCTGAGACCAGATTGTCTCAAAATAAGCAGCACTGAGCAGCAACAAGTCACAGAGTCACTCAGCGTAATTCAGCAAGTTGAAAACCTGGGATGGGAGCTGCAGGGGACGTGTGCTCAGCAGGGTTATGAAGAGGCAGCTGCTCAAGGCCAGCCTGGTCGGTACACGGGGGTCTAGGCTGGGCAGGGATGCATAGTGAGACTGTCTCTAAAATAAAACAACAACTATAGCCATCACTGAGGAACTGCACTCTCCCAGTTCTCTGACACCTGTTTTATAAAGCAGGCTGTCTAGGTTTCAGTCTCTGATGGAGCCACATTCTGTAGAACCCCAGCCATCTGCACCCAGCAGCCCTGTTGCTAAGGCACAACCTATGGCACACTGGTCTTTATACAGGGTTTCTCTGTGTAGCCCTGGCTGTCCTGGAACTTGGTCTGTAGATCAGGCTGGCCTTGAACTGCCTGCTTCTGCCTCTCCAGTGCTGGGATTAAAGGAGTGAAGGGGTTAATCATTATCCTGATCTCAACAGCTGTGAGCATTCAGGTGGTGAACTCTGCTTGGCATGCAGCAAGCAGTAAGTATTATCTGTACTCTGACCCTGTGCTCCTGCTGTTCCTTTGCGGTGGTTTGAATATGAATGGTCCCCATGGTCTCATATTTGAATACTTGGTCATTAGGGAATGGCACTATTACAAGGTGTGACCTTGTTGGGGTAGGTATGGTCTTATTGAAGGAAGTGTCACTGTGAGTAGGCTTTGAGGTTTCAGATGTTTAAGTCAGACCCAGAGTCTCTCTTCCCTGCTGATCCAGATGTAGAACTCTCAGCCACCTCTCCCTCTGTGCCACATGCTTCTCACCACAACAATAATGTACAAATTCTCTGAACTTGTAAGCCAGCACCAACTAAACATTCTCACCTTCATGATGCACACCTGCCTTCTAAAGAAAGAAGTCTCTTGAAGGATGGTTCTAGTAAATCCTGCCATCTTCCCATCTTCATAGACATTCATCCCTAAGCCCCAAACTCCGGAGTCACTGACTGCTTCCTCTCACACTCTCTTGATTTGGATCTGGAATGCCTTCCCAAAGCCCAGGGTGAAGGCAGGGCACCAGTGCAGTAGTGTTTAGAGGTGAGGCCTTTGGGAGGTGATGGGATTATAATGGCTCGGACTTTTCCCAGCAAGCTTTTCTGTTCCCTGGCTGCTACAAAGCAAGCAGCTTCTCTCCATCACGTTCTTTCACCACAAGGCAAGGTGACTGCCAGCAGAAACCTATTAAACCTTTTTCCTTTTGAGTCCAATTATTTTGTCATGGCCACCAAAAGTTAGCCTGTCATCAGGCCCTCCTGGCTATGTTCAGAGCACACCAGGAATCTGACTACCTCTCAACCAGACAGAGCGAGTGGCTGTTTCCCATGTGGCTTGCCACTTCCCACTTGTCACCTCCTCTTTGGAGCCCTCCCTGTCACATTTATAATCAAAATCCTCACCTTTGAAAGGCTTTGCAGAATCTGACCTCTCCTTGATCTGCTCCAGGCTCACTGGCTCTAGGCTGAGGCGTCCTTCCTCAAGGCCTCTGCACGTGCACACTTACCCATAGACACACCCTAACTCTGCTTTCTGGTTTCCTTGTGGCACTTAAGGATGACAGGCACTTTATTTGTTCACTGTCCACTTTGCCACTGAAACTCTGGCTGGGATCTTTTTATACTTTGGATCTTGAGTGTCCTACTGTTTGTTTGTTTGTTTGTTTGTTGACAGGCTCATTATGTAACTGAATCTGGCCTTGAACGGTGACCCCCATGCCACTGCCTCCCAGTGCTCCGATTATAGTGAGATTCTTGAAGACTTACTACCTTTGCATTTCTTGTAGAAAGCATTGAACATTTGCCCCTGCTGGCCATGGGGCCCTCCACCCTTGTGAGGGTAGAGTGCTAAGGTGCACACAGGCTGCCCAGCTGCCCGAGTGGATATGAAGGAACTGGTGGTGTGGGAGGCAAGGGTGGGTCTGCCCTTGGCAGTCTGATATTAAACAGCCCTCACCTTCCTATCTGGAAGGCAGTCCACTGCAGCTCTCCATCCTGCCCAGACAGACTCATCTCATTCATTTCCCCAGCAAACGTCTGCTGAGCCCCTGCTACAATGCCAGACACTGCACAGGCCAGACCTAGGTGTAGGGGACAGTAAGTAGACATGCGCTCTCTACCCGGCCATCTCCTCACCAGGGTTGTCCTTGATAGTCCCCATTGGACGATGAGCTCCTGTGTTCTTCTCATAAAAGTGCAACTTTCAATTTTGTTACAAGAAAATTGCAGCTGCAGGGGAGAACTGCTCACGATGTCATGGGAGTCTCAAAGAGTGACAACAGTGGGAGGGACAATTGCTTGGACCAGGAAGGATGGTCTCAGGGGAGAAAATAGGGGAAACAGGGGAAAACATGTTCTCAGAGTACCTGGTGGGCAGTGACGGAAGGCCTAGAGAAGGACCTACCAGACCAAAGGCGGTGCAGGTGGTCCTGCACTTTAGGACACTCTAGTCGGCTTAGGCATGCGTGCCTGGGACCTCTAGGGTCCATTCCAGTAGTGCTGGGAGGAGTGAGGAATGCCATCAGGATCCACCTATGGGAAATGACTAGCAACCCCCTCCTGTACTTCCTCCATAATGTTATGGTTGGGGTCATCACAATATGAGGAACTGTATTAAAGGGTCCAAGTGTTAGGAAGGTTCAGAGCCGCTGGTTTAAGAGATGCTGAACCCTAGGCTGTTCCAGCTGTAGCTGGAGACTGGGAGCCACCATGTGGGAAGTCTGACTCGGCCAACACTGGGGAAGTGTTTACCACCTGATATTGGGTAGTGCTAAGCCCCTAGGTGGAGGAGCTACATCTTTTTCTCTAGTCTTCCTTACTGTATCCCACACAAAACGACAGCAGGAGAGTGAAGGAATGATGCTTGTTGGAAACTGTTCTTTATCCTGGCACAGCTCTCTGGAGCAGTCCTGTGGCCTGTGCGGTTTTTAGGACCTCCTTCATAAAGCAATACTCTGGGGTCAACTCAAGTCTGACTCTCCCCAGGCCTAGATCATGGCCAGGTAAGCTAGAGGGAACTCTGACATGATATGGGGGTTGCTGAGAGAGTGGTCTTGGGAGCACAGAGCTGCAGGCTGTCCTCCTTGTTAAATACACAACCCCAGCCTTAAAGCTGCAGCGGGATCCAGGTCCAGGCTGATCCTGGAATCAAGCACAATTGCTGAAGACTGTGATACTGGCTACTTATGTGGAGGCAGGAGGATCACAAGGCCCGCCTGAGTGAATGAATTCAAAGAGCCTGGACAACTTAGTGAGATCCTGTCTCAAAACAAAAAGTATGTGAGGCTCTGGGTTGGATACCCAGCACTACAGAAAGAGAAGAGATGATGTCACACAGCAGTGCTCACCATGTCACATGGGACAAAATGCACAGGATATATGTGAGCACCCCCTCCCCTTTCACCACTGACCTATACTCAACCTGACTTCTCTATTACGCCCTTCTGCGCTCTCTTCGGTCACTTTGAGAGAATGGAGGAGAACCACCCAGAGAGGGAGGCAGATTTCTGGCCTCTATCCCCAATAGGTCTGTGGTGGCAAGAGCTGGCACTATCACCAGGTCCAGAGCATCCCAATGACTCCTGTGTATGAAGACCTGAGAACCAGCACTCTAGAACATCACTCAGGACACTAGAACTTAGTCCAATTTGGGGTTTTGCCCCTCAAACTGCAGAATAAAAATGTAGAACCATGAAAGGACAGCATGGTTTCTGGTCGAGCAGTGGCTAGAGATGGCCGGAGACCCCTCAGGTTGGAGATCCCGAAGGTTGGAGACCCCACAGGTTTCCCTGCAAGGGACAACATGCATTTTGCCACACGTCCAGACTCTAGGCACCTGACAGGAGGCCGAAGACCTCCATCGATCCACATCTTTCAGTCACATAGGACAACGCCCCTACCAGCCCTTCCACAGGTAGACGGCATGACTACAGGCCACAGAGCCTCAAAATATATCTCCATATTCATGAGATACCTAAAGGCCAGAGGGTGTAGCCAATTAAGCATTCTTTCCCAGATCTCCTCCTTGCAAAAGGTATTTAGCCTCAGGACCTCCCCGAAAATACTGGGGTATAGCTTCATCCATTTTCCACCATGACAATAAACATTTTGAGATCATGGACTCACCTTTCTTGGGACCCACAGTGGGGAATTGTGGAGAACCGTGGAGAAGGTTATCAACTACAGAGCTGCTGCTTAATCTCCTGCTGATAACCTCTACGTTCCAGCCACCAGCCATGGAAGACACCAACTCAAGCAAGCAAGTGAGCAACTGTGACCCAGCCAAGCGAGTCACCACAACCAAGAGTCTCATCCCCACAGGACGCAGCCAGAGCCCATCCTTCACCATCCCCCCTTCGGTTGCCTCTATGTCCTTCTGTGGCTTCTCAGCGGCGCCTGAGAGTCCAAGGGCCTGAGAACTAAATGGTCCCCGGCTGCCTTTTGGCCCGGGGATGCCCAACTCAAGAGCTCTGGCCCCCCGTGGGACCTCAGACTGTGTGCTCCCACCCTGAACAGGGTCCTGAAGCTTCTCATACCCGTTGTCTGCTCTGCGCCAGCGTGGAGTGAACACAGATTCCTGTGCTGCTTCCTCTCTGAGCCACGGCCCTAGCCCTTGATGGGGGCAGACGCGGGACCACAATTTAATCCAACAACGGACACACTACAACCTCACATGAAAATGCAGACGATCACTTAGTATCTGAAATGGGTTTGACTCCCCTGGACTCCTGACTCCAGCACACACTGGGGTTTCTTGCTCTACTTTACTACAAACAAGCCTTGTCCAGTGAGGAGCCTCACTTGAGGGCACTTTCTCAGATTCTAGATTCCAGGACACATTCCTGACCAATTAAGCCAGCTCATGCTTGGTGTGCAGGCATCCGTGTCACAAGCTTCTCTGAGGTGATTCTAACATACAGCTAAGAGCTAGTTCTCAACGTTAAGTTCCCCAGGCTATTAGTGTAAGAGAGGAGCATGTTCACCCCAGCCTAAGGCTCAGTCAGCAGGCTGGGTGTGCAGTATTCCTGTAGGTAATTCTGCTGCATCCCTGTTGGGGCCAACTTTTAGCAGAAAGCGGCTATCAGCTTTGCAGCCATCTTGAGCCATATACCCTGACATGAGACTTGGATTACAATAGCCTACAACAGCTGAGCACACTCCGATAATCTTGGTTTAGATACCTTGGGTGTGTGAGATTAAAGGTGTGTGAGATTAAAGGTGTGTAACTTAAGAGTGTGACTTAGAAGTGTAGAGATCAGATTTAGAGACAAGACCTAAGGGCATGATTAAAGGTGTGACCAAAAGGCATGGCTTAGAAGTGAGACATATAAAAGGCAGAGGCAGATGAGAGAATCAGACACAGCAGAGAGAAGACAGAGAAGCAGGCACTTGGAAGAAGTAACTTTGAATTTGGAGGCACTAGGAACTAGGAACTCAAGACTTGGGACTTGGACTAGGAAGAGAGACTGAAGAACAAACGGGATTGAATCATGCTCTATCTGGTCTCCATTCTTCGAGTCCGTTCTCACTCTCTCTCTTGCTGAACCCCGACGACACGCGGACTGGAGCGGCAACTTGGGCCGGGATACAGTGGCCGCCCAAACGCGGGGCAGCCCGGGCCTCAACATTTTGCTTGGGCCGCGACATTTTTGGCCGCCCGAACGTGGGGCTAGTGTGGTTCTCAACATTTTTGGGGCCCGAACAGGGACTAGTAAGGGTCGCAACACATCCCTGGATAGAAACCCACAGGTCTGTAAGCAATGAACTAAAGCGATCTCTTTACCCAGGCTAGGTATGTATGTATGTATGTATGTATGTATGTATGTATGTATGTATGTTTCAGCTTAAGCTGTGCTGTGGAAAGGAAGCCTGGAGAAAAGGTGGGGATCATGCATACATCCCCATGACAGGCTTTTTACATGTGTGCTGGGGTTTGAACTCAGGACCATATGTTTGCAAAGCAAACACTTTTCAGACTGAGGCATCCTCCAGGTCCTTCTGCCTTTATTTTATTTTGTAGATGAGGGCCTTAATCTGTATCTCCAGCCAAGCCTAGATCTCATTATTAGCCCAAGTTGGCCTTGAATTCCTGGGTGATCCTCCTGCCTCTCCTGAGTGCTAGAATTAGCGTACCATCACTGCTAGCCCTCTCTGTTGAGACAGGGTCTCACACAGAACACATATGCCCTCAAGTCTCTATGTAGCTCAAAGTGACTTTGAATTTTTGATCCTCTGGGCTCTGTCTTCCAAGAACTGTGTTTCTGGCATGCACCACCTTGCTCTAACTTGGGGTCTTCTGTTTCTGATGAGAGTAGCCTTCTGATTGACCTGCACTAAGTGCTGGCAATGGGGACGCTGGTCCCAACATTTCTGTGGATCCTTCCAGGCCCTTGAAGATCTTTATGGATCCCTCTCGGCTCCTCCATCACCACTGCATGAGGTTCCCTGTATGTGCTCCTCCTTAGTTAAGAGGGCAGAAAGAAAGCACACAGGGTGGTCACTGTACTCCTGGGACTGCACCAGATGGGTGGGGCGGGGTAGCTGAGCAGTGAGTACTTCCTGCGGCTTTTCTAGCTCAGGACTGGTAGGTCTGCAGGGTTCCAGTCACCACCACCGCTGAGGTTTCCTGTTTGCAGCTGCTGCGCTGGGGCCAGCTGTTCCACCACCGCCCGCAGTCAGCCAGTGTGTGTGAGGTTTGTTCGAGGGTGAGGGGTTGATGTTTCTTGGAAATTAGGAGGCTGGAGAAAGGTTCATTCAGAAGCCTCTGAGAGAAGTGCTGCAGGGTGGAGGTAGGGTACAAGGACTCTGACAGCCCAGCTCAATTAGAGTGGACACAGGAGGTGTACCTACATCCAGGAGTGTCTCATCTCTTCCCTAGGCTGTCACTAGCAAACTCCATATTATTGACCCTTGAGGTCTTGGGGTGCCTAGCTTGTGATGAACATTTGCTAAGAGATCATATCAACTGCTGTCTTGTGAAGAGGGATCACCACTGCTGGTCCGAGTAAAATCCCAGTTGCCAAAATATAGACTAAGTTTGGATCCCTGTTGGTGGATTCATACCCACTTTGCTCTATTGTGAAAGGATCCTCAAGGAAACAAGGTGGTTCAACTCTAAACCCAGGCACCCACTCCAGGAAGTCTCCCCTTGGTTGGGATAGGTAAACTGTCTTTCCTTTTACACTGGTGGCTCCATCTCAGGGCCTTTTACAGTTCAAGCCGAACTGACTGAACTCAAGAAACGTCTGCTGAGGGGAATAGTGACAGCCTGCCTTCGGTGGCCTCCTGTCCTGAGCCCCACTCTAGAGAGGTGGGGATGGGGACTGCATTTACCCACCTCTCCTGGTCTGGCTCTCCCTGATGAGGAAGGCCCCTCCGGGGTTCCCAGGTAACAAGAGCAGTTCCTCAGCTTTCTCCCGGCTCAGGCCCTCGTACAGCCACCTGGAGGAGCGAAGAGGGGCAGGGTAGGCTTGTTGTCTTAAGAGATACTTCCACACCTCTGTATGACCTTGATGAGATCTGCCCTTGCCCTCTGGGCCTAGAAATTCTCTGTACCAGGAGGAGCAGGTTCTCAGCAGCTTACAGACCCCCTCTTCCTTTGCTCTCAGGGTCCTGCTCCAGAGTCTTTGGGGAGCAGGCTTAGGCTTTCTTTGCCTGGAGACTCCATTCCCAAGTGTCCTGGGCTGGTGGAGCAATGACAGTGTCGGTTGCTTGCTTCCAGCCTTTGTCCCATCACTGCCCGGTCCACCGGCTCTACTGTTGGCCCACTCACCTTTGTGAGAAGTACTCCTTTGTGACCCCACTTCAGATTGTCCTTATAGAGTGGGCCTGTCTCCTACATGTCCCCTTCAGTGTCCTCTACACTTGATCTCAGCCACCTTCCAAAGCCCCACAGCATGACACCTCCTCTATGGGGCCTCCTCTGAGCTCCTAAGCCTCCGAGGCCAAGCTGAACAAGACATGAGAGTTGCTCTCTGTTCTTTTGGAGGGCAGGGTCTAGGCTCTGTTCAGCCTGTGGTCCTGCATAAAGAGAACAATGTGGGAAGAGTGGAGGAAGGTCCCCAAGATGGAGCTGAGCCAGGTACTCACTCGTGGGAGACTTTAGCCACATACACACTGGGAATGTGATACTCTCTGCCCGAGACTTCTGACTGGACTGTCCACCAGTCTCCATCCCTGTGGAGAGATCACAGAGGGCTCCGCCTTCATTTGGAGTTTGCAAGCACCTTTTCCACTCATTTCCCAGAATTCCCTACACCAGGCAACTCCAGGCTCCTCCTTGGGTGAGGGTCTGACAGGGTGGCAAATGATCCAAGGCTTCCTGTTCCAAGGCCTGACCCCACTGTCTCTCTTCCTGCAGTGTGTCAGGCTGCCAGAAAACCACCCAGAGACATGGTCACATGGAAGCCTTCCAAGAAGAATAGCCCTGTGCCTCCCTGCTGGTTTTGGAAGAATCCCTTCTCCCACAGGGCAACCTCAGGGTCCCAGTGTGGTAGACTTACTCAGAGACAATGGTCAGTGGCTCCCCGAGTCTCAGAGCTAGTCCGGACTGCTCACCTGCTGGGAAACTGCCCAGGGCTACAGCTGTGACCTTGTGTCTTTCTAGAGAGAGGGATAGACACACTTACCCGCTTGGTCAGTCCTCTCTCAAATGTGAGGTCTAACTGATTTTTGCCTGGGCTCCCCTCAAACACCCCTCCCACAGGCACCCTTCAGGAGAGGGGTTAGCCCCAGAGTCTGAAATGTTTCCAGCAGGCTCTACAGAGCTTGGGAGAACCCAGAGAGCTTTGGGCCTTCAGCTCACGTGGGTAGAGGACTTGGTTCCTGGCTGTGCCTCCCTGTGTGTCTTTCTCCAGAGACTTTGATGAAAGGATTCTACAAACTAAAAACCTACAGTCCAGAGGCAGGGGTACTGCTTAAGTAGAGCAGCACTTGCCTAGAATGGGCAAGGCCCTGGGTTCTATCCCTAGCACCACAGCAAAACAAAACAAACACCCACCGCAGCTCGACGCCTGTATCACATGGATCTCAGGTGGGCCTCTGAAGGGTGGTGAGACCACACAGCAGCTCTGAGGGCAGGGGAGGAACTCAGGAAGGCTAACAGCTTGGCCTGGGGCCCCAGGAATGAGAACATAGTGAGTTCCAGCATAGACATCTGCTGTCATCAGGACACAGAAGGCAGGGTCTGTGAGTGGATGGCAACCTCCCTTTCCAGGATGGAGTTCTTTCCCACACATCTGACTCTGTTTTCTTGTTGTTCCTATCGCAGGCCTCTGGAGAGATGTCCGTGTGAACAGACTCTGTAAGTCTATAGCACTGTGCACAGGCACGGAGTGGAGTCCCAGTGGCCTATGCCCAGGGCAGTGAGTGAAGGCCTGTGCTGCCCCTGAGAAGTACCACCAGAGGCTGCTATTGCAGGCTTGACCAGGGCAAGTGCCCCAAGGGAGCATATGACTAAGCATACCTGGACCCTGCACGTCAGGCCCTACTGGTGTCTTTTTCCATCATTTTGCTTCTTTCTGGACCCTTACCACTGCCCAGATGTGTGTGTGTCTGTGTGTTTGTGTGTGTCTGTGTGTGTGTGTGTGTGTGTGTGTGTGCGTGCATGCGCACGGCTATCTCCAATGTGCAGGTCTTAAGGCCCTGATGCAGCATTCAACAAGGAGAAGGGCATAATTCCAATCCCATACCACCCTGTTCACAGGCCCGGGCTGGGGAAGAGGGGAGTGTGAGGGACTAGTTGACAAATGCACCTCTTGGGAAGGGCCTCAGCCTCCTGGGAGGCAAAAGTTCCAGTGGAGGAGTGATTGGCCTGGGTTGTGGAAGCAGAGTGAAGCTAAGGCACCAGTCACTCTAGGAATGATCAAGAGAACTTAGTGGATATAATGTCTAACCTGGAGGCTGGGCATTAGGTAGCAAGCAGAAGACAGCCCACCCAGTCTAACCATCCCTCCCTAAACCTGCAGAGCCTGCAACTGTCTGTTGAAACCTAATCCACCTGCCGCATCTCTCTTTCCTTCCTCCTGTCCTTTCTCAGTAAGGGTCTCCAAAAGAAAGACTTGTTAGCACATGGATTCAGGCTGCCAGGAAGAGCAGTCAAGGTTAACGGGAAAGGTTCTTTGTCTCTAAGGAGCTCCTAAGGTCCCAAGGTCCCACAGGACTCTGGAGTGCACTCAAGAGGGAGCTAAGACCCAGGAGTAGGAGAGGAGGGACAGACAAAAGAGGATCCAGTAGGTAGGTGAGGGTGGAAGGGTCTCTGCTGTAGGTGGGACCCAACCTATGAACCTGCTCCCGAGTATTCCCTCTTAAAAGGTTAGTAGAAACTCCCACAGCAGGAAGCTCCTTAGACCCCAGGGTCTTGCCTGCCCAGGGCCTGGTGTCCCTGTAGCCAAGAATGCCTGATGACCCCTGAGGAGGTCTCTTTCTCATAAGGGTAGAACAAAGAAGCCTGGGAAAGATGCTTGCTCTCCTGAAAGCTGTGGCCTTGTATGCCTAGAGGGTGAGCCCAGTGGCCCAGCCTCACACTTTCTTCAGAAAGGCTGCTCTGACCTGTCCCTCTGCACACTTTTATCCCTATAAGACCCTGCCATCAAGCCTAACACAACCATCACTTGTAACAGTTTAGTTTCTGGCTCTGGGGAAGAGACTGGGACCATCTTGTCCATTGCTGTCTTCAGTTTCTGTCACATGGCTTGCCACCTGGCAGAGCCTCAGTAAGTTTAAGATGGAGGCAGGCCTGGGGAACACATGACTCCTAGAATGGGCTGGTCACAACTCATATTCCTCCTGGGACAAGGCAGCTCCACAGAGGGATATCCTCCTTTCCTTGGAGACTGGATGGAAGGGAGAAAAGATCCCCTGAGTTAGGCACACCTGCTGGGGTGGTCACCACTCTCAGAAGCACCAGGATGACTCAGCAGCCTGCGGCTGCAACTAGCTCAGTGGAAAAGAAGGCGGTCCCTGTGGTTTTCAGGTTCTTCCTGAAGGTATTCCACTGCAGATGAGAGAGCTCCAGGGCCCCAAAGGCACCCAGGATGTCACAGCCCTGAGGAGACTGGTACTAGAGAGATAAGAGGCTTAGGTGGAGAGCAGGAAGAGAAAACCCACATCTTAAAGGGTCTGGAGGTTGAGAACTAGCAGCTTCTGCCCGAGCTCAGCTGCCAACCATCTTGGCCCTGCAGCCTCGAGGGGAGGTAGTTTACTACTCCCCAGCCCCTCCTAACAGCACTGCTAGGTTTGGATGATCTTGGTATCTATCTGGACCACCATGGCTCCACACAGCATAGAGATAATGTCTGGTCAAACCAGTTTGGCTATTTCTGTGAAGATAGTTTTCAAACAAGATAATCCCACCCCTGTTTTGAAACAAAAGACAGGCTCTTCCAGTGTAACCCTGACTATACATAAACCATGCTTCTCCTTGCCTGGCCTTCTAAAGGAAGTATAGAGTATAAGCTTGTATTGCTGCAGCTAGCTTGATGTTCAGCTTTAAACACATTTTTGTACATGTGCTGAGAGTGGAACCACAAGCTTCCAACGTGCCAACCATCAAGCATTCTTAACACTGAGTTCCACTCCCAAGTCCTCACATTTAATGTTCCAGCCCTACTGCAGGCTCAACAGAAGCTGGGAGCCTGTCTGACTCGCTGGGAAGGGCACTCATAGGCTTTCAGTGAAACTTGGGCTTTTATTGGGGTGGTTGGCCAAAGGTGCACTGCGGTACGGAGATTTAGGTTTCTATAGCCTTGTGAGGTTTGGTAAGGGCGTGGGGGCCCCACAGACATCACCTACCTGATTGTATGGACATGGGTTCCTGGCCTGGACCAGAGGAACTGGAGCTGGAACTGGAGCTTGGGCTGGAGTTTTTCCCTCTGCTGGGCAAACTTCCCATCATTCCTCAGCAGACTCTCAGAAGCACACTGAACCTGAAAAGGGGGCTGCTATGTAGACAGAGCCCTGGGTCCCAGCTTGGACCCAGATACTTGACTGTCACAGGTGGATGACCTGATCTGCCAGGGCTGAGGAAAAGGCACCACAAAACTGAAGTATCTCAACAGCCAGCCTCTCAGGACCTTGCAAGTCATCACCATGTTGGACTGACTAACATAGACTCCAAGTCGAGACCGTGGACAAGTTGGAGGTGATTTTCTCTGTGTCCCATCCTTTCTAGGCAGTGGCTGTTCTCCATCCAAGTCTTCTGAGCCCTTTCTTATGACCCCACCCATAGTTAGTCCCCCTTTTTCATTCCCTTGTGTCTGTCTGGACCCCATGCTTTCTCAGGAAGCTTCAGCCTTTCTGGATGACCCTCCTTTGAATCCCTATGGACCGGAGAACCATCCATTCCTTAGGCCTGGGGTCACATTCTGCTAGGTGGTAGCAGGGAAAGTCACTGAGCTCTTTCCGAGCATCCCAGGGACCATGGCTAGGGTTAGAGGTGGGCCAAGGAGGAGCAAAGGTCTTGGGATGGGAGTCACAAGCAGAGGCGACACTGAAGAGTCATTAGTGCCAACGGCACTAGGCAAGACTGCTGGGAGTCTGTCAGTCCATGGGACACAGTGGTGGCTTGCAAGGCTCTGAGGGACTGACTGGTCACTTCCCTTCTTGGTGTCCCTTTCCTCATCTGAGAACTAGGGATAGCCACACCCAACATTTGGGCTGGGTAGATAGTGGCTGGAAAGCCAGCCCTGGGACCACACTTCCTTCCTGGTCTTGAATGTTCTCTGTGACAAACTCCTCTAGGAACTCTTTTCTCTTTTCTGTTGTGTTCATTCCGTTTCTTTTTGGTTTTCATGAGATTATGAACTGAGGACTATGTTCCCTAGGCTGTCCCCAAACTCTTGGGCTCAAATGATCCTCTTGCCTCTTAGCCCTGTGACTGACTGTCACAGGCTCAGTGGGAGTGTTTGTTCAGTCTGCCATTACCCTCTAGTCCCGTCCCTGTCCTCAGCATTCAGTTAGGCCACCAAAGCCATCAGCACACATCAACAGAGTGAACCAAAGTGAGCAGCGTGCTCTGACAGTGTTTTGTCCTCAGACTAAGCAGATCCTTGGTTTCTAGATAACACTGACTTTCCAAGACTATGGTAAGCCTTTCAGTGAGGGGGCTGGGTTCTCTAATCCTTTTCAGATAGTCTCACTGCTTTCAGCAGGACAAGATGTAATTTCACCTGTTCGGTTCCGTTCAGCTGACCAGGCACTGCCAAGGGCTCACTGTTGGAAGGAGCGGCTCACAGACTAGCACGAGGACACAGTGGGTGCCTTCCTTACCATGGAGATACACGTTGCCTGGATGAGGATATTACTCATTAATGCCATGGGATGACATCCATGTCCTGGAATTGTCCCCACTGAGTAGAGACACAGCCTTGTAGGGATGACAACTCCTCTGTGCTTGCTCCCTCCGCCAACCTATCTTGCAGCCCTGTGTCATCATCTGGAGAAACAGCATTTGTCTCTGCTGCCTCTGTGCAGAACCTCAGTGTCAACAAGCAGAGTTCAGGGACACCAAGTAGGCTGGTGCCCTAGGATTGGCCTGGACAGCCCCTTCCTCTCAGACTTTGGGGACTGGGCAGCTTTGGTGAGGGTGGTGGTCCTGCTGCCTCCTGGGGGCTGCCATTTGCTCACTGCCAGGGCAGCTCTTTCATTTGAGCTGCCATAAGTACGAGGTTCAGGCTAAGGGTCACGGCTTTATGTCTGCCATGGGTAGCATGGGGGACTAACTCAGAGCCGCTGTGTGACCTCAGACACAGTATGCAGCTTGTGGTGTTTCCTGTGATGAGGGGTCCTAATACTGACTCACTCCACAGGGTCAAAAAGAAGGTTGGAGGTGATCAACTTCCTTGCTTCCAACAAGACCACAACCTTCAGGACCCTTGGGCCACAGGGGACCTGCTATTGCTGGACCCGTCTCTAAGACTCTGCAACATTCTCTTCCTGCTCTGGCCAAGGCATGGTAACTCCTGGGGAAGATGAGGCCCAGGTAGCAGCAGTGAAGCTGAGGATAAACAGGTGCTGGCCACATTTGCACAAGAGATCATCTGGCACACATCTGAGCAACAGCCTATGTGCTTAGGCACTGTCTGTGGTGTCCCAGTGAGCGAGTGGGCAGAGTGTTGGAGAAAGGCAGCAGAAACTGCACAGTACCCAGTGCAGGCTGCTCTGCTTCTCTCTAATTCCATTTTCATTGTGGTGACCTCGTGTGGAGGATGAGCTGCCTGCTGCTCAGGCAGCAGGTTAGACAGTGCAGAGTTAGGAGGGCTCTCTTGTCTTTGATTTTGTGGGCTTGAATTTGCATCTGGGAACTGAGCGCAGAGGCTCAGTGACCTGTATCCTTAACTTTGCTCCTTTTGCAAACTGAGCCCCTCACCCTGTGAGAGCAACTGAGATACTGCAGGGGACTGTCTTTGGAGAGTAATCTAGAGCCCTTTCCATCACTGATCTGCAAGACTCTTGGTCTAGGAGAAGAGACCTTAGAGGCATGAGATCTTGGAAAAAGTTTTCTAGAGGCAATGAGAGGGGAGAGCCTACTATGTCTCTGTGGATCCTGGAGACCTCACACAGTCTACCATAGCTACCAGTCATCGTCCTGGAGCACAACCACAAAGCTCACTCCCAGTCAAAGGGGACTGTTCTTTTCCACCTGACACAAGTCCACCAGAAAACAAAACAAGCATACTTACAGATTTGCCATCAGAAGTTTGGTGAGGGCAGTCAGCCAAATGTGCACGGTGGCCAGACAGGTCAGGCTTTTGCACGTCCTAAGGTAGTCAGCATCTTAGACCCCAGCAGGTTCACTCTCAGCCTGGAGGATCGATCACCAAAAAGTAGTCAGAGTAAGTTACGGTATTGAAGTAATTAAGCTTCTTTGTCAGCAGACAACAATCTCCATGAAACTGGTCCAGCAGTACTTTGCTTCTCAGGGAAACCAGATTGGGCACTCCTACCCAACACAGTGAGGCCAAAGAGCGTGGCGCCTAGGGATCTGAGGCCTGTGTAGACACAGGTGCTACTCCTCAGAGCTCTAGCTCCCAGCTGCAGTCTCTGTGGTTCTCACAACCCCACGATCTCCCCGCCTCTGTTTCCTCTGACGCATCACATTGTAGGCCATGGAGGAACCACCTTGCCCCTTTCCTGTTTCAAGGGAGCAGCTGCTCTCCCTCCATGCCTCAGGCTGGGGGTCCTTCTTGGCTTTTTGGCTGCATCTGGTTCAAGAAATAAAGGCATGGGGAGAGATGAGCAGGAGTTTCCCATGCAGACCTGGCCACAGTCATCACTGGAGTGGTCTTTGCAATTCTGAGTTCAAATATTCAGAGGGGACTATGCATAGGAATCTCCTGGGATCTTCAATTATAGACTCTAAAGTAGGACTCATTTCTGGTCCAGTGGGATGGCTCAGTGGATAAGGATGCTTCCCACCTGGCCTGATGACCCGGTGCAATCCTTGGGATGCAGTGGTGGAAGGAGAAAACAGAAAGTTGCCTTCGGACCTCCACTTGAGCAAATCAGTAAATGATGTGTGTGGGGGGATTGGGTGGGGGGGGGAGTTCTAACAAGCTTATGGGCAATGCCCATGTTGTTGGTGTAGAAACTATATTTTGAAAGTTCATGCTTGGGACTGATGTGTAGTTTAGTAGTAGATATGTAATTATTATGTTCTAGACCCTGGATTCAAGCCCAAGCACCAGAAAGAACTACTAGAGTACTCTTCAAAATACAGTTTCAGTCACCATAGCATCAGCCAGGAGGGCATTATGTGTGCAGGCTTATCTCGGATCCAGTATGTCAAAATATGCCCTGGTAGTGCCAAGGACCAGCTTCAGCTTGGAGAGAGGTTAATGAGAGAAGGGGTGCCTGGGAGCAGCAAACACAGAGCAATAGTGATTAAAAACTGCATGGTATTGGTACAGAGACAGGCAGGAAGATCAATGGAATAAAACTGAAGACCTAGAAATGAACCCACACACTTATGATCACTTGATTGGAGCTAAAATCGTCCAATGGAAAAAGGACAGCATTTTCAACAAATGGTGCTGGTTCAACTGGAGGTCAGCATGTAGAAGAATGCAAATCAATCCATTCTTATCTCCTTGTACAACAAAGCTCAAGTCCAAGTGTATAAAGGACCGTCACATAAAACCAGATACACTGAAACTAATAGAAGAGAAGGTGGGGAAGACCCTTAAATACTTGGGCACAGGGGGAATGTTCTTGAACAGAATACCAATGGCTTATGCTCTAAGATCAAGAATTGACAAATGGGACCTCATAAAATTGTAAAGCTTCAGTAAGGCAAGGAACACTGTCAACAGGACAAAACGGCAACCAACAGATTGGGAAAAGATCTTTACCAATCCTACATCTGATAGAGGGCTAATATCCAATATATATAAAGAACTCAAGAAGTTAGACTCCAGATAACCAAATAACTCTATTAAAAATGGGGTACAGAGCTAAACAAAGAATTCTCAACTGAGGAAACTTGAATGGCTGAGAAGCACCTAAAGAAATGTTCAACATCCTCCTTAGTCATCAGGGAAATGCAAATCAAAACAACCCTGAGATTCTACCTCACACCAATCAAAATTGCTAAGATCAAAAACTCAGGTGATAGCAGATGCTGGAGAGGATGTGGAGAAAGAGGAACACTCCTCCATTGTTGGTGGGCTTTCGAGCTGGTATAACAATTTGGAAATCAGTCTGGCAGTTCCTCAGAAAATTGGACATAGCATTACCTGAGGACCCAGCTATACCTCTCCTGGGCATATACCCAGAAGATGCTCCAACATATAACAAGGACACATGCCCCACTATGTTCACAGCAGCCTTATTTATAATAGCCAGAAGCTGGAAAGAACCCAGATGTCCTTCAACAGAGGAATGGATACGGAAAATGTGGTACATTTACACAATGGAGTATTACTTAGCTATTAAAAACAATGAACTCATAAAATTCTTAGGCAAATGGATGGAACTAGAATATATCATCCTGAGTGAGGTAACCCAATCACAAAGAACACACAGGATATGCACTCACTGATAATTGGATATTAGCCCAAAAGCTTGCAATACCCAAGATACAACTCACAGACCACATGAAGTTCATGAAGAAGGAAGACCAAGTGTGGGTGCTTTAGTCCTTCTTAGAAGAAGTAACAAAATACTCATGGGAGCAAATATGGAGACAAAGTATGGGACAGAAACTGAAGGAGGGCTGTCTGGAGACTGTTCCACCTGGGTACCCATCCCATGTGCTGTCACCAAAGGCAGACGCTGATGTGGATGTCAGGAAGTGCATGCTGACAGGAGCCTGATATAGCTGTCTCCTTAGAGGTCTGCCAGAGTCTAACACATTCAGAGGCAGATGCTCACAGCTAACCATTGAACTGATCATGGGGTTCCTAATGGAGAAGTTAGAGAGAAGACTGAAGGAGCTGAAGGAGTTTGCAGCCCCATGGGGAGAGCAACAATACCAACCAACCAGAGCTCTCAGGGTCTAAACCACCAGCCTGGGAGCACATAGGGAGGATCCATGGCTCCAGTTGTACATGAAGGGGAGAATGGCCATGTCCATGTCGGGCATCAGTGGGAGAGGATAGCCTTGATCTGGTTAAGGCTGGATGCCCCATTGTGGGGGAATTCGAGGGTGGGGAGGTGGGAGTGGGTGGGTTGGATGGGGAAAGGAGATAACATCTGAAATGTAAATAAAATATCCAATAAAAAAAAAAAAGAATGCCTCAGGGTCAAACGGTGAGTTACAAACTGATGGCCTATGTTCTGCTGGAGGCAGCTTTCCAGACAGCTCTATAGTTCATCTCTTCTAGACCAAAACTGCAGTCTTTTATTTACATATCAATTCAACTAGGAATCAGCATCCCATGACCCAGCCCCTTGATTGTTAGAAAAAGACAGCAAGCACAATAACACTGCAAATGAATTTGGAGATCCGCCTGCCTTTGTAGGCATGGTGAGCTAGCTGGATGTGTCCTGAGATTAATATTTCTACCACACCTGGGCCCAAACTAGCTCTGTCTCAGGCTAACCTTGAACTCAAAACTATGGATGCTTCTGTATCTTCCTGATAAGCTGACTCATCATCCCTGCAGCTGTTCTTTTAGGTTTGTGAAACCCCTCAAATAATTCATATTGCATCCTTATATTTTGCATAGTTGAGAAATTACATATTTTTGAACTCATGTTTCCAGAGTTCTTTCCCACAGTCTTAAAGACTGTCCTGAAAGTCTCAGCATTTACCATTTTGCTGAGATATAGACACACCCTTGTCCCTGGATTCATTCTGCTTCTAATTATCATGGAGTCATTTACCTTGGCAGGGAGAATATTTCCTGGAAGAGGAACATGAAATAAAATGTATATGTCTTTATACAAACAAGCCTTACACCCACGGCAACCATCGAAACTCATGGAGGCTCACTCAAGCCCTGCTCACTCCATCCCTTACATGGCCAGGCCTGATTCAGCACGGTAGGGCTCCACAGTCACATTTCTTGAATATTTTACAAGTATTTCAGGTGATTCTGAGGCTCAAGCTTGAAACTCACAGGTGTCCTATCCAGAACTGACAACTACCTTGACTCTCTCCACTCACAGTGAGCACACCTGCCTACCGTCCCCTCCTTAGTGGCTAGTCTGTAACACAGAGACTCACTATGCTTCAACACAAGACTGAGCTCAGGTAACACAGCCTTCTCTGGAGGCTCTCAGTCTTCCCTTGCTCCTGCGGAGGCTGCTTAGAACTTTAACATTGTGTTCACTCAGCATGCAGGGCAGAAGGGCTGGCAGTGGAAACATTTTCTCTGTAGGAAGGTTATTACATTTGTATAAGGTTGCTGGAGGGAAGTTAACATGGATTCATGCTCCAAGCCTTCCTCCAGACAATTCTGATGCCCATCAGACTCAGTGAGAGGTGTCAGAAACAGTGGAGGTCACAGAGACAGTTCAACAGTGCCACCTGGCAGGCTGAGGTGTCCTTTTCTTTTTTCCCCCTATGCCTGTGTATATGTCTGTGGAGGTGTGCATACCATATATGGCAGGTAAGAGCCATACTGTCGCCTTCTCTGGGACTGAGGGATGGAGAACTGCTCTCCATCAGACCAGGAGGCACTTCCTGCAGATGCGTGGGTGTCTGGTAAGTGGAATCAGATGCTACAGGGACAGCACTTTCTCTCTGCAGAGCGAAGCCTGGTGCTTTGTTTCCCAGCTTTCTTGGCTAATCTAGAGCTTAGGCCAGTTCTCTGGAGAAAACTCCATGGGGTATCAGACATCATTCCCAGGCTTCAGATCCCTCCCTCTGACTTACACAATGACAGGTGTAGATCCACGTGGACAGGGGAGGTGACTGCCATCCTGCCTGCTATCTGTGTAACAGGTATCCCTTCTACTTGGTGTGGTAATTATTTAGTCCTGACCCAGGCTTTCTACTCTGCCTTAGACCGTTTACATTTCCAGATGAAACACACACACACTTTCATATTTACAATGAGCCTTTTATATTTACAGAGCTGGACAGCTGCCTACCCTCTGTGCTATTACTCCTAACCCAAACAGGGACCTGAACCCTGGACCCACAAATAGTTTTGTATCGTTTTGAAAGCTCTGTCTCTGTGCTTCCTGCATATTCAGGTAATATATAATCCCTTCTCAAACCTCTGACAGGGTTGAAGACTAGATAGCCATAGTCTCACGATTAAACTTAAGTTGTTTAGCATTGAAGATGTTCTAGATTTAAAAGGATAGTTTTCAGATGGTAATATAAGTTAAAACCAAACATGATTGAGGCTCTGAATTGTAAACTCTTTACGTTAGGATAAATGATTAAATATTTTATCTAAATTGCTAAATATAATGGACTGGATATTATAAGTGTATATCATATGCTATAACTTGCATAATTGTTATAATTGTGTTTGATTTATATCTGAGACAAGAGAGTCTTTGATTGGACTGAAAAGAATTGTTGCAGTTTGGCCCTTGGCTAGCTATTGTAATGCTAAGTGTGGCCCCTGTGACCTGCAGTCTGCATGTAGCCCCTGTGACCCAGCCCTCAAGTTATTTATGATTGGTTAATAAAGATGCCAGCAGCTAATAGCTTGACATTCCACAGACCTGCTCTCTCCTGAAATCATTCTACAAAAACTGTTGTCCTAGTGGATCCAAAATCCAATCTTGTGGCCTAACCCACCCAGATATCCACTCTGCATATTTCCCTTAAAAATGCCACTGAGAATTCAAAAAAGTCCCTTTGCAGAAGCGCTACAGGAAAGCATGTCTAAAATCACAGAACTATGCACACAGACACAGACACGCGTGCTCGCACACACATGGGGTGGGAAATCAAAACATCTTATACTTGAGGGAGTGCAGGGAAAGGCTGGCAAGAGACAATATGGCAATCAGGTCAGATCAAGATGTTAGAACATAGGGCCTGTGAGATGGCTCACTTGTTGCCAAACCTGGGCATTCGAGTTTGATCCCAGCGGTAGAAGGAGAGAACCAATTCATGAATCCTGTTCTCTTATCTCCACCCATGGATACATACTCATGGACACTAAATAAGTAAATGCAAAAATAATTTAAGAAGATATGGAAATGTTACAGTAATGGTGTGAGTATGGTTCTTGATACACAGGAGAAAAGCTGTGTGGAGAGGATGATAGTCCAGGCTACCAGAGGAGAGATTAATCCATGCATGAGTGAAAGAAAGTAGAGGCCAGCTGACAGAATGGAATGTTCTATTATGGAGTGGTCATTTCAAGGAGGAGGGACTTGCATGGTCCAGGGGAAGAGCATCTGCTTAGCAAGACACTTCCATGGTCTGGTGTCTGTCCAGGATATTAGTGGACTCTTAGAGTTCTTGAGTTCCATCTGACTGATTGCTGGTCACAGGCTGGCTGAAATAAATTTTTTCAGTTCCGACATTACTGGGAGCTGAGTGGGTTCGTGATCGGGCGAGCCGGGTCATGCTGGCAGATGGTACTGTAACAGAGAACCAAGAGGTCAGGAGGAGGAGCCTGGTGAAGCTCAGATACTCTACAAGGTTCAGCAAAGACTTTACCTTTCCCAGCCCACCTAAGATGGTGCCCAGGATGACATAAGATCCCCCTACTTGCACTGTTTGCTGGAGGTGAGTGACTGTATACAAGGCTGTTTTGATCCTCTGAATCTGAATTCTCCTCAGATTCTCCTTCAGAGTAGGATGGGAAACCCTACAAGTAAAGCCTCTTAGCTGTGCCCACGCCATTCATACAGTGATTAGGAAGGTGGCTTTGGGAACAGATAGTGGTCACCAAAACCTGCAGTGCATGCAAGACTAAACCAAAAGGAAGAAAGGGAGGGAGGGAGGGAGGGTAGGAGGGAGGGAAAGAGAAAGGAAGAAATAAAGAAAGAGAAGGAAAGAGAAAGGAAGGAAGGCAGGCAGGCAGGCAGGCAGGCAGACAGACAGACAAGTAGGAAGTGTATCACCATAGCATAGGTCCAATACAGGGAGACTGCTATCCATTCCCACGGGCTGCCCGACTAAGGCAGGTGCTGATGAGGGTCCACTCAGCTCATATTCACGTACAGGTGAATGTTCCACTTCCTACTGGTTTCCACTCTGTCTGATTAGTTGATGGGCCATGTCCTGAGAACCATGGACTCTCAGATGTCAAACTTACCCCATCATAAATAAATAGAGAGCATATACTACTCACTGTAGCCCATTCCCTGCAGAAAGTACTTGAAGGCCTCGGTGAGCTTCCCAGGCTGTGGGGACAAACAAAGACAGCATTAATTTTTGTGTAGGTAGAGAGGTACCAATGTGTGTGTGTGTGTGTGTGTGTGTAACTGTGTAATTATTACGAACGCTTCCTTACCTGAACTACTTGGGGCAGTCCTCCACAGTCTGCCATCTAGAAAAGGAAGAACATTTAAGTCAGTGGACCTCTGCTGAGGGGAGTACTCTCAATTCCCCCATATACAGAGAGAGGGGGGAAGGGGGAGTGGGAGGGAAGCGGGAGGGGGAGAGGGAGTTCCTAGCTGTCCTGGAACTCTCTATGTAGACCAGGCTGGCTTCAAACTCACATAAATCCTCCTGCCTCTGCCTCCTGGAAGCTGGTATTAAAGATATGCACCAGTATGCCCAGCTTTGACTTGTCTCTATTTAAAGGGATATGAATCCCATGGTTTTACTGCTAGAATTAAAACTTTTTATTTAAAAGGGAGCTATTATTTAAGATAATGAATACCAAAAGAACCTAAGAGTTTGAGGCTGAGGTTGAGCATGGTTGACTCAGTGCCTGCAATGCAACCATGAGGACCAGGGTTCAGATCCCCAGCAGCTATCTCAGTGATGCTTGTTTGTCATCCTGTGCTTGGAAACAAGGGGCAGAGAGAGGCATGTCTCTGGATCCATTAGCTTGTTGGCCTAGCTGAACCTATGAGTGTTGGCATTTTGTGTAGGCTCTGCCCTACAGTTACCTGGCAACAGCCAGGTATGCCTGACTCACTATAAAAGGGGCTGCTTGCCCTTTCCTCATTCTCTTGCTTTCTTGCTCCTGCTCTGTCCTCATTACCCTCCCCCTCACTCTCCTAGTGCTCACAGATGGCCTCTACTCCCTCTACTCCTCTTCTCTCTCTCTCTCTCTCTCTCTCTCTCTCTTTGCCTTTCTTTGTCTCTATTCCCTCAACTTCCTCCCCATGCCCTGAATAAACTCTATTCTATACTATACTGTCATGTGGCTGGTCCCTCAGGGGGAAGCATGGGCCCGCAGAGGCACCCTCTTCCCCCACACCTGACTACATATCCACCAAACATAATCCTTCTCGCTTTATTTTTATAAAACACAATGAGAGACCCTGTCTCAGGGCTGGAGAGAAGGTTCAGTGATTAAAAGCCCTTAACCCCCTTGCACAGGACCCAGACTCACTTCCCAGCACCCACATGGTGGCTCTAAAACAACTAACTGCAGTTTCAGGGGATCTGGTTCCTCTTCTGGCCTCCACAGGCTTGCAGATGGTGCACACAATAAACTCTAACAGGTACATACATACATACGTACATACATACATATGTACATACATAACATACGTACATACATACATACGTACGTACGTACATACGTACATACATACATACATACGTACATACATACATACGTACATACATACATACATACATACGTATATACACACGTACGTACATACGTACATACATATGTACATCCATCCATCCATACGTACATACATACATACGTACATACATACATACGTACATACATACATAAGTACATACATACATACGTACATACATACATACGTACATACATACATACGTACATACATACACACACACACGTAGATAAGTTTTAAAAAGAGAAAGGCCATATCTTATAATATGGAGAGGCATGCATAGTATCCCCCACTTTTAATCCCAGCATTTGACAGAGGCAGGTTGATCTCTATGTTCAAGTTCAAGACCAGCCTGGTCCACGTAGTAAGATTCATAGCTAAGGCTACATAGTGGCCCTGTCTCAAAACAAACTGGAGTAGAGAATGAACAAGGAACACACCCAGTGTCAGCCTCTGGTCCCGTACATTTGCATGTGCACCCCCAGGCATGTTTGTACACATAGGGTACAACATATACCACCCCCTAAACAAATACACATGTGTGTACTACAAAGTGTGAGATTAACAAGACACCTCCTTACAGTTCAAGGAGTAAGATGAGAAATACTTATTCTTACAAATACCTAAGAAACTTGACTGGCAAGGGTTTGTTTTAATGATGGCCATGCTTATGTATGTACACATCACTTATGTGGTGAGCGCCTGTACCTACTGAGCTATCTCACTGGACAAGGAGACTCTACTCATACAGTGACAGCCATCAAATAACTCAGCATCTGTCTGTCTGCCACAGGTACTGTCTGCTGTGTTCTGTGGCTGTGGATGGAATGTAAACCTAGAAATAACCACATCTATGGCTATCATAAAGTTCTGATTGTGGTTTGCAATATTGATTCAAGTCCGCAATGAAAAGCTAATTTGAAGCCACAGACTTTTAATCCATACTTTAGAGAGGCCCACCGATCATGTGCAGTCCAGAGCACTGTGAGTTCGGCAGCCTCAGAGCGCTAAGCCTATGTGTGTTCCGAGAGCTACATGCTGCTGGTGGTAACAGGGCTTCCCTCTGACACACACTTGAGAGAGAGAGGGAAGCAGGCAGGAGCCGTGTGGATGGAGACGGAGCAGCAGGCCACTTTCCTAAACACAAAAACAGGTGTGCAGAGGTTCCAGTTTAGACAGGTGCTCAGCCAGATCTTCTGTCAGGGACATTGATTGACAGGGGACTATTTTTTTTTTTTTTTTTTTTTGACAAGGTCTCACTATATAGCCATGGCTTTGGCTGGTCTTGAACTCACAGACACTTTCCTGCCTGTGCCCTCAGAGTACTGGGACTAAAGGTGTGTGCCACCATGCTCAGCCAATGGGGAGAAAATCTCTCTCTCTCTCTCTCTCTCTCTCTCTCTCTCTCTCTCTCTCTCTCTCTCTCTCCCTGCCTCCCTCCCTCCCTTCCTTCCTTCCTTTCCTCGAACTCAGAAATCCACCTGCCTTTGCCTCCCAAGTGCTGGGATATTAAAGGTATGCGCCACCACTGCCTGGCAAGCCTTGATTTTTAGTACTTAAAAAAAGCTCCAAGCTGGGCAGTGGTGGCGCACGCCTTTAATCCTAGCACTTGGGAGGCAGAGGCAGGTGGATTTCTGAATTCGAGGCCAGCCTGGTCTACAAAGTGAGTTCCAGGACAGACAGGGCTACACAGAGAAACCCTGTTTCGAAACCCCCCCCCCAAAAAAAAAACAAAAACAAAAACAAAAAAACCCCCTCCATATTCATTTCACTTTCTGACTCTGTGCTGGTGCTTTCAATACTTCCAGGATTTTCTGCTTCTCAATAAGGAAGCACTCTTGATCCTGTCTCAGACACACTCAGCACACAGGGACCGCCATAGGCCCTGCTGACCTTTCTCTGTTTTAGACAATCTCATAAGGACTTTAGGTCTTATAGCATGAAACCCTGGAAGTCTACCTGGGTACACACCAAATGTGGATTTGGTGTTTTCCCAGCCTTCTTGGTATAAAGGTGAACAATCCTATTGCAGGGGTTTGAGACAGCCTAGTCTGATTACCGGCTGGACTGTAGGAGAGCCTACAATTGTATACCAAAAGCTGGGCCATGAGTGCCTTCAAGCACTGTGCTGGAAGAAGAAAGAAAGGGTAATGGGGGATGGGGGAATCTTCACACTAGCTCAGAAACCTAAATCAAGAGTGGCTGTCTGCAGGCTAGCCCTGCTGGTGCATGCCTTTAATCCCAGAAACTCCCAGGCAGTTGGATCTCGGTTAGTTCGAGGCCAGCTTTGTCTACATAGTGAGTTCTGGGCTGGCCAGGACGATGTAGAGAGACTCTGTCTCAAAAAAATAAAAAATAAAGGAGTTGCTGTCTGGTCTGGGGATGTAGGATTGGTAATGTGTACCCGGCATTCACTAAGCCTAGGGCTGGAGCCCCAAGATCCCAGCACTGCAAAAATCACTCCCAGTGTCCACACCTGTGAGCCAAGCATCTGGTAGGTGAAAGCAGGGGGGTTACCAGCTCAAGACCATCTTCAGTAACACGGCAACTTTGTGGCCATTCTGGGATCCGTAAGAACTTTCACTCAAACAAGAGCTGCTGTCTACCTGCTTAGAGTGCACCTATCCTAATCATCAGAATATCCCTGGAATTTCTTACCAATATAGCAAGACTGGAAAAACATTTCCTTCCTATTTTAATTCTCTTAATAACATTGAATTATTAACTTAAAAAAATTACATCTTCTCTTTTACAAGAACCATGGACTGCTCCTCTGTCTCCCTACCCCCACGACAGGCTCACTGTGTAGACCTGACTGTCCTGGAAATAACTCTGCAGACCCATCTGGCCTCAAACACAGAGATCCACCTGCCTCTTCCTCCTGAGTGCTGAGATAAAAGGTGTGCGCTTCCATGCACAATCTTAATGATATAAATGGCACAGGACAGAGACACCAACACCGTCACCGTACATCGTCTTCTGTACTTAGACTCTGAGTAATTTAATTTATTTTTATTTTCCAGTATCTATGAGGACTGTGTTGGTTTAAAACACACTGGTTCTCACAGGCTTACATGTCTGAATACTTGATCCCCAGTTGATAAAACTGTTTAGGAAGCATTAGGGAGTGTGGCCTTGCCAGGAGGTGTGTCACTGGGGGTGGGCTCTGAGGTTTCAAAAGACTGTACCATTCCCAGTGTGCTCTCTGCCTCCTATTTGTGGATCAGGGTGTGAGCTCTGAGCTGTCCCTGCTGCCACACCTTTGCGCCTCTGCAACTGTAAGTCCAATTGAACGCTTTCTTTGATAAATTGCCTTGGTCATGGTGTTTCATTGCACCAATAGAAATGTAACTAACACAGAGAGAATAAACTCAGGAAGTTTTGATTCTTTTTGTTTAAAACAGCGACACACTCCTAAGGAGAAACTTTCTTGGAAACACCCACATGGGAAATCAAGCTAACTCACTCACAAGTGGTCGGTGGTGACAGAGGACACATTACCTTCAGTAAAGTTGTAGTTATAGGATTGAGGCGGGAATTACATTCAACCTTTAAAAAAAAAAAAAAAAAAGGAGAAAACGACTTTATTAACTGTTAGGAAAATAATCTGTACCTTGGCATCAGAATGATCCTACAAGATCAGCAGCTCAGCCGGGCGGTGGTGGCGCACACCTTTAATCCCAGCACTTGGGAGGCAGAGGCAGGTGGATTTCTGAGTTCGAGGCCAGCCTGGTCTACAGAGTGAGTTCCAGGACAGCCAGGGCTACACAGAGAAACCCTGTTTCGAAAAACCAAACCAACCAACCAACCAACCAACCAAACAAAAAAGATCAGCAGCTCAGTTTGCCGGTGGCCAACCCATTCAAATAGAGCAGAACACAGACTGTGAGTCTTCACGTGACTCTTGTCACGTCTGATACTTTAGGACACATCTACAGACCTGGAAGTGAGCTGGTAAGTTGGTTCATCAGTAAAGATAATTGCTGCCAAGCCTGGAGAACTGTGTCTGACCTTCAGAGCACAAATGATGGAAGTAGAGAAGCAATTCTGGCATGTTCTCTGACCTCCACATGTGCATGAGTGCACACACACACACACACACACACACACACACACACACACACAGAGTAAGTAAATGTAAATAAATAAATATCTGGCAAATTCATCTTCACAGCCTGGTACTCCTTAATGAACAGCATGGTGACTGTAAGACATGTGGGCAGGTACCTCCCTTCTCAGAGAGGTGAACAGGACTGTAGCCCCGCCCTGCCTGCTGGGATCCCCTCCATGCCTTCCCAGCACAAATGGACTATCCACTGGGCCTAACTGTGTCTGCCTTTCTGCTCAGCCCCTCCTGTCTGGAGTGGACCACTACCATGCCCAACCACTGACTCTTCTGACTCAAGATCTTTGGCTCTCCAGTGTGAAGCTAAACTCCTCTGTGCCTCTCCTTTTTTATTTCTTCTTCACAACTGAGATCTTATTGGTTGAGGGGCAGTATACAGATATTTCAGTTCTTAACATGTAAAACAAAACTCTGAAGAGCCATGTTCCTTTTTGAAGTTATCTCAGTGATGTTCCAGCCTCAAACTTGGCAGTCTTCCTAACAATGAATAATAGAATACTAACAGTCAAACCCCATCCTCTTTGTTCCCACTGACTCACTGTCTTATGCCATGTGCAATACATACCCAACATTTCCATATTCTGGGGTACATTATGACTTCTAGAGAAAGAACTTCAGTGACCAGAGGCATCACAGTGCTGACAGGGCAAGGACCAAGAGTGGTTTTGTAGGAAACCCTTCTACTAGGAACAGAAGACCAAAAATAGTTGAAAATATTCCAAAGCCGGGCAGTGGTGGCGCACGCCTTCAATCCCAGCACTTGGGAGGCAGAGGCAGGAAGATCTCTGAGTTTGAGTCCAGACTGGTCTACAAAGTGAGTTCCAGGACAGCCAGGGCTACACAAAATAACCCTATCTCAAAAAGAAAGAAAGAAAGAAAGGAAGGAAGGAGAAAAGAAAGGAAAAAATATTCTAGACACAAACTTACAACTGAGACTCAAAGCTGCCATTTGTCATTTGGTATACTTTACATTGTAAGACATAAAATGGGCTTGAAGCCTTCACCAGTAACAACCCAGGTTCCAAATCTAGTATACATATTTTAAAAGATTTATATTTTTTATTTTATTAATATGAGTATACTGTTGCTGTCTTTAGACAGATCAGAAGAGGGCATCAGATCCCATTACAGATGGTTGTGAGCCATGTAGTTGTTGGGAATTGAACTCAGGACCTCTGGAAGAGCAGCCAGTGCTCTTAACCGCTGGGCCATCTCTTCAGCCCAGATCTGGTATGTTTGGTATAACCAGGGCTATGATAAAGTTTGTGTTTGGGTAATGGAAACATGACTGCCCATCCTGCTTTGTAACACTTCTCTAATTTTCTACAGTGGGCATTCATCACTTTTTAAAATTTGAGATATACTTCAGAAGGAAGCAGAGAAAGGCTATGGGCCCTTGACCGCTTTCTAGCCTGCTGGATTTGAGACAGCTTCCTCCAGGTGGGAGGCTGGCTGAGTGCCAGCACTCTGACAATAAATACACAGTGTTTTATTGCATGAATTGCCAGAGTGAACAGTGGCACATAGAGCCATCAGGGACCACACTAATGGATCCAAGGAGACCTGGTAACATTTCTGAGGAACTGATTTTCAAAGTACGTCACAGTAGAACCTAATAGATGCGATTAGACACAGCATGACCTAGTGTGGTCATGTGTCTATAGTGTCAGCAGGGTGCCTGCCATACACACTGGACTACACTTCAATCCCAGCCTCCTCACACCAGCACCACTTACCACAGCCTCCACAGCAGGTGAACTGTCCCCCACCACCAGTAAAGTAGAGCATCTAGGAGCAGGGGGAAGAAGAGGGCTCAGTCAGCAAGGAAGCACAACACTGCCGATCAGGGATCAGTCGTGACAGGCAGCAACTCAGTGAGGAGATAGGCACTTACTTTAACGTTTTCAATCTGTTATCTTCTTGGCCTGGTTTGGGTCTTTTGATCTCCAGGTCTCTGCGCCTAGACAAACAAAGCAGCATCAGCATTATTTACAGGGAAACCATGGCCCTTCACGTGTCTCCTGACATGTAATCCAGAGTATGACCACTTAGGAGCACTGTCTTTTCCTCACACCTGAGGATGGAGGGCCCAGAGCTCTCCCTGTGAGCAGCTGCTTCCATGGCACCCTGCAGGCTACAGAACAAGAACGGGGATTTTGTGGGATGCTAAAAACGGGGAGAACTTTAAAACTCAAGCAGCAATACTACTTAAATCCTCAAGGCTGACTTGAATTTTCCAAGTAGAAATTTCTGTAGAAATGAGCCCCGTAGAAGGAGGGAAGGGCATACTTTTTTTTTTGTTGTTTGGGATTAAGGAATGGAAAGGGCTTTCTTTGTAAAGGTCTAGCACAGAATTTTACTTTCAGTGATGAGATCAAACACAGGACCCTGTGCATTTGAGACAAGCATTCTATTAAAAGAATTTCAACTAAAAATAGGGACACCCTGGAAAGCATGTTCAAGCTTGGCTAGGCTCCCTACTGGCTGTGTAGCTCCAGGGAAAGTTCTGCTGACCCAATTCCTCAGCCTTTTCCATCCTCCCAGAGAGGGAAGAGGAGCCAATATTTCACCCTGAAGAGGTTGTTCCCTGGATAGGAACCAGCACCCCTTCTTCACTCTGATGATGGAGAAAGATATGTGTAACTTGTAGAATACAGATACTTTTGTTTTGTAGTTCAGCTCCCACAGGCTACGTCTGCCTAATGAGACAATTCCAGCAAGGAGCAGTTAAGCCAAAGCTCAGTCTTTGACCCTTAGTTTTTCTATATGCACGGTCAAATCGCACACACAATCTGTCACACAACTCAGGCAAGTCCCCTGCTTCCTTTCTCTTACAGACATCTGTCGTCTCTTTTGAACTGTCCTACAGGAATGGGTAACACCGTACCTATCATAAGAACGCAGGAAAAGCTCTAGGTTTCCTTGGTTGATATCCTGGGCAATTTGTAGTCTGTAACTTTGAATCAGTTCCAGGTTGGTTCTCAGCTCTTCCTAGAATAAGCAGAAGACATATTCTAAGCTTCCACCACACACACACACACACACACACACACACACACACACACACACACACACACGGAGGCAAGACCTGTAAGAAATGTAATCTTCCTGGAATACTAAATGGAATTTGCATAGGAGGGAAAAGGTATTTCAGGAACCATTAGGAAGATAGTAATTTCAGAAACAGTATATAAATACCACCACGAAGTGTCGTAGAGAAACAGAGATAAGGGAAAAGCCTGTGTGCCTTCTACAGCACGAGGGTGAAGAGAGCCAAGAAGATAGAAACAGCTTCTTGAACCTGAAAGCATGGAAACAGTCACTCCCAGGAAATACAGCTGAGGCTCCATCCTCAACCTGACTACATTATAGTGAGAAAAATGAATAGTAGAGTTGGGGGCTCAGTCAGCAAGTACCTGCTGTGCAAACATGAGGACCTGTGAAAGAGCACCCCGGAAAACCCAGACCTGAGAGGCAGAGACAGAGAGATCCCTGGGGCTCCCTGGCCAGCCAGCCTTGCCTACACAGCCAGGAACAGGTCCCAGTGAGACTCCAACTCAACAACAGGATATCTCCAAGGACAAACTGTCCCTAAAGAAACACACACACACACACACGCTCATACATGCACATATGCACACACACACTCATGCATACGCACACACTTGCACATATACACACACACTTGCGCATGCACACACACATGAATAAACAAGAAATGGATAAGATGACAGTCATACATAAAACAGTAATTAGACTGAAATGTCGAGCCATGGAGAGAAACTTGAGCAGCAGAATTTGAGGTAAAAAGGGAAGAAATGCTACTCTGAGACAGGTAGAGATTGCTGTAAGGGGCAAAAGACAAATATCTTTGAATTCTTCACCTCTGACCCATTAAAGCTTCCAACAGCTTTGTCACTGACCACCAGATTCTGACCCAGGTCAGGGCATTTGCAGACCTGGAGGCCCTGTGCTGGATCAAGCTATAAAACTGCTGGGGTCAGAGAAGCCACACAAACATCAAAGACCAGAACTGCCACTAAAGGAAAACCAAAGCAGTCCCAGCGCACTGGCCCTTAGTCGGCTTCCACAGCGCTGATTTTGGAAGTGGCACAGCTTGGCGGTTCATCCTCACTCCCACTAGCTTTGCTGTAGAGGACACCTCTGATATGTGGGTTATGATAACAGTTGCCTAGGCAACAGCAGAGGTTTGAAGGCTGCTTTTGTGGAAAACACTGAGCCTTCATCTGAGCCTGTAACTATCTGATCGGCTTGGAGTTGGGTCAGTCTTCTTTGCTGTTCTGATGTTTGGATTGGATCCCCCTCAGCTCTGCAAGCAGACATGTTGGTCATCCAGGAAACGTTTTGCAGAAATGTTACCCTGAAGACTATTGGCTTCTTCTGCCCAGGACACGAACTCCTTTAGCATCTGTCACAGCTCAAGCCCTTCAAGCCTACACAAGGCCCAAGCTAACTGCAAGGCATGGGTGCTCGTGCAAGACAATCAGACCAACAGCGGGAGAGACTCGGCAGCTCCTGGGGAAGCCACTGGCTGAAAACATTAAGAGTGAGAGGTTCACAAATAAGGAAGACATCTTTTGAAATGGTGCACATCACAAGCAGAAAACCTCCACCATTAGCTTACCCCAGAAGCCCAGGGGCTTGCTGCTGCCTTTGGTCAGTGAGTAGCAGCCTGACCCCCACTGAGACCCCTACAGTCACCTGTATGCTCAAGACAAGTTCAGCCATCTGCAGCCGAGTTCCAGTAAAGCTTTGTCTGTCATGGTCCTAATATATGGTTTTGGTCCCCTTTCTCCTGCTCCATGCCACCAGAGCCCACTGTGTGGCATTATTGGTATATGAAGGGTAAACAAGGACCTAGTCACTAATGTAAATATTTAAGGCAAAGGTGAATTATAGTAATTACCCTCCCTCTGCCAATACACATGGATTTAAACACACACACACACACCGTACTCTTATATACATTCTGCTAACATACATATTTCCACTTCCACTTAGGCCTGGAAGAGAGTGTAAGGACATGGAGAGCAATCACATTTTTTTTTTTTTTTTGCTTTTTCGAGACAGGGTTTCTCTGTGTAGTCCTGGCTGTCCTGGAACTCACTCTGTAGACCAGGCTGGCCTCAAACTCAGAAATCCGCCTGCCTCTGCCTCCCACGTGCTGGGATTAAAGGCGTGCACCACCACCGCCCAGCAATCACATTTTTTTTATATCATCTGTTTCCTACACCCCTGCTAATATGATTACATTTTGTTGTTATCTGAGGCAGGGTCTCATCTAGCCCAGGCTGACCTCCAACTCAATAGGTAACCAAGGATGACCGACCTTGAACTCCTTTCTCCTGCCTCAGCCTTCGGAGAGATCCAACTCCAGACGAGCATTGCCATACTCAGCTAATATAGTGCTGAGGTCAAACCCGTGGCCTCATGCAGTGCAAGCTAGAGAACGATTCTACCGTCTGAGCTGTATCTCCAGCCCATGGCTACTGTTTGTATCTTAAGTTTTTTAGTGTATGTGTAGGCACATAAGCCACAGCATGTGTGTGGGAGTCAGAGGACAGTTTTGTGGAGTAAGCTCTTCCCTTCCGTCTTTACAGAGGTTCCCGGATTTGAACTATGCTCACCAGGTTTGAGTCACAAGCACCGTTACCCCCTGAGCCGTCCTGCTTGTCCATCATCATTGTTTGGCTTTGCTGATTTGTTAGATAATCAAGTGGGAGGGTGTCATTGTTTCTGGTGTGTGTGTGTCATGTGTGCATGTGTGTGTGGGTTACACGTGTGTGTGTGTGTGTGTGCTTGTCAGAGGAAAGCTTTTGGGAGCCTGTTCTTTCTTTCACCATGTTGGTCCCTGGGACCAAAACCAAGTCCTCAGGTTTGGCAGCAATCACTTTTATTCACTGAATGATCACGACTGCCCAGTTGTGGTTTTCTGATTAGTGAAAAATGAGGATTATTTATGCTTTTTGTACAAAAGATTAGGTGGGCCGAGGCTGACGTGGAACCTACTATGGAGCTGAGGGAGCTTGTTAACCCCTGACACTCTTGCCTCCACATCCCTAGTTCTGGGATTACAGGCCTGCAGCAGCAGCAGCCCGGCTGTAATCCATGTTTAAAATCAATTATCTGAACCCAGATAAACTTAACCAAGGCTATTCTTGTTTGCTAAATCTTGTTTGCCACTTAAATTTAGCCAAAAGGTGCTTTAAAAATATTGGTTTTATTTACTTTTTTATGTGATGAGGGCTGGCGTGTGTGTTAGTAGCCCATAGATATGAGGAAGCCGAAAGAGTACATTGGATCCCCTGGAACAGGGGCATAGCTGTGAGCTACCACATGGGTGCTGGGAGCGGAGTCTGGGTCCTTGGCAAGAGCAGCAAGTGCTCTTAACTACTGAGCCAACTCTCCAGCTCAAGGCACTGTTTCTTTACAGTGTCTTCCCATCTTAAGTGAGACTGACTCTGGGCAAACTCCTCCCTCCTCCTGGTTCTGATAGGGCGAGGCACAGAAGCATCACTGATGACTTCAAGGAAAATCTTCCTTCAGAGACAGAGGGGAAATTGTAATCTAAATGCCCTGCTGAGCAGTGGAGAGAAGGATCAGGTGTTCTCATGCATACTCCCTATCTGTCCACTAGGTGAGGCAGTCTCTCCAAGCCTGACTTCTGCCTCATTCTGCCAGCTTTTTAGTCTATGATATAGGTATGCAGCTCGCTCTCTCTCTCCTCTCTCTCTCTCTCTCTCCTCTCTCCTCTCTCTCTCCTCTCTCTCTCTCTCTCTCCCTCTTCTCCTTCTTCTTCCTCTTCCTCTTCTTCCCCCCTCCCACCTCCCCCTCCTCTATTATTATTATTATTATTATTATTATTATTATTATTAACTTATCTGCTTCAGATCTATGTACCAATCTAGTGACCCAATGGAAGGGTCCCAAACCCATCAAGAATGAACCATGAATAAGAATTGGGGAATTTTAATGGGACCCTAAGAATCGGGATTCCTGAAGGAAATGCCATGCTGGAAATGAAAACTGCCACCCCAATATCTGTGCACCAGGAGATGGCTGCCCCCAGTTCTAGCAACAGGCACACAGACATGTCCACAACTGTACACCTCATGGGTTTTGTTTCTTCTTCTCTTTTAGGCCCTGGTGCCTCTGTAGCAACATGGACAGAGAATGAGGATGTCTCTCTCTCCTGTTTTGGTCAAAACTAAAAGACAAACTAATTTTTCTATATGAGAATCTGTATGTCCCACACATATAATGTTATTTTCTTTTGATGTGGGCAAATGTGCAGACCCAGAGCCAAGCATTTTGGCTAGGAGCCCTGGTGACAAGTAGGTAATGTCTTCAGCTGGAAACCAACCTTTGGGAAGCAGGCTTAGTTAGAAGATAGAAGAAAGACCCTAATGCTGACCCCTGACCTCCACACATATGTCCACACATGTACATAGGAACCACATGCATACAAACACATGCATTCATAACACACACACACACACACACAGAGAGAGAGAGAGAGAGAGAGAGAGAGAGAGAGAGAGAGAGAGAGAGAGAGAGAGAGGATATGTGTTTTGGAGTTGACCCTGGATTCAATGTCAACTGCAGGGAGAATGTGAATGGATGTGTGCTCATGTATGAAATTCTCAAAGAACTAAAGCTAAAATTAAAAAAAAAAATCATCAACTCAATTTACAATATGGATAACATTAAACCTGGTCCTCAGTTTCCCTACTGTATGATTAGGCCACCAAACTTGGGAAAAATAACTGAGTTTGGGTATCTGAAGCAATAGTTTTTGTTTGTTTTGTTCTTTTGAGACAGGGTCTCTATGTAGCCCTGGCTCTCCTGGAACTCAATTTGTAGACCAGGCTCTGCATCCTGGAACTCACAGAGATCCACCTGCCTCTGCTTTCCGAGTACTGGGAGTAAAGTTGTATGCCACCACACCCAGTTATTCTTTTCATTTTATTGAAAATTCTTATTTGGGGGGCTGGAGAGATGGTTCAGTGGTTAAGACCACTAGCTGCTTTTCCAGAGGATCCTGGTTCAATTCCTAGCACCCACATGGCAGTTCACAGCTGTCTGTAACTCCAGATGCAGGTGGTCTGGCACCCTCACACAGACATACATGCAGGCAAACCATCAATGCACATTAAAATAAATAAATTTTTAAAAACAAAAAGAGAATTCTTCTCATCTATGTGACTGGTTTTGTCCACATGTTTGTCTATGAACCAGATACCTGCTGTGCCAGCAGAGGCCATAAGAGGGTGAAAGATCCTCTTTGAATAGAGACTACAAACAGGATATGGGGCTAGGACTTGAACTTGGGACCTCAGGAAGAACATTCAGTGCTTTTAACTGTTAAGCCATCACTCCAGCTGCCTAAAGCAGCTTTCAAACAACTCAGCTGGCACATAGTCAGTAGGTGGGGACAGCCTGCTCTATCCCAGCCTCCCATTCTCCTTTAGGTGTATTTAGAATTAAGGGTACAGACTACTTGAGCAGCCTCCACTCCTCCCTGTAGCTGCCCCTCCACACTCCAGACCTCACAGCCCTGGACCTCATTGCTCAGTGTCCCTGTCACTCACTTTTCCTTAGGAAACAGGACTGGAGGCAAATCTCCCACCAACCATCCCAGGACAGCAGCCATCCTGCTAGAGATGCCAGTGTCCATCAGCTCGTGGCTCGATAAGGTCATCTCTAAGCTCCTTCTACAATAGCATCTCAGTGTTCTTGGGTTGTTTCCTCTGAAATTTCTATTCCTGTGAAGCCTCCTGAACCTCCTGGTGGCTCTAAAGCTGTCTGGTGAGGCCCTGGTGTTGTCAAACATTCACAGATGGCACTCTGCTCATGGAGGACAGGTGGGGGAGAGGCTGTTTTCTGTCACTCTCTGAGTGCCAAGATCCATGAGGCTGAGAGAATCGTCTCCCAGAGACCTGGCCTTTGCAGGCCCAAGTGCCCTTCTGACTGTGAGGGCCATGTTATGTGGCAGGATCCATACACTGCAAGGTGCTCTTTCTTTCCTGAAGCACAGTAAGGCTTTTCGGACAAGCCACGAAGCCCAGCGACTCTGGCTGCACAGGTGCTTACCTGCCCAAAGTGATGAGCCAAAATTATGTCCACAATGTTGGTGGTCAAGCCTGAGAGCTGAAAGATAAAAACCATGTTAAGAGAGTTAGCACGTGTGAGCATTTCACAGGCTGTCCGCTAACGGAAGGTGTACTTTACACGTAGTATCCTTTAAAAACAAATAAAAACACAAATCAGTATCATTTCAGAGAAATGTAAAAAAGAAAAAAAAAAAGAAAAAGAAAAAATATAAGGAAAACTAAGTATGAGCTGAGTTTGTTTTGAAATAAGGCTGGAGGAATATGACCACTCCTTTGAGATGTGTGGGCTGGGTCTGTGGCCTCTGCTGCCTGCGACCTGCCCCCATTTCTGCCTTTACACTGGGTTGGTGGCAGGCAGAGATGGACTTACGGCCCTGCCCAAGACATCCAAGACACAAAACAGGACTCCTTCTAGTTTTAGCCGTCTTCACTTCAGGGAGTGGGAGGAGCAGCTGTATTTACAGAATGTTCTCACATTTTGAACATTTCCCTCCCAATTTTTCCCATTTCAGAATGATGCATCTCACAGTCTAATAAATGCAGCAATCTGTGTAAATCTGGAGACAGTCTATTTTCAGAAAAAATTTCAGCTCAACTCATCTTGCCAATTCCCCTTTAAGCTTCTGCCTGGGTTCTGGATGGAATTCCCACGGAGGACTTGGATGAGCTGAAGCTGGGGATGCAGGGAAGGAGGTGAGGGAGAGCCATGGACATGGGTGAAAGATGGTTAGGGAAGAAAGATGGCCTGAGATCACCCCGTGGGCTGTCAGTGAACCACAGGCTACAGAGAGTGAGAAGCACGAGTAACCACCCAGCTCTCTTCCAGTGCTGCCCTATTCGTAATGCTCAGAGACCCAACGTGCTCTATGAAGGTCATCAGGTTGCCGCCCGTCTTAGTGTGGGGTCAGCACATCCACATTCTGGACAGCCGTGTTACGTAAGTCAGACTTGGGGAGCATTCCACAGCCACTGGCAACAGCATTGTTAGTACACTCCATCCAAGGCCAGGGAAGGCAACATTCCCCAAATGGAAATAAATGTAGGGACGGACAGACAGACTGTTCAGAATTTGGTCTGCTGGTAGGTAGAAAATATACACAGGATTTCATTCACCTGGAATTGGATATAGACTAGGCTAGCCTGTCTCTGCCTCCTGAGCACTGGGATTAAAGGCAGATGCCACCATGCTCAGCCCTGGATAGGTTTTCCTTTTCTTTCCATTTCTTTTTTTCCCTTGGGTTTTTTTTTCCTTCCTTCCTTCCTTCCTTCCTTCCTTTTTCTTTCTTTTTTTTTTTTTTAAAGATTTATTTAATTATTTCATGCATATGAGTACACTGTAGCTGTCTTCAGACACACCAGAAGAGGGCATCAGATCCCATTACAGATGGTTGTGAGCCACCATGTGGTTGCTGGGAATTGAACTCAGGACCTCTGGAAGAGCAGCCAGTGCTCTTAACCACTGGGCCATCTCTCCAGCCCCATCCCCCTTGGTTTTTTGAGACAGGGTTTCTCTGTGTAGCCTTGGCTGTTCTGGAACTTACTCTAGACCAGGCTGGCCTGAAACTCACAGAGACCTGCTAGCCTATGCCTCCTGAGTTCTGAGATTAAAGGCATATGCCACCACCAAGTGGAAAATAACATATTTTTTATCACATGTTTTGCCATTGTATAAAAATTTTGTTGCAATATCATTGATACTTTAGATTTTTTCCCCCATCCATTAGAATGGCACCCAATGCTTTGATGACTATATTGGATCTTGAACTGTCTAGCTTAGGGACATGACATATCTTCATAGGATTAACACAGGTCACTTCTCTGAGTTGCTCTGAGAAGAAGTTAAATATATATAAATATCAGAACAGTGTCTGGTACTCAATAAACACTATACTGGTATCATATATCCTACTAATAAAATTATTGGTGTTGCTAGATGGCTCAGTAAGTGCACCTGATGCCAAGCCTGAGAATCACAGGCCCAACTTGGGAGGGTAGTTTTCTGATAGCTATAGGTCTGATATAGCATGGATGCATATATACACACTGCAACTCATTCATTCATTCATTCATTCTCCATTTACTTCTGGCTATCCTAATGGGTAGCACCTATTGCAAAAATTAGTTTTGTTTGCCAGTCTGACCATCCTAAGAAATGCCTAGGAAGCCAAGCATGATGTAGATGCCTGTGTTCCTGGCATTCTAGGGGCAGAGGTAGGAGGACTGCTGCAATTTCAAGGACACACTGCTTTGCATAACAGTTCCAGATCCAGGCAATAAGATCCCATTTTTCTTTTTTTTTTTTTTTTTTCAGTTGCTTCTACCACTTTTATTTTTTTTATTGGATATTATATTTACATTTCAGATTTTATCCTTTTACCCCATTCCCTCCACCACCCAGGAACCTAAGATCCCATTTCAAAATAAGATAATGAACACAAATACTTAGGGTCAGAAAAACAAGAGATTGCTTAAGCAAGGGCCTTTGCTACCAAGCCTGAGGTCCTGCGTTTAGTCTCTGGGACCCAGGTGGTGGAAGGAGAAAAGTAACTTGTGTAAATTGTTTCATGATCTCTATAGGTGCGTCATGGCACACATGTACCCACACTCACACACACACACATACCACACAACAACAATAATACAATCATTTGTGCAGCAGTCAGGAGCTGGCTCAGCAGGTCAAAGGGTTTAGCTGCTTAAGCCTGATGACCTGAGTTAATCCCCAGGACCCAGGGAACCCTGTAAAAAGCCAGATGGCCTTGAGTAAGATGCAGAGCAGCAGAAACAAGAGAGGCTGCTTTAGCAAGGTGGAAGGCAAAACTGACTCCTCAAAGTTGTCCTCTGACACACATGTGCATGTGTGCATACACACAGACACACACATGCACACATGCATGCACGCACGCATGTACGCCAGTTTTTTAAGAGCAAGGGCATGGTAGTACAGACCTGTAATGACAGAATTTGGGAGCTGAATGCAGGAGAATCAGAGGTTGAAGGGCATCCTCAGCTACAATAGGAAGTGCAGGCCAGCCTGGGCTATACAATGCCTGGTCTTAAAACAAAACAAAGAAACAAGTAACTGGATATGAAGACTTACAGAATCCAGCACTTGGGAGGCTGAGGCAGGAAGAGTGCCACAGGTTGATGTTAGCCTGGGCTACAGAGTAGGATCCTGTCTAAAACTACTAAATCCAACTAGCCAGCCAGCCAGCCAACCAACCAACCAACCAACCAACCAACCAACCAAGGAACCTTCCAAATAAAAATAAATATATAAAATTACAAACAGGAAAAAGAGAGAGAGAGAGAGAGAGAGAGAGAGAGAGAGAGAGAGAGAGAGAGAGAGAAAGACAGACCTAGGTAATCACTGAGACACATCTGTTGGTGTGTCTTTGATGGGTTTTCCTAAACAGTGGGATCTGAAAGATTCCGACCTGGAGAGTGAATTTGTTCCTGGACTCATAATGCCCTGGTATTATTGGAAGGTAATACAATGTAGGAGAGAAACTGGGCCACAGGTGTAGCGCCCTACCTCGCCGATAAGGAGAACGCCACACTCAGGATTCTTCTGACAGCATTTATTGAACAGCTCTCATGATGGTGAGGTGGAGGGAAGGACGCCGAGCTCAGAAAGCCCGCTGCTTAAATAGAGCTTTGTGAGACGTGCAGATCCCTCATTGGCTCAAATCTTTCATCCAATTGTCATACTCGGTTTTCGCGCCATGCGCAGGTGCATTCTCAAGTAAAGCTTCTGTGAAGAACCAGGAAGCAGAAGCCTGCGCCATCTTTTAATGGCAAATGCGGCTCCTCACACACAGGGATAGGGAGGATAGATGTGGTTACACCTAGGGCTGTATCTTGTTCATTTCTGTACTGCCTTTCCTGTGTGCCCAGAAATCAACTGCTCTCTTCAGCCGTATTCTCTCTGCTACAACCAACTCAAATGTCTGTACCATGAGTTGATATAAATCTTGTCTCCTGTTGTTCTCTTGGATAATTTGGTCCCAGGGACACAAACGTAAGTAATCCATGCATCTCTCAAAGGACTTTTACGGAGACATTTAAAAAAAAGAAATGCATGGTGATGGGTAAAAGACATTTACAACATGTCTTTTACATATACATAAACATATACATATATATATATATACATATACACATACATATACATATACAATGTATACATACATGAGAGGCTGGGGCTGGAAAGATGGCCCAACAATTAAGAAGTTGTTCTTCAGAGGACTTAGGTTCAGGTTCCACCACGCACATGGCGGCTCAAGCCTGTCTGTAACTCTAGTTTCAGGGGACACAACCCCTGCCACTCCACTTTTAACCTCCATGGAAACTACATACATGATACACAAATATTCATGCAGACAATACACCTATACACAAAATAGAAATTTAAAAAATTAATAAGTGAATGTGATGGTTTGTATATGCTTAGCCCAGGGAGTGGCACTATCAGAAGGTTTAGCCCTGTTAGAGTAGGTATGTCACTGTGGGTGTAAGCTTTAATATCTTCATCCTAGCTGCCTGGAAGCCAGTCTTCTCCTAGCGTCTATCAGATGAAAATATAGAACTCTCAGCTCCCCCTGCATCATGACTACCTGGATGCTACCATGCTTTTGCCTTGATGATAATGGTCTGAACCTCTGAACCTGTAAGCCAGCCCAATTAAATGATGTCCTTATAAAACTTGCCTTGGCAATGGTGTCTGTTCAAAGTAGTAAAACCCTAAGACAGAAGTTGGTACCAGGAGTGGGGTATTACTGTGATAGACCTGACCATGCTTTTGTTTGGAAGAATGTGGATTTTGAAACTTTGGATTTGGAAAGCAATGGAATGCTTTAAGTGGGGCTTAGTGGGCCATTCTAATAGGAATATGGAAGACTTTGTTGCTGAGAGTTATTTGAACTGTGCAGACCTAGCCCAAGAGATTTCAGTGGAGAAGAATGTTAGTATGTAGCCTAGGAACTGTTGTGATATTTTGGTGAAGTATGTGGCTGCCTTTTGCCCAGGACTGAAGGGTTCATTCAAAGAAGTTGAGGTTTGGCACCATGAAGAGAGCTTATGAGAGGCTATTGGTGAAGCCTAGTTGCAGCAGAAGACCCCATTGTATTGGAGATGCCAGTACCATGGGATGACCACCAAGAACAGCAGCAACAGTAGAGTAGAGTCAACTTGAGCCTAGAGTGCTACAGAGGGCAGAGCTGGAGATGTGACCCAAGCCTTTGGAGGAGCTCAGAAGATCATGTGTGGATCCCAGACTTTGGAACAAGAAGCTGTTAAGCTGAAGTTGCCTTGGAGATCCCAAGATGTTGAAGATGCCAGAGCTGTGGGATACCTATAGAGGAAAGCTGCTAACAGGGAGTGAAATCAGTCCAGGAGAAAAGTTTGTTGCAGCTAACAAAGATTTTATATATATATGGAGTTGGAGGGTCTGGAGAGCTGGCTCAGCGGTTAAGAGCACTGACTTCTCTTCCAGAGGACCTGAGTTCAATTTCTAGTAACCACATGGTGGCTCACAACCATCTGTAAATGGGGCCTGACACCCTCTTTTGGTATGTCTGAAGAGAGCAATGGTATACTCACATACATAAAATAAATAAAGAAATCTTAAAAAAAAAAAAAAAAAAAAAAAAAAAAAAAAGGGAGTTGGAGATCTGAAGACTGCTTTGGCATCAGACATGGAGATGCAGAGTTTGGAGTTTGCCCAGCTGGTTTCCTGGATTACATTTAAGTGATTGGATAACTCTCAGAAGAGACTTTGAACTTTTAATATTGTTGAGACTGCTATAAACTATGGTGACTTTGGAAGTTGGACTAAATGTACTTTTTATTATGCTATAGCTAGGTATGGCCTCCATAGACCCATGTGTTTCAACAAGCCTATGGGGGCCAGGGAGTAGGATGTGATGGTTTGTATATGATTGGCCCAGGGAGTGGCACTATTAGGAGGTGTGGGCTTGTTGGAGTAGGTGTGCCATTTTGGATGTGGGCTTTAAGACCCTCATCCTAGCTGCCTGGAAGCCAGTCTTCTCCTAGTGGCCTTCAGATGAAGATGCAGAACTCTCAGCAACTCCTGAAACATGCCTACCTGGATGATGCCATGCTCCTACCTTGACAATAATAGACTGAACCTCTGAATTTGTAAGCCAGCTCTAATTAAATGTTGTCTGCATAAGACTTGCCTTGGTCATGGTGTCTGCTCACAGCAGTAAAACCCTAAGACAGCCAAGCTATTTTTTCTATGAAGGAACAAGAGAAGTCTAGTTTAGCGACATGGTGCTGAATCCAAGCTTCTTAGGAGGCTGAAGAGTCACATGATCATGGCTAGCCTGCTCAATTTGGTGAGATTCTATCTGAAGGTAAACAGTAAAAAGAGATCTTGGAATATAAGTTCACGGGGCTGATGAGATGGCTCAGTGGTTAAGAGAACTGACTGCTTTTCCAGAGGTCCTGAGTTTGAATCCCGGAACCACATGGTGGCTCACAACCATCTGTAATAGAATCTAATGCCCTCTTCTGGTGTGTCTCAAGACAACTACAGATTTTTCACACAAATAAAATAAATCTTAAAAAAAAAAAAAAAGAAATGTAAGTTTACTGACAAGATGATACCTTAATATGCATGGCCTTAATCTCTGGAACCACCAACAGATGGAAGAGGAAGAAGAGAAGAAGGTGGAGGAAGAGGAGGGGGAGGAAAAAGAGGAGGAAGAGGAGGACCAGAGCCCACCACTCAGCACTTACTTTGGAAGCTGCCCAGTCAATCCAGCCTTTAGCACACGGGTCAATGTTAATGAGCACAAGACCTTCTACCAGCTCTGGATGATTGAGCTGAGAGAGAGACAAAGACACGATGTAAGACTCCCACTCCCCACTTCTTCTAAAGCAGCGGGCATGGTCAGCAGCTTGGTCTATGCCTCGGTGCCTCATGTCTGAAAGGAAGACTGCAGAGAGGTGTATGGAGCACTTACAGACAATAGCTCTTGAAACCCTGACTAGCACCTGGAAATCAGTCTCTCAAAATGGGACGAAGTCATCTTCCCTTGAATGGGTGCTTGGGGAAGACAGGAGTTCTGTTGCTTCAGCAGAGGGGAGCATGCAGCAGTTGTTCAACTCATAGGGGACTTGCTTATGGGCAAGCATGGTAAAATACTTGGTTTAAGCACTACTCGGTGTATGTGGGCTGTTTTGGTACAACATGGGCTCCTGAAAGTTTTTTTCCTAAAGTTGTCTGAATAATAGACAATGCCACCCTAGAAAATTCTTTCCTGTCACCCAGGAAAAATTTCACAACAGGAGTCCTTCTTCAGGGTTTGATACATTAAGGTGACATTTCAAGTTCTCTTCAAGACGACTTTTTATGGCTTTAAGAATCTTCCTGGAAGCTACATCTGGATCTCTGTACAATTCTGTCCTCATTTACAGATTTTCAGGTTCTTTACACACAAAGCCAGACTTCACTTGTATGTGCCTGGAACAGCTAGAATTCACAGAACCAACACAAGCCCAGAGCAGCACAGGTCATGTAACATGGCCCCCAGCTGGGACCCCCACACTGTCTCAGGGACTTCCTGTACTCACTGCGAACCTGCTGAGGACGTAGGCTCCTGCTCCAACTCCAATACCAATGATGCTCTTCACGCTGAACAAGGCAGATGGACAATTGACAACATCTTACTTCTGTGGCAGCATGGCATAGTGGAGTGGATACAAGCTGGGCTCACAGCCAAGCTGAGGCTTAATAGATACGAGAACTTGGGCAAGCTTCCTTTACTTTCAAGCTTCAGTGACTTCCTTATTTGACAAAACCACCACCGTCTCCCCTACGTCCTCTCCTCTCTCTTCTTTCTTTTCCTTTTCTTCCTCTCACAACCATGACTACTAAAGATTGAATCTAGGACCACATGGATACTGGTCAAGTACTCTACCACTGATTCTATCTATCTATCTATCTATCTATCTATCTATCTATCTATCTATCTATCTATCTCCCAGCAGGCATGATATACACTTTTATAGTTAAATGAAATCTAGAATTCATCTTCACTGTCCCACTATCTCAAAATCCATCAGCAAATTCTGTCAAATTTACTCCTGAATATTGCCATTGGTAACCACCCACTTTGGTCCATCCCATGATTTCTTCATATTGAAGATGCCAAGGATCAGTGTCAGCATGTAGTGCTTGCTAGATAGACATGAGCTGTCACTGAGCTACACCCCAGCCCCACTCTGCCTAAAGCACTGTATTGTGATTGCTGATCGAGGTCAATAAACATAGGCGTTGCCTCTTCTGTTTTGCTAGTTGATTACACTGACAGGGATATACACAAAAGTAGAGGCAAAGCAAATGAACAGAGTAAAGGGACAGCTCAGTGTGAGAGAATCTGTCCATCAGGAGTGGAAGCCTGGCTTTGATTTGTAACAATGGGGTGGGGAGCCAAAATGGAAGACTGTAGAAGGAACTCACCTTAAGTGTTTAAGAATACAAAACAGCATCTCGGCGAGCTCATCCATGGTAGGGTACTGATACCTGAAACCCAGAAGAGCCCCTCCTGAATTAGGAAGCACCCACAGTTCCCAAACACTAGGAGACCTTGACCAGTCCAGGAGTCTTAGAGAAACACAAGATTTTTTTTTTTTTTTTTTTTTTTTTTTTTTTTTTTGGTTTTTCGAGACAGGGTTTCTCTGTATAGCCCTGGCTGTCCTGGAGCTCACTCTGTAGATCAGGCTAGCCTCAAACTCAGAAATCCACCTGCCTCTGCCTCCCAAGTGTTGGGATTAAAGGCGTGCGCCACCACCACCCGGCGAAACACAAGATTTATTTTGTATTTTATTTTTTTTTTAACCAACAGCTCAAAAAAGTGATATGGTGCCTAAAAGCAACTGTGGCTCGCTTCATGATCCTCCATGACTGTTGTGTGAGGAAGAAATAAAAGGGGACACACTCCTTCTACCAGAGGAAGCTACAGCAAAAGAAATGGTTACAGGGCCCACTATGTGCTACTTCTAAACCCTTAACATTCCCTTTTAGGAACAGGAATGTTCAGCAAAAAGAGTCAACTCAACAAGTAGCCAGCAGCCTGCCAGTCCTACTTAGGCAGTTAACTGTAACAGGAAACAATGCTTTCCTGGGCCTATGCATCACTGTAAAACTCAGGATCCTCAGAATAAATGCTCATTTATTTCACTTATAAATAAATATGTTTATTTATAAACTGCTTATTCATAATATGAACTGATTCTAAAATGGCCAGGCAAGCCCAGGGCTGACTCAGAGGTGGGAGAGTAAGGACAAAGTCACAGATGACAAAATCAGAAAGGGACAGGATATTTTACAATGAGACTGTGTGTGTGTGTGTGTTTGTGTGTGTGTGTTAAATAGTCTCCTATGTTTGTTGGCCTCTGCTCCACAACCCCCAGGACCATCTGCTGCACTGTAAGGAGTGGAGTGTCCTCACACCATTGTGCACAAGTGAGAAAACAATCTTGATGGACACCTGGACAAATGACAACTGTATCTGAGACACAACAGCATGGACAGACTCACTAGGATTCTGTGTGACAAGGCATCTTGGGCTGAATCTGCCTCTGCTACTTCCTTGCACACTGACAAAGAATCCCATAGGCCTGTTGGATCGAGTGAGCTAACACACACAAAGCATTAAACAGTGTCTGGCAGAGCCTGGGTCCTATGCAGGTGCAGACTCTCCCTTGTCTGGATGCTTATTCTACAGAAGTCACTGGCAAATGTAGCACAAGGGGAAGGGCTCCCTCCTCCCCCAAAGCTCTCATTGGCACCCAGTCCAGGGGACACTTGGGAGCCTGTGACTGACAGGCAGAGCAAGGTTAGGGTGATGTAGAGAGTGTCAAAGACAGTCAGATGGTGCCCTTGCCCATCAATGTGGCTTCAGAACAAATGATTCCCCAGGTGTCCAAAATCCATCCCTAGGTGGGGACTCAGATGGGAAGACCCTCCCAGAGCAGGGTCAAGGGAGTCTGGGTTCAGCCTATGTATTTGGTGATTCAGGAAGGGACACAAGGTGACAAATAAAAATGAATGAGTCAGGGGACAGATGAGGGAGAAGTGGGTGCTCCAGAAACATTCTGCCTTGTGACTACAGGGACACAGGTCCCGGCAATGAAGAGACTTTTCTGGGTACGTGAAAACACCCAGGATCCAAGGACACAGTACCTTCTGAGACCAAGGGCAGAAAGACAGGCAAGCACCAGCACCCATGAGTGTGACACCATCAAGCACCAGCACCCATGAGTGTGACACCATCAAGCACCAGCACCCATGAGTGTGACACCATCAAGCACCAGCACCCATGAGTGTGACACCATCAAGCACCAGCACCCATGAGTGTGACACCATCAAGCACCAGCACCCATGAGTGTGACACCATCAAGCACCAGCACCCATGAGTGTGACACCATCAAGCACCAGCACCCATGAGTGTGACACCATCAAGTGGGAGGTGAGTGCAGCCTACAGCCCTTACAGCCCATCCATCATTCTTTGACCTGTAAGCCTCCCACAGAGCTTCCCTGTGGCTTCACTTACCCTGTCGGGAAGGAGGGTGCTGCTTCTTGTTGGCCTGGGGCATCCACATGACAGACAGCAAAGTGCTGGGTGATCTCTTGCATATCCTCAAAGTTGAAGAACGTGTTGAAGCAGGATTTATCTATGAGATAAGGATGCCTGTGGACCAAGTTCCCCAGCTCTCCCTGCTTCCCCTCCACCCTGCAAGCTGACCAGTGTTCTCTCAGTCCCTTCTCCTCAACAGTCCACTCAGGTGAGGGTCTGCATACAGCCTGTGCCTCAAGCTGCCCAAGGAAGACTCCATAGGAGGCACCTCAGTGACTGGAAGACAACTGGTTCTCAATTCCATGCAATGAGTTCAGAGGAGAAACCATCTTGTGGATATTTGCCAGGTTTCCTGGTGGTGCACAAAATAATCTTCCACCCACAGTGCTGTCTGCTATGCACCTTGTCCCTCTACCTGCTGAGGAAGACACTGACCTTCGCCTGACCCTGGCTAGGGTTATCCTCAGCTGCTGACACCCACCACATGGGGCTTTCTATTGTCAGAACTGCTGTGTGCATGGAGGAGATGCTGCCTTGGTTTTTACCCTCTTAGCACAGGCCTTCCTTGCTTCTCAGGCTAAGGCTCAGCCTTAACTGAGAACTCTATACATGCCACCTGTGGAAACCAGAGCAACAGGAGAGACATACTTGCAGAGTCTGCCCCAGGTCTAGAGTCTAATCCTATACTCTCTGTTGAATAGCCACTTGTAAAATGCTTGGTAGTTGATTTGGTATAAATTTCAGCTTTGGATATATTTGTAGAAACAAAAGAAGGCATCTTGGGGCTTGATCTAAAGATGAACATAAAGCAAACTTTGTTTTACATACATCACATCGCCTGAAGTGATTTTTGAAGTAATTGCTATGTCTTTGTAATTCAGGGACTAACCTTGAACAAGAACACACATAAAGCAATTGTACTTCTGTTGGCTCTTTGGTGTATCTAGCTGTTCTCTGTCAGCATTCAGGATTAAGGATGTTCAATCTATACCAGGCAGAAATATCCATTTGTAAGAATCCTTTTCCTACAGAAATCAAAACTCTGGACTTTCTAACCTGAGATGTGAGTAAAAAATCAGACCTCAAGTCTGGACATGATGGCGCACATCTTTAATTCCAGCACTTGGGAGGCAGAGGCAGGAAGATCTCTGTAAGTTCAAGGCAAGTCTGGTCTGAATAGTGAGTTCCAGGCCACCCAGATAAATAAATAAATAAATCAGACCCCAGTTCTAATTTCTAAAATGTAGTTCCAGTTCCCCCAACATATTAACCCTCTGCTCATTCCCCAGGAACTTTAACCTCCCAGTAATAAAAGGAGAGTTTCAAGACAAGAAGAGGGATGTGTGTGTTTCATTACAAGTCTATTGTTTTTTAATATAAAGGTTATTCACGCTCATAGGGAACCTGTTTGGGGTTGGAGAAATGGGTTAATGGTTAAGAGCATTTACTGCTCTTGCAGAGGACAAAGGTTCAGTTCCAGCACCCACTTAATGGGTCACAATCACCAGTATCTCCAGTTGGGGGGTGGGGAGGGTGTCCAATATCCTCTTTTGGCTTCAATAGGTGCTGCATGTATGTAGTGCACATGTATCCATTCAAGCAAACACTCATACATTCAAAATTAAAATATTTTCTTTTAAAAGGGGAATGTGCAAAATCAAATACATACGGTTGAGCCCGATGTCATGGTATGTCAGGATGACTGGTCTATTTCTCTTCAGTGAGCCACTTATGGTGATGTGAGCCATACCATGGGGTGTTTCTATATCATGCTCCTATAACAAGACAGTGTAAGGTCTTAGAAAGGCTTCATGAACTGTAAGCTCACCAGAGAGATGCTATCATACCTAGTATTCCTACTCTCTAGGTCTTCTATCTAGATAGACAACAAACAAATGAACAAATACACAGAAAATATCTCCCTTTTCATCTGAAGAGCTCACTATGAGGCTAGGAAAAACAAGTTAAAAATAAATTTGTAATTGGTTGTGGGAAGGAGGTCAGCCAGTTGAATAAGGAGCCAGGAAAGACTTGGGAGCACAGCTAAGGAAACAGAAACACAAGGTTCTTTCTCGGTAAAGTCACAGGCTTCAGAGCTCTCACTGCATGTGTGGCTGCAGGTCATTGCAGTGGTGTGAGAAGACATCACTAGAATCATGCATCTTCTCTCAGATACTGGCAGGTACCACAGTAGGACATCATCCGTGAACCCTTAGCTAACAGATACCCTAGTGTCAGGATTTCTCACCTGGGAGGTCAGTAAACCTCACAGGGGCACTGACACCACACATCCTCCTCTCCATCCCCTCCCATGCTTCCTGCCTGGTAATTAGAGAGCCTAGCTGAGGGTTCTTGCTATGACTCCCCCCCCCCCCCAACCCCAAGAATATAAGATAAGCCTTTTTTTTTTTTTTTTTTTTTTTTTTTTTTTTTTGCCATAAAGACTCTGATTTCTCTCTCCAGAGACTCTCACTGTTGCCTGCTGGTCTATCCATGGCATCAATAATTCTTCTAATAAACTATTTATCAGTAATTTGTCTCAGGCTCCTTTTTATTTTTTTAGGCACGATCTGACTAGGTACCCCTAGTAGGCCAAAAGTCCACTATGTAGACCAGGCTAGCTTGGAACTCAGAGAGCCCTACCTGCCTCTGCCTCCTGAGTGGCTGCTGTAATTCAAGGTCTGAATCACTATACCTGGTCTAAGGAGTTACTTTGTGTGTTTATATGAATTCCTGAATGTTATATGTACTCCATATGTGTGACCGATGCCCCCAGAGGCCAGAAGTTGGCACAGGATACCTAGGAATTGAAGTTACAGGAAGTTGTGAGCTGCCAGGTAGGTGCTGGGAATGAAACCCTGGTCCTCTGTGAGAGCCATAAGCCTTCTTAAGCACTTTTCTAGCCCTCAGTATCATCTTGAGCCTCACACTCCATCCAAATCCTACCTACTAAACAATGAAAGGTATATTGGCATAGAATCTCTCTCTTTGATGCCAAGCCTGTTGACCTGAGTTCAATTCCCAGAACCACATAATGGAGGGAGAGAAACCCATACATTGTTTTATCTCCTCAGGGCACTGAGGCACATAGGCTATCCCTCACAAATAAGCAGATAAATATAAAAATAATAACCTTTAAAACATCCAAGTTAGGTGCCGGAGACATCAGTTAAGGACCCTGACTGATGCCACCATACAAGCATACATGCATGCAAAACATCAATGCACATAGAATAGAACACTGAATGAATGAATAGAACATTTAAGTTAGTGTTTTGTGTAAAAAAATTCATGAAGTTAATAGAGGAGTATGTGAATTGGATAGTCGTCAAAGGCAGTCCGTGGCTCACCGGTGAGGTAGCTCAGCAGGTAACGAACTTGCGGCCCAAGCTGGCAACATAAGACTGATCCCAAGTAAAGGTGGGAAGAGTCCACAAGACAGTCTTCAAACCCCCACATGTACACAAACCTCCCCTCCACAGTACACACACTATAATAATACATAAGAATAAAATCAACACGTTCTTAGCTATCAGGGAAGTGTTAGTAAAAACTATGTTGGGATTTCATCTCCCCTCAGTCAACTTGGCTGTCATCAAGATGAAGGGAGGAAATGTGACAAGGAGTTTGATCCAGCCACAAGGAGAATGAGGTCACATTATTTAGAGGAAAATGAGCGTCGCTCTGTTTTGGTCTACTGCTTTGCACTGTCAGTGTCTCAGCATCCTTCCTCTTTGAAGAATGCGAATGAAAACTGTCTTCAAACAAGAGCTTGAAGAGAGGGAGACGCTCACCTCCACAGAGATTTGGACACATATCTGTTGTAAACTAGCATAGGGGCAGCTTGGAGGAGACTCCATGTGGGGAATCGGTGCAGAGATCCGGGCTGTGGAGCTGATTCAATTGTCAGAGCGCTACAGGGTGTGAGTTGCCACCTTCCTGCTCTAGTCAACCCTCATCCGTCTCACTGGCTCTTTCTCTAGGGACTGCCACACCAGCATTCTAGAATGTGACCCACAATGGCAGCCTGTGCTCAGAGGGCAGAACTCCAAGTGGCTTCTCCAGGCTGTGTCTGTCTCTGAGGCTGTAGAGCTTAGGAACACAGCCCATTATATTCTGGGCTTAGGAAACAGCCTAAGCTCATACAGGTCTCTGGCATCTCCATCTATCCTGACTGCCTTGCTAGCAACCAAAGATGGCATTGTAAGCAGAGAGCTGTTAATAAGCTGAGCTAGGACGGGGCCAGTTTGGATAGTCAGCAACTGTGGACTTTCTCATGTCTTCTCCCTTTAGCTAAATGTACTGTCACCATATCACTGGCCCTTTATCTCTGATACCAGCTAAATTATGATCACTTAGTGCCTGCCACCATTTCTTCTCCATGCTAGTAACTTTCTTCTAGTATGAAATGCTATTGTTTCTAATTATCAGGCTATAGTCAGAATCTTTCAATGTTACGTAGCAATCGTGTTGACCACATGCATGTGTGTGTGTGTGTGTGTGTGTGTGTGTGTGTGTGTGTATGTGTGTGTGTCCTGATGAGTTTCATGTTGTCGTTGCTTTTAGGAACATGAGGCATTTACAGGCACATGGGAATGCTATCAGTGACTGTACCACAGGGGAACCGTGTTTCTTCCTCCCTCAGTGACTATCCTCAGGGATGGGCGGGGTCTCCTCAGCCCCACTCCAGGAATCTCTGATACAATCCCCCACTGCTGCACCCTTTGCGGAGGTGCAGTTCTGCTTCCAGCAGTGGTCGCCCTCACAGTAAAGGATCTGCTCCTTAGCCTCTCTCTGGCTGTCTGACCTGGCATGGCTCCTCACCTCCACCTCTCACAATTTTCAGCCTGGTTCTGCCAACACTTTTGGATTCCTATTTCTGCTCGTCACCAGTCACAGCTTCCGGGGTTCTCATAAGCCACACTCGTTCTGAAACCTTCTTTGGCAATGTCAGTCTAAAATGTGTCTTTTCTTCAGTCGTTACACAGACTTAGCCCACAATGCGAAGAGAAAGAGTGACTGAGTCCATGGAATTCTCAGCATTGTCCCCTGCCACAGCGGTCCATAGGTGTGCACGCGACCCAGTTACACTGTATTAGTTACCTTCTGCTGTTGTGGTAAAACATCCTGAGCAAAAGCTACTTATGGAAAAGTTTAGTTCAGCTCACTGTTCCAGAGGGTGAGTCCGCAGTGGGAGGGAGGCATCATGGCAGGTATAAGAGGCCGAGAGGTCATGTCTTTAACCCCAAATGCGAGGCTGACAGCGTAAACTGGAAACGGGGTAAGGCTACTCTCAAAGTCTGTTCCCATACTTCCTCTAGCAAGGCTGTACCTCCTAAAGGTTCCACAGCCTCCCCAAACAGCACCAGCAACTGAGAGCCAAGTGGTCACGTATGTGAGCCTATAGGGGGGACGCTAATCAAAGCACCACAGCCATTAAGTTCCATATGCCTGGGGGTCCAGGACTGGGAGACAACTCTCCAAAGGTCTTCATCCTTCTCACCAGTCCAACTTTGCAGCTTCACATCCACACAAGCGGATTCCTTATAGTCAGTCTTTCTACATACGCATGAGTGCATAGCCCCCCCCCACGATTTGTTCCTGTTTCTCTAGAGAACCCTAATATGCTATTCAAATTCTAAATCAAGATGTGCTTTTAGAAGACATTCATATAATACTGAACCCAGTTGCAGGAGAAACGGCATGTTACCTCTACATCCTAGTCTACTGTATACAAGTGTGTGGATATCATAGAACACAGACAGGAGACCAGGGAAGGGTGCTATCACAAGGTGAGAAAGGGTAAAATGCAGGTAATGGATACACGTCATGAAAAAAAGTTACTTTTTTCTAGTTTTAACTCTATCATCTCTTTATCTCTTTTCCTTTTGTGTGTGTGGACAAACATAAAACGTAATTGCGAGTGAAAGTGTAAAATCCAAAGTGAAGCTCTATGGTGTCTGAATGGCTGTTCTAACTGTGCAGGAGTTCACTGAGATGGACAGACTTTGGATCTAGGCAAGGGCTTGTTTGAGTGGTTATATAAATCTGTGGGATGTTTTTATTTGCAAAGTCTATAATAAATTGATTTTTATTTTTTAAAAAAACAAGCATTTATGGGCTGTTTTGGGTAATAAGAACTAGACCTAACATATAGTTTAACATAAAAATATTAAAATTTCCAGGATAATTTGTTTATGCAGTTATCTTAAATGCTGAGACTTTTGCCCAGGGATATCTTAGAAAATTATTCTTGGGCTGGAGAGATGGCTCAGTGGTTAAGAGCACTGACTGTTCTTCTAGAGGTCCTGAGTTCAAGTCCCAGCAACCACGTGGTGGCTCACAACCATCTGTAATGGGGATCCAGTGTCCTCTTCTGAAGACAGCTACAGTGTACTCACATACAGGAAATAAATAAATAAATAAAAATAAATAAATCTTTTTTAAAAAAGAAAAAGTTATTCTTATACTCCTTCATATACACTTGAAGAAAGTCAAGTGAATAAACCGAGGTAAACATGTACATCTCAATTTATCTTATCACTTTCATGATAGTCAGACTTTAGAATCTGCCGCGGTGTCCGTGAACAAATGAATGGAAGAAGAGAAAGTATCATGTACACACAATGGAGTTTCATTTGTTCATAATGAATAATTAGATCATTGTTGGGAAAATGTATGCAATTAGAGATCACTGTGCTTAGTAAAATAAGTGAGACTTAGAGGTTGCGTGTTTCCTCTCATTGGTGGAACATAAGTTACACAAATCCATGAGTACATACACACACACATACACACACACACATACACACACACACATACTTTGATATGAAAGTAGAAAGGAAGAGGGAGGATTGGAGAGGTAAAGAGAAGCAATGGAGCCTGGTAGTGGTAGTACATAGCCTTAATCCCAGCACTTGTGAGGCAGAGGCAAGCAGATCTCTGTGAGTTCAAGGCCAGCCTGGTTTACAGAGCAAATTCCAGGACAGCCAGAACTACAGAAAGCCTGCCTTGAAAAACCAAAAACAAGAGGGCGGGGTGGTGGTGGTGGTGGCGGCGGCTAATGGAGAATGAAATATGATCATGATCAAAATACTCATCACAAGTATGACCTACAAGTTTTTTTTAAGCCGAGAGAATCTAGAACCTCAACCACCTAAAGCCACACAAGTGCTGGAGTCTGATGCAGGAGGATTGTGAGTTCAAAGCAAGTTAGTAAGTTAGTCTGTAACCTCAAGTTCCAGACCAGCCTAGGCTAAATAGCAAGAGTATATATGCATGCACGCATGCATGTATGTGTATGCATATGTATGCATGCATGCATAAGAGACAAGGGACTGGAGAGGTGTCTCCGAGGCTAAGTGCTCTTGTTGTTTTTACAGAGCACCAACGTTGGTTCCTAGCACCCACGTCAGCACCCACTTGGCTTACAAGTGTTTATAACTCCAGCCATAGGGATCCAACGCCTCTAGCATCTATTAATACGTGTATTCATGTCCATCCCCCCCCCATAATTAAAATAAATTAAACACACATGTACAGCAGGGAAACTGATTCTGTATCAAGTATTTCACAATACCTCTTAGGGTTGAGAACGTCCTGCAACACACAATATAAACAACCTATTTCTGTGCTATACAGTAAGGTAGCCAGCCACTCAGTCCATGAGACCACTGAACACCTGGACTGCAGATGGTGTGACTGAGGAGCTAAGTGTTTTATGTGTGTGGGCTGGAGATGGAACCCATGGCTTCCTGTATGCTAACCAGGTGCTCCACTGCTGAATTCCTTGTCCAGCCCCTCATATTTACTCTTCTTTCTGCTTCTTGGGTGTTCTTACCACTACTCCAAGCTCAACAGAAGTTACGAGCCTGTCTGGCTCACAGGGAAGAATAGGTATTCACAGGCTCTCACTGGAACTTGGGGCTGTATAGGGATTGTTGGCCAAAGTCCCAGAGGTAGTGAGATCTAGCTTTAATAGACTCATGATGCCTTGGGAGGGCCTGATGTCCCACAGATGTGACCTACCTGCTTGTAGGTCTCTGGCCAGGACCAGAGGTACTGAAGCTTGGGCTGGACAGGCTTTTCCCTCTGCTGGGCATTCTTCCCATCATTCCTCAGCAGACTTTCAGAAGCACACTGCCAAAGGAAACCAGAAAAGACAGCTACTCAGGGAACACAGCCCATAGATCCCAGCTTGGATCCAGACACTTGACCAACACCAGGAGTCAGGTTGAAGGCCCACCCCTTTCTTCACAGGCAGACTGCCAGCAAGCTGTAGGTGGCTTGCTTTGCATCAGTCTTTCCCAGGCTGTGGCTTTGCTCCATTCTGAAGAATACCACTGGTCTCTGCCAACTCCGTGTAAGAGCTTTGGAGCTGTGTGTGTGTGTCCCTTCCATGGTGGGTTAGCCTGAATTTTCCCTTCTCTTTGGGTCTGTCTGAACCCCACCCTCTCTCAGGAAGCTTCCTATAAATCTTCAGCCTTTGTTACTGCTGATCCTTCTTTAAGAGCTGGTGGCCTGGGGAACCATTTCTTAGGCCTGGTGTCACATTTTGCTAGTTAGTGGGAGAGAAAGTGGGAAAACACTGAGGTCTCTCCAGGCATGCCCGGGACCATGGGCCACGGTTAGAGATGGGCCAAGGAAGAACCAAGAGGGCTTGGGATGGGAGTCACATATAGAAAGGACACTGAATACAATTAAGAATGCCAAAACTAGAGCTGGAGAGATGGCTCAGACTTTAAAGGTTAGGCTCACAACCAAAATATACGAATGCCAAAAGCATTGGCTAAGGATGCTCAGACTCTGTCAGTATATGTGACATAGTGGTGGCTTGCAAGGCTCTGAGGGACTGGCTGGTCACTCCCCTCCTTGGTGTTCCCTTTCCTCATCTGAGAAGTGGGGATAGCCACATCCAACATTTGGGTTTGATAGTGCCCTGGAAAGGCAGCCCCAGAACCACATTTCTTTCTTGGTCTTGAATATCTTTGTGATGTTTTCCCAGGAACTCTTCCTTCTTCGATTGCTTTCATGGGTTCCTTCCAAGATTTAATTACATACTCATTTCTTAGAAGTTTTCAAATATTCTTTTCTTTTTAAATGACACTATGAACTGAGGATTATGTTCCCCAGGCTGTCTCCTAACTTCTGGGCTTAAGTGAACCTTGTGAAACATTCCCAGTTTGAATGTTTGTTTCATCTGTCATTATCCCACAATCCCATGCTCCTGTTCTCAACATTCAGTGAGGTCCACAAAAGGCCCTACACATGTATCAACAGTGTCTTACTTAGATAATGCTTTTCCAAGACTATGTGAGGGGGCTGGGTTCTCTAATCCTTTTCAGATAGTCTCACTGCTTTCAGCAGGAAAAGATGTAATTTCACCTGTTCGGTTCCATTCAGCTGACCAGGCACTGCCAAGGGAAGGAGTGGTTTACAGACTAGTACGAGGACACAGTGGGTGCCTTCCTTACCATGGAGACACACGTTGCCTAGATGAGGATATTACTCATTAATGCCATGGGAATGACATCCATGTCCTGGAATTGTCCCCACTAAGTAGAGACACAGCCTTGTAGGGATGACAACTCCTCTGTGCTAGCTGCCCCTGCCCCTCCCCTCCATCAGTCTTGCAGCCCTGTGTCATCAACTGGAGAAACAGCATTTGTCTCTGCTGCCTCTGTGCAGAACTTCAGTGTCACAGCACAGAGTTCAGGAACACTGTACTGGCTGGTTTTGTGTGTCAACTTGACACAAACTGCAGTTATCACTGAGAAAGGAACCTCCTTTAAGGAAATGCCTCCATGAGATCCAGCCGTAAGGCATTTTCTCAATTAGTGATCAAGGGGGGAGGGCCCAGCCCATTGTGGGTGGTGCCATCTCTGGGCTGGTGGTCCTGGGTTCTATAAGAAAGCAAGCTGAGCAAGCCATGAGAAGCAATCCAGTAAGTAGCATCCCTCCATGGCCTCTGCATCAGCTCCTGTCTCCAAGTTCCTGCCCTGTGTGAGCTCCTGTCCTGACTTCCTTTGGTGATGAATAGCTATATGGAAGTGCAAGCTGAATAAACCCTTTCCTCTCCAACTTGCTTTTTGGTCAGGATGTTTTATGCAGGAATACAAATCCTGACTAAGTAGGCTGGTGCCCTAGGATTGGCCTGGACAGCCCCTTCCTCTCAGACTTTGGGGACTGGGCAGCTTTGGTGAGGGTGGTGGTCCTGCTGCCTCCTGGGGGCTGCCATTTGCTCACTGCCAGGGCAGCTCTTTCATTTGAGCTGCCATGCTAAGGGTCACGGCTTTATGTCTGCCATGGGTAGCATGGGGGACTAACTCAGAGCCGCTGTGTGACCTCAGACACAGTATGCAGCTTGTGGTGTCTCCTGTGATGAAGGGTCCTAATACTGACTCACTCCACAGGGTCAAAAAGAAGGTTGGAGGTGATCAACTTCCTTGTTTCCAACAAGACCACAACCTTCAGGACCCTTGGGCCACAGGGGACCTGCTCTTGCTGAACACATCTCCAGGACTCTGCAACATTCTCTTCCTGCTCTGGCCAAGGCATGGTAACTCCTGGGGAAGATGAGGCCCAGGTAGCAGCAGTGAAGCTGAGGATAAACAGGTGCTGGCCACATTTGCACAAGAGATCATCTGGCACACATCTGAGCAACAGCCTATGTGCTTAGGCACTGTCTGTGGTGTCCCAGTGAGCGAGTGGGCAGAGTGTTGGAGAAAAGCAGCAGAAACTGCACAGTACCCAGTGCAGGCTGCTCTGCTTCTCTCTAATTCCATTTTCATTGTGGTGACCTCATGTGGAGGATGAGCTGCCTGCTGCTCTGGCAGCAGGTTAGACAGTGCAGAGTTAGGAGGGCCATCTTGTCTTTTGGAATTTTGTGGTTTTTTTTTTCTCTTTTTTTCTTTTTTTTTGTTCTGTTCTAGAGCTTGGAACTCACCCAAAGTGCCCACTCATATCTGTTCTAGCTCCAGTCCTGTTCAAACTGAGAATCTCATCCTGTGAGAGCAACTGTAGATGCAGCAGCTGACAGTGTCTTTGGAGGATAATCCAGAGTTCTCTCCTCAGTCAGGTGAGAAGACTGTGGCCCAGGGCCAACAATCTGTTTGGCAAGTGGGTAGTCCAGAAGGACCAGCAGGTGTATGAGGGCATGCTGGATGGAATGATGCAAGTCTCCAGGAGGCACTCAGATGGGGAGAACAGACTGTTTCCATGGAACCTTAGAAACCTGTTAGAGCCACCAGCTCCCCTCCTGAGTCCTTCGTTCCTGAGATAAGCAAAACCCACTTCCCTTCTCAGTGGACCATTCTTTCTACCCTGCATGAGATGGTGGCCTCCTAAGACTGTTCTAAGAGGGCATAGTACAGCAGCTTCTGGAGAATTAGAGCCTGCTATCTTAAAAGGAACCCAGGAAAGTGGTTGTAAATTATTACAAGGCAGTTGGACCAGGAACTCCAGAGATGATGGGACACAAGAAGTGGACTAGCTCCTTCTCTTCAAAAACAGCAGTGTCAGGCTTCTTGGGAGTTTTGAAGGGAACAGGACATGTCACATAGATGGGGTTCAGCAGGTCTCCCCTTACTGGAGTAGGGCATGTCACATAGATGGAGATTCAGCAGGTCTCCCCTTACTGGAGCAGGACATGTCACATAGATGGGGATTCAGCAGGTCTCCCCTTACTGGAGCAGGACATGTCACATAGATGGGGATTCAGCAGGTCTCCCCTTACTGGCTGTAAGATCTCAAACACATCACTTATTCTAAAGTGTCTGTTCCTACCTCTATTAAGAGTCACTGAATGGAATAAGTAATCACAGGTAAGAAAATGCATAGTTTAGAACCAGTAAAAGAAACCCACCAGAGACTTGGAGAGTCAGTCGATTTAGAGAAATAACACCAGCAGCCAGGTAACAATGAGACATATACAGCTTTATTTAATCTGTAAAAAGTCACACTCTGGAAGAGTGACACCTCTCTTATCTTAGCAGAAAGCAAGGAGTGTGTGAAAAACCTTTTCCTCAGATTTGGAACCATATGACTCTGGCTGGGCTCACATCTGGATACTTCCAGAGTCCTTGTGTGTGGCAGCTTCTTCCCGGAGGTTCTCCCTGGCTGTTATGACCCCTCACCAACAACAGACGGGGGGTGGGAGGGAGCAAAAATATTTCTACCTGGACAGGGCTGCCCTGAGATAGTCCCTTTCCCTCCAATAAAGGGATATTACAAGCTTAGGACCTTCCCAGAAAGTCCCCTTCAAGGTGACCTGGCTTCAGTTATGTCTCTGACAGCTAGGCTCCACTTGTTTATCATGATGGTGTGCTAATAGTCCTTCCTCCTCCCCAGTGAGATCCTCATCATCCATAGCATTTTTAAATATCACTCTGTTTTCTGGGACTGAGGGATGGAGAACCGCTCTCCATCAGACCAGGAGGCACTTCCTGCAGATGCGTGGGTGTCTGGTAAGTGGAATCAGATGCTACAGGGACAGCACTTTCTCTCTGCAGAGCGAAGCCTGGTGCTTTGTTTTCCAGCTTTCTTGGCTAATCTAGAGCTTAGGCCAGTTCTCTGGAGAAAACTCCATGGGGTTCCAGACATCATTCCCAGGCTTCAGATCCCTCCCTCTGACTCACACAATGACAGGTGTAGATCCACGTGGACAGGGGAGGTGACTGCCACCCTGCCTGCTATCTGTGTAACAGGTATCCCTTCTACTGGTCAAGGCAATCAATGGTCCACACAATAACTACAGTCTTGCATATTGCTTAGACCTGCTCTCTCCTGAAATCACTCTGCAAATATTATTTGTTTTCCAAGTGGAACCAAAATCCAATCTTGTGGCCTAACCCACCCAGATATCCACTCTGCATATTTCCCTTAAAAATGCCACTGAGAATTCAAAAAAGTCCCTTTGCAGAAGCGCTACAAGAAAGCATGTCTAAAATCACAGAACTATGCACACACAGACACAGACACGCGTGCTCGCACACACATGGAGTTAGGAATTAAAGAATCTCGTCAGATACATATTTGAGGGAGCATAGGGAAAGGCTGGCAAGAGAAGATATGGAGATCAGATCAGATCGAGATGTTGGAATGTTACAGTAATGGCGTGGGTGTGGTTCGTGGTACATACAAAAGGGTGGAGAGGATGATAGTCCAGGCTACTAGAGAGAGATGCTGTGACCATGCATGAGTGAAAGGAAGTAGAGGCCAGCTGACAGAATGAAATGTTCTATTATGGAGTGGTCATTTCAAGGAGGAGGGACTTGCATGGTCCAGGGGAGGAGCATCTGCTTAGCAAGACACTTCCATGGTCTGGTGTCTGTCCAGGACATCAGGGGACTCACAGGATTCTTGAGTTCCATCTGACTGATTGCTGGTCACAGACCTGCTAAAGGGACTTTCTCCAGAGCCAATGCTACTTGAGGTGGAGTGGGTTCGTGATCGGGCGAGCCGGGTCATGCTGGCAGATGGTACTGTAACAGAGAACCAAGAGGTCAGGAGGAGGAGCCTGGTGAAGCTCAGACACTCTACAAGGTTCAGCAAAGACTTTACCTTTCCCAGCCCACCTAAGATGGTGCCCAGGATGGTATAAGATCCCCCCACTTTGCACTGTTTGCTGGAGGTGAGTGACTGTATGCAAGGCTGCTTTGATCCTCTGCATCTGGATTCTCCTCAGATTCTCCTTCAGAGTAGGATGGGAAACCCTACAAGTAAAGCCTCTTAGCTGTGCCCACGCCATTCATACAGTGATTAGGAAGGTGGCTTTGGGAACAGATAGTGGTCACCAAAACCAGCAGTGCATGCAAGACTAAACCAAAGAGAGAACAACAAACCACACAGGTAGGAAGGTATTTCACAAACACAGTGCAAGCCCGATACAACAAGACTACCATCCGTGTCCACAGGTACTGTTGCCCTCTGGGGAGGAGACACGGATGGGTAGAGGGGGAGAAGGTGTTTTGGAGCTGATCTCCATACAGGGATGAAGTACAGGTTGTTGGGTTCATGGACTGAGAGGGGAGGGACTCTGGGGGTGTTTAATTTAGATCCCTTTTTTGCTGTTACTAATTTAGATTCCTCTTTTGCTACTGTTACTACTTTGACAGTAAGATCCTTTCAGCATTAGCACGGCCTGCACAGGGCCTTCCCTGAAATGACTCAGTCCTTACTAATCTGGATCATCAGTCACTTCTCTGCTCACAGATGCTATTCTACCTGGAGTCAAGTATGCAGGCCCCTTGGATTCCCTGGCCAGGGCTCACACCAAGGATTAGCCAACAGGTGGTGGTGAAGGAGGCTGTCACCTTGGCTGGGGCTGAGAGGCCGCCAGGGCAGTTCAACAGAATACTCTTTTCTTACAGGAGCAGGCTTGCTCTGTAGGATAAACTCTTAGAACACACTGAGCCCTGTTCTATCGGGCTCTCACTGTACAGGGAAACAGCGGACATGCTGCAGGCAGCCAACGCAGCAGGAAGAGCAGAGTTGGGAGGCGGGCAGGGCCAGCACAAGAAGGTACCTGACTCGCTGCTGAGGTGACTGAGCTGCACATACGGGACTGGAAGCAGGATGGACACAGGAAAAGGCAGGTTAGTGAACCACAAGGTAACAACCTTGGTTGCCTAGATGATGCTGACAGAATATTCGGCCAGGGATGAACCTTTCTTTCAAGGTCCCAGAGAAGAGCCTGATTTGAGCACTTTTACGCCACTTCTCTAAGCAGACCAGAGAACCTATTCCACCCTTATGCTATGCAGTCACCCTACCCTGGATTAGGTCCCAGATGCATCGTCAGGTATATTTGGGAAAGGACAGGAACAGGTAAGGGGGGGACTCGTCCTCCTGATGAGCCAGAGGGCTGTGTGGGCTCGGTTGGTAGCAGCTCACAGACGGGGACAACAAAGCCACTCTAGACAAGACACACATGGTCTCCTATATCAGGTCCAGTTCTGAACCCAGGGCCCGACTTCTGAGGCAGCTCATCAATGGTCATCATCCAATGGACAAAGATGGAAATACTGCCTGCTAGGTGGAGGTCAGTACTGGGGTTAAAGGTATTTATCTATTTACTTCCCCCTTGAGAAGTGTAAATTTCTGTGACAAATGAGAACGCTCAGGGGTCTGAGAGGTAAGAGCCCAACATAGCAGCACATGACATACACACGTGTGGACATACACTGCCAGCTCATCTTGTGGCAGCACAGATTTTACTAATGACATCACTCTTTCCTCCTGGAGTTTCTACTTTGTTTCTGAGGACCAGGGGTACATCTGCTGAGGTCAGATGGACCACATACTCTGAGTCGTGGCTAAGGCAGTCAAGGCTTCAGGGGTTAAGATGTGAACCTGGAGTCAGACTTTGAAGGTCCAGCCATGGTTATGCTGTTTCCTGGCTGCCCTAGGAGGCACGCTGAATATTCTTGAGCCTCAGTGTTCTCAGTGTCACTTCTCAAAGACAAGTGTGGTAGCACACACCTTTAATCCCAGTACTTGGGAGGCAGAGGCAGGTGGATCTCTTGAGTTTGAGGCCAGCCTGGTCTACAAAGTGAGAGTTCCAGGACAGCCAGGGCTACACAGATACCCTGTCTCAAACAAGAAAAGAAAAGAAAAGAAAAGAAAAGAAAAGAAAACAAAACAAAATCAGTCTTAGTCTGAGGACATTTAGTCGTCAGCCTAACTTAAACACACGCACAGACAGATGATCGAACTCTGCTGTTCTCTACCTAAAGGCTGGCCAGTGTATGGGTCATGCCCTGAGAATTGTGGCCTCCTCGATGTTAAACTTATCCTATTACCTATAAAATTATAATACACAGAAAACATATGCTACTCACTGTAGCCCATTCCCTGCAGAAAGTACTTGAAGGCCTCGGTGAGCTTCCCAGGCTGTGGGGACAAACAAAGACGGCATTAATTTTTGTGTAGCTAGAGAGGTAGCAATGAGTGTGTGTGTGTGTGTGTGTGTAATTGTGTAATTATTACGAACGCTTCCTTACCTGAACTACTTGGGGCAGTCCTCCACAGTCTGCCATCTACAAGAGGAAGAACACCTAAGTCAGTGGACCTCTGCTGTCAAAAGGGCAGGAATTAATGGTAGGCTCCTTGATGCTAACTGCATTACCTTTGGCTCACTCCAGTGTACTCTATGCCTTGATGCTGGCAATACATGTAGACAGAATCCTGAGAGAGACGCAGGCTGTCCATCCATAGGATGCTAAGGCCTGGCTTTCAGGCCTCTTGTTGGGCTGACAGTGTTGTCAGCTACACTTTTCACCCTGGCTCTGCCTGTACCCAAAGAAGCTAATTGCTCAATCCTTCAGTTAGCCTGAGTACCTGGGCACAGGCATGTGTCACCGTGTCTGCTTTCCCCTTCATCTCTTTATTGTCCTTACTCTATGACAAAGGGTCTGATGCCATCAGGAGGAGAGAGCTGTCCAGCCCCTCCTCACCTTCCCCAGCTGGATGTTGGGGTGCTGCTCTTCACTTTTGAAGGGTTTTCTTCGGGTGGTCTTAGAGCTTTGCTAGTGTGTACTGGAATCCCCTGTAAAATCCTGACTCTTGGAAACCATCTTGGGGATTCTCACTGAATAGGTGTGCAATGAGGCCAGAGAACTAGCATTTCTAACTCCGTGACAGAGGTGGGGCATCTGCCAGTCTGTACTTAACACGGTTCCCAATGCATGCCGGCCAGACAGAAACCAACATCCTCCTTCAAGATGATATGACCTGACCTCAGAGAAGGGGCTATTCCGCTGACTTGCCTCTATTTAAAGGGACACGAAACATCTGGAGAGATGGCTCAGTGGTTTAGAGCACATGTTGTTCTTCCAGAGGTCCAGCACCCATATGGCAGTTCACACACTCTGCAATTCCAGATCTAGGGGATTTGACACCTTTTTCTGATCTCCTTAGACACTACTAGTCCAGTCAAGCACATGGTGTGTACACACACACACACACACACACACACACACACACACACACACACAGAGGCAAAATACTCATAACATAAAATAAAATAATTAAAGGTATCTATATCTATATCTCCCTTGTTTCACTGATGGAATTAAAATCGTATTTAAATGGGAGCCATTATTTAAAGCAGAAGAATGTCACAAAGGCATTAGAATTTGAGCTTAAGAAGGAACAATCTGAGAAAAACAAGCCTGAGAAACAACCAGTTAACCTGACAAATATAAAATGGACTAAACTGGTGTGGCTTAGGACGTTTGCAAAGTTTGGAAGCTAAAACCTGATTAGAAGTAAGACACTGCTGCACATGCCTCTAACGGGAGCCCTTTGACACCGGGGACAAGGCCAGTCCAGGTTACACAGTGAGTTCCAGGCAGGCCGTGACCGTATAGAGAGCTACTGTCTTTTTTAAAGAAGAAAAGGAAGTTGTAGAAGAGGAGAAAGAAGAGGAAGAGAAGGGGTCATAAGACCCTACCCTGCCTAGGGAAGCTAAAGGCAGTGGAGGGCTGGTGAAGAGGAAGCCATCGTCTTCGGTGGTGTGGCCGCTGGTGAAACACTCAAGTTTTAGGGGACAGCTCTGCACCATGCCTGTGTGGATGATCCCCTTCAAGAGCAGTGTGCTCTCTTAGCCAATGAGCCTCTTCTCCAGCCCCCATTAGTTTTTATTAAATTTTAAAAGTTGTGTTTATTTTGAGTGCATGTATGAGTGCACCTCATGCCTGGTGTGTGTGTGTGTGTGTGTGTGTGTGTGTGTGTGTGTGTGTGTGTGTTCAAAGATGATAACTGGTGGGAGTCAATTCTCTTTCAACTCAGGATGTCAGGCATGGCAGTGAGTGCCTTACTTGCTGAGCCATCTAGCTGGCCCAGTGTTTGAGAGACCAGGTCTCGTGCAGCCTGAACTTCCATGCAGCTGACAATGGACTTCAACTCCTGACTTCTTACCTCCCAAGGCTTTTTTTTTTTTTTTTCTTGTACCACCAAATTTGAAGCCATAATTTTTTAAATCCATACTTTAGAGAGGCCCACCGATCATGTGCAGTCCAGAGCACTGTGAGTTCGGCAGCCTCAGAGCGCTACTAAGCCTATGTGTGTTCCGAGAGCTACATGCTGCTGGTGGTAACAGGGCTTCCCTCTGACACACACTTGAGAGAGAGAGAGGGAAGCAGGCAGGAGCCGTGTGGATGGAGATGGAGCAGCAGGCCAGCAGGCCAGTTCCCCAAAAATATGAGGGGAGCTCTGTTTGGACAATGATCACTGGAACTTCTGTCTGGGGGACACTTATGATTCTCTTGACAATCTAGAAATGTATAACAAATATAAGATGGCCTAAGAGAAAAATAAACTGTATCCTTTATCACTAAGATATGTTTAAATATACAACAGGGGCCAGGCGTGGCGGCGCACATCTTTAATCCCAGCACTGGAGAAGGAGAGGCCGGCAGATCTCTGTCTATGAGTTTGAGGCCAGCCTGGTCTACAAAGTGAGTTCCGAGACAGCCAGGGTTGCTATACATAAATACCTTATCTTGAAAAACAAAACGAAACAAAGAACTCAGAATATAAAGCATTCTCAGTGTTACTTTATTTCTTGTAATTTTGTAATGTTTACTTAATTTTGAGTAGAATGGGAAAATGGTTATAACATAAATGGAGGAAAACAGATACAGGTTTATAGATATCTTCTCATTTTTATTTGCCTGTTTGTTTTATAGGCCAGGATAGCCTGGAACTCACTATGTAGCTCAGGCTGGCTTCAAACTTACAGCAATCCTCAGCCTCCTATGAGTTGGAATTATAAGTATAGGCCACCATCTCAGCCATTTTTTTCTCCAGACAGTGTCTCTCTTTGTAGCTCAGGCTAGTCTCAATCTCAATAAGAATCCACTTGTGCCTCCTGAGTGCTGGGATTAAAGGAATGCACCACTATGCCCAACCTCCAGCTCCTTTGACATTATGACCTAAAAGCACAGAAAAAAGACACTAATATTTCACTACATATTTCTTTTTCAGTGGGCAAGTATCAGTAATTTAGGAAATATATTCTCTGGACTGGTGAGATGACTCAGAGGATCAAAGTGCTTGCAGCTGAGCCTGACACTGAGTGACCTCCCTAAGACCCACATGATGAAAGGAGAGAAGGAAGTTGTTCTAACTTCCATGTGTGCCTTAGCATGTGTTGTCTCCCACCAATAAATGCATAAATGTAATTAATGTATTTTTTTCTTATTCTTCCAGGGGGGCGGGGGGAAACCAAAAACACCTATGAGTGGTGAGAAGAGTGTTATACAGTGCAGCTTAAAACACAGAGTTGGAATGTATCTCAGTTATCACAATGGTGAGAGCAAACACACTACCTTTAGCAAAGTTGTATTTATAGGGTCGAGGCGAGAATTACATTCAACCTGAAAAAGAAAACAATTTTATAAATTGCTAGAATTATCACCTTAGTGATCTTACAACCAGATAGATTAGGTCATGTGTGAGGCTTGCTTGGCTAATGACTCAGAGTTCATCTAAAGAAATCACTCATTTCCTTTTCTGATATTTTCAGTCTTTAATGAACAGCATGCTGACACTAAAGTCCATAAGACATGTGGGCAGGTAACTCCCTTCTCAGAGAGGTGAACAGGACTGTAGCCCCGCCTGCCTGCTGGGATCCCCTCCATGCCTTCCCAGCACAAATGGACTATCCAGTGGGCCTAAGCACTGTGTCCACCTCTCTGCTCAGCCCCTCCTGCCTGGAGTGAATGGCTGTCATGCCTCAACCACTGACTCTTCTGACTCAAGGTCTCTGGCTCTCCAGTGTGAAGCTGAATTCTTTGTGACTGTTCCATTGTAATGGTCATCAAGATCAGGGATGACGGCCTGACTCATCTCCTTGTTTGTGATCTTGGACCCTTCTATCCATGAAAGTGTCTTCAAAGAAAACAGTTTGGGAAGATTATCTCTGAGTACATGCCCCATCACTGAGCCATATACCTCCAGCTCTAATAGGTCAGTATTGTAATCAAATACTTGTTATTAAACAACTTTAATTAAATTCAATCACTTAATCAAACACCTTTTCCTTGTTACATTTTCTAAGGATATACACATAGAAGCTGTGATAAGAGCTGAGAATCCAGGAATGTGTGTGACTATACACACCAAAAAGGAAAATGAAGTAAGTTCAAACCGTCACTGCTGTGTGGAATGAACACACAGAAGACCACGTAGGGATTTCAGAGATGGACAAGAAGAGGTGTCTAGAGACGTGCAGTGGTGGAGAAAGGAGGACTGTGCAGGGCACATGTGTCATTGTGGTGGCGAGTGCACAGTGACAACGCACACAGAGGCAAACTGCGGGAGGCCTGCATGAGGCCTGGAGCTGACTGAACTGACAGGGTCTGAGTGCTTTAGCAGAGCAGTGGACATGTGCAGTAATGAAGAGGCAGTGAGCCCTCAGGGAGTGGATCAAGTTACCTAGGCAAGAATCAGCAATTTAGGTGAACTTGGGATCTTGGGATTGCTGAAGGGCAGGTTTACAATACTCCTCTAAAATCAGGAGATGATCTAGAAGCCAAGCTCCAGTGAGAGGTTCAATCTGCTCTATGTGAAGGACAATGTAGGCAGTGGTAAACAAATGCATCCTTTTTGTATAGAAAACACGATTCCACATGTAGAATTTTAAAATGGATATCTAGTCACAGGGCTCAGAGTATAGTGAATAAGCTGTAAATATTTTCTAAGAAATCACCTTCTGTCTCTGCATAATAAACCATGCTTTCCATATTTCACTACTTTGTAATTCATATAATGTACTATGTCTCCATGTTTAACCAAGCGCAGTCACTGAGGCTGTGTGTGTTTTCTGGCAGGGTTGGAAACATGCTAATTCTCTACCTCGATCACTGGTCTCTGACATGTCTTTGCAGTTCCTAAATCCCTGAATAGAGACAGCCACCTGTCACTCCTCAGCACTGAACAGGAATGCTCAAAATGATGCTGGATTAGTGAGCACAACCAGGAAGCCACAGCACTTGGGGCTTCTCCTTGCTATCCCGGGGCTAACTCTTAAGTGCCTACTATCAGAGACATAAGGGGCTCTGTGATTAGAGAAGTGTTTTCTCTGTTTTTCAGATGAGGCCCCACCTTTCTAAAAACAGGACTGTGGAAGTAAAATGAAAAGGCCTTATGTATTTGGATAAACTATAACTTAAGAAAATCATGGAACATGCTATTTCAGTGAACACAGGGAAAGGCTGTGGGCCTTCAGAAGCTTTGGACCTACCGGATCTGTGGTGGTAACTCCCCAAGTGGAAGGCTGAGTGTAAAAATCTGACAGTAATTGCCAGAGTGGACAGTGGTACATAGAGCCATCAGAGACCATGCTGAGACCTGGTGACATTTCTGAGGAACTGATTTTCAAAGTACATCACAGTAGAACCTGATAGATGCGATTAGACACAGCATGACCTAGTGTGGTCATGTGTCTATGGTGTCAGCAGGGTGCCTGCCATACACACTGGACTACACTTCAATCCCAGCCTCCTCACACCAGCACCACTTACCACAGCCTCCACAGCAGGTGAACTGTCCCCCACCACCAGTAAAGTAGAGCATCTAGGAGCAGGGGGAAGAAGAGGGCTCAGTCAGCAAGGAAGCACAACACTGTCGATCAGGGATCAGTCGTGACAGGCAGCAACTCAGTGGGGAGATAGGCACACTTACTTTAACGTTTTTAATCTGTTATCATTTTGGCCCAGAATAGGTCTTTCAATCTCCAGGTCTCTGCGTCTAGACAGACAAAGCAGCATCAGCATTATTTACAGGGAAACCATAGCCCTTCATGTGTCTCTTGACATGTAATCCAGAGTATGACCACTTAGGAGCACTGTCTTTTCCTCACACCTGAGGATGGAGGGCCCAGGGCTCTCCCTGTGAGCAGCTGCTTCCATGGCACCCTGCAGGCTACAGAACAAGAACGGGGATTCTGTGGGATGCTAAAAGTGGGAGAACTTTAAAACTCAAATGGCTGCACTACTGAAATCCTCAAGGCTGACTGAATTTTCAAAGTGGTCTGTAGAAATGAGCACATTCCCTTGAAGAGGGTATGGCGTACTTTTATGTGGGAAGAGAGTTTTACTTATAATAGCTTTGCATAGGACTTTTATCTTTTTTATTTCAATTAAAAATAGGAAAGCTCTCCGGACCAGATTTCAATCCTGGCACTGCGCCTTACTGGTTGTGTATCTCTGCAAATGTACAGCTGACTCATGCAGCCTCCCCAGCACATTCCTTCTTTGGAAACACTATTCCTAGGGTAAGAATCAGTGCTCTCTCCTCAGCCTACCCTTGGACAGGGAGCAAGACAACAGTACATTTTGAAATAATCAAGGAAAAGGGAATTGACTTACACCCACTTGCTATACTACCTGCTTCATGATAAAGTAGCGGCAAACAGCATTAAAATCAAGCCCCAGTGTTCTCCTGATGTCTTCCTACATGTGCTTGGCTTTCCTCTGGACCCAGGATTACCTCCTTTTCTTGAATATATGTTCATTTGTGTTTCTTTTTTCCCTTAAGACAACCTAGATACTGCAATTGCTTTTAGAACTCACAGTGTACTTCTTTAAAGCTCTTTTTAAAAATCTTTCTTACAGCCCTTCCATCCTAGAATGGTCAAACACCATAGGCAATCCCATTATACAACAATGGCCGTAGATTATTTCTTCTCTCTGCTTCCTCCGATGTCAAACAGATTTTGGAGCTAGACTACATAGTTAACTGAAGGGAAGGGAGACAACTTTACCCATTATAGGAACCCAGGAAGAGCTGGAGATTTTCTTGATTGATATCTTGAGCAATGTGCAGTCTGTAGGTTTGAATGAGGTCCAAATTGGCCTGTAACTCCTCCTAGAACAAGTGGAAGAAAACACCAGTAAACTGAGCTGCAAAACAAGTTCATCTCATCTGGTTTGTATTTTCAGTGACAAGCCACTGTGCTCAGAGGGGATTTGGAGTGGTGTGTAGTTACTAATGTACCAGTACACTGAACGGCCAACATCTTTTAACAATAAACACTGATGGGTCTCACCATAGTTTAGTTCCATATTCTGTGTCAACCCAGGGCACCAACTGGTAAATGGATATACCAAAGATAGTTATATAGAGCAAAAAATGCCAGGTCCAGAAAGTATATGATTTTACTTAAATTAAAAAAATAGGCAAAAGTAAAGAAGAGAGGTAATGGAACAGTGAGTAATTTTGTTTAGGGGGATTAATGAATAGGAAGAACATAAGAGAACCTTTTTGTTCTTTTTGTAGGGTGATACTCTATACAATTATATGTATGGATATATAAGAGAATCCACAGGACAGAGGTCAGAGATATGCACTTAGAGTATGTACATCATAGTATATGTGAGTTATGTGCTGTTTGTCAAGAAAATGATATGGATGGAGGTCACCCACCCAAAAAGAACCAGATTAAAATTCCAGCACTAGGAAAGCTAAAGGCAGAGCATCCAAGTTTGAAGCCAATCCTGGGAGACAGACATTGTCAAAGGCAAGAGAGCAGGGAATCAGAAGACCTAAAGTGATTGCCTATAAGAAACAGGAAATGGAATGAGTCATGGATTTTCTGTAATAAGCCTGCACAAGCTCCTCCTTCTAAAATAAATGTAAATGTGTAACACTGGTAAAAATATAATGAAATAAAAGAAAATAATGAAAGACTTTGAAATTAGACCTTGATTCAAATCCATCACTTTCTATGTGGATGATGGTAGCATATTATGTTGTGTTTCAGGCCTTTGGTGTTCCTCTCTTAAAATTAAGCCAAGGTGCTACAGAGATTGCTAAGTGGTTAAGAGCACTGGCTATTCTTTCAAAGGATCCAGGCTTATATCATACATCGGATATAATTAAAAACAACTCAGCTGGCACATAGTCAGTAGGTGGTGACAGCCTGCTCTATCCCAGCCTCCCATTCTCCTTTAGGTGTATTTAGAATTAAGGGTACAGACTAATTGAGCAGCCTCCACTCCTCCCTGTAGCTGCCCCTCCACACTCCAGACCTCACAGCCCTGGACCTCATTGCTCAGTGTCCCTGTCACTCACTTTTCCTTAGGAAACAGGACTGGAGGCAAATCTCCCACCAACCATCCCAGGACAGCAGCCATCCTGCTAGAGATGCCAGTGTCCATCAGCTCGTGGCTCGATAAGGTCATCTCTAAGCTCCTTCTACAATAGCATCTCAGTGTTCTTGGGTTGTTTCCTCTGAAATTTCTATTCCTGTGAAGCCTCCTGAACCTCCTGGTGGCTCTAAAGCTGTCTGGTGAGGCCCTGGTGTTGTCAAACATTCACAGATGGCACTCTGCTCATGGAGGACAGGTGGGGGAGAGGCTGTTTTCTGTCACTCTCTGAGTGCCAAGATCCATGAGGCTGAGAGAATCGTCTCCCAGAGACCTGGCCTTTGCAGGCCCAAGTGCCCTTCTGACTGTGAGGGCCATGTTATGTGGCAGGATCCATACACTGCAAGGTGCTCTTTCTTTCCTGAAGCACAGTAAGGCTTTTTGGACAAGCCACGAAGCCCAGCGACTCTGGCTGCACAGGTGCTTACCTGCCCAAAGTGATGAGCCAAAATTATGTCCACAATGTTGGTGGTCAAGCCTGAGAGCTGAAAGATAAAAACCATGTTAAGAGAGTTAGCACGTGTGAGCATTTCACGGGCTGTCCGCTAACGGAAGGTGTACTTTACACATAGTATCCTTTAAAAACAAATAAAAACACAAATCAGTATCATTTCAGAGAAATGTAAAAAAGAAAAGAAAAAGAAAAAATATAAGGAAAACTAAGTATGAGCTGAGTTTGTTTTGAAATAGGGCTGGAGGAATATGACCACTCCTTTGAGATGTGTGGGCTGGGTCTGTGGCCTCTGCTGCCTGCGACCTGCCCCCATTTCTGCCTTTACACTGGGTTGGTGGCAGGCAGAGATTGACTTACGGCCTTGCCCAAGACATCCAAGACACAAAACAAGACTCCTTCTAGTTTTAGCCATCTTCACTTCAGGGAGTGGGAGGAGCAGCTGTATTTACAGAATGTTCTCACATTTTGAACATTTCCCTCCCAATTTTTCCCATTTCAGAATGATGCATCTCACAGTCTAATAAATGCAGCAATCTGTGTAAATCTGGAGACAGTCTATTTTCAGAAAAAATTTCAGCTCAACTCATCTTGCCAATTCCCCTTTAAGCTTCTGCCTGGGTTCTGGTTGGAATTCCCACGGAGGACTTGGATGAGCTGAAGCTGGGGATGCAGGGAAGGAGGTGAGGGAGAGCCATGGACATGGGTGAAAGATGGTTAGGGAAGAAAGATGGCCTGAGATCACCCCGTGGGCTGTCAGTGAACCACAGGCTACAGAGAGTGAGAAGCATGAGTAACCACCCAGCTCTCTTCCAGTGCTGCCCTATTCGTAATGCTCAGAGACCCAACGTGCTCTATGAAGGTCATCAGGTTGCCGCCCGTCTTAGTGTGGGGTCAGCACATCCACATTCTGGACAGCCGTGTTACATAAGTCAGACTTGGGGAGCATTCCACAGCCACTGGCAACAGCATTGTTAGTACACTCCATCCAAGGCCAGGGAAGGCAACATTCCCCAAATGGAAATAAATGTAGGGACGGACAGACAGACTGTTCAGAATTTGGTCTGCTGGTAGGTAGAAAATATACACAGGATTTCATTCACCTGGAATTGGATATAGACTAGGCTAGCCTGTCTCTGCCTCCTGAGCACTGGGATTAAAGGCAGATGCCACCATGCTCAGCCCTGGATAGGTTTTCCTTTTTTCTTTTTCTTGATTTTTCGAGACAGGTTTTCTTGGCTGTTGTGGAATTCACTTTGCACACCAGGTTGGTCTACATAGAGATCCTCCTACTTCTGCTTCCCAGAGTGCTGGGATTAAAGGCATGGCTACTAAGCCAGGCATGGATAAGTTTGTCCTTATGTCAGTCTGTCTTCAGACTCTATCCTCCTCTCACATCTGGCTTAACAAGGATAATTCTTTGTTTATACACTGTTCTACTCTTACTATCATCTTTTTAACCCTCTATTATTGGTACATAGACTGTGTATATCTTTTTTGTCTTACAATGTTTTCACAAATATCCTGGCTTGTGGAGTTCTAGCTATATGACCTTAAATAATGTATTAATTCAGTTGGTATCCCGAGAAGAGCACTGTAAACATGAAAATAAGTCATTTAAGAACAGTGGCTGCTGTACAGTGAGCATTAGATACGTGTTAATTTCTTTAGAGATCATTATTAACTAACTCTCCGCTTAAATCTACATCACTGTAAAGTTCTCAAGAGACCAAATTATTGGATATCATTGGTTTGAGTGTCAATAAAAATCCCTGATATACCGGGCAGTGGTGACACATGCCCTTTAATCCCAACACTTGGGCAGCAGAGGCAGGTGGATTTCTGAGTTCCAGGCTAGCTTGGGCTACAGAGTGAGTTCCAGGGCGGCCAGGGCTACAGAGAGAAACCCTGTCTCGAAAAACCAATAATAATAATAATAATAATAATAATAATAATAATAAATAAATAAATAAATAAAATAAAAAGAGTTGCCTGGCATTTCTGGCATGTTAAAAAAAAATCCCTGATGCATGTGATAAACATAGTACTCTGGAAAACCTCTTTCAGTGGCAAATTACAAAGACACTCATGGTAATTACAAAGTATTTAAAAGCAGGTATTTAAAAGTAAAATTATTACATCAGTCATCTTTTAGCAAGATATGAAAACTAAAGTTCTTTTTCTTTTATGGAAAACATCATTGCTTTAAGTTCAACATCCACAGATTTATATTTAAACCATAGAAATAGCACTTGCACTTCAATAAGAAGATAGATTGCCTTGATTGGAACCTGAAAACAGTGAAAACATGCTTTCCCATGATCTCTCTTTGGCTCTGGTTTAGCATGGAGATTTTATAAGTGATAGGTCATTAGCATATTTATCTTGTGTTCTATCTGGTGGCACATATTTTAGAGACCAATTTCCTTCATTTTCCATGTGGTAAACATTAATAATCAATATGACAAGTAGAACAGTAGAAAAGAGCTGTTTCTATGGTTACTAGAGATAATGAGTTATCCACTCACGTTATTCATTAAGCAACAAAAGATGCAAGCCAGGCTAAGAGAAGATATCTACGCTTCAAGAATTTAGCCAGAGCCGGGCGGTGGTGGCTCACGCCTTTAATCCCAGCACTTGGGAGGCAGAGGCAGGCGGATTTCTGAGTTTGAGGCTAGCCTGGTCTACAAAGTGAGTTCCAGGACAGCCAGAGCTACACAGAGAAATCCTGTCTCGGAAAAAAAAAAAAAAAAAAAGAATTTAGCCAGAGACTTATATCTAAAGTATTTTTATGTTGAATGAGGAATTCTATCAGAAGGGCAGATTAAAAAAAAAAAAAAAGATTTATTTATTTGTTTTATGTAAGTATAAACACACCAGAAGGAGGCATCAGATTTCATTATTACAGATGGCTGTGAGCCACCATGTGCTCACAATTGCTGGGAACTGAACACAGGACCTCTGGAAGAGCAGTCAGTGCTCTTAACCACTGAGCCATCTCTCCAGTCCAGGGCAGAAGATTTTAAAAGGAACTTTGCCAGAATATTCAAAAAAAAAAAAAAAGGCAGTGACATCACTGCCTCTTAGGAGATGCAAGTTGTAACCTATAATTTCTGAAAGAATGGTAAGAGTTGGGGTGCAGCATGGCACTGCAGTACTTGTCGAGCATGTGAAGAGTCTGGGCCTGTTCCCTCTACCCAAAGGAAGAAAAACACATGATGATAGGAAATTCTTTGTTGCTGTTGCAATGATAAGGGTTAAGAAGGCAGATGCAGGAGACTATAATCTAAAATACCAATTACATGAAGCTTCAGAACAGACAAGGCCCATCTGTTCGTAACAGAAGTCAGAATAAGGTTACAACAGGCAAGGAGTATTAGTCAGGAAAAGGTAGACAATTCTATGTACCGGCTGAGTGGTCATTGCAGGTGTAAATATTTGTAAGTTGCAGTCTTAAAACCTTTTGAGTTGGGATGTTGTTAAAGCTGGATGTTAGGAATACTTGCATAACATGTTCAGTTCACAACACTCAACAAAACAAAACATCTCACTTTCCCCTTAAATCATGTAGAGGTAATTTTCTAAGGGACCAGAGAATGAGCAGACAGACCCCACCACTCAGCACTTACTTTGGAAGCTGCCCAGTCAATCCAGCCTTTAGCACACGGGTCAATGTTAATGAGCACAAGACCTTCTACCAGCTCTGGATGATTGAGCTGAGAGAGAGAGAGAGAGACAAAGACACGGTGTAAGACTCCCACTCCCCACTTCTTCTAAAGCAGCGGGCATGGTCAGCAGCTTGGTCTATGCCTCGGTGCCTCATGTCTGAAAGGAAGACTGCAGAGAAGTGTATGGAGCACTTACAGACAATAGCTCTTGAAAACCCTGACTAGCACCTGGAAACCAGTCTCTCAAAATGGGACGAAGTCATCTTCCCTTGAATGGGTGCTTGTGGAAGACAGGAGTTCTGTTGCTTCAGCAGAGGGGAGCATTGCTTATGGACAAGTAGTTTGTACTCACTGCAAACCTGCTGAGGACGTAGGCTCCTGCTCCAACTCCAATACCAATGATGCTCTTCATACTGTGAATAGGACAGATAAACAACTGATAGTGTCAACCACCTATGGAAAGAATACAAGCTGGGTGCTTCTCAACCTTTAGTGCCTTACCGATGCTGACAAGAATAACACCATCTACTTTCAACTGTGCTTGTATATTTAAATAAAATATGCCATGGACATGGTGATGCAAACATTTAATCTTAGCACTTGGGAGGTAGAGGCAGGTAAATCTCTGAGTTTCAGGCTAACCAGAGCTACAAGAGAGACTGTCTCAAAAAAATGTATACGTGTGTGTATATATATGTGTGTATATATGGTGTTTTGAGGCAGTCTGTTCTTATACATATATACACATTTATTTATATATACACACATATATCTACAGGTATATATGTATACATACACACACATACACACCCTTCAAACTTGGGAATCATTTTTACTACCTCAAAATTCATCAGCAAATCCTGTCAAACTATCCAGAAATATTTTCATTATTTCCTACTTTACATTTATATATTTTTAACTTTTTTAAATAAATAAACTTCCATTTATTTTTGAAGATGATTTTATTTGAATTCATGTATATCTATGTGTGGCTATGTGCATGTTGAGTGCAAGGTATCTGTAGAGTTCAAAAGAGCATGCTGGATCCCCTGGGTCTGGAGCTACAGGCAGGTATTAGCAGATGCTGGGAACCAAACTCAGCCTCTCTGCAGGGGCAGGAGACTCAATGCTGAGCCTGTCTCCAGCCCTTCAACTCTACTTTAACCCATCTCTTAACAGAATCAAGTACCAGGCTATCCTCAGCTTTCTCCTGAATGACTATGGTTACTTACCTGTGTCCCTGTGCTTAGCTTCTACTTCTCTACAAATGACTAGAACAGGAATAATCCTTTTTAAGTTAAATAGCGCTACTGAGTTACATTTTATGTACTCACAGTAATCATTTTAAAAGTCTAACTTGTGTTTCAGTCCAGGATTAAATACTTCACTGTCTTCCCTTTATGCCAACAAAGACACTGCCAATGTTTATCTGATCTTTCAGACTTAAGGACTCTGGTCTGTGTTAATCAGATTTTTTACAACATGCCTTTCTTCTACCTGATCTTATAATTGGTCTTTCCTTCTGCCCTGGCTCTCCATCTTAGCCTATCTGGCACCTACCAGGAAAGACATTCCCTAGCTAGCCTCATTTATCTATCATAACAGACAGATAAATGCTCTTTTATCTATCATAATATCAGACCTCTTTATACAGATGTTACTTAATGCCAAGGATCAATCTCAGAGAGCTGAATACACTCTTTTGCTGAGATACACACAACAGGTACACTTTGATTACAGTATTCTATTGTGATTATTTGTCAACTACACCCATTTCCCAACTAAGCACAATGAACATAGTGACTCTTCCATTTTGCACATCACTGTATTCAGGGACAATAAAGAAAACAGAGCCAAAACAATAAGGTGGCAGAGCTGGGCACAGATCTCAGTGCAAGAGTATCCATTTATCTGAATGAAAGCCTGGCTTTCATTTGTAGCAATGAGGGGGAAGACAGGGGAAGACTACAAAATCTACTCACCTTAAGTGTGTAAGAACAGGAGGCAGCATCTCGGCCAGCTCATCCATGGTAGGGTACTGATACCTGAAACCCAGAAGAGCCCCTCCTGAATTAGGAAGCACCCACAGTTCCCAGACACTAGGAGACCTTGACCAGTCCACGAGTCTTAGAGAAACACAAGATTTATTTTGTATTTTGTTTTATTTTTTAACCAACAGCTCAAAAAAGTGATATGGTGCCTAAAAGCAACTATGGCTCGCTTCATGATCCCCCATGACTGTTGTGTGAGGAAGAAATAAAAGGGGACACACTCCTTCTACCAGAGGAAGCTACAACAAAAGAAATGGTTACAGGGCCCACTATGTGCTACTTCTAAACCCTTAACATTCCCTTTTAGGAACAGGAATGTTCAGCAAAAAGAGTCAACTCAACAAGTAGCCAGCAGCCTGCCAGTCCTACTTAGGCAGTTAACTGTAACAGGAAACAATGCTTTCCTGGGCCTATGCATCACTGTAAAACTCAGGATCCTCAGAATAAATGCTCATTTATTTCACTTATAAATAAATATGTTTATTTATCAACTGCTTATTTATAATATGAACTGATTCTAAAATGGCCAGGCAAGCCCAGGGCTGACTCAGAGGTGGGAGAGTAAGGACAAAGTCACAGATGACAAAATCAGAAAGGGACAGGATATTTTACAATGAGACTGTGTGTGTGTGTGTGTTTGTGTGTGTGTGTTAAATAGTCTCCTATGTTTGGTGGCCTCTGCTCCATAACCCCCAGGACCATCTGCTGCACTGTAAGGAGTGGAGTGTCCTCACACCATTGTGCACAAGTGAGAAAACAATCTTGATGGACACCTGGACAAATGACAACTGTATCTGAGACACAACAGCATGGACAGACTCACTAGGATTCTGTGTGACAAGGCATCTTGGGCTGAATCTGCCTCTGCTACTTCCTTGCACACTGACAAAGAATCCCATAGGCCTGTTGGATCGAGTGAGCTAACACACACAAAGCATTAAACAGTGTCTGGCAGAGCCTGGGTCCTATGCAGGTGCAGACTCTCCCTTGTCTGGATGCTTATTCCACAGAAGTCACTGGCAAATGTAGCACAAGGGGAAAGGCTCCCTCCTCCCCCAAAGCTCTCATTGGCACCCAGTCCAGGGGACACTTGGGAGCCTGTGACTGACAGGCAGAGCAAGGTTAGGATGATGTAGAGTGTCAAAGACAGTCAGATGGTGCCCTTGCCCATCAATGTGGCTTCAGAACAAATGATTCCCCAGGTGTCCAAAATCCATCCCTAGGTGGGGACTCAGATGGGAAGACCCTCCCAGAGCAGGGTCAAGGGAGTCTGGGTTCAGCCTATGTATTTGGTGATTCAGGAAGGGACACAAGGTGACAAATAAAAATGAATGAGTCAGGGGACAGATGAGGAAGAAGTGGGTGCTCCAGACACATTCTGCCTTGTGACTACAGGGACACAGGTCCCGGCAATGAAGAGACTTTTCTGGGTACGTGAAAACACCCAGGATCCAAGGACACAGTACCTTCTGAGACCAAGGGCAGAAAGACAGGCAAGCACCAGCACCCATGAGTGTGACACCATCAAGCACCAGCACCCATGAGTATGACACCATCAAGTGGGAGGTGAGTGCAGCCTACAGCCCCTACAGCCACCTGAAGTGGAAACTTCTGATTTGTTTGGAAAGTCAGCTATGTCAAATGATGTTTTTTGGGGGCACACAGGTTAAAGGATGTCTTGCTAAAGCAGACACAGGAATGTTTTCCTGAAGCAGACACAGGTGAAAGGATGTTTTCATATATGGCAAACACGTGGAAGGACCTGTGATGAAGTGGGAGATGAGCACTGAGCCTTGGTTTGCTCTTCCTAGATATTCTTCGGTAATGACGTGCATGTATTGGTTTGCCTTCCTAGTGTTGTTGAGCTCCACTAGTGGTGACCGCAGAGACACATGCCAGGCCCATGAGCTTCCCAAGCGGCTTGCAGCTTCAGTGTCTTTGCCTCGGGCAGGTTGGTGAGCCTTTCCTCTTCTTCAGGATTGATCTACAGCTGCTGGTTCATGCCTGGTGTCTGCTTGCCTAGAGAACTTGGCTGCAGCTATTGAGTCCTACTTGGTGTTTGTTATGAGACTGAACCTGAACTGTTGCCAAAGAGGGTTGCTGAACAGGTCCACTTCCCCCATATCCTGATAACTTCTCTTCCACTACCACTACCTTGTAGCAGAGAAGAAGTAGAACCTTTATTAAACGTAGGTTGCAAAAAAATTCATGCCTACACCCACCCATTGTTCTTTGGCCTGTACGCCTCCCACAGAGCTTCCCTGTGGCTTCACTTACCCTGTCGGGAAGGAGGGTGCTGCTTCTTGTTGGCCTGGGGCATCCACATGACAGACAGCAAAGTGCTGGGTGATCTCTTGCATATCCTCAAAGTTGAAGAACGTGTTGAAGCAGGATTTATCTATGAGATAAGGATGCCTGTGGACCAAGTTCCCCAGCTCTCCCTGCTCCCCCTCCACCCTGCAGAGCTGACCAGTGTTCTCTCAGTCCCTTCTCCTCAGCAGTCCACCCAGGTGAGGGTCTGCATACAGCCTATGCCTCAAGCTGCCCAAGGAAGACTCCATAGGAGGCACCTCAGTGACTGGAAGACAACTGGTTCTCAATTCCATGCAATGGGTTCAGAGGAGAAACCATCTTGTGGATATTTGCCGGGTTTCCTGGTGGTGCACAAAATAATCTTCCACCCACAGTGCTGTCTGCTATGCACCTTGTCCCTCTACCTGCTGAGGAAGACACTGACCTTCGCCTGACCCTGGCTAGGGTTATCCTCAGCTGCTGACACCCACCACATGGGGCTTTCTATTGTCAGAACTGCTGTGTGCATGGAGGAGATGCTGCCTTGGTTTTTACCCTCTTAGCACAGGCCTTCCTTGCTTCTCAGGCTAAGGCTCAGCCCTGCGTTGTCAACTTAACACTCTGAAAGCCAGGGCAGCATGAAGGAGACATGTTTGCAGAATCTGTGCACCTGTAGTCAGAACCTATACTAGGGAGGATATTCCAAATGCTGGCATTACACTCTCCCTGCCTTAGAGGCTAATCTCACTCCACATGCTTAGTGCTGCTTTTTCTGCAATGCTTTTAAACAGAAGGGCCAATGATTTTTATTTTGGAAAATCTGCATACAAAAAATGAGAAATCTTCTGGTGAAAGTAAAATGTGAGTATGAAATTAATTCGTAGCTCACATACACCTGATACAGATTGCCTCATGATTATTATATGCAATATTTTTAGTGCATCTCTGTGTTGCATGTGACATATTACATGAAATCAGACATGGACATTTCTACTTGTAATATCATGGCAGCACTAAAACAGCTTCAGATTTTGTAGTATTGTCGCATTTAAGTTTGGATGATAAAGATACTAAAACTATACCATGATAAAGTACCTACTTATAGAAACTGGTGATAAGCTGCAGAAAGAAAACTGTTAGGAATTCAGTGAGTTTTTCACAACAAAATTTTCTAATGTCAAACATATAAACAAAGCAAAACAAAACAACAGCAACTATGGCTGAGGATGTATAGCTCGGTGGTAGAGCACTTCCTTTGCCTGAGGCAGCCCAGCATTCATTCCCCAGGACCACAACAAAGCCAGTAAACTGGACTTCGGCTCCATTTTTTAATAGCTGACAGATTTGTCCTTCATCCTTAAGCAGACATAACAGAAAGGTAAAACATAGGTCTGAAATTACCCAATATATTACCTAAGAATATTAACCCCGCATATAACAGCAGAGGTAGAGTGTTAAGAAAGAAGATTATCTCTGCTCTATTAAAATACTATTGCTTGGGATTAGAAAAATGGCTCAGTGGTTAAGAGCATTTGCTGCTCTTACTAAAGACCATGGTTTGGTTTGTACCACCCACATGGTGACTCACAATCATCTGTAACTGCAGTTCCAGGTGATCTCATGCCCCTTTCTGACATCTATAGGCACCAAGCACACATATGGTACACATACATATATTAGTACAAGCAAGCATACACATAAAATAAAGTTCTTTTAAAAAATAAAATACTGTTTACTTAATATATAAAGATTATACAATTATAATAACAAGCTGTAAATCAACTACATACGGTTGAGCCCAATGTCATGGTATGTCAGGATGACAGGTCTGTTTCCTTTTGGTAAGCCTCTTATGGTGACATGGACCATACCATGGGGTGTTTCAATGTCATGTTCCTGTAATAAGACAATGTAAAAGTTCAGGCAGGCTTAATGAACTGTAAGTCCACCATAAATATGTAGTGCTATACACACTATGTGAACATTCTAATCCTACTAACCAAATAGACAAATAAATACACAGAAAAAGACCCTTTGTTGTCCTCAAAACTCAGTTTTAGGAGTCTAGGAAATCAAAGATTTGTTGATAATAAATTTGTAATTGGGTATGAAAAGGAGATCAGCAAGTTGGATGAGGAGCCAGGAAATATTTAGGGAAAGAACACTTAAGGAAACTGAAGATGTGAAACTGTTCCTTGGTTTAAAAAAAAAAAAAAAAAAAAAGCAAGCCAGCAGCTTCAAAGATCTTGATAATTTCAGTAGACAGTGAAAGGTATATTGGCATAGAATCTCTCTCCTTTCTTGCATGTGTCTTACACCATCTGTCCCTCACAGGAGTGATTCTTGGCTGTCACGTTCATAGAATTCATTCATAGGATAAACCCAAAGGCCATGGCGTCCTAGAGGCAGGAAGATATCTGGTCATGTGGCATTAGCATCCTTACCTAGGAATTGTGTTTGAGACTGAGAGATCACGTCTGTGACTTGATGCTTCTCCTGAAACTGGTGTAACCTGGTAGCTTTTAGGTAGCCTGCCACTACCCTAATCCTGGTCCTCAGTGTGTGCACTCTCAAGTCCCGAGACATCCTGGATGCTCATGTTTAAGGGTGCCAGGCAGTTTGTTCCACATATCCCATAAGACATGAACCAAAGCAAAATTAAATTGAGAAACAGTCAGAGTAGAGCTCAGCTCAGAGAACTGAGCAAAGGCAGAAAGGCTTGCAACTGGTGTTGGTGGGGATTTATTCTAGTTCTCTCCAACATTTACATTTCTTAAAAAAATTATCACAACAGCTTCATGAATTTCTGTTGAAGTCTCCATTTTCTCAGTTTCACATGGATAAGAAAGGCTTAATTGTGCCAACTGGAATCTCAACAAATGCAATGGGCTTCTAGTATAATTTTCTTAATAGTGAACCTTATTATAACTTTGGTTTCTCTCATGTGGAAAAGACAATTTCTACCTAATAGGACATCAGTATATCTCAAATCCTAGGCTCCAGGCCAGAGCAGAGAGAGAGCTTTACTGGTTCATGATATGCACGCTTCTCTACTTAATATTCTTGGTTACTGATTTTGCCTATCAAAGCCCACTAAATGGCTTAAATAATGGAAGGAGAAATGTAGACTAGACCCAGGTATTGTGAACTATTCATGACATGAAGCATAGGGTTTGGATAGAAAGAATATAAAGAAATAAATCCGTTATTGCAAGGGCATTTAGAGACTTCCCAGACTTACTGAGGGGATCTACACGTGTGTGTTTGTGTGTGATACACATATACATAACAAGTTAATAATTTACTAAATATCTACTGAGTGAACACTTACTATATGCTATATTTTGATCTGAGCTCTCTGAGGCTAACAGAGCAAACCAGAGCAATGTGATTTCTGCCTTAGAAATACTGTATTTTTGACAGAGTGCCAACCAGTGAAATAAAAACTCAACTAGCACATAATAACAGCTTATGACAAACACAGTACTGTCCTAAAAACTTAAGAAAGCCATCAGGAAAGCACAAACTGAATCCCACAAAATGCAATTTGAAACAAGAATGTAGAAAAGAATACACATTAAGAAGGGACTACCTCCAGCAACTGTACCTTTGAAGGTGTGTGTGTGTGTGTGTGTTTCTGGGTTTTTTTTTGTTGTTGTTGTTTTTTGTTTTTTGTTTTTTTGTTTTTTTCCAGACAGGGTTTTTCCTGTGTAGCCCTGGCTGTCCTGGAACTCACTCTGTAGACCAGGCTGGCCTCGAACTCAAAAATCCGCCTGCCTCTGCCTCCCAAGCGCTGGGATTACAGGCGTGCGCCACCACCGCCCGACGTGTGTGTGTTTCAAAAGCGTATTTCGTTATGTGTCCCTGGTCACAATATATCCTTTTAATATCTAAAGAAATTCTCAAACATGGTTAAATATACACAAAATGGTCAATTATGCTTATTTTTTTTAAAACCTAGCACCAATATAATAGGGAAATTAATAAATGAATCATGTTTTATTTATATAATGAAATGAAAATGAGTAAACTAGCAATATAAGCATTAACTACAAAAAAAGTCTTAAAAATACAGTGCCCAGAAAGAACAGATGCAGAAGACTGTGTGTGTAATAAATCATTCATACTAACATTCCACACTCCACTAGGAATTGTATGTGTTTATGATATTTAACAAGTACAGTACTGGAAGAGAAGCACTGTATGCCAACCTTAGGGTTTTGTTTCCTTGAGGAATGAAGTGGATTCTAAAGCAGAACTCAAGGGGCTCAGTATCTCATCTCCATATTCTATTTATCAAGAAAAATAGAGGGCCGGGCGGTGGTGGCGCACGCCTGTAATCCCAGCGCTTGGGAGGCAGAGGAAGGCGGATTTCTGAGTTCGAGGCCAGCCTGGTCTACAGAGTGAGTTCCAGGACAGCCAGGACTACACAGAGAAACCCTGTCTCGAAAACAAACAAACAAACAAACAAACAAACAAAAAAACAAAAAAAAAGAAAGAAAGAAAAAAAGAAAAAAGAAAAGAAAAATAGAGGATTGAATAAGAATATTGGGAGAGAGGAGTAAGTCTTATTTGGTTGACATCACAGTTCAAAAGTAAGGTTCCTTAAATTTGTCACTATGACTATCTAGTAGAATTTTCCTTCTGCCTCACTCAGACCTTTAATAAAATCTGAGTAAAAAGTCCACTTGGGCCTCAGATAAGCCACTGCATGAGAGCCAAGAAAACACTGGCTTACAATGTGGCCTCCCACTCTGCAGCCAGGCAGTCCACAGTGCGTATGGAGAGGGGATGGGCAATGAGCTGAAAAGGGAGACAGATAACAATGGAGCCATTGCTAGACATGGTGGAGCATGTCTTTAATCCCAGGGCTCAGGATGCAGAGGGATGTGGATCTCTGTGAGTTCAAGGCCACCCTGATCTACAAATGAAGTCCAGGACAGCCTCTGTTACAAAGAAGCAACCCTGTCCCGAAAAACATGAAAGAAAAAATAAAGCTGTCAAAGATGGAGTTTTAAAGTAGGCAGGGGAGCAAGCACATTAACTGCTTTGTCATCATTCACAATGTGCATGTAATTCAGTGTCACAATTGGGGCCTTAACAAAATCACACCCTTCTCAGGGAGAGCTCAGTCCCTACCTCCCCATAATGTGCCTTCAAATTATGTAACAACCAGAGAATCAAAGGGCTAAGAGCCTTGATTTGTTGTCATATTCTGATCTGTCGCTTTGTGCTGTTAGTCTCTTGGGGTTCCTCTTCCTTTGGGCAGACAGAACGTGAATGTAAATGGTCTGAGAGCAAAGGCATGAGGAGAAAGAAAGCAGGCACTAACCAAGGCACTAACCTTCACGGGGATTTGTGGATATATCTCCATTGCCAATTAGGGGAAGGGCCTCAGAGACACCAGCTGTGGGATGATTTTCTGATTCTGTCACCTTTCTGCTCTAGTCAACCCTCATCCGTCTCACTGGCTCTTTCTCTAGAGACTGCCACACCAACATTCTAGAATGTGACCCACAGTGGCAGCCTGTGCTCAGAGGGCAGAACTCCAAGTGGCTTCTCCAGGCTGTGTCTGTCTCTGAGGCTGTAGAGCTTAGGAGCACAGCCCATTACACTCTGAGCTTAGGAAACAGCCTAAGCTCATACAGGTCTCTGGCATCTCCATCTATCCTGACTGCCTCACTAGCAACCAAAGATGGCATTGTAAGCAGAGAGCTGTTAATAACCTGAGCTAGGACGGGGCCAGTTTGGATAGTCAGCAACTGTGGACTTTCTCATGTCTTCTCCCTTTAGCTAAATGTACTGTCACCATATCACTGGCCCTTTATCTCTGATACCAGCTAAATTATGATCACTTAGTGCCTGCCACCATTTCTTCTCCATGCTAGTAACTTTCTTCTAGTATGAAATGCTATTGTTTCTAATTATCAGGCTATAGTCAGAGTCTTCCAATGCTATGTAGCAATCGTGTTGTCCGCATCCGCTCATGTGCGTGCGTGCGTGTTTGTGTGTGTGTGTGTGTGACTCAGGTCCTTGCTAGGCAATTGTACTTCCTCTGAACTATACTTGAAGTCCCAACACATAGGGTTTTGGGTTATAATGTTCCATTCAATACTACTGTTCAGAGAGATAAGGCTAACGTGCAATCTCACAGCAAAATACCCAACTGGCCAGGGAAGTAATGGCACACACCCTTAATCCTAGTACTTGTCAGAGGCAGAGGCAGGTAGAGTTTGAATCCAGCCTGGTCTATAGAGTGAGTTCCAAGACAGCCAGAGCTACACAGAGAAACCCTGCCTCAAACAAACAAACAAACGAACAAATAAACAAACAACCACTCCCCCAAACCAAACTAAATTTTAAAAAACCTGTCAATTACATAGCCTCTGCAAGTTTCCTGTCTCCCCTCTTGCCTCTCACGCCTTTCACCCGAGTTCACACAACACTTCCAGGCATCCAGTGCTTGCTCTGCAGCCACCCACACCCTCCAGCCTTCCCACCAGACACATTTTCCATCTAAGAATCTTTTTTGCAATATATAGACCTAAAAGTCTTTTTCTTTTTCAGAGCCAGCTCTAGAATCTTCTTTCCACAGCCTTAGATGATGACCATTAGGAGAGAGAAAGAATGTAACCAACCCGGCCCAAGGCCCCAGGACTCCCTCTCACCACACTGTGCCTCGGGAGTGTGCATGACTAGTATGAGACCATTGCTCTACCAGTGAATATCACCCTAAACGTATCATAGTGCTACAGAAAAGGTCTTTTCTTAGCACTGTGTCTCTGCGCTGTAAGTCTGAAAAGTTGGTAGCCATCATGCATGTGACATGATATTGTCTATTGGAGGAGTAAACTCTCTATTTACAGAGTGTATGTATATATATAGGCAGATGGCAATTTGTGATTTTTGTTTGTTTTTGAATTTAACTTTTTCTGTAAGGTCCTCCACTCCTTGCCATCAACTTAATTCTTATTTGGTAGCAAGCCATTCACTCACCAATCACATAAAATGATTTGCGCTGCAGTGATAATATCTGGTCCTCAAATGGGTCCTCTACAGAGCAATTGCAATTAAACAGACAACATGAAATTATTTCCTTGGCCAAGCCTGGATTATTCTACACCATTCATTATCAGCTTCTTCCACAGGGATGATATATACTGCCAGATAAAAGCTTCTTACTATCCACTAATATTTATTCAGTGCTGAAGACTGAGCATTGAACCTGGGGTCTTATACACACTAGGCAAGCACTCTACCACTAAGCTACATCTCTAGTCAGTTTCTTTCTTTCTTTCTTTCTTTCTTTCTTTCTTTCTTTCTTTCTTTCTTTCTCTTTCTTTCTCTCTTTTTCTTTCTTTCTCTCTCCCCTCCCCCTCCCCCTCCTCCTTCTTCCTTCTTCTTCTTCCTCTTCTTCTTCCTCTTCTTCTTCTTCTTCTTCTTCTTCTTCTTCTTCTTCTTCTTCTTCTTCTTCTTCTTCTTCTTCCTCCTCCTCCTCCTCCTCCTCCTCCTTCTCTCTCTCTCTCTCTCTCTCTCTCTCTCTCTCTCTCTCTCTCTCTCTCTCTCTGGTTTTTCGAGACAGGGTTTCTCTGTGTAGCCCTGGCTGTCCTGAAACTCACTGTGTAGACCAGGCTGGCCTCGAACTCAGAAATCCACCTGCCTCTGCCGCCCAGTTTTTCTTTCAACACAGAGAATGCACATATCCAAGATTAGTGTCAAACAGATGACAGTCACAGCACCTCACATCATTCTATTTCTATCCAACCTAGAGTTGCATTTCACAATGCCAGGAGACAATGAGGCTTCACTTAAAGTAGGAGCACTTTGGGATAGGCTCTTTTTTTTTTTTTTTATGCAAGGCCAATTATTTTTAGCAGCACTAAAAGTAAAGAAATCAAAACTGGGGGCTGGTGAGATGGCTCAGCGGTTAAGAGCACTGACTTGCTCTTCCGGAAGTCATGAGTTCAAATCCCAGCAACCACTTGGTGGCTCATAACCATCTCTAATGGGATCCGATGCCCTCTTAGGGTGTGTCTGAAGACAGCTACAGTGTACTTGCATATAATAAATAAATAAAAACTTAAAAAAAAAAAGAAATCAAAACCACTGTATATCTACATTGGTGAAAACAAGGTTCAATCTGATACATTCCAAAAGAAGGCATGTCATATGAAGGTTCCAAAGAAAGGCTCACCTTAGCATAATAGTACAGGACTTCATAATAGAAAAAAGCAGGAATACAGTTTTTTGTTGTTGACTTTCAGGGCTGGGGATTGAACCCAGGCTCACACATGCCAGGCAAGAGCTCTACCACTGTATTATGTCATAGCTCCAATTTAAAATAACACCAACCACAATAGTAGTAGTAGTCATTGTTATTATTGTTGTGGGATGTGTGCATTGCACAGTGTACTTGTGGAAATCGAAGGACAGTCGTTAAGGAGTTGATTTTCTCCTTCCACCTTGCTGAAGCATGGTTTTTCTTGTTTTTGCTATACTCTATACTCTAGGCTAACTAGACTGTGGGCTTCTAGGAGAGTCTCTTGTCTCCACCTCCTATCTCACTGTAGGAATGGTGGGATTATAGACACATACCATTGCATCTAGGCTTTCTTTCTAAAACTTTTATTATATTTATTTACCGGAGTGGGGTGGGACTGGACATGCCATAAAAGTTAGAAGACAACCTGTGAGAGTTTGGTCTCTCCTGCTATCCTGTGGGTTCTAGGAATCAAACTCAGTTTGTCAGCGTTGGCAGCAAGCACCTTTATCTGCTAAGCCATCTTAGTGACTGCATGTGGCTTTTTCCCCCCTTAATTTATGAGTACACTGTAGCTGTCTTTAGACACATCAGAAGAAGGCATCGGATCCCATTACAGATGACTGTGAGCTACCATGTGGTTGCTGGAAATCGAACTACTTAACCACTGAGCTATCTCTCGAGCCCCTGCATGTGGCTTTTTAAAAAAAGAGGGTTTTTGAGATTGAACTCAGGTTATCAGGCTATGCAGTAAGCCTTTACCCACTGAAACATCTCATTGGTCCCTTGCTAAAGTATCATCGTGTGTGCCTTGCATTCATGTATGTACACATACACATGAAGGTCAGAGGACAAATTCATGGAGTTGATCTTTCCCTGCACCTCATGTAGGTTCCGGGGATTGAGCTCAGATTATAAGGCTTACATTGTAAGCCGCTTTACCCATTGGGCCATTTCACTGGCCATTGCTAGACTAAATCTATACCTAGATATGAAAAAAGAACACTTGCCTAGCATGAGCAAGGCCCTGGACACACATGCAAGCAAGCAAGCAAGCAAGCAAGCAAGCAAGCAAGCACGCAAGCACACATGGTAAAGCAGAAAAAATAGATGGCTTAAATCTCTTAACCTCTTGGTATCTGATGAAAGCACATGCTTTCAGAGAGGAGTGCATGTGTACTATTTCTGATGCACCTTACACCGAGTCCTCCTATCGCTCTATCTCAGTAATCTCCTTGGTAAATCATGTCAAAAGCAATCAACTCCAACTGATCCAACTATAACTAACTGACCCAAACTATAACTAACGTCAGATTAAATTAAAAGCAGCCAAACTCAATCTTGACTGTCCCACTGTCACAGAGTATTGAAAGTTCTAAAGACTTTAAATATGAGTAAATGACTCCCAAGCACACTGGGCTGATTCTGTCATAAGTGATCAGCTGGAGCTGGGACTCAAGGACAACACCACCAGCCTGCTCTTGCACAGCAAGCCTCACCTAACCTGCCGAATGTCAGCTTTAAGGACAAGTGGACTCCTTAAATTCCAGTTCTAGACTTACCCAGGAAAAAAATAAGTAATACACTCAGGAGGAGCCGGTTTTCCTGTTCCAATCATTTGATGTCTTCACTCAGATATTAAGAACAATAAAAAACTATAATATTGCTTTGCTTCTCTCAAACATACATTTCAAAGATCATATCCATAGATACCCTAACATAGGGGACCAATAATTGTGATAGAACTGGTTTGCTAATACGAAAGTTTTTTTTTTTTTAATTTCTCTATACAAGGATTGACTAGACTGGTTTTTGCCTTTGATGCTAATGCTATAAGACTGTACTTAACATGAAGAGCATATTAGAAGCAATTCTTTCCTGATGGCTATGAAGATGGCTGAACCCTGGAAACAAGGAGTACAGTTGAAGAGCCATCCTTCCCTGCCAGTGCCCTTTAAGTCAGCTTCATGTTGTAGCTATGGCAGCAATCCCAGAGTGAGAGAGTCAGGCTGTGTGGGCTTAGAAGGTTCCCTATATATCCATGTGTTTCTTTCTTAGATTTCTTTCAGGGCTAGTTAACAGATAAAGTAGGTGGGTAGAGAATGGCTGGCTCATTTTACTGATTTTCTAATTGGCAAGTCCCATGTGGGAAAATACTGAGCCAGGATAAAATTTGCATTTCCAAACATAAAGCCAAGAAAAATCTTCATTTTGTATTAGTAATTATTTGATTTTGCTATTAAGATGTCTCTTCTATAAACTGCCTGCCATCTGTTTTACCTGAGTCTAGTGACAATCTTCCACTTACCACTTGTGACAAAGGAGATCTCAATCACAAAGACACAGCTCAACTAAGTAACCTACAGTCGTTAGATAGGTTCCTAGAAGACACTTTTTGAATATGAGAGCAAATCATTTTAAATAAGCTTGATCCAATGACCAAAAGAACACTAGTGAGTTCTCATGATTAGCTATGATGAATGGACTTCTGTCTAAGGGTGGTAGCTCATGCCTCTAAGCCCAGAACTCAGGAAGCTGAATTAGGAGGCACTGTCATGAGTTCAAGGTCAGCCTGGTCTACAGTCCCTGCTTGAACAAAACAAAATACAAACAATAGCAATACAAGATCCACTTCTCTATGACCACCAGTGTAGGGAGGGAGGCACTGTTGGGATCCTGTACAGAGCTTCTTTGGTGCTTGTACAGTCCTTACCTGACAGTCAAAGTCCTGGAAGTTTCGTGTGCCATTCTGTCAATAGAAGTCAGAAAACACAGTCAGTTTCCCCAAATGTGCAGTAAATTTAGTTCACAGTGAAAGTAGTGTACGTGTAGCCTCCTGGTTGTCACAAACTAAAATGATTCTCATTGAAAAGTTTGGAGAGGAAGTGGGTGTGTAATATGCTACTGCAGGCTATATTTTCAGAGGTGAGATTAACATGAAGATAAGTCTTGTTACCCGGCAAGTCTTGTGTCACGCCTTCTGTGGAAAGAAAGCAGTAACATGTGTAGGTTCACAGTGAACCATGAACCATGCTCTAAAGTTAAATACACAGGGGAAGCACTTGGAAGGAAAGAAACCTGGAAGGGAAGATATTGGAGGCCACCCTGAAAGGGACGGAGGAGAGAGAAATGGTTTCCACCTCTAGAAGAAACAGTAAGAAGACAAAGCCAAAAATGAAAACCTCAAATCTAACTTTTGTTAGATTTCTTAAGAAAAGCAATGTTGGGGGATGGCTAGCCAGTTAAGAGTCAGTGCTGTGCTGGGAATATCTTTAATCCCAGCACTTGGGAGGCAGAGGCAGGTGGATTTCTGAGTTCGAGGCCAGCCTGGTCTACAGAGTGAGTTCCAGGACAGCCAGGGCTACACAGAGAAACCCTGTCTGGAAAACAAGAGTACACACTGCTATTGCAGAGAACGTGAGTTCAGTTCTGGTACTCATGCGGGGCAGCTCACAGCTACTTGTAATTCCTGTTCCAGGGAATCTAAAACCTCTGGCTTCTTTCTGCAAGCACCTCCACACATGTAACACATATCCACACACACGTGTATATAAATAAAAATAATGAATCCTTTTTTTAAAAAAGAAAAGAGAAACGCAATGTTGTGGGCTGGAGAGATGCTTGAGCAGTTAAAAGCGTGTGCTGTCTTACAGAGGACCCAGGTTAGGCGGCTCCCAACCACCAGTAAAGCCCAGGTCCAAGGGATCTGATGCCTTCTTCTGGCCTCTGTGGCCATTGCACATTGCACATAGGTTCACACAGATAGACATAAATAAAAACCAATGCCATTTCCCCCCCTAAAACCCAATGTTTCTGAAGGAAAGAAAAACCGAATAGAGTTCTTAATAGGTTGTCGTATTAATTATATCCTACAAAATAGCCAGTAAGAAAAAGGAGGGGGGGCAGTGGTGGTGCACGCCTTTAATCCCAGCACTTGGGAGGCAGAGGCAGGCGGATTTCTGAGTTCGAGGCCAGCCTGCTCTACAGAGTGAGTTCCAGGACAGCCAAGGCTATACAGAGAAACCCTGTCTCGAAAAACCAAAGAAAGAAAAAAAAAAAAAAAAAAAAAAAAAAAAAAGAAAAGAAAAGAAAAGAAAAAGGAAGGAAAGTCACCGAAGCATTTAAGAAGTATACCATATCTAAAAACTCCAAACAAAATTCACCATGCTTCTAAATGGGGATTACATGATGGTAATTCTTGAGAGAATCAATGGAATGATTCAGAGGCATCTTTGCCATATTTAAGATGCCAGGGTTGAAAAAGTACAGTGTAAGAGTACAGAAAGGGGAACAGGTGATATATTTGGGGAAAAGAGAGAGAGAAAACCCTTCTGACTTGATTTTTCATGAAGTGCAAGCCATTCTTTCAAAAGCTCTCTTATCAGACTGTTATACTATGGCACATGTATCCATCTTCCCAACAGCTTCCAGAAGGCGTGGAGTTGCTAATAAACACCTTTCTCAACACTGCCCCTCTGATATCTGATTGTTCAAACTAGTCTTAGAAATAGTTCTTCTGTGAGCCAGAGGTATAGCTCTGCAGTAGAGCACCAGCCTTAGTATAGTCAAGGCCCTGGGTTTGATTCCCAACATTAAGAAACGGAAAAAAAAAATACCATTCTTCCTGACCCACCTCTTACCCAGCTATGAAGGCAAAGCAGAGGTTGAGGCAGAGCCTCAACCAAAAGAAACAAACTATCCTGTTCAGGAGAGGAGCTGGAGTAGTCTGGAGCAGTGGTATCCAATACAGTAGCCATTAGTTACATGAACAATCCAAGTTGTGCATGCATGTGTGTAATCGTTTTTACATTGTTTTGAATTTTGTTTTGTGGGACAGGTTTTCACTAGGTAGCCTTAAACTCACAATCCTCTTAGCATCTAAGTGCTGAGATTATAGGTGCTATAATTAAGATTAAGGTACACCTTGCTATTAGGTTTAAAATTATCAGAGAAACTTGTATATGACATTGTTGACCTCCTGAAGGAATAAAGTTCTAGAAAAGCAGCCTTGGGTTTTCTACGATGTACACAGTAAAGCCACAGCAGATCAACCATCAGGAAACTGCAGATAAAAAGGACAGAGAAGGCTGGTCTGAGCATCATTCTTGACTCAAAGCTGAATAATTAATTTTAAAGTCTTATAGAATTACAGCATGTGACGATAGTATGATAACCACACAGAAATAGGATAGCAGACTCCAGGGCCTAAGGCTGCTATAAGCAAAAAAGCATCATAGTGTTGAATGGCTCCTCTTACTTAGTCCTGAGGGATATTGGTACGAACTTATTCAGAGAAGCCATTGTACTTAATTTCCAGTAAGACTAAGAAAGACCAAAGGAAGGGTCCTTGCACAGACTAAATGGTGAATGGTTTCAGTAAGATAGACATAACCAGCAGGGAAGTTCTTTGACTTATACAATAAACGAGCCCATTTTAAATAATTAATCCAGGCACATGCCCTTAGTTGAGGTAGGATTGCTGAGAGTTCAAGGCCAGTCTGGTTAGTATAGTGAGTTCCAGCCTAGCCTCGCTAGATTATGAAGCCTTGTCTCAAAACCAAAACAAAGATCAGAAGGACAGTACCAACCCATTAACTACTATCTGTCTCTGCATAGGAATTATGAGAGATCACAATTCCTTCAATGCTTTTTTTCTATAGTAAGCATGCATTTCCTTTTTCTAATTTACCACAAAAAGGATTTATACAAAAAGCACAGACATAAGATAGGCCATATCAGTGTTTCTGGAGGTTCCTTTAGGGACTATTTGGAAAGTCACTCTAGCCTGATTGGGCTCTTCAGGAGCAGCTGTCCCTGGTGCACACACTCAGCTTCCTTGTGGTCATGTGATAGCACCCACAAGGCTTTGTGTGAGGTCTGAGCCTCTGAGAAGAGCACAAGAGAAGTGCCAAAAGTAGAAACAGGCAATTCTTTCCAGAAATACCAGCTATCTTATTTGTTGAGGAGTTAGTAAAAATCTTAATCAAATGATTTTTTTCTTTTATTTAATGTTTGTGTGTGTGTGTGTGTGTGTGTGTGTGTGTGTGTGTGAGAGAGAGGTGGGGAACATCTGTGTGCAGTGTTGTGAGCTTCACATGTGCTTCACATGTCCTTCACTCGTGGCTAAATATAAGGATGTTTACACAGCATAATCAAAGCCTGTGTTCTAACTTCAGCACTACAAAAAATTAAACAATAAGCAAAGAAAAAGATAACTTCAAAGCAAGTAATTCCCTTAATTGAGTAAGAAAAAAGTAACTAAGAACTGGTTAAAGAAAGAAGTATGAAATACAAACAAATAAAAAATTAGAAGGGGCCGGGTGGTGGTGGCGCACGCCTTTAATCCCAGCACTTGGGAGGCAGAGGCAGGTGGATTTTTGAGTTCGAGGCCAGCCTGGTCTACAGAGTGAATTCCAGGACAGCCAGGGCTACACAGAGAAACCCTGTCTCGAAAAACCAAAAAAAAAAAAAAAAAAAAAAAAAGGAAGGGAAAAACAATAATTATTAAAGAAAAGAGAGATGCATTCTCACAATACAATCAAGAACTGTAAAAGGTGGGTAGTTGAATTGGCTCAGCACCTCTGCAATTAAGCAGAAGCACTGACTGATCTTCCAGAGGACCTGAGTTTGGATCTCAGCATCCACACGGTGGCTCACTGTCTATAACTCCAGTTCCAGGAGAGCTGATACGCTCTACTGACCTCTGCAGGGACCAAGCATGTACACACACACACACACACACACACACACACACACACACACCCCACAGAGGCAATGAGAGGCAGAAGGCAATGGCAGAATGTGAAGATGAGATAATAAAGGACCTGGGAAATCTGCCAGTTATGTGAGTTTGCAGCAGGGAGGGTGGTCTATGTGTGACTCACCATCTATTCTTGGTCCTGACACTCAACGAGTGTAAAACTGTCATCCTGAAGAAGTTATGAATGCCTCAAAAGAGATACAGGATTTGAGGCAGACATGAAGACCAAAGAGGGAAGCAGCTAAAGAGGAGATAGCAAGTTGTTATAACAATAAAAGTTTTAAATAAATTGATCTCAAAAACAAAATGACACAAAAAATTGAGTGTTGAGTGTAGTAGCACACCTTAACCCAACCTTATGTGAGCCCCTGATGCAGGACAACTACAAACTCAGGCCAGCCTATGTAACTTAGCAAGATTCTTTCTTAGGATAAACATCTCCCAAAGGGGAGCAGGCTGGAGATGTAGCTTGGGGAGCATGCAGAAAAACCCTAGGTTCCATTCTTAGCACTGGGGCAAAGAACAAAACAATACGGAACCTTCCAGAGAAAAGAAAAATCTTCCCAACAGAAAGTAAAATGAAAATGGGAGAGTGAGCACGCAGAGGGTTAAGTAAGCTCAGAAGACACTGTCTGTCTTTAACAACTGAGTAAGACAACGAGCACAGATTAAGACTCACTGTTGTTTTAGAGCTCTGACATAAAGCCCTGCTACACAGCTTAGGCTACCCTCAAATTTATGATTCTTCTGCTTTAGCTTCTTCAGCAAACCATTCTCTGAGAAGAAATATGTTCAAGCTGGTAATCCAAGACTTGAATGAAAATTCTATATGCTTTAAGCATCTATATCAATTATTTTTAAAAATAATTAACAGACTTCCTAATAAATCCTAAAGCAATCCTAATAAATGCTAAGATAAGACCGTCTTCTATAATCAAGTTATCATCTGTAGACTACAATTTCAACTTTGAAGCTAACATCTACACTGTACACTATTAGGCAATGTTACAGGTCACAGATTCCTGCATTCCTTGCGCAGCCGGGCAGTGGTGGCGCACACCTTTAATCCCAGCACTTGGGAGGCAGAGGCAGGTGGATTTCTGAGTTCGAGGCCAGCCTGGTCTACAGAGTGAGTTCCAGGACAGCCAGGGCTACACAGAGAAACCCTGTCTCGAAAAAAACAAAAAAACAAAAAAATAATAATAATAATAATAATAATAATAAAATAAAATAAAAACTTCCTTGAGCTTGGGCTAGAGAGACACCTTAGCGATTAAAAGCATTCAATGCTCTTCAAGAGGACCTGGGTTCAATTCTCAGCACCCACATGGCAGCTCACAACTGTCTGTAACTCCTGTTCCAGGAGATCTGACCCCCTTACATATGTAGGCAAAACACCAATGTACATAAAATAAAATAAAAATAGATAAATTATAAAAATTCCTTGGGCTCTCAGATAGGTTGTGACTATGTTTTGGGCTCTCCTTACCATCTCCCATTTCTTGAAATTGATTGCCAGCCACTCAGTCTGTTGTGGTGGCATTAATTCTTGCTTGAACACACTCCCTGCCCAGCATCACTTTGGTCATTTCTGACAACAGTTGTGACAATCACTCTTGGAACACTAAGATATACCCATCATCTAGTTCAAAACAGAATAGCATCCCAGAATAGTCTCTGATGAAAGTGTCAACAAATGTAAGTTTAACTGCAGACACTAGGTGGATAAATGCTAGGGAATGAACCCAGGGCCTCATACTCACGATGAATGATCTACCATCAAGCTATGCCTCCATGCTCTTCTTTTTCTTTCTTTTAGCCATAGTTGTTTTATTATTTTTTTTTCCTTCAAAGCACACTCCATCTCCTCATTCCCAGAAACTTGGACTACACAGTGATCAAGTTCTCACTGGCCAAGGCCAAGAGTTACAACAGCAGGGCATCCCTAAACCCTCCTCCACTTAATCTTACTCTGTCTCTTATCATTTCCCTGAGACAGGATCTATGGCCTCATTTTTCTTGGAATTTTTTCATAATCTCAGATTCCAAGAAAGCAACACTACCCAAATGGAGTCTAGATCACACAAAGTAAACATTGCAGGCTCACCTGGGAATGCTAGGGACTCAGGCACTGACTGCCCTATGACACTCACTGAACCTACTTTTCCAGCCCTTTCCTGACACTCTAGCTACCCAGCTTTTAACCAGTAACCTATGAGGTAGGCCAGACCCTGTGGAAAGCTTTATTAAAATTTGAAAATGTTATTATTGCGTGTCTGTGTATGATTGGAAGAGGAGGGATGTGTGTAGCACTACGCTTGTGGAGGTCAGAGGACAAAGTGCAGTTGGTTCTCTTTCCCACCTTTACCTGGGTTTTGGGATCAAACTCAGGTCATCAGGTTTATACATGTGCTGTTAAAGGCTGAGCCGTTTCATGTCCTTCTGTCCCTATGCCCTACCCTGCAGACACCTTTTCAAAAAGTAACCCTGATACACAAACTCTTCTGTTTCTATTCTCCCGGAGCTTACAAATACATTGTTCCCAGGGACTGGACAGATGGCTCAGCAGTTAGTGGTGCTTGCTGCTGCTCTTCCAGAAGTCCCAGGCTCAATTCCTAACACCCACATGACAGCTCACAAGCATCTCTAACGTTCAGGGGGATCCAATGCCATCTCTGGTCTCTGTGGACATGAGGCACACAAGTGCTACATAGACATACATGCAAGCAAAACAACCATATCAATTAAAAAATCATTTTTAAGTTGATCCCAGAGTTCTTCTTCTTACAATTCTTATATACACATCTTTCCCCTTTGCTTATATGCCTAGTCTTTAGTAAAAAAGCAAACCTTAAACTACAGTATGGGCTATTTCACAATTTATTATAATAACCAACACAAAGCAAACAGCTTGTTTCCATTCATCATCCCCTTGGGTACTTATTCCCCTTTCTGATATATCTTCAACTCTTCAGAAGACAACTCTGGCTTCTTATGTGTTTTTCATACCCGACGTTTGGCTTTCACTAGGCTCTGTAGGCTCTAAAGCCATAGTAGGTAGACTAAAAGACAGGGAGAGAGAAGCATGGTGGGCTCTCCTGCTTGGAGATCTGCTGGGTGAGGTGTCTGGACAGCTAACAAGCAGATGGTGAGAAGAACATAAGAGCACCAGACCCCTAGATCAAGGTCAAAGTTAAATATGTGGGCTGCTGGACATCAATGGGAAGAATGGCCTTGGTCCTATGGGGGTCTGATGCCCCAGTGTAGGGGAATGCTAGGTCAGGAAGATAGGAGTCGGTGGGTGGGTGGGGGAGCACCCTCACAGAGGACGGGGAAGGGGAGATGGGATAAGGGGTTTCCTGAGGGAAGACCTGGAAAGAAGATAACATTTGAAATGTAAATAAAGAAAATATCCAATAAAAAAATGTGTGGGCTGGACAGGTAGCTCAGCAGAGGACTCCCAAGGACTGGGGTTCAGTTCCCAGCATTCACATGGCAGCTCACAACTGTCTGTAACTCTAGTTCCAGAGGATATGATACCCTCACACAGACATGCATGCAGACAAAACATTGATGCATATAAATAAACCATTTTTAAAAAGTTAGAGGTGCTAGTCTGTGTTCTAACTCTTTAACAGACACTGGCTCTGGACCAGGTATGAGCCTCATCTGTAAACAGCTGAGTATCTGAAGAGAGGCTGGAAGAACAATATAATATTTGGTTTGTTTGTTTACCTTGTTTTTTGATGAGACAGGGTGGTATCTCTATTCTACATAGCCCTGGCTATCCTGGAACTAGCTCTGTAGACTAGGCTGGTCTTAAACTCAGAGATCTACCTGCTTCTGCCTCTTGTGTGCCGTAATTAAAGGTGTGCACCACCATGCCCAATTAGAGAATAATATAATATTTCTAAAAATACTCTGAAAATGGCAAAACACTTTTTTGAGACAGAGTTTTACTATGGAGCCCTAGTTAGCCTGGAACTCACTATGCAACCAGACTAACCCCAGACTCTTGACAGCTTTCTTGCCTCTGCCCTCAAAGTGCTAGGATTTCAGACATAGGCCTGGCTTTTCTTTTTCTTTTAAAACAGGGTCTTGCCAGCTGGAGAGATGGCTTAGCAGTTAAGAGCACTGACTGCTCTTCCAGAGCTCCTGAGTTCAATTCCCAGCAACTACATGGTGGCTCACAACCATCTGCAATGGGATCCAATTCCCTCTTCTGAAGGCAACTACAGTGTACTCCTATACATAAAATAAATTATTAAAAATTTTTTTTAAACCAGGGTCTTTCTATGTAATCTAGGACTTGGTCTTCTCTTATCTCAGCTTTCTAAGCACTGGTACTATAGTTCTGTGACTATCACATTTATAATGTTATTTAAGGGGAAAATACTCATATATCCACTCATATATACATTCTGGATTGCTGGTTACTTTTTTTTCATTACTGGAGCCAAAATAAACATGAAAAATTCACCCACTTCTTGACAATTCTGAGCTATAGACAAAATTACAGTCATACTAAAATAAAAATGGGAAGAAGACAAGCTATAAGACAAGTAAACATGAGCTTCTCTTAAAATATATGAAAAATGCTTCCTTATGGTCACCCTAGGACACGTTATCTCCCTGTAACAGGGTCTGTCTACATTCCCTTTAGCTCCCTGAAGCCTGAAAGGATTTGGCAATGACTTAGGCTAAGAGCAAAGTATGAAATGAAAGATGGGGTAAAATAATATAATATGTTTCTAGGTTGCTCCTGAAAGATACAAAAAAAAAAAAAAAAAAAAAAAAAGTCACACTGGCAAAGTCTACATGGTCACAAAGGTGGGCAGAACATTTCAGAATAGGAAAGACTTGGGTTTCAGACCCAGCTCTAGCATTTACTGACTTGGCAAGCTGACCTATCAATCAGATACTGTTATCTGTTAAATGAAGATTATAGTACTTCAAAGAGAAATCTGACCATTAAGAGAGAATTCATGTAAAGCATTTGGCACATAGAAAGTACTTAGTACATGATAGGATAGCCCACAATGAAGAAAGGGAGAAAGGAGGGAGGGGAGGGCTAGGGAGGCCAAAACAACAGCAAAGCTCCTCAAGGCATCTACTCATTCAAATCCAGAGGCTTTTCTCTTAATACTAGCGAGTGTCATTTCTGCACTTTGCGTCCCAGATAATATTTAGCAATATCTAGAGACCTTTTTGGTTGTCACCACTGGGAGGGGACGGCTAGTAGCATCTGGTAGATACAGGCTAAGTTGTTGCTAAACATTCTACAATGCATAGAACAGTGTCCTAAACAGTATCAGTCCAAAACATCAGTGCCAAAGAAAGCCTGCAGGCATCACCTGGAACTCAATCTGTGAGCCACTTCCTTTCTTAGCTTTAGCCCACTCAGCAATATGGAAACGTCCTTATCTGTGCTCTCTACCTCACTGAGCTGTCTAGAGCATTAAATGACACCATGGAGATGGAGGAGAGGCATTTTCATCATCATCTTCTTTTACAACATGTACAAAAGCGTTGACTCACTGACCAGAGCTGGCAGTTTTCAAACACCAGGGAATCCCTGCAGTTGGGAAGGTGGAGGGCAAAGGAGTCAGTATTCCTTGGGAATGCCACTGTTCAGAGGGACTCTTGTCTACTCAGTCAGAACATGGGGCTTCCATGAACAGTGAGTGGGACAGGAACGTGTCTCAGGGAGAAAGAAGCAAGATGGAACGTGGAAAGTGGGCGGGAACAGAACAGCATATCGGAGCGAAACTGACAGCTGAGAGGGAGCGAGGCTTTGCTCCGTGTCAGTCTACTTGGGCCACGAGAAAATACCATGGAGGGAAGACTTACAACAACACAAAGTTAATTCCTCACAGTTCTGCAAGCTGCACGGTTTAAGACAGAGGTTTCAGTTTCTGATGAGGGCTTTCTTCCTGCTTCTCAAATGGCTGCCTTCTCACTAAGTCCTCACATGGTGACAAGTAGAGCCCACCAGCCATCAGATCACTGTCCTCACACGGTGACAAGTAGAGGCCACCAGCCGTCAGGTCAGGCTCTATCTTTCTGACTTTACTGAACTCTAATCACTTCTATAAAGGTCTGTTTTAGTTTTGTACTGTTGCTGTAATAATAATAATAATAATAATAATAATAATAATAATAATAATAAAACATGACAAAGGCAGCTTGGGAGAGGAAGGTTTTGTTTTAGCTCACGAACCAGGTTATAATCCACAGCAGCTGCATAGTCAAGGCGGCAGGAAGTTGAAGCAGCCAGTCACGGCCACAGTCCAGAGCAGAGACAGTACATACATGCCTGGCAGTGCTCAGCTCACTTTCTCCTTGTTCATCCAGTACAGGAGCCAACCCCAGAGAATGGTGCTGCCTGCTACTGGGCTGTCTTCCCACGTCACTTAGTATAATCAAGACAAACCCCCAGTCATGCCCATAGACCATCCTAATCTAGATATTCAATACTGAAAGACTGCCTTCCCAGGTGATCCTAGATCACGGCACGTTGACAATTAAAACAGACCATCACAAGGCTTCCTCTCCAAAAGTCACATGTGATGTGGGCTAAAGTTTCAGTGTGTAAAATTCCAGGGACAGAATTCACTCTATAACATTTAAGCAAATATTAAAGCAATGCCCTTATTTATAAGTAGCTTAGTGGCTGAGCACCTGACAACCATGAATCCTTGGTTTAATCTTCAGTACAAACAAAACAACTACACTATACCCTAGACCAGTCTAGAAAGGTATCAATAATGACTTGGCATTAGTGATTCTTACATCTCCACAGGTAGCTCCAACCAGAAGCCAAACCTGAAACGTGCTGACCAGTCTTTACCCCTTAGACTGGTCTGGAGTGGGACCTGGGATCTGCATTTTTAAACACTCCCTTACCTGATTCTGATGATTAACAAGACTGAAGACAGGTTACTTCCTTGCTGAAGCAAAACTATCAGCTTTCTCCTGCCCTGAGAATATGTATTTCTGTGGCCAGACCTGAGCTTTAAAGCTATAGATTTTAGTACCTTCCTCTTCTTCGTGGCATATCCTTTTATGTAAAGTCCTTCATATACACAAAAAAATGGTGTTTAATGGATAGAGATTTCTGGAAACATTGTGGGGGCAGTCAGCAGAAGTCAAGAAGGCCTTTAAAAAGTACAGACTGCCAAAGGAGAGAACATAGAGTCTAGTGAAAGCCAAAGGAAGGATGACCGAGAGAAAAGGTCACAGAGAAGAATATGGGGCTGTCAGGATGCAATATAACTCAGTGAAAATATAAGTCAGTAGAGCAAGATGTTATAAAGAGCCTTGCTTTGGACAGAGAAAGAAATTAGCATCAACATCTTTTGGTGCTCTCATCCTTTCTCTCCACACCCTCTCCGTTCTTTCCTCCGAGGCTGCTGTAGACTCACATTGGCTATAAAGTATTCAACAGAGCGTTAGGACAATGGGCCAAAAGAACAGTGTAGCACAGAGTTTCTGGTGTGAACACCGAACTGGAAGGGACAAGAAGGAGCTGCTGAGCTCTGGGGGCTTTCATCATGAAACTCTCTAACACCACGATAAAAATGAGGTACGTTCTGCTGGATGTGGTAGTGCACACCTCTAATCCCAGCTCTGAGGAGGCAGAGTTTGAGGCCAGTCTACAAAGTGAGCTCTAGGACTACACAGAAAAACCTTGTCTCATAAAAAACAAACATCTTTACCAACCAAACAAGAAAGTAAACTCTTGATATCCATCTCTGATGAAAATGGTCACATAGGAGACTCAGCAAGCTTTTGAGAGAGCACTGGAGCCTGCATACACCCCTAGCTATGCATGTTAAAACCTTCTTATAGAAACTTAAAGTCAAGTGTTCAGATCCTAAATCAAATACCACCTTCACACTTTCTATTTAAGGTGACTGTATTATTTTTTCCTTTCTATAAAATAGAAAAACTTCAAAATATGACTGAATTTGCCTATTGAAAAGAAAAGGCTGGGGCGACATCAAAGAGCAGGCTAAGAAATGAGTTTTAAAAAGTATTCCCATCAATAAAAAAATCATCAAGCTAAGTGTTTTACTCAGTACTCTCATATATAAAAAGTCAATTAATAGCACAAGAAAGCCATTTATACATATTTTAGCTAAAACAAAATAGTCTTTACCTTATCATTTAGAAGTGGTTTGATCTCTGTGAGTTGAACATCCTGAAGTTCATCCATGAGGATGGCTCAGAGCAGGTTAGTCTCAAGAGTAAATCAGTAACTCTGAAACAGAAGAGAGGGGAGAGAAAACATGCTTAAGCTGCTGTTGGAAGCATGACGTCGCTCACTCAGATACTGGGCTTTGCTCCATGTACACCGTGTACAGGTACAGACATGGACATGGACAGCAGGGGACAGCAGACACAAGTGGAGGCAGACACACTCTCAAATGGCCTGTTGTTCTTCCCCTCTGGTGTCAATACCTTTTCACAGCTTCACACTCCACGCCCCAGATCTATGTCCTGCTTCTGACTGACAGAATGAGGGAAATGAGAGAGAATGTATGTGAGTGCTTTTATGTGGTTACATTACAAAATATATATTTTTTTTGTTTGTTTTTTGAGACAGGGTTTACATTACAAAATATTTAAACACCTGTCTTACTGAAAGACATTCTGCCTTGCTAGTTGTGTTGAGCCAGCTGGCACGCTACAAGAAAGCCATGCGGGAGGGAACTAAGGGCAGCTTCCTCTACGACAGCAAAGGGAGGGGAAAGACAGAAAGAAACTGAGACCCTCGGTTCAATAATCTCTACAAGAAACTGAATACTGCCAACAACCACATGACACTGGAAACAATTTCCTTCCCAGTGGAGACTCAGATGAGAGGTAACCTTAACTGACACCTTGTCTGAAGCCTTAGCAAGGACCCCTGACACCTTGAGATAATAAAGGTGTGTTGTTTTAGGTTACTATGTCTGTGGTGATATTTTAAACAAAGAGCAACAAATAACTTTGCAGTCTGCAGTGTATATCTTGGTTCCTAAAGATGAGCAAGAGAAAAATCTTCTCAGAACTGTGCTTCAGGAAGCAGTGATGTGGAGAGAAGAGGGTTACGAAAGGCAACAGCTGGAAGGTGCTGTACAGAACAGGACCCTCAATTAGTAATGGCAAGGGCAGTGAAGATGAATCAACAACTCTACTGAGGAATCTCAGTGTGATAAGGAAATGGTAGCTGACTTGGAATGGCCTTCTCCAAGTCCATTATCCTTGATACTTGATACTCACACCCACACATAATCACCCACCTGAGCAAATCAGGAATGACTTATGTTACTAATAGAACATAAGAGAAGAGATAAAACTTTTAGACTTTTATTACCTGGGTATTTTAGTTTCTGTGATGTTGGATTTCTATCACCAAGGGAGGAAACTATATTATGAGGGCACACAGAGACCTCTGGAGGTCCATGTGGAGGGACCTGCTAGCCATGTGAGTGATCTTGCAAATGAATCCTAAAGACTTAGTCAGAGCTTAGCTGTCTAAGCCATAGAAACACCTGACTACAACCACATGAAACACTAGCCAAGGCATTCTGAGTTCCTGACCCACAGAAACTATAAAAGATAATCAATAATTTTGTTTTGAAGGGATATGTTCTATAGCAATAGGTAGCCAGTAAGAGGGACCACATTATCAAGTTCAAAGAAAGGAAGATGGCTGAGGGAGGATGAGGTAACCAGAAAGCCTTCCTCATCCCACCATCATCCCACCATATGGCCTTGGATAGGCTGTAAGCATTAGATACTGCAGGTACGTGATTCTCACCCTGTGGAGTAAGCTCCACACTTTCTTCCTTCTTTCTTGTCCCTGAACCTATGAAATCACAAAAAAATCCTAACTCAGTGATTTTGAATTGTGGCCATTCAGTGCCACTTACTGGAGAGCTACTGTGCAAAGCAATAGGAAAAATCAGAGAGTGTCCCTTCCTCCTAGGAAGTTACAAAACAGCAGAGATGACAACGGTCTCTAAAATGATAAATACAAGGAAGAGACAAGAGTTCCAAGTGGGAACCATCGCTTCTACCCTGTGAGAATTAAGAAAACCTTCAAAAGAGACTGGTGTGATACAGATGCTTGACAGATGATGGAATTATATCCTGATCAAACCCACCGTGAACAGAAATCATGCTCAAAATGATTGAACACATCTATCCTACTATAGGTCATGGCTTACACTGCAGCACACTGCAGTGTATCTGCTGCTGTTCCTCATGCTTCCACAGCTGGTGATATTGTGGCTGCCTCTGTCTAGCACGACAAGAGGCACTGAGCTACGTAACACTTGCCCAAGAAACAGAAACTCAAAGCTCAGAAGATATAACTTAATTTTCTAGCATGTATGTGGCCCTGGGTTCAATCTCCAGCTCTGAAAAATAGTCTGAGATTTATTTATTCATTTTGTGTTTGTTAATCATATAATAAACCGTGGCTGTATTTTATTTGGACTTCATATGATCATTCAGACCTTGTGAAAGTAATAGATTAATGAAAAGATACTTTACTTATAATTCTTCCAACTAAGGATAACCATTTTCCCATCACTAGCAAGGCAAAAGTTTGATCACTAGAAGGATCAAAAGTGTGGTACCATCCTGGGCTACACAGGAAGAACCTGTCTCAAAATACAAATTTTAGTTTATTCATGATGTTCTTTTTTTCCCATGTAAAGTGATGATATCCTGGCATTATTTTTTTCCCACACCATCTACTTTATTTTTCTAGTTCAATTTAAGCAGCACAAACTTCATTGTGGGTGTGTGGGTGTGTTGGTGGTGTGTTAGGCCCCAGGTTGAAAGTCAAAAGACATCCACTTACTGCTCCCCTGCATTTTTTGTTTCCTAAGGCAAGATTTCAAATAGCCCAGGGTAGCTCTAAACCTGGTATGTATCTGAAACTGTCCATGAATTACTGATCCTCCTGCTTCTAAGTGGTGACACTGCAGGCATGTATCACCATTCCCAACCATCTCCTGTTTCTATGATAAAAGAAAATGGGATGACTGTGCCAGTATACACTTAAGAAGCAAACTAAAGAAGACTGCCCCCTCGATGGGCAGACTAAGGAAGGAAGCTAGAGCTGCAGGATTGTTTAGAAATTGGCCAGGAAGACAGGAGTGTTTGCCTTCCACACATGAAAGGATGCAGTGGATTCCTTTTTTTCCTTAGTTCCTGCCATCTTGAGCCCTTACCAGTGAGCAGTTTTATAATATCTACGAGAAAAGGAAGATCACATGGTGGAAAACTCCATCTCCAGATCCCTTGGCTGCACAGACTGGCTCCCTCCTGGGGATGTGGCCTGCAGTTCCGGCATCTGCTGCCAGGTCCCATCCTGGCACAAAGAGGTACTGATATTTTTAAAAGGCTGGTAAAGCTTCCATAAGCTACAGTAGACGATAAATGTCTGTCCTCTTTCCTAGTCTTGAGAAGAAGTATGAAGAGTGTATTTTTACAATCACCCTTTGACTGAGGAACAGGAAAGGGCAATGTAGGCACCAGCTCCATGCCAGGAATTCTCTCATCAATCTCCCAGGAAGACATCTTCATTTACTCTACAGAAGAAAAACTTAGGCTTGGACCTGTTTTCTGAAATTCTACATGTAAGTGATAAAGAAATGACTTAATTTTTTTCTGTCTCCACTATACCATAATATATCTATACCAGGCCCACCAGCTGGTTATGGAAACCTGGATCAGTTCCTTCCTCCCCACCTACACAGTAGCATCCCATGAGAAAAATCTGATGGAAGCCGAAAGCTATCCTATACATATTAACAATGACTCAGACCCCTTGGAAATGCAGGCTTGAGTCATCACTCCAGGATAAGGACTCATTCTTTCAGGAGCTAATTAAGGCAAGGAGAATATGAAATAAGTAAAGAAAAAGGGAATTAAATCCCAGCTATTTTTTGACAGCCTGTTTTAAAAACAAGGGCTACTTCTCACTTCTTAAAATAGTGTGCTTTCAAACTTTAATGTACACTCTCCTGGGGATTTTATCAGTTTTGAGGGATAACGGCTGAGCATGTGATCCATCGCTAAGGATCAGAGATCAGCTGAGACGAGAGGGTGATCTCTGACAGCATCTTTAACAGAGATAGAACAGAGACTCTATTATTTCATCCTGCCATCTTCCAAATAGAATATATTCAGTATTTTTTATATAATAAACTATATGGATCTTTAAAAAGACTCAACAAGCCAGATCAACCAGAAGGAGAATATACCAAAAAGTAGAGTTTGACGCAGCTGAGAGTGACAGTCTATCAAGCAGCTGAAATTACAAATGTAAAGAATAAAGGAGGGACCAGGGGTGATGCTCAGACCTAGAACCCTGGCCCAGCACACAGAGCCTGAGCCTCAGCACCTCTGAGAAATAAACATCAGTTAAAATAAAATAATGGGAAATTAAGAATTGATTTTAAAATGGCACAAGGTCAGGGAAGAAACAGGTTTTTGTCAAAGTTTCTAGTTAAGGGAGATAAAAGAACAATGGCCCAAACAAATAAAGATGGAGGAAGTGAAAAAGAGCAACAGACACTAATGAACATTTCTGTTTAAGTCAGGAGTCAGGGAGACCTGAGTTCGAGTACGAGTGAGTTTTAGAGAGATGAGTCCACAGGTCATCACCAAACTACAGACCCTGGGCTCTTCAGAAGGACAGGTGAGTGACGGAAAGTAGAACCATTAGGAGATAAAAGGAAAATGTCAGGTACAGGAGGAAAAGCAGAAACACAGTGTCAAAGAAGTCAAGGGAACAGAGGTTTACACCATAGGGGAGAAAACTGTGGAATGATGGAAAGGGAGAGAGAGGCTGAGAACCGGAAAAGCTTTATCTTCTGGCAGGAAGCATTAATGGTGTCAAAACCTAGGAAGTTTCTTGGTCTTACTAGGCCGGGTCTGTGTTGAAGTCCATGACTCATGTCATGCGAGACTTCTGTGACAATCCCCACCTTTGCTCCCACCCCCCCCCCCCCCCCCGAAATAGCAGCAGCCTAAACAGGAAGCCATCAAAGAGGACTCTTAAAAAGTGTAATAGGATGCTTTACTGTCACTCTCCACAATAGATGGCTTCCAGTAGCAGGGTGGGAGGGGAATGACTCAGGTCCATTTAAGGGGCAGGCCACAGAGAGTTTGGCCACATTCCAGTGTATATATAGTTATCACAAATTGGATTGGTTTTTAAATTGGGGTAAAGTTAGAATGGTGTGTGTGTAGATTGAACAGGGAAGGACTGAAAAGTGAATATAATAGGTATGTATGATGTGAAGTCCCCAAAGAATCAAAAAAAAAAAAAAAAATGTTGGGAGAAAAAAAACCCTACGAAGAGTAAGGTATGCTATAATATAAACACTAAGGAGACTTAGGCAGGAGAGTGCTCTGAGTTCAAGATCAGCTGAAACTATATAAATATGGTGTCTCAAAAACATCTGGGCTAGAGAGATGACCCAGTGGTTAAGAGCATTGACTATTCTTCCAAAGGTCCTGAGCTCAATTCCCAGCAACCCTTTGTAATGGGATCCGATGGCTTCTTCTGGTGTGTCTGAAGACAGCAACAATGTATATATATATATATATATATATATATATATATATATATATATATATATATATATATATGAAACCAAAATCATCTAGTAACCTATGAAGTTCAGTTACCTATGCTGAAAAGCCCTGGACTATGTAGATCATCTTTTTTATAAATTTGGAAAATGCTGAAGGGCAAGAGAAAAACGTCAGTAGGAGACAGGGAGAAACAGCAGTGTTTCTTGGCACACACAGAACACTAGAAGGATCTTTAAAGAGCTTCAAGACCTGGGGTTTTTAAGAAGTTTGACAGACCTCTGAATAGAAAACACAGAAAAGCACAGGAGCTCTGCTGAAGAGTTGGTGAGGCTACTGTGTCTCTGCACAACACACCAGTCTAACAGTGTAGAGTCAGGAGCACAGCTCAGCGGCAGTGTGTTTAACCAGATGTGTGAGGCACTGGGTTCCATTTCTAGTGTCACAAGAAATGAAGTCCAGTGACACCAAATGCAAGCCTTTGTTCACTCAGAAAGTAGAAGGCTGGAAATGCATGGACCCTTCCAGTCCCAGAAAGAGTCCCTAAGAACATTAGGAGTGTAGTCTAGATGTAGGCAGGCCCATAAAGGGCTGAGTGACACTGGGCAAAGCCTTTTCCCTTTCTGTAAAACGAAGAAGTTAGGCAGAATGATCTTTTTGGGTCCTGGACAGGACTGACATTCTGAATTCTCTATAAATGTACTTCTTTTTTTCCTCAGGCCAACCAGTTAGCAACCTAATATGAATCAAGAACTTGGTAAAGGTCACTCAGCAGATCAGCAGACATTTGGTCTGACCCTAAGGAACATGAGAGTCTGCACTGTGAAATTTCTAGTACTTAAAAACATTTTTTTTAAAAAGTAGTAATAAAGTACTGTTTTATTTCATAGCTTTCTCCCATGATCAAGGTAATTCGTTATCTTTGGCTTTGTCTGGACATACTAACATTAAGATACTCATTGGCATTCTAGGGGCAAAGTCACTTTTGGTCTTGGAAAGAATGCAGACAGATCACCAAAACAGAATGAAGCAGCAAACAAGAGGCACACTAAGGGGAATGAGCTGGAAGGGTCAGCTGCAGCTAGTCCTGAAACATTTACAGCTAAGAGGCAGGACACACCCAGGTGATTGGCTAGAGCTAGGAGAGCATGCAGACTCCTATGTATTCATTCTCTCTCCCTTTCTCTTCCTCCTTTCCTCCCCCTCCTAACAGCTCACTGATTGTAGCAATGAAAAATAGAGGCACTGGCATCTTAGCTAGAATAGAGATGAAAAAAACCTGAGACTTAAGAAGACAAACAGACCAACTAATAACAAATGGCTCAGGTGGAACTGAAACTCAAGTTTTCTAACAGCAAATGTTGACATTATGGCCAGTCTCACACACTGCCTCACTGATGATTATAGACAAAGACAGCGTCTGGTGTGGGGGGAATGTGTTCTGTGTATTACCGTGTTTAGTAATATCCCAGACATTTACAACTAGATGGCTATAACATCCTCTTCCAACAGCTCTAACAATCCAAACTGCCTCCATATAGTGCCAAATAACCTCTGTAGGGCGTTAATCATCAGTTTAAAGAACTATCCAAGTTTTACCAGTTTAAAACCCTATCAAGTTTCACCAATGGTATTTCTCTGTGTGTTTCACCTTACCAAAAAGAAAGAGGACCACTTGGGCTGTCTTCCTGCATCTAGTGCTTGGAACATAGCTTTGGAGCTAAAAGAAGCTTCCCCAGGGCAGAGGTGAGACAACTAAGGGCTAGGATGGCCAAGAGATTCCTCAAGGAGTGAGAATGGTGGATCCTGAAAGGACATGCTTGACTAACCGGAATGCAGGAGAGGACAAATGAGGATACTCATGGTAAGGGGGGGAAAAAAAAGCCACACATAATACAGCCAGCGCTGTAGCTTTGAGAGAAGACTGAAGTCAGAAAGTGAAGGAAACTGAGTCAGAAAAGTGGGACACAGAACTATTTTTTTTTGCATGGACAACACTGATGGTTTCTAGGAAGAATGACACAGAAGCTTAGCTTTATGAATTGCTTGAAACTTGGTCATCCTTGCCAGGTGTGGATAATCCTTTAATCTCACCACTGGAAAGGCAGAGGCAGACGACTGCTGTCAGTTTGATGCTAGCTTTGTATTTATAGTGAGTTCAAGCTAACCACAACTACATAGTGAATCTGTGTTCTAACAAACAGACAAACAAACAAATAAAAACAGAACAAAAACCAAAGAATAAACAACAACTTCACCCCTTGATGCCATCTCCACAGCATGCCTTCACCTGCAAGGGCAGGTTCTGCACCAGCCAGCCTGAGGCAGGCTAGAATCTCACATCAAACACACAACCAGTAAAAGAGGTCCGCATGCCCAGATCACATGGCAAAAACACAAACAATATGAAAGACAAGATAATGTTTCCCCGCCAAATCCAGCAGTCTTACAGAAATGTTCTCCAGTAAGAATTACCTAGATGGGGATGAAGAGACGGCTCAGCTGTTAAAGGCTAAGCTCATAACCAAAAATATAAGAATCACCTAGATGAACCCTAGAACACAAAACTTAAAAGATCATAAACATAATTAAAAACATTCAAAGAGTTTAAAAAGGACACGAGCAAATGCTTCAGTGAACTTAAAGGATGAAATAAATTCTTAGTGAAGTCCAAGAAAACACAAGTGTAAGGCTGAACAGAATGATAAAGACAAATCAGGTTCAGAAAACTGAATTCAGTACAGAGATAGAAATACTGACGCTAACATGAGATGGAACTGAAAAATTCAATAGCCCATTTAGAGAACTCTAGGGAAAGCCTTATCAGTAGAATGGATGAAGGAGAAGGCAGACTATCAGGGCTAAAGTACAGGAACTGGACCATTCAAACAAATAATATAAAAGACAAAACAAAAAACCATAGAAGAGAAATGCAGGAAATTTGAGACACAATGAAAAGACCAAATCTGCTCTTGCTCTCTTGCCTTCTTGCTCTAGCTCTGTCCTCTCGCTGCTCCCCGATCTCTCCCAGTCCCCTTCCCCCCCTCCACGTGCTCATGGCTGGTCTCTACTCCTCTACACTCTCTCTCTCTCTCTCTCTCTCTCTCTCTCTCTCTCTCTCTCTCTTTGCCTTTCTCTATCTCTACAACTCCAACCCTCTCAACTCCCCTCCCCATGCCCTGAATAAACTCTATTCTACACAAGAAAAAAAAAAAAAAAAGACTAAATCTTTGAATTATAAGCATAAAAGAAGGAGGAGGAAGAGGAGGAGGAGGAAGAAGGAGGAAGAGGAGCAGCAGCAGTATCATCATCATCATCATCATCATCATCATCTCAGGTCAATGGCATAGACCAGATCTTCAATAGGATCAGAGAAGAAAACTCCCCCTACTTAAGGAAAGACATACAAGAAGCCAACAATACCATAGACAGGAGTAGAAAGGAAACTCCACACAGCATATTACAGTCAGAAAACTTCAAGAGAAAACCCACAAGCACACATGAAAGAACATGCACTAGACTAACAGCTGATGTCTTAATAGAAACTTTAAAAGCTACAAGAGCCTGGAGAAATGTGCTTGAATTCTAAAAAAAAAAAAAAAAAGCACAAATGCCAACCTAGACTACTGTGCCCAAAAAAACTACCTGCCATAGTTGAAGGAAAAAGAAAAACTTTCCATGACACAGACTAAAAGAATTCATGTCCACCACACCAGCTCTACAGAGAATACTGGGATTGATACTCTAGGGTGCAGAGGGGAGTAAGCATAGCCAGAAGACCACAGAAAGGAAACAAATGAAGCGCAATCACTGAAACACAAAACAGGATTAGGGACAGAAACAGCAAAACAACAACATAGCCAGGCGGGTGGTGGCGCAAACCCCAACATAGTGGCAGCCGACACACACTGTCAATAACTTTATATATTAATGGCCTCAACTCCCCAACTAAAAAAAACATAAATATAGCTCTCTTCCTTAACAACAAAGTTTCTTTTTACAATATATGGGAAAGATGGAAAGGAACTACTATAGAAATCTACAACTGGAGAGATGGCTTAATGGTTAAGAGCACTGGCTGTTCTTCCTTTGGACCCCAGTTCAATTCCCAGTACCTGCACAGCAGCTCTCAATGGTCCGTAACTGCAGCTCCAGTAAATCCAGCAGCACTCTCTTCTGGCATACATAAATGCAAACAAAACGCTCAAACACAAAATAAAAACAAAACTTTTTTATTTTTAAATTTTTATTTTTTTAACATTTTACTTTTATTTATGCATATGTATGTGTTAGCAGGCACATGTACTTGCAGGTGCCTGAGGAGGCCAGAAGAGAGCATCAAATCTCCAGGAACTGAGTTCCAGGCAGTTGTGATCTGCCTGATGTGGGTTCAAGAATGGAAACCAGGTCCTCTGCAAGAGCAGCAGGTGCTTTTAACTACTGAGCTGCTTCTGCATTTCCTTAAATAGATCTTAAAAAAATATAAAAATAAAAAAAAAAAGGAAGGAAGGAAGGAAGGAAGGAAGGAAAGGAAATCTGAGGGGTGTAGTGACACACACCTTTAATCACAACAGAGGCAGGTAAATCTCTGCGTTCAAAGCCAGCATGGTTTATTCAGTGAGACTCAGTCTCAGAACACAAAACAAACCAAACAACCAGATAGAAAAATAAATCCACGACTGGTCGAAATGCAGAGAACAACTGACTGTGTGTGCTCTACCCCTGTTAATACATCTACAATCCGACTTCTACACTCAAGACTAAAGGGACATCACCAAAGACAGGGCAGATAAACTAAGAGCCAGATGGCCAAGATCCTGCTGCTAGACAGGATCTTCTAGACAGGGAAGGTGAACCCATGAAATCCCAATAATTGTGATTATGTTTAGCCCAGGGAGAAGCACTATTTGGAGGTGTGACCTTGTTGGAGTGGCCTTGTTAGAAGAAGTATGTCGCTGTGAAGATGACCTTTGAGACCCTCCTCCTAGCTGCCTGGAAACAGTCTGCTCCTGGCTTCCTCTGGATGAAAACATAGAACTCTTAGCTCCTCTATTAAGTACAATGGCTGCCTGGACTCTGCCATGCTTCCTGCCATGATGATAATGGACTGAACCTCTGAACCTGTAAGTCAGCCCCAATTAAATGTTGTCCTTTATAAGAGTTGCCTTGGTCATGGTGTCTCTTCACAGCAGTAAAATCCTAACTAAGACAACATGCGTAATGACAACAGCAGCTGACATGTCAGATAGGGGAAATCTCACAAGACCCACACTAGATGAAGAGCTACAGGAAATCAGTGGCTGCTGAAGGAAGAACATTCCGTTTTCTCTAGGGACAAACTTCCTGATAAGTTATTCAATTCAAAATAATCAGCCCCAAACACATATACATATGGATAACACTAACTGGACTACCGAGGTTGTGTGCGTATATGGATAGCTGTAATAGATGATGATTATACAGGAGAACATAAAGTTTAGAAGGAGTTGTGAGAAGACACGTGAGCTGGAGGGAGAAGAGGAACAAGTGGATATTATGTAAATACAATACTAGTGTATGAAATTCTTATACATTTAAATATTTAAGTTTAAAGCACACAAAATCCTTGTTCATATTGTTTACAGTTCTCTTAGCTACAGTTGGGCCTGGGATATTAAAGAATATCAATACATGGCCTCAGTCCAAAAGATCATTTTAATTGTTTGGGGCAGGGCTTGAGCATTTTTTTAAAAAGTCTTTGGGTAATTCTTAACCAGGGCTAAGAAGCATTGGTCTTCAGCAGTGTCCCCTTCCTCCAATAAGGGAAGAGACACAGAAAATTTAAGTCATCTGACTAAGTTCATGCACCTGAATGTGTATGGGGCTAAGACTACTGTTTAGACACCAAGCCCAGATTCTGGAAGATATTCCAGGCCCCTGGGCTACATTCCATACTTCCATCTATAAGAAACACAATTATGTAATGTCTTGGCTCTTAAGTTCTGTCAGGCTTAAAGCCTGAATTAATCTAATCATGAAACCATTGACTTAAGCATCCTCCCAAGTATCTAGGATAATGGATGTGGGTTTCACTGCTGTCTCCTGGGGGCCCTTAACAAAGCAAAGGATCCCTAGAGACACCCTGAGAAGCCAAATAAACAAACCACACGGAACAAGCAGGCCTTTTAAAAACTAGCTCACAGATTATTCCTACACAAATGAAAATCCGGCATCTCGCTACAAGGAGAAACAGTTCCAGAAGCTGCCTTCCTTCCTACGTAAGCAAAAGACGGGAGTGAGAGTGAGGGTCAAAGGCAGCTGTTGAGGCATACCCATAGATCTTCATTTAACAGGAAATACACTTGCTTCTCCTTGGCCCTGGATAAGGTCAACCACACCCCTCATCACAGACCTACCCTTTGGCTGTGTCATCCCTGGGCTCTGGCAGCAGGTACGAAACTGACTTGTAGAGACTGCCAAGTAGGAAATCCGAGTCTGCTCTATGTGCTCACTATTCATTCCAGGGTCTTGATACGGATAACTGCTAGGATAGAGCAATCCCCATGGACAGATCTTGTTAATTACAGACTCCCAACCAACAGGGAGCTTTCTAACATAGGCTTTATCTAAAGCATCTCTAGTGCCAGATGCACAACCTTCTACCTTCCACTCTTGAAGGACGCAGCTCAAGACATTAGGGAAGCTACTGTTGGCAAGGCCTGGTACGAAGCTTGGAAGAGCTCCGGGTTCCTACCAGCTAAAGGCAGAATCCCTGAAAACAAACCGTTCCTTTCTACAGTCTGAATGGACAAACAAAAGCCCTGAAGGCAGTGCTTCATTCACACCTGCCAGTTACTGAGTGTTTTCCCTATGTCAGGTACCAGAATAAGCACTTTATCCAGTCATTATTTTATATTATGTTCCAACACTTATAAGCTAGGCAGCGTGATCCTTGCCACCACCCCTCCCCACGTTGACAGGTGAAGATACTGAGGCACAGCTTGATTTTGTAATTTAACAAAGACCACACAGCAAATAGCAGAGCCAAGATTTAAAGGTTAGCATTCTGCATCCAGATCTTGGACAAGTCTCTCTCTCTCTCTCTTTTTTTTTTTTTTTTCCCAGAGCTGAGGACAGAACCCAGGGCTTTGTACTTGCTAGGCAAGCGCTCTACCACTGAGCTAAATCTCCAACCCCTTTTGTTATTCTGTCTTTTTTTTTTTTTTTTTTTTTTTTTTTTTTTATTGGACAAGTCTCTATTAACAATTTTTACTGTTTGATGCCAACTGATCATTAACTCTTTTTTATTTTTTCAGGTTTGGTTTCTGTGATGGTTTGGATGAAAATGGCCTATATTTGAATACTTGGCCCCCATTGGTGGAACCGTTTTGAAAAGATCATGGGGGTATGGCCTTGTTGGAAGAGGCCTATCATTGGGGCTTGGAGGTTACAAAAGCCCACATCATTCCCAGTAAGCTCACTCTGACTCTTGGTTGTGACTCAAAATGTGAGCTCTCAGCTGCTGGTCTAGTACTATGCCTGCCTGATTGCTGCCGTGCTCCCTGCCATGATGGTTACAAACTCTAACCCTCGGAAACTATAGACCCAAATAAACTCTTTCTTTTAGAAGTTGTCCTGCTCATGGTGTCTTATCACAGCACTGGAAAAGTAACTAAGACGTTTCTAAAGTCTATTACAAATTTCATGATCGGCAAATTTTGAAAACAGAAAAGCAATATATAAAGCTTTGACTACTATTACAGAGAACATACCAACACCTACCTGGGGTTGCTGAAAAGCAATCTACCTGTGGGAGTCTAAGGTATCAAGTACGTTCTGGTCCACCCAGGTTCACACTATCAACACAGTGACTTTAAAGCATCAGCACCTTCTAAGGCTGAAGACTGTCAGGAGGAGCTCTGCCCCACTCTCACCTCACCCCAGCTTCTTGACTGGAAAAAAAAACCCCAATAACCTGATCTCTCTACGCTTCCTGCCAAGTTTTAGAGATTAATGTACAATGTCTCTACCACTAAGACCTTATAATTTTTAAGAAAGCACTCAATTTTCTTTTTTGATACTGAATATCAAAATTAGGTTCTCCTACATGCTAGACAAAAACTCTACCAGGCTCATTCACTTTTTTTTGTTGTTGTTGTTCCTTTGTTGTTTTAATTTTTTTTTTTTTTTTTTTTTTTTTTTTTTTTTGGTTTTTCGAGACAGGGTGTCTCTGTGTAGCCTTGGCTGTCCTGGAATTCACTCAGTAGACCAGGCTGGCCTGGAACTCAGAAATCCGCCTGCCTCTGCCTCCCAAGTGCTAGGATTAAAGGCTTGCGCCACCACTGCCCGGATGTTTTGTTGTTTTCAATACAGGGTTTCTCTGTGTAGCCCTGGCTGCCCTGGAATCTGCAGACTCTGGCCTTGAACTTACAGAGATCTGCCTGCCTCTGCCTCTAGTGCAGGGACTAAAGGGATGCTCACCACCATGCCCAGCAGGCTCATTCACTTTTAACCATGAACTGAAACACAAGGTATAAAAATACAGAAGCACCATAAGGATAAACTGTCACTTCTAACAAACTGTTTTAAACAAATGCTACTTCTTGAAAAAATTATCACAATTATGATTTAATAAGAAACTGACACTATTTCAAATCTTAAATTATGGTTAGAATTGGGAAGCAATTTCACAATATGTTTATGATCTACTTATAATTTTCCTTATCCTAATTTATTGGATTTCTAAGGTTGTCAGCCATCATACTGATAATTCCCACAAATGACAGCTATTTCCCTAAAAGTTGAGACAGCATCTTCCCTAAGATACTACAAAATATATAACAAAAGGTCTTAATGAGTCACAAGATGAAGTGTAAAGAATGGTTGTATTAGGAACTGAAAACTTCAGATTGTAGACTATGGGCATTAGATGGAAAATTGACAGTTAAAGCTTGGGGGAAGCCATTCTATACTTAGGAAGTTAGTATATTTAAATTTTATGAGTGTGTGTGTGTAAGATGTGTGTAGAGACAGCAAGCATATGGAGGTGACTTTGTGGAGTCAGTCTTTCCTTTCACCATTACATGTGCTCCAGGGATCAAACTCAGATCATTATCTTTGCAGCAAAAGCTGCAAAGCTTTTACCCACTAAGCCAACTAGTCGGCCACAGAAAACTAATCTTAATTTATTATTTTAAGACAAAAAGTAACCTACACATAAATAGTTAGGGAGTCTAACAGCTCTATACTACACAGTCCCATATTAGGTTTGATAGCATAGTGTGCCAAGTACTGTAATTAATGTTTACAGGGAAGGCAACTCAGCCTGCAAAGAAGGCACATTTCCTTCAGTGCACCCCTATAGCTAGCAACAATAAATATTTACTTAGGACTAATAACATGTCGAACTCCTTTTGGTGTTAAAAGAAACACAGAACTTTTCCAAAAGAGAATTACATTCTACTTGTGGGAGGCAGGGGATCAAACCTAGAGCATGGGTTCTACTACTGAGTTATATACCCAGTTCAAAGCAATTCATTTTTCTATTCAAGATATCCTTATATACCAATTAATTTTATATGAATAAACATGAAATGAAAGTAATGACAAAAATTATAGGTTACTGTTATAAATACAATGAAATTAAGCACTATAGCTAAAGTTTTGTTGTTTTTGTTTTTTCATATAAGTAAACCCCGGTGGGGGTGTGGTAGTAACATACCTTTAATCCCAGCAGATCTCTGAGTTCCAGGCCAGCCTGATCTACAAAGCAAGTTCCAGTAGAGCCAGGGCTACACAGGAAAACCTTGTCTCTTCAATCTGGGCAAGTTTTTGTGTGCCTGTTCTCAAGTAGCCTGCCTCTTAGAAGGGGAAAGGGAATTTCTCAGAGTAGATAACATCTTTTCTTTTTTTCTTTTTTTTCGAGACAGGGTTTCTCTGTGTAGCCCTGGCTATCCTGGAACTCACTCTGTAGACCAGGCTGGCCTCGAACTCAGAAATCCGCCTGCCTCTGCCTCCCAAGTTCCCAAGTGCTGGGATTAAAGGTGTGTGCCACCACCGCCCGATGATAACATCTTTTCTGCATTAAAGCTGTAGTATTATTAATTTGTGGACTTAAGAGGGCCCCTCCCCTCCCTAGTGCACTCTTCCGAGATGGTCTCATGTAGCCCAAGTTGGTCTCAAACTTGCTATATAGGCAAGAATACCTTAAACTCTTGATTCTCCTGAGTCCTTTCTGAGGAACTGTTTCCTTTCTTCTTGCTTATTCAGGCTTGTCACCCTCCCCCCAAAACCCAGCAAACAACAAACAACCAAACAAAAACAAAACCTTCTCTTTCCTATTGTCCTCACTTCCCGCCAGGGTTTGACCATCCTCATTATCAGTCAAGCAGAGAGACAGGCCCAGCTCCCTGCTTCTGGGAAGCTCACATGTGATACCACCTGGAGTTATTACTTGCATAGTTATATCACCAGATTCCAAGGTTTAGCAAAGGCTTTGTACTTCTAGAAGCTACCAGCATCTGTTATACCGCACGCACCAAAAATGTCTGTTGTATGATGAGATCATTTTAGCAAGCTCTTTTTAAATTCCATAAATATTTTAGTATAAATCTTCAAGATGGACTCATCTTCTTTGCTTTTTAAAATACAAAGGCAATACACATACAATGTAAAAATAATATACAAGTATATAAGGGTATAAATTTTAAAATTCAGTTCTCCAGCCTCTTACATCCCAGTTTTTGAAATGACTATAATGGTGTTATATGTATTTTTCCAGAACTGACCCATGCCAGTAACACATATAATTTGTCTGTCTGTCTGTCTGTCTGTCTTCCTCTGTCCTTTGCTTCCTCCATCTCTCCCTTTCTGGAACAAGTTCTTTGACATTTTCTGACTAGTTTTTCAACATTCTTGTCTAACAGCTCTCAAAGTGTGGCCCTCAGGCTAGGAAAACCAACATGATCTGGTAATGGATTAGAACTGCCAGTTCTCAGGCCCCTCCTAAGACCTCTACTGAATCAGAAACTCTGGAGGCAAGCCAAGCACCATACTAATAAGGAGCTGTCTAGTTGACTGACTGATATACAGTAAAGGTTAAGAACTATTGTTCTGATAGAATTAAGCCAGCCTTTTTGCTTCTGTTCTTTTCCCTTCTAGCCACCACAGACACTGTTACCTTGTCTCAGTTTTATCACCCAAACTTCAAAATGCTTCCCTTGTCCTTTCAATTCTGACACTAACAATCCGTCAAGCTCTGAAAATCCTAATTCTCCCCCAAAGTAGACTCACTGCTGTAGTGTTCCATATTCCTCCTCCTGACTTCTTCCCCAACTCCCATGCCACATGCAATCCCTCAACCATCTACCCTGACATTATCTACACATGGTCTTCAGTGGTCAAGAAAAGGTATCCTCTCCCTAATAGACCAGATGCTTCTTAGTATCGCCTTTACTCCTTGATCTAAACACATTCCTGGAATTTTAAGAGTTTCTGGTTAATATCTTCATGCAGAGAAGAAACATTGGTAACTTAATAAAGACAGGAAGGAAGGAAGGAAGGAAGGAAGGAAGGAAGGGAGGAAGGAAGGAAGGAAGGAAGTTTCTGAGAATAATCTTCAAGGCCTCATACACTAGTCAACTTCTCTACCACTGAGCTACCAGCTTAGCCCAGGCAAATTCTTAATGAACAAAAAGTCTGGAATGTCAAGCTGAAGCCCCAGTTATATGACCTTGGACAAACTCAGTTCTCAGGAAGCTACCTACCAAAGGGAGGAGGTTAGGCCACTGATTGCTTTCAGATTGAATAGAATTTTATGGTGTTTTCCAAACTGGGTGTGGGAGGCACATGCCTGTAAGCCCAGCACTTAGAGGCAGGAGGATCAGGAGTTGCAGGCCAGCCCAGACACAAGAAAAGAAAAAAAGAAAAAAAAATCCCATATTGGAATATCATTTCCTTATATTATTATTTTGCTTTGCTTATAATCTAATGAGTGTTCCCCAGTTAGCTAGGAAACTGCTTGAAAAGGAACCATGTTTTATTTTCTAAATTTTCCACAATACTCATTACCATGCCTTATACACAATGATAGTTCACGTAATATCAGAAAATCATTTCAAAAAGCTCTTCAAGAAGCTTTATTAGGGCCTTTTAGCAGGGAAAGTGCTTGCCTGGAACCCTGAATCCAATCCCTGAGGCCCATATAAAGGTGAGTAGTTAGAATTGACGACTCCACAAAGTTGTACTCTGATTTCTACATGCATAGCATACCATATGTGCCCCCACCAATAATGTGGTGGTTTGTGCCTGAAATCTTAGTATTTAAGAGGTTGAGGTCAAAAGATCATGAGTTTGAGGATAGACTGGCCTACAAAGTGAGGCTCTGCATAATAATAATAATAATAACTGAACTGGCAAAATGGCTCAGTTGGTAAAGGTACTTTCCCCCAATCCTGATGACCTTAATTTAACCTCCAGGACCCTAATAGTAGAAGAACTAACTGTTCCAAAATTGTCCTCTGACCTCTAAAAGTGCCCTAATACATTCACAGGCATAGACACAGCCACACCCACGTATAGATAAATAAATCTAAAAAACAAACCAAACAAAAGCAGTAACAATGAACAAAGCTTCATTAATGAAGAAAACCTATGTACATATCTGATGTCCCAAAAGGCCATTCTGAATATTATTAATTTTTTTTACAAATATCACATATTGATAGACAATAAAAACTATGATCACTCTGATGTCACCTGGGGTAATAAGCCATACAAAGTAAAAGAATGAGAAACTGTATCTCACATGAATTTCTGTGCAGACTAAAATGTCATAAGCCTCAGGCACTCCTATTGCCACATAAAAATAAAACCTCCCCGGTAGGCTAAATAAAGAAGCATATGCTCCCTCCACTGTTAGGGAGACTTCTAGATGCAAGACCATTACCTGCACATTTCCAACTGCAAAAGGGTAGACTAAGGCTGACACGGGATAATCAGAAGAGAAATCTAAAGGGAGAGACAGCAAAGAGGAAGTGGAGGACAAGAGGGCGAACTGAATAGCAACAGAACATCACCCTCTGAGGGACAGCAAGGAGCAGTGGGGAGTCGGTATTTACCCAGGGTCTACCAGGACCCAGGCATTTGGGTGTAAAATATTACTGAGGACAAGATCCAGGCCTGCAGCCTGATGTGTATTATTTAATTCTAGTTAGGAAAATTAGGCAGGGAAGGTGAAGTTTTGTGGAGCCTTTGAAGTGTGGAGGAGGATTTGCTAAGGGAGGAAAAGGCAGTCTGAGCTAGTTATTTTGGGGGGCAAAAATCAACACATTTTTTATAACTGTTCATTTGGAACTCAAATCAAAGGAGGTGTCTTAGATTCTGCACCACTGTGTCAAAGCTTTCTCTTTTTATCTTAAAGCCTGAAACTGCTCAAGACCAGCTTTGGAGCAGAGCCAGAAAGTCCCAAAAGGAGGTGAGTACTGGCTAAAATCTGCTCTGTCACCTCCACAAGTCCAGCCAGCCCAGCTAGCCTAGACCTAGCAGCTAGAAAAGAAATGCTAATTATACCTTGGGGGCTGGGAGGGTGAGGCTGGGGGAGAGGGAGGGGGAGGGGGGTTGACGCAGGCAAAGCTTACTGCGTTCTGTCAGGGAGCCACCAGGGGAGAGCCTCTCTGCTTAAGCCCTAAAGCTCCAAGTCTACCTGTGACAGGCAGGCAAGCTCTGAAGGGGGAAAAACCGGCTTCAAGAAAAAGAAGGGGGAAAACACTGGATGGGGAAGCAGTGAGGCACAAAGGTGAACCGACCTTAATAAAACGTTTAGCAAGATCCCTGGCACACAGCGAGTATTTGGGAGGGAGCCAGCTCACATTAACATCACGATTGTTATCATAACAGCACTTCACTGTACTGACCAGAAGATAATTCCATTCGTAGCCCACTTTTACGTCTTTGAAGCAACTCTAGATAAATGACTAGTGTGTTTCCAAAAAATTTAAAGATACATCAAATCCCACCAGCTCTGACCGTGAAAGTCCCGACGCCTCTGAGTTAGAGCTGGCCATGTCACTTGTCAGTTGCATGACCTTGGACTCAGCATTTCACCTCTCCGTGCCTCAGTTTCCTTGGCTACAAAGTGGGTTTTACACAAACCGGGGTAGTGGGGTCCCAGGAGAGAGGGATACCTCTATGGCCTTGGGAAGAAACCCACAGAAGGCGAGTCCAGGCCCCTGTCAAAACTCTCTGGGCTGTGAGGGGCAGTGGGGTAGGTGGATGCTCAGCTCTAGGAGATCCGAGCTCCGCCATGAGAGGCGGAAAGAGAGTGACAGCTTCAGGGGGTCCCAGAAACGGAGGGTGCAGACCTCTGAAGCGAGGCTAGACCCCAAAAGGACACACGCTGCTCCCCCCACCCCCCGCTAGGTACCGGCAGGGGCGCGGGAGGCCAGGCTGAAGGCGCTACGCGCGGGGAGCTCAGAGAAGGCCGACCGCGAGGACCCGGGGCTTGCCGTATGGCTCTGGGTCCGCAGCGCAACGACACCCGGGCGTACCGAACCGCGCGCCCTCCGCCCGCAGTGGTAGAGGCGCTCACTCACCCGAAGCGCTAGCGCGGGCCGTCAATCTACAGCAGCAGCAGCACCAGCAGCAGCAGCAGCACCAGCAAGAGGGGCGGGGGGGTGGGGGTGGGGGAAGGCGCTGCGCTGCGCCGCGCAGGCGCACTGAGGATGCCGGGGGTTTACCCATGCGCAAAGCGTCTGCTTACACTAGGAACTACAAAAAAAGATGGTGGCCAAGCCTGCAAAGCCTAGCAGCGCCATCTTGACTGTAGTTTTTCTTCTTGCGGTGTCCCGGAGGCTGCTGCTCAGAACTGCTTGGAGGGGATATGAAATGGTCACTCTGCACACCCCCTACCTCTCCCTCATGGCTAAATTATTAGTAAGCCCTAATGGGCCGTAGCCTACTTGTGTTAACAAGGTTTAAAGCTACACGCAAGATCATCTGGCTCTCTCTCCTGAGCCTCAGGGATTCGATTCTGAGGGACCAAATTCCTGTCCTTTGCCATCTCTTAAAAATGGCAGCCATATCTTTTGCTTTCTTGAGTATGAGAGTTGGTTACTCCACAAAAAACGACTGAACATATTAAATGACTCAACAGTTAACGGTAATTATTGTTAACTGTGCATGTGAACCCGTGTGTGGAGGGCAGTGATGTGCATAAAGATGTAGCAGATTCCCACTAGAGCCGGAGCTACAGAATATTGATATGGGGGATTAGATACGAATTCCAGTCCTCCGTAAGAACAGTGCACACTCCAAAACACTAAGTCATCTCTCCAGACTAGAATCAAAATGTGGCCTGCATGTGCTGACAACTTTTATGTCAACTTGAAGTCAAGTCATTTGAGAAAGAGAATCTCAGTTGAGAAAAGGGCCCCAGCAAATTGGCCTGTGTAGTGTATTTTCTTAATAATGACTGATATGGGAGAACCCAGCTTACCATGGGTAGGTAGTCCTGGACAGTATAACAAAGCAGGGTGAACAAGGCATGAGAGAAGCTGGGAAACAGCACTGCTGTATGGCATGTAGGTCACTACACTTTTGGGAGTTGAAAAACCTTTCACAGGGCTACATATCAGATAAATATATTTGATTCATAACAGTAGTAAATTATAGTTATGAAGAAAAAAATAATTTTGTGGTTGGGGTTCACCACAACATGAAGAACTTTTGTTCTTAAAGGGTTGTAGCAATAGGTAGGTTGACAACTCTCTATGCTTGTTAGTTTCCTGCCGTCTTCCCTCAGTGAAGGTTTACCTACAAGTGTAAGATTTGAAAGGAACCCAGGCTAGGCCCAAGCCAATCTGAATGAAGGCAAAACTAGTATTGACAGCCTTTTATTACATGATTTATATTTAATTGTTAACATTTACAAATGCCAGTCTACTCTCAGTACATATTATTGGCTAAATTAAGAAACGTTACCAATGTTCTATAAATGACACAGAAAACAAGGCCTCTCTCATGAAGCTGTGATAAGCATAAGCAATGCTTGGTGCTCAGTACCACTGAGACAGGCTAACACAGTCCACTGGCTCACAAGCTGCCGTGTAGCTAAGAGCCTGCGACTCCTGACTCTCTAGCTTCTACTTCTTGAGTGCTGAGGTCTAAGTTTTTATGCTTTGCTTTTGTTATGTTCTAGTCATTCTGAAGTTGTTGGAGACACCAAACACACTTTCTATCTTCAAGTTTGAACACTTATAAACAAACACATAGCATATAAGAAAATAGAGGAATGCACAATCATCTTTGAAGACAGATGATTTATCCTTTGGACAGAGCAAACTGAGATGAAGACATGCTCCAAAGTCCATCTGCTCTTGAAACAACAGTAATAACATCATTGATTCTTAAATACTGGCTTTCTTGGAAGCTGTCTGGTCTTCTTCCTAGTTCTACTTTGGACAATATCATCATCCTGTCTTTGACACTAGGTGTTACTGTCTGGGCCTTTCTATGCCCACCCGTTTCCAAATGACATGGAGGCATTTATTTATTAACAGACTTAACTCCCTTTATTTTTCTTGTTTATACAGCCTTATGTAGGGTAGCCACAACTGGAGCCTGGGTCCTCTGAATAGACTCTGGTGTGGGTTTTCACAACAGATCAGTGAATTCCTGGTAAGGGGATGTGGTGAAAAGTCTCTTTCCAGAGGTTGGGGGTAAAGTTGCCCAGGGTGGCAGTGCAGCCTCTGGCTGATGTGTGGCAGTCGTCTATACCGGCCATCATCAGTAGCTTCTTGGGCACAGGAACAGAGACAATGCCAGTGCCTCCCGGGGCAGGGATGAGCCGCAGCACAGAAACACAGCAACCTGTCACCTTGCATGGAACAGTGTGGGGCTTGCCAATCTTGTTCCTCCAGTAGCCTCTCTGCACAGGGACAGTGGAGAGCTTGGCCAAAATGATGGCCCCTCAGATGGCAGTGGCTACCTCCTTGGAGCACCTAATGCCAAGACCAACATCATGTGACCACCGTAGTCCCCAATAGTGACAAAAGCCTTGATTCTGGTACCTGGGCCAGTGTAGTCTGCATCTGCACTAGCAGGATCTTTAGAACTTCATCCTTTAGGGATGCATCCAGGAAAAAGTCAATAATCTTGAATTCCGTAATGGGCAGGGAGAACAGGTAGATCTCCAAGAAGGTGATTTTCAAGTCTTTAACTAGGTGGCCCAGCTTGGTGATGAGGGTCTACTCCTTGTCTTCAACTTTACCTCCATGATCCTCGAGGCCTAGACCACGACCATTGCTATATCCTCCACAGAAGCCGCTGCAGCCTCCTAATCCACCCCTGGGTCTTCCATCTACACTGGTGTCATCCACCATTGATGTTCTCCTGAAGAAGCTACATTTATAATGCTTTTGGCCTTAGCTTAGGCTAGTTCCCCAACTAGCTCGTAACTTATATTAGCCCATTGATACTGTTCTATGCCTGCCCAATGGCTGGCTACCTCTCCTCAGTTTCATACATCCCACTTTGGGTGGCAGGTCTCCTGTACCCGACTCATTCTCCGAGTTCCTTTTTCTGGGTGTCCCACTTTACTAACCTGCCTTTTGCTATAAGCCACAGGTTTTTTGTTTTTGTTTTTTGAGACAGGATTTCTCTGTATAGCCCTGGCTGTCCTGGAACTCACTCTGTAGACCAGGCTGGCCTCAAACTCAGAAATCCACCTGCCTCTGCCTCCCAAGTGCTAGGATTAAAGGCATGCACCACCACTGCCCAGCAAGGCACAGGCTTTTTATTTTAACCAATCAGAAGGTGCTTTAGGAAGATAAGGAAGGGCAGAGACACATAGTGTACAAAAACATCACTCCAACAACTGGGCATAACTTTTAAATTTATTTCTAATTCAGACTTTATATGTGTCTGCTTGAGTTTTCCAAATTAGATAGTTTTCTCGCCTCATTAACTACTGTCTACTCATTTTTAAGTCTTCAACAACAAACTGTAACACTGTTCTAGACTTTTACTCTTTACACAAATCCTTACAGTTTCCTTACAACATAGACTCTAACATCCTCCTAATGTTCTAGATAAGAGGTTAAGTAACTGTATCTCAGCCACAGGAAACCACAACACGCGGTTTTTAAAATATAGTTCATAGGACTGTTATGTTCCAGGAGCCGTTCAGTAACTAGAACTTAAAACAAAACCCCAAAACCACGGGGACTAGAGCTTTCTGAGAGTGCTTCCCTAGCACTCACAAAGCCTGGGGTTCAATTCTTAGGGAGGCAGGGGGAATTCCCAAAGGAAAAAAAATGGTCTCAGCCCTTTCTTGTCACGAATTTAGAGTTTAGGAAGTCAATTCAATATTAAAAACTAAAGCACACTACAGACATCAGAACACTATAAAAAGTGTCCACACACACCTGTTAACCTTCAGTTGCACACTTTAGTGTCAGTCTTCTATGACGACAACCTGCCTTGGGCCCTAAAACATTTCCTTATGGTTGGTTCTAAATGTCTTTGGGTTGTTTTATGGGATGAAAAGCACTGGCCATGAGGATATTTAGAGCAGCAAGAGACTGGTTCTAAAGGTCATTTTAAGCATCTTGCACATTCCTATAAAAAGTGTCCTTAACACACTCTTCTGGATACATACATGCTGTCACTCAGAAACAGTGAAAGTGCTATAGAGCCGGGACCTTCCAGCTGACTGCTGTGAGGTAAGATCCCTGACAGGACCCTGATCACTGGGTGGTGGATGAGCTCTGTGGGGGGAGCTTGAGCAGTTTTCGAGCAGGTGAAGAATCTAATTGTTCCATACTTCTCTTCTCTGCAGAGGAAAGGAGCCAAAAGATACATTTCAATTAAATTCACACAAAATGTATTGGACAGTGTGCCAGACAGCAAAGGGTAGTAAATGACACATGAGGTCTTTGTCCTCAAGGAGATGGCAGTCTAGCAGGAAAGCCAGTACAGTGACAAATAAGACAATGGCTGGAGGAAGCTGGGAAAAACTATGGTAAGCATCTACAGTTTTACTTCATGTATCCTTGAAAACTAAAGCTGTCAAAAAACACTAGGTATCCTCACAGAGCGCATCTATGGAATTTACCTGGAGGCATTTCCTATCAACATTCGACCTCCTATGGGAAGTAAAACAAGTCTAAGAACCTTATGCCTGGAAAGGCAGTTTGTATCCCAAAGGGTATCAGATAGAGCCGACCCTAAGCTTGGTCCCCTCAAGGGATGCACTTACTGAGCTGTGCTGACACCTTCTGGAGGTACTGAGTACTTTCATCCATGAAGGCTTGCAGCTGCTTCACTGATCCTTGTAGCTCATCCATCTGCCGAGGAAAGGTCAATGTGAGCTGCAGGGATTCTCTGACTCCCCACACTGCCAGGACTCCTTCTGCTTTAGGCTTTTACAACATGCTCTTTCAGCCTGAAATGCTTATGCCAGACATTCTCTCTTGGCAGGCACCACTGAAACACACCCCACATGCCTATGCCCCAGGAGACTGAGCCCCAAACCTCTACCCATAGATGCCAGGCCCTCTAGGTTTTGTTTGAGTCTAAAGACAAAGGAGCTACCATTCACTGTATATAAAGCAGCAGCCCTGCTCCTCCTGTATTCCCTACTCCTTCCCTGTTTTAGTATATAACATCAAAATTTACTTTAAAATTTTTCTGGTTTTCCCAAGATAGAGAGATTGATATCCTCTTTAACCGCCAAAGCTTATGCGTTAACTGGCACTTGGAGTTCCCCGAGGGCTACACTTTAAAAGCCTTGGGTGCAGCTACTCAAGTGTTACCACTATGAGGCCATAGGACCTTCAGCAGGAGGTTAGGTTTATCTGAGTCTGGCCTTGAAGTGGCTCTAAGGACCTGACCATCACTCCTTCCCTCTGTCTCACTCCCCTCATCACCATCATCACCATCACCATCATCATCACATCATCACCATCATCATCACATCATCATCATCATCATCATCATCATCATCATCATCATCATCATCATGAGGGGAGTAATGTCCTCTGTCACATGTTCCCATCACAATCTCCTGCATGGCCATAGGTACAAATCAGCAGGGTTTAAGCGACCATGGACTAAAACTAGCAACCAAAATAATCCATTCCTTCTTATAAGTCACTTCTGGTCTTGTCACAATGCCATAATGCTAAAAAAGATGACGAGTCTAGAAAGTGAGGTAATCAACCTAAGAAGCCTGAAGCAACTTACCACTAACTCCATACAGGCAAACACCTGGTTCTGATCCTGTACTATTCTCTGGTAGTCAGGCTTCGTGGTAAGAACTTCCTTCTGGGAGGACTTGAGGTATGTTGCAGGATCCACCTTGACTTCAGTGATTTTGGTTTCAGTTGATTCTCTAAATACAGAACAAAAATAAAAGACTTTTCCTGGAACTTATAGTAATTTCCTAGAAACAACCTAAGACATCCTTTGAGAGGCAAACCCTGTCCCCCGAAAAATCATGCTTCTCAAAGCCTCTTTACATCACTTCTGTAATTGGGGTTTCATCTGACATTTTTTAAAAAAAATTATTTATTTTATGGATATGAGTACATTGTAGCTGTTTTCAGGCATTCTAGGAGGTGGCATCGGATCCCATTACAGATGGCTGTGAGCCATCACGTGGTTGCTGGGAAATGAACTCAGGACTTCTGGAAGAGCAGCCAGTGCTCTTAACCGCCATCTCTCCAGCCCCCTCACCTATTATTTTATAATTGCTTTGCAGCTGAGATTTAACTGGGGAGAAGAAGCTTTCAAATGCCAGCTGAAAGGTTTGTGGTGCTACACTTATAATTCCAGCAATTGGGAAGCCGAGACAGGAAGATTGAATGTGAGACACATCTGGGGAGCTGAGACTACCCATGGCTGCCTTGGGAGACCATATTTTAAATCAACAAAACTAGTTCAGAAGCTAAATAGACCAAAATCTAGTGCTTTCCCACCTTCCTCTGACTTAATTACCAAAAATGGCCCCTCACACCTTATACTGCCCGTGCTACTTCTTTCATGGCTCTGTTTTCACTAAGGCCTTAACCAAGGGACTCTCCTATCTACAGCTCAAAGACCGTGTGCTCACTAAAGTCTCTTGAAGACCATTGTTGGCAAAGTAGCAGGTGAGCAGGTGCAAGATGGTTATGTGCCAGTCTCCCCGAGGATTCTGAGTGGTGGCCAAAAACACAACCTAGGAGCAGTTCTGTTCTGGGTCTGAGGACAGTGATACTCAGTCTTCCATTCTGTCCCTCCCTTTCCACCAAGAACACGTTACATTGACTGAAGTACGAGAACAGACTCAACATTCAATTTGTACAAATAGATTTGAAAGAAACTCAAATAACTTCACAAGGTAAAAAGACAAGAGGTGCCAGGCGGTGGTGGCACACGCCTTTAATCCTAGCACTTGGGAGGCAGGGGCAGGTGGATTTCTGAGTTCGAGGCCAGCCTGGTCTACAGAGTGAGTTCCAGGACAGCCCAGGCTACACAGAGAAACCCTGTCTCGAAAAACCAAAAAACCAAAAAACCAAAAAAAAAAAAAAAAAAGACAAGAGGCTCCCTTCCAGTTCCCAGGTCTAACCTGGGCATCTCTTCAGGTGGAACCTCATTCTGGTACTGCAATAAGAGCCGATCCCAGGCCTGGCGCTCTAAAGAAAACCTGTGTAATTGGAGAAGGGAAATTCAGTTAACTTCCGTCCCATTTGTAATCACTCAGGGCAACAGTAAGTACTTTAGGCATATAATCTGGTTACAAAATGTATTAAAAGGTCCTTAAAGGATTAGAAAGTTCAACTGACTCAGAGGATATTAATTTAATCAAGTAATACACAAGCTGTTAAAATCAAATTAACACCCTATTTCCTAGATTCCATCTTATCAAACTGTCCATCAGGGCTGGTTATGAGCCCTGCCACTCCTAAAGCAGACACAAGTGCCACCCGCCCGCCATGGGCACCAGCATGCTCTCCAGGTTCAGACATTTCCTAGAAGGAGGGCAGAGTTCAGTTTTCCAAGGACAGCTCAATCCTTTCACTTACTTTGTTATATATTCTTTCACCTCGGCTACTGATGCTTCCAGTGAAAAATCTGGTGCTTTTCTGGAATACAGATGATATTATGAGATTAACATGAATCCTCCATCAAACACTGGCTTTTAATGAGTTACATAATTTTAGTAGCACTAAAATATAGTCATAGTTTTTTATTATTCAAAAAGTGTTATTGGGGAAGGGGGGGAACAATATCTACTCTGCACTCATAATAGCTAAGTAGTCCTTAAATCTGTTTTTCTCATCAATTCTCATTCATCTCACGGAGATTAATCTTTCTAAAAATAATTCTTTACTTTTTCTCCCTAGCTTTCAAAGTCCATGACTACTGCAAACAGAACAAAGGCAAGCTGGCTCCTCACAACTCAGCAATCTCTCATGGCTCAGCTCAGTTAGATGAATATCTCTAATGGGAAAGAAACAAGACTGAAACTGCCAAACTATGGAAGACATACGTGGTTTCCCGCATGGTAAAGACAGAGTAGCAGTGGTGCAATTTTTGTTTGTCTACCAAGGCATGTGCACAGTATCTCTAGCAGAGATCCAGCAGCCCAAGCTTAACATAAAGAGATTTTGTTGGGCTAAAATATTTCATGTCTGATTAGAAATGTCACTCTTGTGGAAGAGGAGGCATGAAATCCAAATTCAGATCAAGTGCATGATTCGTTCCAGGGTGGAGTTAGAAGTTGTGATGGCAGCCCCACCCTTGAAGGACTACCAAGGGGATGATACCCTATTAACATAAATTTCACTTACTATTAGTGTGTGTAATACACTAGTGCACATGATACAGTGTGTGTAGAAGCAAGACAACTTTTTTGTTTTTGTTTTTGTTTTTTGAGACAGGGTTTCTCTGTGTAGCCTGGGCTGTCCTGGAACTCACTCTGTAGACCAGGCTGGCCTCGAATTCAGAAATCAGCCTGCCTCTGCCTCCCAAATGTAGGGATTAAAGGCGTGTGCCACCACCGCAAGACAACAACTTTCAACAATGAATTCACTTCCTTAAACCAAGGGAGGCGCAGATAAGAATGAGGTCATCAGCTTGTGCAGTGAGAACGCTTACCTGTCCCCACAGAGCCGTCTTGCCAGCCCATTCTCCTAATATTCTTTCTTGCAGAGAGCATTAGAATATAAGCTGCCCTCTGCATGGCAATCAGAGAGTTAGGGAATGGTCCCCTCAATCTTTCCACAGCTGTCACTCACTTTGCACTACCCAGGTCTTCTGTGTTCCAGTCTAAAGTGAGACCACTAGAGTCTTCTGTCTACACTCTAGCTAAGTTGTCTCTTCCCTCCATCACTATCCTACCTGCTGACTTCCTGGATTATCATGAGCTGAGACTGCGATGTACTGTGTTATCTCCTCTAATACACATGACAAAGGGGACTTGACTTATTAATCACTATATCCCTTCCTCATCATGTAGAAGAGCCTGGTACACGCCAGACATGGCAGCTCATCCCTCTAATCCCAACACATGGGAGGTAGACATAGAAGGTAATCACCAAAAGGTTGGGGCCAGTCTAGACTACAGAGACCCTATCGCAAGAAAACCAAAATAAGTAATTACGGAGTGTGGTGGAACATAGGTGCTGGACAGACTTCTGTAAGCAATGGTTTAATTATAATCAAGTTTTAACCCAGTTATAATTAAGGACAGAAGGGGAACTGTGCTTACTCTTTTGAATCTTCAACAAAACATTTTTGTAGTGTTCCATCATTTCCCAGCCTGTCTGTAAAATGTTTCAATTCTTCAGAGAGAGAAGATGCTAGAGAAGATAAATTTATGTCATAAAATAGAAAGGCCACAAATGTTCACAACAAGCAGATGATAAAGATGTTAACGGGGTTTCCTAGTCTAGGGTCCCCTATCCCTCATTCACACAAAACAGTCAAGTAGGTATGCAAAGACTTTATTTTGGGGTTGGAAGTTTAGCTCCATGGCTGAGAACTTTCTTATCAAGTTCAAGGCCTGGGTTTAGTACCCAGCACCAAGGGATGGTTACGAGGAATTAATTAGTAATGGCCCCAGGGACTCCTAGGTTGGAATACTTCATCCCAGCTGGTGGACCTCTTTTGGAAGGATTGGAGGCTGTGGTCTTGTTGAAGGAGGTGTGTCTGTAAGTGTAGGTTTTGAGTTTTCGAAAGACTTGTCCTATTACTGTCTGGCCCTCCTGCAGGTCAAGATGTGGGTGCTCAGCCATTTCTGCCACCATGCTATCACTGAAAAGTGAGCGTCACAGAAGTCAGGCAACAGTGAGGGATGTGGTAATAAGGAGCAACTGTTAACCAGGCGGGGAACCTGGCTTTAAAGAGGACACTGAAAACATAGTGGCTGGCTCCAAGGAAGGAATGGGAAAGGCCAGAGACCTGTCTAGCTTAGCAACTCACCTTTCGCTCTAAAACATTCAAGGCTGAAGTCCTTAGTGCTCTTTAAGAAAGGTTCAAGTTTTTCAACAGAGAACTAAATAAGAAGAAAAAAAAAGCACTTTTAGTACAACAAAAGTTTCCCAAGTTAGCTGTTTGTGGCTTCATGTTACTATGAACTTTATAACAAAACTACAGAGCCCAACTATTTCATCCAACACTTTTCATATAGACAAGTATGTAAGGAAAAATTCTGTTGTTCACTCTATATTAAAAACATATTTATATACAAATGTATATATTTATATATTACACACTTATATATGTTTATATACATACATATATACATATATATTACACACACACACACACACACACACACACACACACACACGATATACATTTTTGTTTGTTTCTTGGAGACAAGGTTTCTCTGTGTAGCCCAGGCTATCCTTGAACTCAAGAGATCCACCTATAAGGCATGCACTACCACACCTGACTTATGTTTTGATTTTTAACTTAGGAAAAACAATGGTCATTCAATTCACACAAATTACTTGCTCATCTAAACAGGTAAAAGCACCAATGCCATAAAACACAGCCTAAAAAAACAAGACAAACATATGCTTCTGACACCGGTCTACCCTGTAGTCAGCCTTGAAACGTCTACAGTAACAGATTCTGACCTCTCAATTCTAGATTCCCACCACTTGCTGCCAGTGAGGAAACCATACTGGGAAACCTCTCAGCTGCTCCGCTAGCAGCAGCAGAGCTCAGTGCAAAGACCAACCACTCAGCTGCGCAGGAGAGAAACTGGCTTTTAGATCAATCCACCACATGGAAAAGCAACTTTCCCGGGTTTATCACTGATACTGACATCTCTCTGAAGTTGTAACAATTACAGATAACACCAAATGAAGCCAGGCGGTGGTGGCACACACCTTTAATCCCAGCACTTGGGAGGCAGAGGCAGTCGGATTTCTGAGTTCCAGGCCAGCCTGGTCTACAGAGTGAGTTCCAGGACAGCCAGGGCTACACAGAGAAACCCTGTCTTGAAAAAAACAAAAACAAAAACAAAACAAAAAAAACCCAACCAACCAACCAAACAAACAAAAAAAACACCAAATGAAAACATGCACGATCCTTGAAAAAATCTTACCTGGAAGCTGGAGAGCAGGAGGGCGCCAAGCCGTTGGCTCTGTGCTAACTTCCCACTGATTGACCTGCTGAGCTCTGACACAGAACAGCACACTTAATGAGCATCAAACTTAGTCAGCAAAACAACAGAATTGAAAAATCTCCTTCTTCTCCATGTAACCCAGCTTAAGGCCTTCTGAGTAATAACAAAATTCTAATTTTTCCAGGCTCACTGAGGAACAAAGTTCACACTTTCATGCACCCAAATTTTTAAGTGTTAATAGAATCTTTTCATGTATTACATTAAATTTTTATTTTATTTAACAAAGTAGTTGACAATATCATAATGAAACCTATTGCTTTGAATGTCTATTAAAAAGCAAAAACAAAGTAGATAAAAATAATTTAGGCTAATGGTGGTGGCAAATCCCTTTAATCCCAGCACTTGGGAGGCAGAGATAGGTGGATCTGTGAATTCAAGGGCAGCCTGGTCTATAAATCGAGTTCTAGGACAGGGCTACACAGAGAAACCTTTTCTTAGAAGGCATTTGTGTAACAGGCACTGCAAGGTGTTTTAGAACATAATCTGAAGGGCTCTTATCTGGGGTGGGGCTGTTGCTCAGGGGATGAAACCTTGCCTTGATTGTATGTGGCCTGAATCTTCCCCCCAGCACTGAAAAGTAAAAATCATTTCTTATAAACAATATAAGCTCCACTTTACAAAAGAAACTCTCTCAACTAAGGAAACTAGATTGTCTGAAGACAGGCTGAAGAAGTCATACTTCAAACATAAGTATGCCAGCAGGGTCTGTAGCACGCTGCCTGTGGTGAGCTAATATTAAAAGCCAGTACCAGCTGAACACCTGCTGTATAACATACATTTTTCTTTTCCTGCTATGCACGTCTCGAGAAAATGTTAAGGCAAATATCTTTTATTTATTTGGGTTTTTTTTTTTTTTTTTTTTTTAAAAAAAACAGCCTTGAAATATAGCCTAGCTTGGTCTGAAACTCCTGGCAATCCTCCTGCATCGGACTCCAAAGTGCTGAGATCACAGGCAAGAATGGCCATGCCTGGCATCGCTTCTATTTTGCTAACAGATGGTAACACTGTAGCACACAGGCTGGTTAGACTCTTTGCTCAAGGTTGTATAGCAGGTCCTGAGAATGCACTAGGTGGTGCTTTACATAATCGTGTTACTGACCCACACAACTATAAGATGTACGTGCTCTTTTCTCAATGACATCCACTTAAAATAACAATTATCATACAGTAGGAAGATGGCTTTAAGAATTCTTGCCCTTCAGCTGAGGGTCTTTCTGGCCATAAGTGAGAAAGCCTGGTAGGTAGCCAGGGATTACCAGAAAAATGATTCATCTTATTACATGGGTGAGTCCACGTTATAGGAACTGATGCTCTGGAATGGGAAAGAAGGCAGGGCTAGTCGTGGACAAGCAAGCACTGCCCTGGCACAGCTGGGTAATAAAGCGCACGGCACTCACTATGCAGCAGTTATGGGCTTGGCTGTTTGAACTCAGATCCCTTCCAGACACACAGCCACCTGAAGGGACAGTGAGTTTATGTTAAAAGAAATCCCAACGGCTGTAACGCTTGAGGGCCTGCTAGCTGCCAAGGGCACGCTAGTACTGAGGCTTACTTCCCCAGCTGACCGAGGACTGAATACAAAGGACGTGAGGGTCAGGCTCAAACTGGACTTTCTGCATTAATATCCTGTACTTTGATATTGTCATATCAAGTGATTATAAATTTAGACAAAAGTCACAAATTACATTCAAATATGGCATCCCCAAAAACCACTTTACTTTTACTTTCTTTTTCTTTTTTAGTTCTGGGGACTGAATGTGGGGACTTGGGCACAGTAGATAGATACGTACCTCACCACTGAACTACATAGCTATGCCCATTCAATGTTATTTTTATGTGCATCTTCATTCTGAGCCACTTCTAGTTAAAAAGGCTAGAATCAAACAGGTTACCAACCCATTGGCCTTCTGTCCCATCCCAGGGTATTACACACAGAAGAAACTCAAATCCCTAGCATCCTAGATAGGATGACGTGTTAAATAATTAGCAACCAGGGTTTCTGTTCCTGGCAGCTAATATGTAAACAGCAATTAATACTAAACACTCACTAATTGTGTGGCATCAGGATTAATAAACAAGAATGTGTCCACAGAGTTATCTCCATTTTATAGGTATGGAAACTGAGGTACAAGAAGGTGATATGTTCAAAGCTGCATAGCTAAAACGTAGGCAAGTCCTGTCTACCTGCTACACTTTCTGACATTCATGTCTTGCTGCCTCATAGATGGGCTGGACATCCACTGCTTTGTGTATACAACACCCCACCTGTCATGCCGGGGTGAAAGGGAGCCAGTGACTTCCGCCGGTTTATCTCTTTCATGCTCGCTCGTCTCCAGGACTGCCTTCTGTCTTGATGACGGACAGACTGTTCTTGAGGGGACAAATGAAAGGACCTCAACTGAGGTCCCTCCTGGTGGTCAGCACCACAACCTTCTCCCTCTCCAGGGCTGGAGCCAAGGTGGTTTTTTTCTTTTGAAATGCCTTGTGTCATCATTTCCTGGTAGGCAGAGGACTGAGGCAGTGCTTCCAAAGGCTTGAGACTTGGTTGCAATTGATGATCCTGAGTCTTGAACATCGTTGGTTCCTGGTCTAGCATTTGTTATAGAAAAGTCAAAATATAAAATCAAGCCTACCTCAGATACAAACCTTAGTAAGTATCTGAGCAAAGGGTGACAACAGAAAATGCACACGCCCACAAGATGGCATACAGTTGGAGTACCAGCTTCCTAGGAGCCTAGACAGAAAGAAAGGAAGGAGGAAGGAGGGAAACCTATTTCCCTGGCCTTTTTGCAAATCCACACACGTGTGATTCCAAATCCACCAGGAGCTAAGGAGAATACTGTGATAGTTTAGGAGCCTGAACCCAAAGCAAGAAGCACTGAATCTCACTGTAAAACTCACCTTCTGATCTGGTCACTGAAGTCATCCTGGATGAAAATGGGAAAACAGGAAAATGAGGTGATCTGTTCTTCACACTCCAGCTCCAGTCTCACAGGGACTTCACTATCCCATAATGGGTCTTGTGCTTCAAATTCCCTCACTTGCCTCCTCCAAGACTCTCAGCAGCAAGGTTATTATCACTGACTGCTGTCTTCAAGAACTCAGTACACAGAACCTATCTTAGCCCCCAGTTCCATGGAAGGTATTAGGATCTTTCTAGAAAACAAACAAAACAACCCCACATCATCTCTTCATCATCTCTTCTCATTCTCTCCAGATTCTGTCATTCCTGGAAATCCTACTTTTTAATCTCTGCCCACATCTGTCCTTCTACCCATAAAACAGATTCATCCTTCATAACACTGCTTAAATATGAAGCCACTTCTTTTAGGCAGACTTGGTGGCCAGGCATCTTTTCTCTACAGAACTGGCTGTAGACTGCACCACATTCCAATTCCCAGCACCTGTCAAAGACAACAGACGGAGAGAGGCAACGTCCGGCATCCCTCCATCTTGCACGTAACTCTCCGCCCCCCCCCCCCAAAAGACTTCTGAATGTGGAGGGTGCTTGGTAAAGAAAAACGAACGGATGCCGAGGGACCATATTGAAAGGACAAAGAAGGGTCCTTCAAGGATCTAAATCACCACAATCCTTATGGCTGATCACACAGACTCAAGCTTGGATAACAGACATGTAAGCGCTTATGAACCTGTATACGCAACTGCCTTCTTCCATCATTATCCCATTCAACGGGTTCCACAACTCTGAGTAAGATACTCTTATCAGGAGGTCCGGGTTCGGTAGGCAGCCAGCCCGGAGCACTGCAATGCAACCCGGGCTGCCACCCCAGCCCTCTGCCCTGTCCGTGCCCACTATCTGGAGTCAGTGACGCCAGCACTGCCCGGGAGAGAGGAGTGGCCTTCCTTCAGACGACCTGTCAAGAGAAAGTTTCCGAGCCCTGGGGCCCTGTAGCTGGGAGCGGCGGGTGGACCGGGCAGAGAGGAGGGTCAGGGGAGAGCGAACCACATCCGAGGAGACGTCTGCGACTTCCGAACCCCAGAGTGACGCCCGTGGAGCCCAGCTCCCCTCCCCTCGTTCCCGAAACAGTAAACCCAAGGTCACCTCTGCAGACTCGGCGTCACCGCAGAGGGTCCTCTTCCGCGTTAGTCCGGTTCGTGGTTCCGCGCCACCGCAGCTACTTCCGAAACTCCCGCCGAATAACTGCGCATGCGCAGCCCGCAGCTTCCGCGCGCGAAAGCACAACCCTTGCCTCCGTGGCGCGCATGCGTACTCCGGTGTTCAACGTTCTGGCCCTAGCCTTCCGTGTCCTAATGTTTTCACCCAGATCCGGATCATCCACCTCTGCAGCTACACCTACACCGGGGAATTGCCCTCTCCAAAACCCCAGTTTGGTGACTTTTCCCGCCGTAGTCCTACCTATGAAAGTCAAGAATCTGGTATTGTACTTCTGTTCTGAGCCACGACTCCCCTCTTATCTCTGACTCCAAAAGTATAGACAGTGACTTTCTCCTGGGAGAACTGGAGCTCTGAGCTCAGTTTGTCCCTTGCCTACCTACTCCTGCTCCATGGGCCCCTCCCTCCCATGGTCCCTTAAGTACCCAGCAAAGTTCAAGCACATCCTTTGCCAGCCTTAACACAGGCCAACCCTACTACCGCCACCCCATGCCAGTTCTTGCCTCTGCTCCTCTGTTGGAGCATGCTTTTTGCTTGGAAAGCCTTTCCTTTCTCCTTCCACCCTTCTATGTTAACCCTAGATGTTCAGTGCTCCCAGAAGGCCAACCCATGCCTGCTCCACTGTCCCGTGCCTGGGAGGGTCTTCTTCAGGACAAGGTATAGAGGCATTAGAATGGCCCCATGCATCAGTGAAGTGATTCCTTTCAGATCTGAACCTTGTGAATTGAGTGTCGTAAGAAAGATTCCAAAGGGCCAGTTGTGGTGGCACATACCTTTAATCCCAGTACTAGGGAGACGGAGACAGGGGGATCTCTGTGTCTTTCAGGCCAGCCTAGACTACATAGAAAGCTCCAGGCCAGCCAAGAATACATAGTGAGACCCTGTCTCAAACAAAAGACAAAAAGATAAAAAATCCCCCAAAGAAGCAGAAGATACTTGGCTGAAGCATAATTTTTGATAATTTTGGCCATTCTTCTGATTGTAATTGTGGTCCCTTGCAAGTTTTCTGGTAAAAGGTAGAAATGTATTCCAGAAGAAATGTGTATTCCAGAAGTTTCTACTCTGCTATTCTGGTCTAATACTTTCAACAGCTATATGAAAGAGGTATGTTCTTGATTCCCTGAATATCACTTTCTGGAGCACCTCATATGTCGATGTTCCAAAAACAGAACTCAGTGTTCCCAGCCAAGGCTGGCCCTGTTGGGACGTGCTGAGATTACTGCCTCATGGAATCTAGTCCCAGGAAACATCTTTGCTTGGAATTCTCCTCTAGTTACCTCCTGTTCATAAGATGCACACAAAGCCTTTCCATGTTCCACATCAGACTTTCATTTCTTGAATTCATATCCCCTTCCCCTTTCTGGCTACTTTAAAACAGGTTCTCATGTACCCCAGGCTGGCCTCAATACATAGCCAAAGGGAGCTTCTGGTCCTCTTGCCTTCCCTCCCAAGTATTGGGATCACCGATATCTGCTGTCATTCCTGTCTTTGCCTCTTTCCCCCAAGCTCTCAGGCATGCTCTCTTTCTCTCTCTGAACCTCTCCCGTTTCCTGCCTACAACCCATTACTATCCCCTTTGTCGGCTTGACATCCCAATGTTGGGTGTGCTCTCTGCTTCCATAATTGATGCTTAATATCTAAATTTCTAGGCCCATGTATTATATCCTCCATGACTAGCACAGGTCTGACTATTGTTAGCCACCTCTCCCCCCAGAAGAGAAGATCTATAAAAGTAGGTGTTGGGTCTCAGGCTGTCCAAATGTCCAGAAATGAGCTAACACTGGACTACAGGAGGATTTCTGGCAGTTAAATAAAAAACAGCATTCCTCCAAGACTGCTTAAAACTGGTTCCCATCTGCCAAAGGGACATAAGGCTACCTGTGGCACTCATCAGTTTAGCAAAGCCCATGTTGCTTTCCAGGCTCCATCACTGTCTAAAGTACCTATTATACTGGCTAGCCCTTCTCACCTTCCCCTCCACCCTAAACTCCCTCCAGCTCTCCAGCTTCCACCCTCCCCCAGCCAGCTCTTCCCCTTTCTCCTCCCCCCCCCACCCCATTCTCTCCCACTCCTGAAGCCCTGGCCATGTTCAGTCTACTTCTTTCTCTGCTGTGGACTTTTCCAGAGGCCTCTGGCTGTCCAGTCTTATATTTACAATAAAAACCATCTTATGGAGAGGTCGCCGCAATGGCAGCTTCTTCTTCTTCTTCTTTTTTTTTTTTTTTTTGGTTTTTCAAGACAGGGTTTCTCTGTATAGCCCTGGCTGTCCTGGAATTCACTCTGTAGACCAGGCTAGCCTCGAACTCAGAAATCCACCTGCCTCTGCCTCCCAAGTGCTGGGATCAAAGGCATGCGCCACCACCACCTGGCGCAATGGCAGCTTCTTTACCGTGTCCCTTACATACAGTAAACAGTGTCCAAGATGACCCCAAAGACCAAAGCTTTTCCTTCAGAAACACTGAAGTAGAATGCCCAGCCCCCAACTCCTCAGTCCATAACCACCGTGGTAGGATAGGAGATATTTGGGGTATTAATTCCATACTATAATGCCTAAAAGTATCTTTTTCTTGTTAAATGGAAAAGCCTAACTTTTTTTTTTTCTCCTTTTTGAATGTGGTACATTTTTTTTCCTCAGAGTGGTGACACACTTCCTGAGAGACACAGAGTTACCAGCCAGGAGCCACCCGAAACCACGCCCCCTACCCCCACCAAGGTGGCCCTGTTAGTATTCTGTCTAAACTCTACCTCCACAGTTACCTGGCAACAGCCAGGTAGGTCTGGCCCAGTATAAAAGGGGCTACTTGCCCCTTCCTCTCTCTCTTACCCTCTCTCTCTTGCCTCTAGCTTCTCTGTCCCCTCCCCTTTCCCCCTTCCTTTCCCCCTCTCTCCACATGGTCATGGCTTTGGCCTGCCTCTACTTCTCACTCTCTGCCTCTACTACCCTCCTGGCTCCTCTCCCCATTCCCTGAATAAACTCTATTCTATACCAGCGGTGTGTGACTGGTCCCTCACGGGAAGAGATGCCTCTACATGGGCCCGCTAAGACATCCCCTTCCCTCATACCTCTCCACACACCCACAGAACATACTCTCTTTATCTCTTTATCAACACTTCAGGCCCCATCCAAGTGATTCCAAACACCCAGCTGGTTCCAGTTTTCCCCTCCTCCTAAGAAACTCCTGGTGGAAAGGTGTTAGCATTCAAATCGGCTGCCCCTCACCCCCCAGCCTCCCTAGGGAAAAGCAGAGAGCAGGCAACTATTTATATGACATACTTTATTTCCAATCTACAACCATTAAAAACACTTTGTAAGTTTACACTGTACAGTTCTCATGTCTGAAATAAGACACAGGGCAAGGACAGCTGGTGGACTGGATGCTGTCCTACCCCCCCATTTGTCCTGGGAAGGAGCCTTTAAAGATAGAAAGGCAGAGGGGGTAGTGGAAGGGAGAGGAGGAGGACAGAACAGTGGAAGACAGAGGTGGATAATTGGCCCAAGAATGCCCTTGGTCCCTTCCTTCCTGAGGGGTCCTGCATGGCTCACTGCAGGACTCTCATCAGGAAACCAGGCTGAGCAGGAAGGGGCTTCACAGTATTGGCCGGGTTGAGGAGGGGAGCCAGGATGGAGAGGAGAGGCAGTCTCTAGCTCTTCCCTAGGTGCTGGGGGTTGGAACTGATTTTTGGCACAGTCTACATGGTCTCCCTCAAATCGGGAGGGTGAGGAGGTGCAGCATGGGAGTGTGAGTAGAGCGGGCACGGGACTTTCTTCTTGCAGCCTTGGGCTTCTCTCCCTTTGTACAGAGGCCCTCTGGCAATGGGGAGGATCCCAATGATTAAATGAAAAGGGTCCTTGGTGTCTCCTGCCTCCAGGGACTCTCCCCCTTGCCTGCTCTGATCACTTACTCAGCTTTCTCGAAAATCCAAATTAGCTGGAGGATGGTGAGCTGTTTCATGGTGATGTTTCTACTATGAGTAGTTATCAGTGGTGCCCCCAGCTGCCTTGGCAACCTGGTATTCCTAAGGCAAGCCACGTTGGCAAAGTCGAGCCCTAGAGGCACCAAAAGGTTTGGATAGATGCTCGGAGTGATGTGGTGGGTGAGCCCCCCTGTGTGGAGAAGTAAACTAAGGCACAGAGATCAATAGTTGAGCCAAGGGAGGAACAAGGGTTGTCAGGCGGGACCCAGTGGATCCAGGGGAGGCTATGGAGCTCCAAACCACAAAGGATATGAGGCCCATACAGTTATCATAGTGCTCCTAAGAGGACCATAAAACTGGGAGGCTCAAACTTGGGATAGGTTTCCAGACTCTCAGCCAAGGTCTCTCATCATAGAAGTGGCACAGGTGGCTGGGTGCTTGTGGCATGACAAGGAAGCCAGACTCAACTGCCTCAGTCCTTCCATAATATTCAAAGAAAACTAAAGCCTCTCCCTTTAGGGTCCAGGGAGCTAGTGAAGGGCAGGAAAGGAGGCCAGGTCAATGGAGTAGGCAGAGGAAGAGAAGGGTCCCAGGAGGGTGAGGAAGGAAAGTGGTCGGGTGGAGCAGGGACTTCGGCCCAGGACCACACCCTTGGTCCCCTTTCACAGATCTGTGGATTCTGCAAACTGCAGATGTCATTGGTTCAGGGGATTAGGTTCTGCCAAGATGAGCTGATTTGCAGGGGAGAACTGATGGGATGGACAGAGAGGCACAAAACCAAAGAAAGAGAGGTCAAGCTTCCCCTTTACGAAAGCTACCAAGAGTGAGCTGGGCAGAGAAGACCCAAAGGTGAAGAGCAAGTCCATGTCCACCACACATCCTCCCAGTGGAAGGTGATGCTATTGGGAGACTGAGGACAGGGAAGCCAGGAGGCAGAGAGTGGGATGAGTCTGATGAGGAGGGTTGGAAGAGATGGAGTACCATTATCCATGGAAAAAGCAGATGCCTCTAGTGAGACAAAATACAAAATAAACACAAGACAGGATAATTCCAGATCTCAGAGCAAACCTTGGAGTCAGGAGACAGACATGGAACTTCCCCAGTGGGGTGGGCATGTGAGTTTGTTGGGACAGGAAGGAGACTGCCAGGGTCACACACAAATCCACAGGAGGGGACAGTACACCAGAGGACATAGGATACCATAGAGAGCCCAGGGCCCCAGAGGAGAAAATCTGGCCCTAGGCTAGGGCCACTCTGTCTGGTGGCAGGAACTGGCTAGAAGGTAGTGACAAGAGGGAGATTCTAATGATAAAGGAGGAGTGGAGGTGTGTGAGGCAGGAAGTGAACCCCAACCAAGATGAGGATCCAACCACACCCCTGGAGCACGCTTCATTCATTATGTATAGAATGGGAGAGTTGGGAGCTATGCCTTGGGCAAGCCATGCCCTTCTCCACATATAAGGGGTGAAACACAAATGATAAATACTGGGTTCTATCTACATGAGTACCTAAACCAGGCCAGTGGAGAGAAAGCAGCTGGGCGGTGGTGGCACACGCCTTTAATCCCAGCACTTGGGAGGCAGAGGCAGGTGGATTTCTGAGTTCAAGGCCAGCCTGGTCTACAGAGTGAGTGCCAGGACAGCCAGGGCTACACAGAGAAACCCTGTCTCGAAAAACCAAAAAAAAAAAAAGAAGAGAGAAAGCAGACCAGAGGTCATCCAGCCTGGGGCAAGGGTGGGAGTTACTGTGTAGGGGTTAGTTAGTAATTATTATGGGGGTATGGTATTTCAGTTTGGGACCAAGAAGTAGTTCTGGAGATAGTGGTGGTTTATTTAAAGGACTCTTAAGACCAGGGGCGGTGGCAAATGTCAATGGTGATGAGGCAGAAAGGTAGTAAGAGTCCAAGCTCATCCTTGGTTACACAGTGAGTTGGAGGCCAACTGATGATACAACAGATCTTGTCTCAAAGTGAATACATTTTTTAAAACCTCTTAGGTGCTGGAGATGTAACTCACTGGTGAGATGCACACCTCACCTGCACTAGGCTTGGAGTCTCACCCTGGGCATGTGCAAATGCATGCACATACGCACACAAAAGGACTACGGTAATATTTTAAAATGTGAGCAGGTTGGTGAGATTCTCCTCTGGTCCCCTTCTATTTAACGCAAATGAGGGAAGGGGGTACATGCTACCACTGAGGGGCTCCATGGCTATAAAGACAGTGGTCAGATTCACTCAGATTTATATAGAACGTCAGCTTCTTTAGTCAAACAGGCATGATGTATTTGGTCTTCTCTACAGCCACCACTTTATAGCTGGGGAAACTGAGGCATAGGCTAGCCCTGTGATTTGGCCAAGGTCATGCACACAGGTAGCAGTTTATTATTTTGTGAATTGTCTTCCGGAAGACACGTCTTATCTTGGGATAACCTGGTATTACACCCATCAGCTTCAGGGTCTTTAAAGAGACCTCAGGTTCTACATTAGTTTGTCTCTCGGAGCAATGGTGATTGGCTGATGAAAGTGATGAAGGCATGACATGTTTCTCTTCTCACCATGGCCTCTAGGAAACTCAAGAAGGAAATTTAAGGCTGGGTGTGGTGGCGCATGCCTGGCATTGGCAAACTTGGGAGGCAGAGGCAGGAAAATTACCACAAATTTAAGGTCTACATAGCAATTTTCAGATCGGCCAGGGATAATGTCTAAAACCAAAATCAGAAAAACAAATAGCAGGGGAGGAAGGGGGTATAATTTAAATTGTGTAGTTATGGGGATTATAGCAGAAAGGCTGGGAAAATAAATGTTTTCCTTTTTTTTCTTGGCAATGCTCGTCAGGTGCTGTATGGCTGAGACACACGTCCTTAGCTCTGTCATCCTCTGGCCTCCCAGTTTTGTTTGTTTTCCAACAGTAGGGAGAGAACCCAGGGCCTCACACATGTGAAGCAAGCATCGACCACTGAGACACCCACCACTTTCTAAAATCTTCGAGATGACACCTCAGAAAACTGCCCAGGCTGACCTTGAACTCACTCCATAGTCCAAACAGGCTTTGAACTTGATCCTTCTGCTTCTGCCTCCTGAGTAGCCAGGATTAAAGAAGGCTTGTGCCACCAGCCTTTCTGGCTTTGTTTTATGAAACATATGACTTAAGGTGGAATGCTAGTTTTCACATCTTTTGAAAACCCTTGGAATAATGTTTGGCTGAAACACCCTTACCCCTCAAATCACAAGTCAGTGCTCAGGGCTCTTGTTCAGGACCAGTCACTATGAACAGTGACTCAAAATGCAAGAGTTATGGATGGCTGGGACTGTGTGAATGTAAACACTGGTCACTGGTGCTTACGGATCTCCAGGGGGCTAAACCCATAGAACCTCTGTCCAGAGGCTGTGGTAAGGCCTAGAAACCTACAGAATGAACCTGCTCTCAGAGGTGCAGGTGCAGGAGGTCCCTGAACTACCCTCTGGAACAAAAGTCCAGAATTGAAAGCCTGTCTTTGGGTTTGGCAGTGGTGAGTTTGTACAGAAAACAGGGAAGAATCCAGCTATAAAGTTGAAGACTTTCTGGTTCAGGGCTCCAGGGCAAAAACTCTGTTTTCTCCTTTGTGGAATGAGAACGCTAAGCCCTGTTCTTTTAAAACTGCCCCTAGAGAGTTGCCCTGGAGAGACTAAGGAGAAATGGGGAGATGGTGATGTGACCCCTAAACAGCACAGTGCTCTAGGGAGGACACTGGAAGAATGCTTGCGATTACAGTGAGGAGGGAGAGGGAGGCAGTGGGCAGTTGAGGCTGGAACTGGATCCATTCTGGCATTCTGGGTGGGTGGTAAGGGGAAGAGTCTGGGTATTGTCTGGGTAAAAGCTGAGTGACAAATGTATCCATGAAAGGTACACAGAGTGGCATGCTGGTGCCTAGAAGGTCAAGTCTTTTGAGTACTCAGTTTTGTCACCTGGAGGACAGCTGGTAGATGAATATCCCTGCAGAGATGAAGAGACAGGGCCCAATCTGAGCTCCCAGAGAACAAGATCTCTAGAGGCCAGCCTTGGTGGGAGGAGGGCTGGGAGGAAGGCTCCAGGGCAAAGGGAAATGGATCCTGATTCCTTGTTCCATTCAGGGGGCCCTAAAGGGCTCTGAATCTCATTTCAAAACCAGTCACCACTGCTTCAAGACAGTCTCATTCGGTTTAGCCCTGGGAAGAGGTGAGACATAACTTAGTTGCAATCATGTAACTTAACTCACCCTCATGCCCCCAGTCAAGTTGTGTCAACCCTGTGCATACAAGCCAGGCAATCTTTTAGAGGACGGGACCCCAAGGCTCCTTGGGACATTGGTTCAAGGAAGAAGAGGAGGAGGAGGAGGAAAGAGAGGAGGAGGAGAGGTAGGAGGAGAAGGGGGAAGGTGAGGTGGAAGAAAGAAAGAAGAGGAGGAGGAAGAGGAGGAGAAAAGCAGAGGTGAACAGAAAGAACAAAGACAGGAGGGAGGGCGGAGCTCCTTCCCATGACCCCAGGCCTCAAGGGGCATGCCCCAACGTAAGCCAGGCAGTTGTCTGCTTTGGGAATGTTATCAAGACATAAAAGGCATTTGAAGAAACAAATAAACTTAGAAATTACATTTCAAAAGAGTAGAGAGATTTACCAACCAACCCTTTCACCCCACCCCCAAAGAAAACAGAACCAGTTACCAAGTAAAATGCTAAAGATCAAACCAAACCAATATTTACACGGAACATTTTCAACCCCATAGAACCCTATGTCCAGAGGCTTCCGTAGGGACAGTGACAAGTGGCCTTGCACAGTGGCAAGCAAGAATTAGAAATGGGGACTGAAAAACAAAGACCTGGAGCTTGCAACACCTGTTGGGGGGCCACAGGAACCAGGTGCTGAGACAGTGGAGATGTACAACCCATACGGAAACGATGGTAAGGCTGAATGGCCCCTAAGCCCTGAAGTTCAGGACTATGGGGACTTTTCTCCAAGCCTCCCAGGCTCTCGGCAGCTCTGGGAGGTGGCAGAAGGCCTCTGGTGGCTTGTGGCCTGGTGTGGTCCCCTCAGCTAGAAATAACCTTAGAGGGGCCTCTGAACTCTTAGAGGAGAGCAGTCGCATCCTGCAGGGAGCTGGCCCATGGTCCACTGGCCTGCTGGCTATGCCCACACAAGTTACTGGGCATGAGTCAACAGCTGCTGGAAAGCACTGACCCTGATATACTGCCCATAGGGAATGGGATAGAGGGGCTTTGGGTAAATGGCCCAGGTGTCTCTAAAAAGATAGCCTGGGTACAGGTAGGTGGGAGTGTAGAGGCATCTCCCTAGTCCTGGAACAAACCAGCTATGCAGCTGGCTCTCTGCCTTCCCGAGGGGATCTCTGCACAAAAGCCAATCCATCCCTGGATGAGTTCGGGTCCCCAGCCAGGAAGAGGAGGGCTGCGTATCACCTGCGTACAACTGTTGGTTTCTTGGCACCAAGGGGAGGCATGTGATCCTTCCCCATCCTGCAGCTGAGCTATACTGGTGTGGTTCAGGCGACTGCTAGGGCTGTAGGAAGGACAGGCAGTAGAGCTTGGGCTTGAAGAGCCATGAGTGGCTGTAAGGCTAAGAGAAGGGCTGGTGAACAGGCTGGCAGGCTGGCAGATACTCTCAGATCCGTGTGCAAAGCTGCAATAGACAACATTCTACAAGTCCATGCTGTTCTCCTGCCAGTTCTTACTTCGGGAACGTGGAAGGGTCGCTGTGCTCAGAACAGAGCTCCAGTCATCTGTGTTTGACTCATGAGAAAAGATGTTGGAGAGAAGGGAGGGATGAGAAGGATCGTGGAGGATACTGGGGAGTGATGACATCACTCTGGCCTGCAGTCCGTCTGAAGCATTTACAGTCTGACCTGTAGAGGCTGGGCTAAGTACCGCGTGATGAGAAAAATGTAGCGCGCTGAGACTAAATGGCCAGTGGTATTAGAGAACAAGGTGCAGACCCCAGCTCTGCTGAGGACCCTTCTGACAAAACCTGGAGACCTGAGCCTGGTGCTGAGCTGCCTCAGACACAGGGGGGCTCCATGGTGTCATAAGCCCCACGCCGTCCCAGTGGCAAGGATGCCTCTAATAAATTACCTTAGGGGCTCTGAGGGGGGGAAAAGGGGAGTAAGTTAAATTATTAAAATAAATGACCTTAAATATTTATAGTATGAAAAATTGAAATAAACAATCTAGGCAAATAAACAATGTAGGCCCTTGTCTTGGGCTGTGCCTTGGCCTCTTGGTGCTCTCTCTGGTCTGACCTAACCAATAGTCTCTCCCAGGGAGCATTTCTGCTCTCTGCCTGCTGCAGGACTGTGGCACCTAACCCTGCTGCCAAGAAAGAGGCCCTAGGGATCAAGGCATGGCATGTAGGCATTTACCTCTTCGTCAGGTGTTGAGATGAATGCTCTAACCCATTTCTGTTCTCATGGAGTCTCCTACGAAAGTTGGGCCTTCATGCCCCCATGACAAGGGAGTTGGCTCTGCTGGCCTCCTACTCTGAACCCGACATACTCCTACCTGTTCCCTAGCTCTTGCTACATGTGGCCACAGGCAGGGGGGTCCAGGGCTTCAGGATTCCAAGTGTACTTGGCCCTGAATTCTGCTCTATCATGTCCCCCTTCCCTGCTCCAGGAAGGCCTAGCAACCAGAGCATCAGGGCAGACAGGAGGGAACAAGAAGTGACGGTCACACCCAGGCCCAGCTCTTCTGAGATCCTCGAGCTGGGCCCTAAGCAAAGTGGAATCCTCTCGGTGGCTTCTCCCCCACATGTGGTCAGTAGGGAGCATCGCTGCCAGCCCTGTTCCTGGGGCCTGGCCAGAAATGCCTCCTTTTCTGGATCCTTCTAAGAAGCAGTGTGGGTGGACCAGGCCCCCTTGGGATCCAGGGCTGACTTGCTGAGCTCTTCAGGTGCTTTTGAGGCCCAGGCCTGGTCACCCAGGTTTGGTCTTTCTGCTCACTCACTGCCTTCCCCTGGAAATCCGAGGTCACTTCCCAGCAGTCAGCAAGACACCTTGCTTTACCTTAGTGTGAAAGCTCTTCTCTGGCAGTGGCACAGCCACTGTTCCTCCTGGATGGACTGAGGCTGAGGACTTGACCCCTTATCTCATCTCCAGGGTCTGGGCTGCTTGAGGCAGGAGCTTGGCTGCTCTGTGACTCACTGGGGAGCTGCCCTCTCCTCCCCGCCCCAGCCTGACTCTGAAGGGTGCAGCCTGCACTTGGAAGGAGAGTGCCGGATGGTATTGCGGGATGGCCTGATGAAGCAGGAGGCAAGCGACTGGGTGCTGCAGTCACAAACGGCATCCTGGAGAGAGACAGGGAAGAGATCAGAGCCTGAGGCTCTGGCTACAGCCACCCAGGACCCAGGACTCAGCAATGTCTCATGCTGAGACAGGGCCTGAAACTCCACTCTAGACCATGTTACTTCTACTAGGGCAACGATAGATCCACACTCTAATAACATCTGCAAGGCAGAGAGGGCAGATGCTGTCCAAGTTGAGATTCTCAACATTCTACACATACACGGCCAGCATAGCCTCATCTCTACAGCTTACTTCACACCTGCAAAATACTTTTCTGCTGCTGTGAAGTCTCTGATGGTTTTCTTTTTGTTGTTGTTGTTCTAGTGTATTGGGGCCGTTTGTTTGCATGCGTCTTTGTGCACGGCAAGTATGGAGTGCCCGTAGTCTGGAAGGTTGTCAGATACCCTGGAACTAGAGTTACAGACAGTTGTGAGCCATCATGTGGGTGCTGAGAATGGAACCCAGGTCCTCTGGAAAAGCAGCCTGTGCTCTTAACTGCCGAGCTATCTCCCCAGCTCCTGGGTCTCAGTCTTAATGGTTCTATAGTGTGCTACTGAATGAAAATACATATTTTCCAATTTGCTCTCCCCTTCTCCCCAGTACTAGAAATGGAGCCTAGGGCCTCGAACAAGTCAGGCAGGTGCTCTACCAATGAGATACACCCCCAGCTCCAGTTTGCTCTGTTTGCTTCTTTGTGTCGGGGTCACACTGTGTAGCTCCAGCTGGCCTTGAACTCACTATGTAGCCCAGGCTGGCCTCAACCTGTGGTGCTTCAGTTTCAGCTATTCAAATACTGGGATTAAGGGAATGTGCTATCAAAAAAAGAGTACTGAGGATTTCCTAAATACACTTTTGATGTGTATTTAGGTAGATTCATTTATTTATTTATTTATTTATTTATTTATAGATTCATTCTATTTATTTATTTATTTATTTATTTATTTATTTATTTATTTAGACAAGCTTTCTTTGTGCAGCCCTGGCTGTAGATCAGACAGACTTGCCTCAAAGATCCACCTGCCTCTGCCTCCCACCTGCTGGGATTAAAGGCATGAGCCACCAAACCTGGCTTATTCATTTTTAAAAAATTATTATCAGAACAAAGAAATGGTGAAAAGCACTGCTGTAGAACCCGAATGTTCTCTCAGCTCTGCCACTTCCTAGGCAAGTGACACGCTATGAGCCTTTCTCTCCTCTTCTCGAGCCTTTCTCTCCTCTTCTCGACAATGAGAGACGTGTTGTTTCTCAGGTTGTGAGGGTCAGATCAAACAGGACATATAAAGGATATGACATAGTGCCCACCTAGCACGTAACACGTCTCAGTAGCACACTCCTTTCTTCTTTCTATCTCTTTTTTAAGTGTTGGGATTGAACTCAGGGCTTCCTGTGTGCTAGGCACGCGTTTTACCATCAAACCACACTCCAGCCCTGAACCGCTGTTGCTTTCCTTCTTTTAGAAAAAGGATATATTTAACTACACACACACTCACACACGTCTAACTATATATGTCTGCGAAGTTTGACTCCTGTACATAAAAGCACCACATGTGTGCAGTGCCCAGAGGCCAGAAGAGGGCGCTGGATCCCTTGAAACTGAGTTACAGGCAGCTGTGAGCCACAAGGTGAGTGCTAAGAACTGCATCCTGCAAAGGGAATCAGGAACAAGTCTGGTGACTCAGTTTTCTTACTGCCACCACGGATTGGACCCAGGCCATCACTTTGGGGACAAGAACCTTTTGCTGGTCCCGTCTTCTTTTATTGTTGTTGTTTTTGTTTTGTTTTGTTTTGTTTTGTTTTTCGAGACAGGGTTTCTCTGTATAGCCCTGGCTGTCCTGGAGCTCACTCTGTAGACCAGGCTGTCCTCGAACTCAGAAATCCACCTGCCTCTGCCTCCCAAGTGCTGGGATTAAAGGCGTGCGCCACCACCACCCGGCTGGTCCCATCTTCTTACCTTTAGACTTAAACTGAAACAAGTGCACTTCCTGACCACAAGGCTACCCACCTTCAAACAGGGTTAAAGTCATTAACTTTCCTGGTTCTCAGGCCTTGGGACTCAGACTGGAACTAAACCACTGGCCAGACCCCATGTTGGAGTCTTAACACTGAAACAAACTCTCTCTCTCTCTCTCTCTCTCTCTCTCTCTCTCTCTCTCTCTCTCTGTCATTCTTATATTCATTTATATTCTCTTCTCTCCTCTCTCTCCTCCTTGGATGTACTAGGACTAAAACCAGGGCCTCACACATTATAGACTTATTTGGTGCAACTAAGCTAGACCCTAATCTAAACAACCTCTTCTGAAAGACTATTTGACAACACATCAAATGCCTTATAAATTTATAAATATTCTTTTATCCTATTTCTGCAAATCAAACTTAATGAAATAATCTGAAATGTAATTTTTTGTTGTTGTTTTGTTGAGGCAAGGTTTCTCTGTGTAGCCCTGACTGGCCTGAAACTCATTATGTAGACCAGGCTGGCCTCAAACTCACAGAGATCCACCTGCCTCTGCCTCCTGAGTGCTGGGATTAAAGATATGAACCATCGCTGGGCTCTATGTAAATTTAAAAGGTTTTCTATCAAGACATCAGTAGAGCATCCTTTATCATAGGGAAAACTGGGAAGCACCTAACACACAGTAACAGAAGTGACCTGTTCAGCAGTCTCTGTCCCACCGTACACACTGACTTCTCCTTCTGTATCGCTCTGTGCTTCCTCCTAGAGCCCTCCCTGAGTCCACAGTAGGACCTGCAGCTAGCTAGAATGAGGGGTACAGCTCATCCAGGTTCAACCAATCAGTTTCTTTCTCCTAAAAATACAAAATTGAGACAGAGGGATTTGAGTCAACATCTCTAAGGTGCTTGATAAGATTTGCCTGATCCTTTTTTAAAAAATTTATTTATTTAATATATGAGTGTTCTACTGCCTATTCATACACCTGCCTGAAGAGGGCATCAGGTCTCCCTCTAGATGGTTGTGAGCCACCATGTGGTTGCTGGGAATTGAACTCAGGACCTCTAGAAGAGAAGCCAGTGCTCTTAATCGATGAGCCATCTCTCCAACTCCTTTGCCTGATCTTTAAAGTAGATGCAAGCTGGGCGGTGGTGGCGCACGCCTTTAATCCCAGCACTTGGGAGGCAGAGGCAGGTGGATTTCTGAGTTCAAGGCCAGCCTGGTCTACAGAGTGAGTTCCAGGACAGCCAGGGCTACACAGAGAAACCCTGTCTCGAGAAACAAAAAACAAACAAACAAAAAAAAATAAATAAATAAATAAAAAATAAAGTAGATGCAAGAGAAAAGGGTGGCTCCAGATGCTTCAGCAGTTAAGAGTACTTGCTGTTCATGCAGAGTACCAGGGGTTGGTTCCTGTCACCCAGGCTGCACATAGTTGCCTGTAACTCCAGTTTCAGTGGACCTGACATCCTCCTGCCTCTGCCAATATGCACATACACATGATGAACAAAGACTCATACAGACACACACAAATATCTTCCCTGAGTCTAAGAGCCAAGAGGGTCCTGGGATGTGCCTAAGATGGTAGGGTACTTACCATCTAGCAGGCACAAAGCCCTGGATACAGTCTCCAGTACCATATACACCAGGTGTCATGAACCTACCTGTAATCCCATCACAGAGGCAAGGGAATCAGGAATTGAAGATCAAACTCAGCCACATAGAAAGTTCAAGGCCAGCCTGGGCTACATGAAATTCTGATTTAAAGAAAAGAAGCAAAACACAGAACAGAAGAGTTTGGACTTTCTAGGCTAATCCCCCATTCTGAGAGAAGAGTAAAGTTCATCCATACCTCACTGGGAAGGATCAAGGACCCATCTCCATCTCGAAGGACACCATCCTTCCCCATCTGGGACAGCATGGTGGGTCTGACCTCTTCACTACCACCTGTCTTGGCTGCCTTCTTATTCAGGATCCTGGCTACACCCTCAGATTGGTGGTAGCTGGCTGGCGAAAGGGGCTCTGGTTTCTTGGAGCTCTCCTCGCCTGCTGCAGTAGTGGGGCTCGGGGCCCGGCCACACACGTTCCGGAAGAACTCCTGAACAATGCCATACTTGGGAGGCTCAGGCTTGGTTCGGGCCTCAGACATGCCCAGTTTCCACACAGACTCGGTGCTCCCTGAGTGCTCCACCACACTAAAGAGGCTGGACAGCCCATCATTGATGTTCCTCAGTACTGGACTATCCCGTGTGGTGGTGGAGCGAGCCCAGGCCGAGCCATTCTGCTTGCCCTGGTGCAGGTTCCACAGGCTGCGGTCCTTGGTGCTGTCCAGCTTGGACACTGATCGCCTCTGGAGCTTGGGTGAGCCATACTTGGGCGAGCAACATGGCCGCTCAATGCGAGAATGGACCTTGTCCAGGGAGGAAGAGATCTGCTTGCTTCGCACCGACACAAGTGAGGAGCTTCGGGGTGACCAGCTCTTGCTATGGAGGCTGCTGCGAGGTGGGTCGGTCTGCAGGCCTACACTGACCGTCCGAATGGTCTGGGTGCCCACAGTGGCCAGACCTACTGTCTGGCTGGATGTGCTCTTTACCTTCCTCTCCAGGGAGCCGGAGCGCATGGCCTGCCGCACGCAGTTGGTGATCTCCTTCATGTCATCACTCATATTGCCCGACATCTCAAAGTCGTGCAAGGCTGCGGGGAAAGTGGGTCCAGAGCCTGAGGTGCTGGCTCCGGATCCTCCGTCCAGCCGCTGCCGAGAGAAATTGCAAAGCCACCGGCTGTAGGAGCTCTCGGCCAGCCCGTCAGCCTCGGCTGACTCCTTGGGCTTAGCTGTGGTGAAGAGGAAGCCTGGCTCAATGAGGATCTTGCCCTCCTTGTCATGGACCACAGGGACACCCAGGCGCCGGGCCACTGGGGGACTGTAGTAGACTCGGATTCCAGTCTTGTCTGGAGCAGTGTAGCTGCGCTGCATCTGTCTCCCTGCAGGCTCCTGACAGGCCAGGCTACCAATGTGGCTACAGTCCCGGGTGGAAAGCCCGGGCTTTTCCTTGGCATCTTTCTCAGGCTCCACGGTCTCAGTACTCACAAAGGCAAAAGCAGGGCTGTTGGGGAGCTTCTTGGTCCGGGCATCTCCGCCAGCAAGGTAGGGGGAACAGTCGAGCAAACTTTCAAACTCAGACATGGAGGAGACCGATTTGGTCCTGGGAAAAGTAAAGGAAGAAAATGGGGTTGATGGAAAATAACACATCAAGCACGCTGCTCTACTTACCTGGACACGCACGTGGGGACCAAGCCTGTCTTGCCTATCTCTTGTAGCCAACCTGGCTGCTCCCTCCTCAAACCCTGTCTACACGCTTAAGTAGCAGAAACACTAGGATCACAGTTAACCTCTAGGCAGAAGAAGCCAGAAACAGCTCTTTCAATCCCCTGAACGCAGCCCTTAGCACACAATGGGTGGAAGCTGGAGTAAGTACCTTGGCTCCTCACTCCTTTGCTAGGGTAGCTCTGATGGGCTCAGCCTCTGCTGGCTCCCAGGTTCCTCTGCAATCCTGAGCTCCAGCTACCCCGTGACTATCTTGGAAGGATCCCAGCCGCCTCCCTACCCCCATCTCCCCACCCCCATCGATCATTTGACACTCCTTTGACCCACTCACTGCCCTCATTCGCTATCTCACATCCAGGCTAGGTTTGCTACTGGAGTCCTCGACTGCATCTGACTAGTCACTGCGCAGCTCTGGGGGCATCGCCAATTATCCCACAGAGACGGGGAGGCACCCAAGGCCCCTGTGCTAGGAATGGCAGAGCTGGAATTTACACCTAGCCCTCTGGTTCCAGTGCCCCCCTCACTCTAGAATGTTCTGTACTGCCCCTCACTTCTTTCACAGAGGGTCTTAACGATGGGAACACTATCCTTGTGTATCCCCTTGGTCATAGCATGGTAGTAGGTCTAATGGACACTGCCCAGTAATACCCCAAAGGGATATCTACCATGATTCAAATTCTAGGGAGAAAAAGAGAACCCCAAAGGAGCCAAATGGCTTCTCTGTCAGCAACTGCAGCTGAGGCTCCAGTCTTCCATACCCAGAATCAACATCAAACTGCAGGCTGCGATCCTCACGGCCCCAAGCTCTCCGGTTCCCGAGTGCCTGGGGTTGGGGAGGGGGGAACATCTGGTAGTTCTCCCAATTCTCACGGGGGGTGGGAGTGGACACACGGAGCAGGGGAGTAAAGAGAATCAAAGCCAAAAGTCTATGGGGCTGGGGCCAGAGCTGTGGGGTAGAGGACAAGACTGGGGGATGAGAGGCCAGCACCTCTTTAAGCCGGTTCCCCCAAGCTCAGCTTCAGAAACACCCTCCTTGTCATGGGTCTTCTCACTTCGTGCCTGTCAAAGGAAGAGACAAGAAGGTCAGTTCTAGTGACCGGTATGTGACAGGTGATGACATGAGACCCCTGTGGGAGCCGAGCCCAAGACTCCACACATGAGTTCTCTCCTCTGGAGAATAAGATGCGGTCATCAGTAATCTAAAGGGTCCACTGGTCATGTCTGGACCATTACCTCTCACCCCCTTACGACAGCAATGTCATCCAGGCTCAGGTATCTGGGGTGCAAAGAGGGACCAGAGAAAGAGGGACCATGAGACAAAATTTTTCTATGACAGCCGCTGTACAGTTGATGGTCTGACAGTGATTTCAAGGTGTTCCCACACTGGGTCTAGAGACACAGCCCTGAGGGCCCATGAGTAAGCAGAAGCACATCACTAGTCCTGTGAGCGCCTCAAATCCTCTCTGCTTCAGTTCCCCAGAACAGGCATTTGGCTCTTGTAGCCCCATATCCTGAGTAGCATGCCATTTCTTCATGTCACGAGGAGGGATGAGATGAGGGGCCTGTATGGAACCTTTGTTCCTCAGCTCTGTGCTCTATGGACAGTCCCCCTGACCTTATGTGTGAATTCCTTCACTGTGACCCTACTGACCCCACTCAGGACGAGGTCAGGGCAATGAGAAACTGGGGCTCAGAGATGGAGAGTGACTCACCTAAGACCACACAGCTTTTTAGAAGTCCTGCTGTCTATTGAGATATAACTGAACTGGCCTGGGGTTTCTCCCACAGCAGAGAACCCTTCCCAAGTCCAAATCCGTGGGCAGGAGTCATGGGGTAGTGACTCTGGGGCTAAGGAGTCCAGGGTGTAAGGAGGGTGTGGCTTCTGGGACAGAGTTAGCATCCTTCTGTCACATTTCCCACAAGCAAGGAATTTTCTGGTACAGTCAGGGCCAGTAGAAGGTGGGTAGCAGCCTCACCTCTTTCCAGCTGTTGTCTTGCTTCTCCAGGTCTGAGTGCTTCAGGACCCAGGGCTCAGCAGCCTTCTGCAGCTAAGAAAGACAAAGAGTGTTTGCTGGTGGGCAGGGCTACTCTGAGCAGGGTCACTCCCCAGCCTCAGTTCTATAGGCCACATGACCCATAACATGGGCCCCGGCATTGGCTTCTCAGTAGATAGTAGCTCTGAGCCCCCACAAGGTGGATTTGGAAACCAGTATTAGAAGCAGCTACCGGCAGGCATCGTCCTGACCTGGCTAACAGAGCTAACAGGCGCTACTGCTACATTACTCCATACTGTAGTTCACAGAACAGCGAGGGCAGACGAGCAGTAGCCATCTCACACAGGGACCATGCTGCGGTCCTGCTGAGTCCTGAGGTGTTCCCTGGAGCACCACACTTCCAGGGTGCACATCAGTTCATTTAATCCTCATAGCAGCCATAGGAGCAGGTATGACTGTGATTATTTCCATGTAGCGGGTGAGAGGAGAAAGTCAACAGAAGGAAGGCCCAAATGTGAGCAGCTCAAGCAGCGATTGGGATGACGGGTACCACACCATCATTTCCTTTGAATTCCCCCATCCCTTCACAACTGGCTCCCACATGGGGTGACTCACCCTAGTTTCCCCAGGGCTTTCCCAGTGTTATTAAAGCTCATGTCCCTGCCCCAAACCTTTCAGTTCTGAAAAAGCAAGTAGGCTTTGCCTTCCACTTCCCAAAAGTCCAACGGAAGTCCTAAGCAACACCAGAGCAGGCTGGCTACCTGTCTGCACTTGAACCCATGTCTCAAAACTTTGCTTACTAGGAACCCAACGTAAGCAAACAGAAAGGAGGCGGCAACAGAAGTCAGATCAGCATGAATGAACAACAATCACAGATGAAGATGTAAACCAAGGCCCAGTCAGGCGTATCTAGGAGCACTGTGACATTTTGTGGCTAGCTCTTTTATTCCCTTGGCTGCCCTGAGAGATAAGAAGATTGAACAGCCATCCTCATGTGTAGATGAAGCCCAGAGATGAGGAGTATCAGAGCCAGGAGTCCCTTTGTGGTGGTTTGAATAAAAATGAGTGCCATGGGCTCATAGGGAGTGGCACCACTAAGAGGTGTGGCCTTGTTGGAGAAAGTGTGTCACCGGGGCAGAGGGCTTTGAGTTTTCAAATGCGCAAGCCAGGCCCAGTGTCACTCTCTCTTCCAGCTGCCTGTGGATCTGGATGTAGAACTCTCAGCCACCTGGCCAGCACCATGTCTGCCTGCATGCCACCATGGTTCTCGTCAGGACAATAAGGGACTAAACCTCTGGAATGGTTAACCAGCCCTGTGGGGAGCCGACAGAAGGCGGCTATCATCCTTGCAGCCATCTTGAGCCATATACCCTGACAAGAGACTTGATTACAACAGCCTACAACAGCTGAGCACACTCTGATAACATCTTGTTTTGGATACCCAGGATTTTCCCTTGGGTGTGTGAGACTTAAAGGTGTGTGATTTAAGGGTGTGACTTAGAGATCAGATTTAGAGACAAGGCCTAAGGGCATGACTTAAAGGCGTGACTTAAAGGCGTGGCTTAGAAGTGAGACATATAAAAGGCAAGAGGCACACAGAAGAAATTATTATTAGGTATTAGACACTTGGCACTTGGAGGAAGAACTTGGAATTAGGTAGTAGGCACTTGAGACAGGCAACAGAGAATTAGACACTAGACACTTGAACTTGGAACGTAACTTGTAACTTGGAAGGAAACTTAGAATTTGGAACTAGGGACTTAGACTAGGAAGAGAGACTGAAGAATAAATGGGATTGAATCACACTCTGTCTGGTCTCCATTCTTCACGTCTATCCTCACTCTCTCTCTTGCTGAACCCCGACCCGCAGACCGAAGCAGTTTGGGGCAGTGTGGGCTCTAACAATTTAGCCCCCAAGGCTTTTGGCAGTGTGGGTTCCAACATTGACGGAGCGGTCCCCAACATTTTGGCCCCCAAACGTGGGCTAGAGCGGCTCGCAACATTTTTGGCACCCAACATGGGGCAGCTCGGGCCACAACACAGCCCCAATTAAATGTTTCCTTTATAAGAGTTTCGATGGTCAAGGTGACTCTTCAAAGGAAAGAACACTGACTAAGACACTCTTCCTATGGCTGCTCTGCGGGTGGCTTGACTGGGCTGCTTACATCTACAGCACAGCTTATATGGATGTGGGGGCTGACCTCTGTGAGAGGCAGAGCCAGGAGAACTGAGCACTATAGGCTGGTCTGAGCCAAGTACTGGGGTACACAGAGTCTCAAAACAAACAAATAATAAAAAAGGAAGAACAGGGGGATGGAGGAAGGAGGAAAAAAATAAGAAATATAGGATGTAGCTTGGGTGTCCTGGTTTGAACAGAGGGAAGCAAATCCATATCAAAAGGTTGCAGGAGACCAGAGCTAGGAAGCCAACAAATTCCATACAAGGTCACAGCTGGGAAATCAAGTAGAGGAATGAATATCTGCAAGCTGGCAGGTTCCAGTGGTGTGCTGACACCTCACTAAGCATGACACGGATTTGGTTTAATGATTTCCAAATCATTAAAAAATGATATTAAGCTGGGCAGTGGTGGCACATGCCTTTAATCCCAGCACTTGGGAGGCAGAGGCAGGCGGATTTCTGAGTTCTAGGCCAGCCTGGTCTACAGAGTGAGTTCCAGGACAGCCAGGACTACACAGAGAAACCCTGTCTTAAAAACAAAACAAAACAAAACAAAAATTATATTAAAAGTTGGGCAGCGGTGGCGCACGCATTTAATGCCAGCATTTGGGAGGCAGAGACAGGTGGATCTCTGTGAGCTTGAGGCCATCCTGGTCTACAGAGCAGGTTCCAGGATACTCAGAGCTACACAGAGAAACCATCTGGAAAAACCAATATGATGATGATGAAGATGAAGAATCACTCATAGACAGGAAGTGGCCATATGGTACAAAAAGATGCTCTAATCAGACTTCCACACGGCACAGAGGATGTGGTTTGATTTGTGGGTGTACCAGCCTGATCTCACCACACATAGACACCAAGGAAATGTGACCCTCAGAGGTACAATGTTTCTCCAGCTAGTGAGTGTGATAGCAGGGAAAACCTAGTTCCTTGCAGGGGGTCAGCTCAAATCAAGAATCTGGAATCTGCCAGATGTTGGGGCTGGAGAGATGGCTCAGCAGTTAAAAGCACCTGTTGCTTTCCCAGAGGTCTCAGGCTCAGTTCCCAGCACCCACATGGCAGCTCACAACCATCTATAACTGTAGTTCCTATAGAGAAATCTGACACTAGCTGGAGGCCACCAGGCATGAATACGGTGCATATGCATATAAATGAACAAAACACTCATCCACATTAAAAAAAAAAAAAAAAGTAAATCTTAAAAAACAAAATCCACCAGATGTCAGAAACAGGACATTTTGGCTCATTTTTTTCTCTTCTGCAAAGTGGCCTTTTACAGGGCTGTGAGGGTTTTAGATGGCATCTGAGAAGACACCCAAAGGTGGTCGTTCTTGAAGAGATGCTCATTTTCCTGTCAGGATGAGTCCAAAGACTGGAGAGTCATGAGAAAAGGAAAAGCGGGTCTGCACACTGCTCTGACCACACACACACACACACACACACACACACATACACACGTGTGCAGACGACAGGAGGGGCTGCTTTCTGCTTGTCTGGTTGTCTGGGACAGGGTTTCACGTAAACCAGGCTGGCTTCAAACTAAGTAGCTGAGGATAATGACCTTGAACCTCCGATTCTCATGCCTTTACCTCCCAAGAACTTACAGGCACGAGCTGCCACATTTACGTGCTAGGCCAGTGCTCTACCAGCTCCAAGTGAAACACGGTGCCAGTGTGGAATGACTGGGGGTCAAGCAGCAGTTAAACTGAGAGAGGCTCTCTGAGGAGGAGGGAGGTACACACGCAGGAGCACAATGACTCAATTAGCGAAAACCAAACCAAACAGAAAACCCTCCACAGATGTACAAAGGGAGGGAGCAGATGGATTTTTTTTTTTTTTTTTTGTAATACTTAGGTCTTGATTTCCCTCTCTGGTCAGAGGACTCTAGCTTTCCTATGGGAATCACTCATGGCTCTTCCCATTTGGGCCCTGGGTCTTGAGAGGCCCTACTGATGGGCACACTATTGACACCTGCTCAGTGAGAACTTATGGGACAAAAGCACTTCCTTACTGCAACTGCTAAGCTGTAAGACGTGATTGAGAAAGAACAACCTTCTATGAAGCCGCCACGTGTAATAGCGAAGGAAGCCGGCGCTGGTGTGGGGAGAGGCCTGAAAGACTGCATCAGAGGGAAGGGCCTGACCCTCAAGGCCTCCTTGAGCTCCAGAATCCAGCTACCACTGCAGAAGAGCCTTACCTGACTGAGGCGGTTCTGCAGCTCCTTCACCTGCTGCTCCACCTGCTGCTTTTCTCCCTGCAACCGCTCCACCAGCTGCAGCTTCTCCTGGCTCCAGTGGCGCTCACTCATCTGCAGCTGCCTCGTCAGCTCCATGACGGCACTGTAGGACTCTGCCAGGAGGTGTTGCTGCTCTTCCCGCTCTCTCTGCAGTGCAGCCTTCCAGTCAGGCCCGGACCTCTCACTGGCACCCTTCCCAGCCTTCAGCTCCATCTGCAGGAAGAGACACCAGCTAGCTGGGCAGTGGCAGGAGACACTGGCTCTGAACCTATATGGAGAAGGTCTTCAGGGATCTTCCATCTATGCACCCCTTTCTACATACAAGACAGACCCCGAACCCAATGTTCTCTTCCTAAGCCCCTGTAAGCAAAGCACTACTTTCTGTCCGTCACTGAGGCTCCAAGGTGTTAGGTAAACATTCCACATCCTGCTACAATAGGCAGCTCCCCCAGCTACTGATAACCATACATTTATCAATTCTTACCAGCAGCAGTTTCCACAAGTGGAAGACATTCTTTATTCTCGACCCCTACCCCCTTGAAAGCTGGGCCCCACCTTGTCCCAGAGGACCTGCATGGGGACATGTACACACAGTCACATGATACATGGGTGAAGGAATGGTCTGGCATATTTTTCTCAGCCTAGACCTCATCATGGGGAGGCAGGAAAGAAACACACAGCCTCAAGACTCACAGGCCCCATGGATCTGAGAATGCTGATCCCTATGAGGCTGGTCCGTGAGCAAGCGCTCCGGGCATGGCTGAGCTCGTGAAGCAGAGAGGGGTCTGGGGGAACCCTGGAAGGTGGAGCTAGAAGGGAGACAGACATCCACAGGGTGAGGAAGAGCGCGGGGCTCAGGAAAAAGCAAAGCGTCTACAGACACCAGGTGAGGGCGGAAACACACCCATGGGAGCAAGGAGGTCCGAGGCTTGAGGAGTAAGAGCAAGTCTTCTACTTAATGCCATCTGGCCAGCAGAAACCTTCAGGATGCCTGTCTCCCATGGCCACAGATGGCAAGGAAGACACCCTGAAGCCAAGATGTGCTGGAGAAGGCCAGGGGCCCAACCTCTAGAAGCACAGTCAGAGCCTTTTCTGAGTGAAGAGCCTGCCTTCCCATTTGTCAGACCGGAGTAGGGAAACAACTTGCCCCCAGGCACACAGCAGACACCAGCCCCCTGGGGATGCTGGTGAGAGCTCCTTTAGTCAGGATGGGTGGGTGGCTGGAAGGCAGACCTCTATTTGAGTATGAAGAAAACATTTGAGCCAGTTAGCAGAGGCTGGGAGTCCTTATGAGGAGAGAAGAAAGCAAACGAGGTGGCAGCCAGCAGAGCTGAGGCAGGAGTATGCGGCCTATTGCCAAGTACAGGTGTGAGGGCAGAGGAGGCCCTAGTGAGTCAGGTCCTGAGCTTACGTGTACTCTTGACATAGGCACAGTCACATCAAGACACCTGGCCACCCTGGGACCCCTGGAGACATGGCAAAGCTGTTTGCCTCACCAGGGTGAGGCTCAGAGGGAAATGGCAAAGCTTTCCTCTGTTAGTGTGTGCAGATGTCCACCACAGGAGCCTCCTCCAGCATTCGAGGCCTGGAGACAGCTTCCCTACAGAGTGCTTCTGCTCAGGTTAGCTGAACTTGTCCCCTGACACTGTTGTATTTATACCATAATCCCCGCCTCCCAGTTTATCTGCATTAATAACCACCTCTGGCGCTCTAATCAACCTCACAGTAAATAGGCTGAGCTTCCAGAGAGTCCAGGTCGCCTGATCCCAGCCTTCTGTGTATCCTTGTGTCTGCCTGACTTTTCTTCACTCTCTCCACACACTAGTCAGGTCTATCAGGAGCCATGCTGGATGTGGCATGCAGGCGGCGTGGAAGCGTTCTGTGAGTCCAGGGAGGCTTACCTGTGAGGCATGGCCCTTGAGCTCCGCCCGCTCTGTCTCCCAGGCGGCCTTGGCCTTTGCGAATTGCTGCTGAAGCTCCGTCAGACCCCGACGTTCGTCCCGGAGCAGCCAGCACAGCTCCTTCAACGTGACCTTCATGTCAGCCAGGGTCTTGATGTACTCATTAGGCTGCCGACAGAGTAAGGCCTGGTCAGGAACTTTGTGAAGCAGGGAGGGCGGCCCTGGTATAGCTGACTCACCTAGGAGTCCAGCTGGGGCCCTACCAGCCTCAGAGAGTCCTCATCAGGCCCTCTCACCAGTAAAATGGGGCTGAAGGCCTGTCCTAAACAGTCGAGCCAAGCAGCAAGCCTCACAAACAGTGAATTCTAGTACAGGAGCAGCTATTCTGACTAAACACAGAGAAACAACCTCTCCTAGGCTTTGCAGGCCCCAGGCTGCAGGTCTCTCCTCTCTCCATGGAGCCCCTCAAACGGTGCCAGACTGGATGCCAAGCCCCTTTCCCGGTTCCTTACACACTGCTCACGCCCAACTCCAGCTCACTATAGAACCCTGGGAGTGACTCTACGGGCCCCCTCCCACCTGTGGCTTCATTTGACAGTTCTTACTTAAGGCCTCTCTTTGTGTGACCCTGGCCTGGTATCCTCACCCTCCCACAATGCCCCACTGGCCAGCGTCACTCCAGCACACCTTGTCACACCTCTGTACATGTGGTCCTCTGGATTCAATATGGTCTTTTTTTTCCATTCTGAATTCAACAAGCCCCTGTTCATCCATGGAAATGCATGACACGAGACCCCCCCCCTTTTCTAACACTGTCTCCTATACAACAGATTAACTGCTTCCCTTCTTGTAACATCGGCCTTCTGTCAGTACCCTGGGATGTCCCCTAGCACTGAGCAACTGGTGGACCTGAATCCAGGCAATAACCATCTGCAGACACTGTGTCCAGTCAGGGCTGAGAAGAAAACAGGAAGTGCTCACTAACGGACAAGGTGCACAAGGGTAAGGCAGGACCAGAAGGGTTAAACACACCGTGTTCTGGGTCCAGCTGTCCCCCGTGCAGGCCTTGTTATCCGAGTGCTGGGCGTTCATCTCCTCTTCCTCCATCAGCAGGTACAGTTCCTTCATGCTGTTCACCTGGTTTGAGAAACCACATTCAACAGGCTCAGCCTTCAAAGGATGGAGACACCAGCAAGCAGTCCAGATGGAAAGGAGATTGCACAGCCAGGCAGGCAGGACGGATGGCTCAGGATGGACCAAAGCCCGTCACTGACTTCCCAGACCTTAACTGCGACCCACTCCCCAACCTGGCACTGTTGAGGCCGAGAAGCAGAACTCCTGTCCAATGTTCCCTCCCCTTCTTCCAGTCCTAGGCTAAGACTATGCTCAGCCGTACCTCCAGGAAGTCATCCTCCTCGCTGGGCAGAACCTTGCCCTGCCGCCAGCGCTTCAGGAACCACCGGAGCTTCATGAAGAGCAGCAGGAAGTTGTGCTTGAACTGCTGGCTCTCCTGCACCAGGATGTTCTTCTCTTGGCTCCAGAACTTCTGCTCCAGACGCCGCTGGAGGCTCAGACTCTGCAGCTCAAATTCCCGCCTCAGCAGCGCCCTCTGCTGGTCTTCTTTCAGCTGTCAGAACAGGAGTGAGCAAGGGGGTCCCAGTTAATTCCAGACCCAGACAAGGGTAGAGGGGAACACTAGTGGCAAGTGCCTACTGGGGACCCCTTCCAGGGCTACTGCCAGCAGCCCATTGTATCCAGGGAAGAAGAACTCTCAAAAGCAGCAGCAGTGGGCTGGAGAGAGAGCAATCATTAAAATGCCCTCCATACAAGCACAAGTTCACTCTCTAGAACCTGCACACGACAGCTCAGCCACCCAGTGTGGTCTCATAGGTGAGCCCAGGTGCCAGGGAGGGATTGCATTTGAAACCCCTGGGCAAACAGCCTGAGGAACGATCTCTGGCCGCCATGCTCTGAGCACCTACAGAGCATCAGGTGTTTCCCACGTGCTCACACTGGTGAGTGGGGACTGCAGAGAGGGCGGGTACAGAGCAGAGCATGCTGGGTTAAGGAAGACTGAGAAATAGGAAGTCTCCTGGGGGCAACACTGGCTCACAGCTAAGGGAGCCAAAGGCCCAGGATGAACAGCTCTGAGCAACGCACGTCTGCTCTGTGCTCCTGTCTGCAATCCGTCTGTCTCTTCAGCATGTCCTACCATGTGCCACCAATCAGTAAAGAGGGTGCATCTCGTAAGGGAGGAGTATGAGGCCTGCAGGATATAATGTGTGCAAGGCAGGTTACGTGGGCTGTCCAATGAGGTGGCTTTTTTCTTTTACATCCACTTACTGTTTTGTATGTGTATGGGTGGGCATAGCCGCCATGGCATGTGTGTGCTGGTCAGAAGATGAGAACAGGTTAGTTCTCTCTCACTGTGTGGGTCCTGGGGATCAAACTCAAGTTGTGAGGCTTGGTGGCAAGTGTCTTTACCCATCTCACCAGCCTCAACACTAAGGTTTAAGAAATGCTATTACAGAACTATCAAATTGATCCACAGCCAGGCTGGGTATGGGTACCATTTCACAGACAGAAAACTGAGGCCAAGAGATGAAACAAGAGTTGGAGAGACGGCTCAGCGGTTAAGATCACCAGCTGCTCTTCCTGAGTACCCGGGTTCAATTCCTAGCACCCACACCGGGCAGATCAAAGGAAACCTGGCCCTTGTAACGTTTCCGCAGACACCTACACAGACATGCATATATACACACATATCTACATGTAATTAAACATACAAAGTTTTAAAATTTTTTAAAAAGAGATGAAACAGACAGGCGTGGTGATGAATGCCTTCAATCCCAGCACTCGGGAGACAGAAGCAGGTAGATTCCTGAGGGTTAGAATCAACCCAGTCTACATATCAAGTGGACAGCCAGGGCCACAGAGAGAGGCCCTGTCTCAAACAAGGAAACAAACAAGCAGACAAAGCAAAACCCAGAAAGATTAAGCACGCTCAGTGTCACCTAGACAGCTGTGGTCATGTGCACGGCTCCAGCCCAGCCTTGCTGCTGACAACCACCAACTCAGTGGCACCCTGGCAGGGTGCAAGCTTCCCAGTGTTATCCCCTTCTGAGGACCCTGCTTTTGGTAGTGTCTGATGTCTTCCTATGCTGGGAACAACCCAGAGCCTCTCATGTGCTGGTTAAGTGTTCCACCAAAGAGCTCTCCCACGGCCCCTTTACATTCCCTTCTGAGACAAGCTGTAGTAGCTTTTAAAAAAGTGGTACAAACCCACCTGGACCATTTTCTGGTTGAAACTGTCAGCTTCCTCCTTCCGGAGCTGCCGCTCCTGGGACAGCTGCTCTTGCAAGCCCCGGAGGCTGTCGTGGGCCTCGGCCAGGACCAGCTGAAGCTCCTTGATCTACGTGGGGTGGGGGCCAGACGAGGAGGAGGGAGAAGACACAGGCTGTGTCAAAGAAGGGCAGTAGCGGGGGAACCAACAGTAAGCTGGACCGAGTGTCCTCTACCAGACACAACACTGCCCTTGCCTGGGGGCCGTCAGGACAATTACACGAAGCAATACATGCCAAATCCTCTCAATACAATTTTAACATTTCTCTCTGGCAAACTTATGAGCTGAAAAGAAAAATCCTGTGAAAATTAAATTTGAGTCACAAAGTTGTTCATAGTCTCTTTAATTGATTAGAGTTAATTAAGTGATTACATTTAATCGACTACTTATTTCTGATGTAGAGTCTCACTATTTTTCACAGGCTGGTCTTAAAACTCCTGAGTTCAAGATATCCTCCTGTTTCAGCTCCCCCCAAGTAGCTGGGCCTATAGGTGCTTGCCACTCACAAGCTAGTACATTGTTTATAATTAAAATTTAAGTGTAAAAACGAGGCTTCAAATGTGTTTACTGGGTCTTATGTGTAAAGCTCCATTCAGATGGATAGTCACAGAGGCTGTCTTTGTGTGTTGTTACATAACAGAAATATGGTAATTATCAGTGTGGTCAACTACATAATGATTTTGATTTTCTTTGTATCTTCATGTAGTAATGCTGCTGAGAAATTTAACTGTGCTTGTTTGTGGATTACAGCGACCATGGAGTAAGATCATTTAAAAAAAGAGTTAACCAAATTCTCCATTTTCAGTTTAAACTGTTTCAGGGAAACAGTGTTTTAAAAGCATTTAGAGCTAAATGAAGTTAATTTGTTCTTGGCCTGGCAAGATGGCTCAGCAGATAAAGGCGCTCGCAGACAAGCATCAGGACCCGAGTTTGATCCCTGGGACCCACCTGGTGGGAGGAGAACAAACTCCTATAAATTGTCCTCTGACTTATACACCATGCACACATACCCACACACTAAATCAATAAATGTAAAAAGTATTTTTAAAACCTTTTCTTTTCTAAGTCCAGACAGAGACTAGAAGGAAACACAGAAGTCTAGGGTCTGCTTATGAGTCTAGATGTTAACTACAAAACAGGAAGATCATGAGCTTGAAGTCAGTGTGGGCTACATAGCAAGACCCCGGCTCAAAGCACCAAAGGGGAGAGACATGTTTAGTTTGTGAAAAGCCATCGGCACCTATTCTTCTTCCCTTCTACCCCTCTGCCCTTCCCTGTCTCGCTGTGTGCATGTGTGGTGCATGTATGTGCGAGTGTGTCTGCTTGTATGTGTGTATGTGAATGCATGTGTGGTGTATGTGTGTGCAAGTGTGTCTGCTTGTATGTGTGTATGTGAATGCATGCGTGGTGCATGTGTGTCCATGTGTGTGTATGTGTCGGCTTGTGTGTTTGTGTGTGTGCATGCATGTGTATGTGCATGCATGTGTGGTGCATGTGTCTGCTTACGGATGTATATGTACAAGCATGCGTGTACGTGTGTGTGGATGTATGGAGCATGTGTTTCTGTGTGCATGTGTCTATATATGTCCGCATGTACATGCATGTGCACGTGTGCGCGTTGGTTCTGGGGATTGGACACAAGGCCTCACACGTGCTAAGCAAGTGCCTCATCTCTGATCTGTAGCCCCATCCATCCCATCACTACTTTGTTGTTATACCCAGTGATAAAAGTTTTTAGATAAGATAAAGTGGGCATGAGGCAGGCGGATCACCTGAACCTGTGAGTTTGAGGCCAGTCAGCCTAAATAACACAGTGAGACTCCATCTCAAAAAAAAAAAGTATTAAGTATTTCTGGTAATAGGAATGTTGGTTCTAACACACTGCACAGGAACAGAAAAGTGGAAACAGTCCCAGGCAGAGCAAGTGTCCTGCTGTGAAAAAAAATATGTAGCCAATAATATAATTTGGCAGTCTCTGCGGTGATATGAGGCATGTCTTGGACACCTGTTCTGTATTAAAAATCTTTGCAGATCTGGGCAAGGTATCATATGCCTGTAATCCCAGAACTTGGAAGTTGGAGGCAGGAGGATGGTAAGTTTGAGGTAAGCGTAATCTATATACTCAGACCCTGGCTCAACAAAGAAACGAAAACCTCTTAAATAGAAGTCAGGCTCCTGCCCCTGCGCATTGCTCTTGAACGGGGTGCTGAGTCATAGCTACTCGGTAAGCATGAAGGAAGCTAGTCAGCGTGTAAGTGAGCCAGCATAAACAAGCCTATTTCCTTGTTTCCTCCTCCTCCTCCTCTTCCTCCTCCTTCTCCTCCCTCCCCTTCTCAGTGTCTATCCATCCCCTGACTGGGGCTCAAAGCTGAGGTTCTGCATGGTAAGTACACAGCTTAGCTCCATGCCCAGACATCACTTTTCCTCCTCCGCCTTCACCATGGTTACAAGGGCATCCAGACCACCTCAGTAGAGGGTTTGATTCTTCAGTTTCAGGGAGCTTCCCAGGCTCAGGAGGACAGGGAACTTCTCAAAGATCAGAGACTCTTAGCAACTCTAGGAATTATAAGTGTCCCTGTGGGAAAGCTGGGCCCATGGCAATGGACGTGTCTAAAGTCACTGAGGTTCTCCGAGTCCAAGTGGCTTGTCATGGACACCGTGCTCATCCTCACCCATAGAGGCCAGGCCAACAACCCTATAAGGGGCTCTGTCCATGGCAAACCTGACAATTTGGGGAGTGAAGTGACTTATCCAAGAGCTTACAGCCAGCACCCTGGAGATTCACAACATGAACTCAAACAGCCCAAATGGAGAGGCCATTGCTTCTCTGCTACCTAAGTTAGTCATTTCAGGATGGCCTCCAGTTCATCATTCCTGCCCCCTCAGCATCCTGGCACTGGGATTACAGCTTGATATCATGTCCAGCTAAGCTTGCAACTAGATCACAGGATTGATTCACATTTCCTTCTCCCTCCTCCCAGCCCCCAGCTGTCAGAAGCTTAAAACCAAACAGAATGCTCAAAACCTATACCATCCTCCTCCCGGGGCTGCCCTGCCTGCTTTTGGGAGGTCCTAGCCAATCAGCTTCCACCCAACAGCTTACTTAGGCCTAGACCCACCTCAGAGGCATAGGAATCGTTATCTTCAGCTCGGTAAGGCCTGAAGTTCCGACTAGGGTCAGGCTTGGACTCCAAGTCACCAGCACGGAAGGCCTCTCGGATCCTAGGCTCCCACTCCAGCAGGTCTCTGAAGTCAGGTGGCTACAAGCAGAAGAGATCCATGGGGAGAGGCCCAAGGAGTGCTACCACCAGGTTCCCAGCAGGCCTCAGCTGAATAACGGGCTTTGTCCACCTGAGAGGGGCCCGGGTAAATCAGCCCTCCCAGGGTGCATTGCCACAACTCATTTGCTTATTGCAAAATGAACAATGAGGCAAGTGGACACACTAATTTATGAATGGCTCTTACACAAAGCTTTCTGAAACAATTCTATCACCCTGTGACCTGTGTGGTCCCTGCTCACTCTTACTTCGGGGAGAAACAAGAGGGAGACTCAACTTGGGTCTTTCCACTTGTTTCAAGAAGCTACCTGGCACCACAGCAGCAGAGTTGAAGCTGCGGTCGTACAGTGCAGTGTAGTGCCACACACCGCAATCTCCTGCCATTCTCTCAGGATGATAAACCACACCGCTCCAGGCTCTCTGCAGCCCAGCCTCACAACTCTGCCCTGTTCCTTGGACCTACCATGTTCCTTCTCTTTATGATCTGAGCCTCTTCAAGATCTAGGACAAGTTCCTGGTTGATAAAAACCATTTGTCATGTGACGTTCACAGGCTTGACATAGTAATTAATTCCTCCTCACTAGGCAGTAAGGACCTTTAGAGTGGGAATCCTCTTCCTATCTGGTTCTGCAGACCACCACCCATCCTGTGCTAAGCACGAAGGGCAGGAACCATCCACAGGGTATCCCAGCAAACAAACCGGGACTGCAGGGCATGAGGAAACACACTGTCCAGCAACAGTAGTTATAACATGAAGCTAAGAGAGCAAACCCAAGCACATGAGAGCGTGTATGGAGAAGGTTCAGAAGGGCGCTCCCAGGGCCCAACCAGCCTCACGCATCTGAGATGTGTAACTGCAACGAAGAAACTGCACTCAATCCTATGCTTTGTTAATTTAATTTTTTAAAATTTGTCTTGGGAGTTTTGTTTTGTTTCTGTTCTATACTGGGGATAGAACCTATGCTGCCTACTAAGGCAGGACCTTTCCCACGGAGCCACATCCCCACAGGGCTGCTGCATGTGATGGCTGTATTGAACATCACCAATCAAGACCCTCTACATAGTACTGGCAGGAAGTGGTAGGCTGGGACATGAGGGGTTCATCGTTTATCTTTGCTTCAGATGTTTACTATTGCTTTTGCAATAATGCTTTTTCTATTTTAGTTTTTCTAGGTAGCATGTCATGGATATCAAGACTAAGCTTCTCAAAAACTGATTTAAAGGTTTAAAATATTTTTTTAATTTAATATTATGGGCTGGTGGTGGGTGGCACACGTCTTTAATTCCCAGCATTCTGGGGGCAGAGGCAAGCAGATCTCTATGAGTTCAGGGGTAGCCTGGTCTACAGAGTCAGTTCCAGGACAGCCAGGACTACACAGTGAAAGGGGTGGGGGGTGGGGACCTAGCAAGATAGCTTACCAGGTAAAGGTACTTGCTACCAAGCCTGACAACCTGAGTTGATCCCCAGGACCATCTGAGAACTGACTCCTGTGACCAACACATGTACACAATGGTCTCCCTAAATTCCCCAAATAAGTGTAATAATTTTAGTTACAAAAGAGATAGGGAAAGAAGGGGCTGCCTTAGAGAAATGGTTCAACAGTTACGAGCCATCAATGCTCTTTAAAAGGACCTGAGTTTAGCTTTTAAACTCACAACTACTTTCAACTCTAGCTTTGGGGGCCCCAGCACCTTCTTCTGGCTTCTGTGGGCACCCATACACAGATGGTGCGTGTGTGCGCACACACACACACACACAGATGCACACACACACACACACAAACTTTAAAAACATCTTAAAAAGAAGGGGCCAGGGATGTGGCTCAATGGTAGAGTACTTGCCTTACATGGATGAGGCCTTGGGTTGTGTTCCCAGCCCTGAAGGAGGAGAGGAGAGGAGAGGGGAGGGGAGGGGAAGGGAGAAAAAGGGGGAAACCCAGCAAAAGGATAGGACCTCAGAATCAATCTCCATCTGCAGTAAATGCAGTTTGCTGAGTCAGCAGGCTTAGTCCTAGTGGGATGGGAATGAACACAGCCAGGCACTGATGTGTTTGGTCTATAGAATTCTATTTTTATAAAGCTCAAAGATGGATACAACCAGGAGGTTATCCTGTAGAGCAGAGAGATCAACCAGGGCTGCCTTGGGGCTGGTCATGTTCTAGGTGACGATCAGGAGTTCCCTGCAGGACAGTTGTGAAGTTGTGTACATGGGGGCTTGTGTCCTCTGTCATGTGCCTGGCTCAGAACATGTTTGCAACAAGAGTAACAGGACCCTGGCCTGTGGCATCTTACCTGGAAGTCAGAGCCAAGGTCTTTGGACAGCATGATCTCCTTAGCAGGCCCCTGGGAGCCCAAGGTGGGCAGAGCAGGGAAGGGCTCAGGCTGCTCCTTGCCAGAGCTTCCCAAGGCCACATCTGCCTTGCGGGTGAAGGCGTTCAATTCCTGCTGCAGCACACTCAGACGCACCAGGATGGCATGGATAAGCTTGGCCTCCCTGGGGCCCTCGCTGTTGTCAGGCACCTCGTGCAATCGCAAGTCGGCGCACTCATTGTCCAGGCACAGGCGGAGGCCGACTGAGAAGCCATTGGCATCAGCCACCAAGACGTCGATGGCCTTGCTCACCAAAGCCGCCTGCTCCCGTAGGCCAGGCAGCACCTCGGCCTCACGGGCCCTGCAGAGCCGGCCGGCGTGGGGCTCCAGCGTCTCACCCAGAGGGGCCGGCACGCACTGCGCGGAGTCCCCAGCCTCAGCATCCGTCTCCAGCATAGGGCGTGTGCTCTGGCAGGAGGCCAAGTCACAGCGCTGCAGGTTGGAAAGGAGCACGCGGTTCTCATACTGAAGCTTCTTGACCTTGCCACTGAGCTCGCCGATCTGCAGCTTGGCGGCTGCCAGCTCCTCCTGCGAGGGCTCGCTGAGCACCGAGCAGCTGTCCTCCGACAGTGTCACATCCAGCTCATGCTCCGAGCGGTATTTGGCCAGTTCGTTCAGCAGCAACTTGTTCTGGTCCTCCAACTCGGCTGAGGAGCGCCTCAGCAGCTCGGCCTCCTCTTCCACGAACTGCAGATGGCGCCGCAACTCCGCTAGGCTCTCCCCGCATTCACCACCCAGCGAAGAGAAGGCCAGCCTGGCCTCGGGACCCCCGCCACCCCCGTGGTCCTTCATGTCGTCCATCTCGGCTCGCAGGCCCCGGTTCTCCACCTCCAGCTCCACGATGCGCCGGCTCAGCAGGTTGGCCTCCTCCTCCACCAGCTTCAGGTGCACCTTCAGCTCAGTCTCGCGAGAGTGCGGAGCATCTGCCAGCTCCTCGGCGGACAGGGCTGCGTCCAGGTCCCCATAGAGAGAACGGTACTTGAGCAGCTCCTCCTTCATGCTGTCGTTCTCCTTAGCCAACTTGGTGAGCTTCTTGCACATGAGGGCCGACTCCTCCTTTGCAAAATGCAGCTGGCACTTGAGGTCTGCACTATCCTCCTGCAGCCCAACGGGCACGGAGACAGGCAGCATCAAGGAAGGTTAGTGTCAGCTTGGACCCAGCCACAGGATTCTGGGGTGCAGTGACTGTCCAACAACACAGGGGTGAATCAGCCTGGCTCTCAAGGCCTGGAGGCCACAGGATAGAGAGCAGGGACACCGATATTAAGAGGCCAGGGCACACTGCCTACAACCTGGAAGTCTGGGAGCAGGTGACATTCTGACATGTGACTATGGCCATGCCTGGTAGAGTTGCTCTATCTATAAAAGTGAGCAGAGGGATTGCTCTCACATGACGACTCTTAAATGGGAAAACGCACAAAAAGTGCCTGGCACCCTGGCTGCTGCTAATAGGATTCTGGGCCTGGCCTGTGCACACCACGGTGCTTGTATCCAGTTCTTACACAAACCCACAGAACAGGAAGGGATGATGAAACAGACTGGAAAACTGAAGTGATTTGTCTCAGTAGGGTGGCGATCAAGCAGCAGAGGAACAGATTCACCTTGGGTTATCAACTTGTGGTCAACTTGTGGGTCCACGAGTGTCTGAGGACGGGGTCAGAGTGGGCTTGGAGGAACTAAATGGGGAGCTGAGAAAATGCATGGGACCTCTGGGGACTACCCAGGACCCTTAAAGTTGGTCTGAGCATCCAGACTACAAACTGCAGGGTGCGTGAGGGGGTGCTGAGGACCTACCTGTGGAGTAGGCTTCTTATCTGTCTTCCCTACAGACCGGGTTCCTCTTTTCTTCAAGGAATGCTAAAGGGAAAGAAGAAAGCAGACAGAAAGGTCACAAAGATGACACACATCCAAAGTGGTGTCACAAGACAGAGTCACACTGAGGTGTGCTAACCAGCACCCACGGCCGATCCAGGGATCACGGAGCACCTTGCACAGGAGAGACTGACCAGAAGCACTAGAGGAAATGACTAGACACCCCGGCGCAGGGGTGCAGTACCCCACTGCACCCACTCTGGCCATTGTGATCCTGTTGGCTGGAAATCAGAATTTGTGCTCTTTCTCCGATCTTATACTATAATTACATCGTTTTCTCCCTTTGCCTTCTTCTAACTCTTCCCATGTATCCCTTTCCCCAGTTCTCACTCAAACTCACTGCCACATGTGTGTTGTTGCTACATATTCATGCGTTCCTAAATATATAAATACATCCTGATCCCTCCAGATGTCACTTGTATGTGTGTGTATGTATGTGTGTGTATGTATGTATGTATGTATGTGTGTATGTGTGTATGTGTGTGTATGTATGTATGTGTATGTATGTTTGTGTGTGTATGTATGTGTGTATGTATGTATGTGTGTGTATGTATGTATGTATGTGTGTATGTTTGTGTGTGTGTATGTATGTGTGTGTATGTATGTATGTATGTGTGTATGTATGTGTGTATGTGTGTGTATGTATGTGTATGTATGTTTGTGTGTGTATGTATGTGTGTATGTATGTATGTGTGTGTATGTATGTATGTATGTATGTATGTGTGTATGTATGTATGTGTGTGTATGTTTGTGTGTGTGTATGTATGTGTGTATGTATGTATGTATGTATGTATGTTTGTGTGTGTGTATGTATGTATGTATGTAACAGTGAACTACACAAATGAGATGCTAAGGATGCTATGGCATCCTGCTTCAGGACTGAAAGACCTCCAAGCTGAGGACCATTCTTAGTGGTGCTCACTGGCTAAGGGGAGCACTTCCTATGCTCTCCCTGGGTGGAATACATCCAAAGACATCCAAAGGCTAGCCCAGGCCCCCTCGCCTCTGCCCCAAGGGCTACAAGCTCCATTTGAGGCCAACTATTTGATGTGACTTACTCCTTCACAGCCAAAGGGGCTTTTCCCTAAAACTGCATGCAAGTCTCTACCTTACAGGAAGTGGCATTTCACAGGGCCTTGAACACAGGATGAATACTAACCAACAAAATACAGGTAGAAAACTAGAAACAGCACCAACAAAATACAGGTAGAAAACTAGAAACAGCACCAACAAAATACAGGTAGAAAACTAGAAACAGCCCAGGAGACTCAGAAATGATCTAGAGAGACTAATAACAAATGAAGCGTTGGAGGGAGGGGAATCGATGCATTGATTACACAAACACTGCATGGAATGCAAAATGGAGGAAGGCAAACCATCCTGTGCAGCTCAGGGGCAGAGCACAACACCCTGGATGACAGACAGACAGACAGACAGACAGACAGACACACACACACACACACACACACACACACACACACACGTTAAAACACAGACAGAGCTGGAGGAAATATCTGCAATAGGAACGCAGGTTAGGAACACAAGAAAGAACACAGAAGTTAGGCCCAGTGAGGCAGGAGAATCATAAATTCAAGGCCCGCCTGCCAGCGCAACAGATTAAGACCTCGACTCACAATAAAAAGATGAAAGAAAGACTAAGGAATACAGTTCACTGATAGAGCTTGCCCAGTGTGCATGGGACTCTAGGTTCAGAGAAGGGGAAAAAAGGTTTACAGAAGGAAGACTTAACAGACCTTAACCCTGAGAAGACACTCAGGAGGGAGACACCCAGATCTAAGCTACTGGGCTGCACTTCTCACTGATCAGACTAGCAAAAGCCTGGGCCACCTCACAATACACACTATTGGTTAAGCAAAACCCTGGGCCACCTCACCATACATCCTATTGGTTAAGCGAAGCCCTGGGCCACCTCATAATACATCCTATTGGTGAGGCTCTAGCTAAACAAGAAGGTTCACTTGTTGCTGGCGTGAGCACAACCCCCCCCCCCCCACACACACACACACAAGCCACGCGTTGGGGAATTTGAGGAAACGTTACAATAATTAGTGCTGAAGTTACTTGTTGTTTAAAAAGTCATTCACTTGGACACACGATTCCATTGAACACTTCCTCCCGAGAGAGGGATAATTCACACCAGCAGCGTTTGAAACCACAGTGAGGTTGCTCTCAACTTTCTGAGTTGAGCTGCCTACTTGGATTTCTGAAAACGCTCCCGGGTGACTTTAAATACATGCTCACCCCCAACCCTCACCTCTCATTCCCCACCCCTGTAGGCAAGCCACGGACACACAACAAACCTTGTTTAAAATGTATTTGTATTTTATGTGTATGGGTGTTTTGCCTGCTTGTATCTTTTTGTGCATCACATGTGTGCAGTGCCTATGGAAGCCAGAAGAGGGCGCTGGACCTCCTGGAACTAGAGTTACAGTTGACTGTGAGCTGCCATGTGGTGGTGGGAATTGAACTTGGATCCTCTGGAAGAGCAGGGAAGTCTCTTAACTGCTGAGCCATTTCTCCATCCCTGTAAGCCCTGTTTTGCTTAAACAGAGAGGGGAAGGGACTTGACTAGAGTCCTATAGCAAATACAAAGCCAGCCTTAGACTAATTTGTGACATAGCTCTTGCTTGAGTTCCAAAGGCTTGGTAGGAGAAAACACAGCTATGATTGGGGCCAGCATGGAGCTAGCCTCATGACTTTCAGCCTACATGCAGGGAAAAATCACTCCAGGGATTTAAGAAAACACCAATGTCCAGGCACCACATCAAAGATGGAATAACTGGCCTGGGGTATGTCTCAGCCATCGATATTTAAAGACGATTCCCAGGAAAGCAGGTTGGCTCTATCATGTAGTGTGTCTGCATGGATGCACATATGTATGTACATATATGTGGGCATTTATGTGCCATACACAAATGCATGTGTGTACATGTGTGCACATGTTTTCATGCACGTGGAGACTAGAGGACAACCTCAGGTGTGTGTTCAGAACAACTCCATTATTTCATCCTGTTTTTCTGAGACAGGTTTGCTTATTTGCTAGATTATGTTAGGCTGGCTGCTAGGGAGCCACCGGGTTCCTTGCTGAGTCTGGTGTGTGTGTGTAGGAGGGGGAGGGAGGGTTGTTGTTGTTGTTTTATTTTGTTTTGTTGTTAGTGGTTGCTTTTGGGTTTTGTTTTGTTGGTTGGTTTCTCATGACAGGGTTTTTCTGTGTAGCCCTGGCCATCCTGGAACTCACCGTATATATCAGGCTAACCTTGAACTCAGAAATTTGCCTGTCTCTGCCTGCCTGTGCTGGGATTAGAGACGATCACTGCCATCACCTATTGAGTTTGGTGTCTTCACCTCCTCTCAGCTCACTCTAAGTGAGAACTTCGGGAACACAAATGAGGCAGGAAGGTGGCGATGACTTTGAATACACCAGGCTACCAAAAGAAGATTTGGGAAGGGGGGTCACAAAACAAGCCCTTCACAAGAGCTGATGTACCAGGGCAAGGCCCTGGAAAGGAGAGCTCAGAGGGAGACCTCCATGGAGTGATGAGGTGGTGCTCTGGGTCAGACTCAGCCTGAGAGAACGGGGCCTGCCATCGAAAGTTGAGTGGTACCTTGGCTGTGCTGCCGGTTCTGGAGAAACCAGACACTGAGGAATCCATGACTTAGGTGATCACAGTCCCCTGATCTCAGGAAGAAAGCAAAGAGCCTGGGCTATCTAAGGACCCCCAAGAGGTTCAAGCTATCACATATGCACCCATGAGATGATATAAAAAGCCATTAAGAACAACTGAGGTCATGATAGTGGCTGACACAAAGCCAGAACACTCTGTGAAGGGAAGGAAGTAACCTACAAATAAAGCCTCCAATCCAATATGGCCTCCAGATAGGAATAGAGGAACAAACTGTGGTGTGTCCACGCAGTAAAAACTTATTCGGTCATTAAAGGAACAAGATCCTGATGCCCAAACAGCACGGGCACCATGAAGACACCATGTGGGCCAGGCCATTCTGACATGGCAAGCACTGCAGTGTAACAATTTCCTCCCAGCTTAAAACATTCCACCCTACTGGAAATTCCTTATGCAGGAAGGCAACTCAAAATAGGTTCAGGAAGTTCCTGAAACCGACCAGATTCACTAGGTTCTTTTTCCGTCAGAATAAACATTAAAAGCTGAGAACCCTTCTCTCATGAAGTAAAGCTGAATTCCAAAGAAGATTTTCAGAGGAGGAAAGCTACAAAGAAGACTCTGAGAGCAGATCACCTGTCTGGAAAAATCTGAAAACAGTCTGGCTGCTGGAAACTGCTTGGATGAGGTTTAGACCAAAGTCGCTAAGAAAGGACACACTCTGACCTGTTGAGCTGCCTACAGGCTATGTAGTATGTTCCAAGTTCCCAGATTTTGTGAGCTGTCACCTGTGCTGGGGTGAGCCTTGATGATGCAACTGTCTGTGAGTCATTTCTGTTCCTGTAAGAAACCCCTCACCCATGCTGTAACTCCAATAAAACCTGTTGTTTCACAATGTTGGACTATGGTGGTATCCATATTTTGGCTTGTCATGGGATCTCTGTCTGAGGTGAACAGACATATGTGTTGTGTTTCCCTAGGAAAAGTTTTGTCACACAGCAGGCACATAGCATCAGGTTTCATTTCCACAAAATGTCCAGGCCATGCAAATTCTCAAAGATGGAAAATATATTAATGGTGTCCCAGAGCTTGGGGGTGGGTGGGGGAGGAATAGGAAGCGGCTGCTAATAAGTGTGAGGCTTCTTTAAGGGTGTAACAAAAAGGTCCTGGACTTGGACAGTAGGGATGGATACACAGCAGTGCAACCCACTAACTGTGCAGCTTAAAAGGACAAACTTGGGCTAGGGATGTAGCTCAATAGTAGAGCATCTGGCTGGCCTGGGCTCAGTTCCCAACACTGCAAATAAAAAGGGCGAAGGTGGACTTCATAGTATGTGAATTACATCTCAATAAAATGTCACTCAGAAAACTGGAGAGCTGAGCATAGTGGCGCACATCTGTAACTCTAGAACTTGGGAACAGAAACAGGACGGACGCCACAAGTTCAAGGCCAGCTTGTCTGCATAGCAAATTCCAGTCCAACCCGGCATGCAGTGAGTTCCGGGGGAGCCTGAACTACATAGCAAGCCCCCAATGGAAAGACAAAGCAGGATCACCCACATAACATAAAAATAGTCTTGTTACAAAGTGCATTTGTCACTTGGTGGTGGTGGCGCACACCTTTAATCCTGACACTCAGGAGGCAGAGGCAGGCAGATCTCTGGGATCGAAGCCAGCCTGCTCTACTGGGCGAGTTCAAGGACAGCCAGGGATACAAGAGAAATCCTGTCTCAAAAAAACAAAGACAACCTCCCCCCCAAAACAATCAACCTCCCCCCCCCCAAAACCAACCCAAAAAAAAACAACAACAAAAAGCCATATGTCAAGTAGCTAAAGCCACGCCCCCTTTCATGCTGTCCCTACTCTCCGTCCCTGAGGGATCTTTGCCAACTGGAGCTCATTCTAAACCTTTGGTCCTGTGTTTAAGGTTGAAATAGATAGTGCTATTTGGGATTCTCTTTCCTTCCTATGCTTATTTGAGTCTGTGATTTTTTTTTTTATAATAAGCACTTCAGACTGAAGAAAACCCAAAAGCACTTTAAAAGGCTGCATCTATGCAACAAGATCCTGCACACTGCAGAAACCCTGTGTGCAACCTAAGCCCGTCTTTATTTATTTTTTAAAGACACAGAAAAGCACATTGTTAAACACAGAGAAAGACCTAGAAAAACACAAAGCAAACTGTTAATCCCAGGTTAGGCAGATGAGAAGGGAGTGGCTTGGTAAGGCTTTCATTATTTTGTATATGTTTATACTAGAGCTGTCATTTTGAATACATTCCTCAGTCACATGAAGATTCAGAGAGCACAAAAGAGGAACAGAAGGGAGCAGGAGGTCCCCAGATTCCTGCCCTGGGGTCAGACAGTGTAGCCAGAATTTGCTGGAACCTTCCTTAGGGTCATGCCAGGTATGTGTTTCTGTGCTTTTTGTAAGAGGATTTTTGCCTCATTAAGTTTATATTGCATTTTTAAATTTAAGGAAGCATTACACATATTCATAAAAAACAATGTGTGTGTATACACAGAAAATCCTATGGGAAGTGTGTATTCACCTCTCAAGGTGGAATCCTAGAGTAGTGTATTACAAGAACCTCAGAAGGACTCTCCTTGGGGCTTAGAGCATTCTTTAACTGTTGTGAATCCACAATCTGTCGTGGACAGGGAAGCACCTAATGGACATTTCTATGTTCTCCGAGAAGCCTTTCCAGCAGGTAGGCTAAGGCGGCAACCTCATAGAATGGAAGCAGACAGAGAACTCGAAGTTGTGCCTGGGGTTGGGTTGGGGGACCACACTAGGGTGGTTCTAATCATTCTGCCTTGGACTGGACCCTCTCCCATCACATGGAGACCATTTGGGCTCCTCCACTGCCCTGAGCTTAGGAGGGAAACCAAGGCAGGCTCTGTAAGCACAAAGACCGCCCTCCCTCTGTTGAGTGGCAGCTGGCCAGGTGACAGGGGAACTGCCTTATATCCCTTAAGGGAGCCAAGCTCTGTCAGAGCCTTTGTCTGGTTCTAGGCCTGTGGACGGTGTACCAGGACACCAGAGAGAATAAAGCCATAAGGTCCAGGAAGACCCAACCCAAAGGCAGATTCCCTACCCCTCCAGGAGCTACTGTGAACAGCCTGGGTGATTCCTCTGAGAATCCCTGGCCCAGCACGAGCCTGGGGTCTGTCTTCCTAGGAAGCTTCCAGGCAGTGCCCTAAATTCAGGAGAGAGCTGTCTAAACTTTGTCCCTTCTGTCCTCAACACCTCCTGTGCTACCTTGCTGCTGACTCACCAAATGTGGAGGGGTGTCCATGTAAGTCTCACTGAAACCAGACTGCTGTGTGCACAGAGCTGACCATAAAGGGGACCTGGGTTGGGGGGCAACTTTAGAGTGAGATATACTCCCTGCAGCATGGCCAAAATACCAGGCAGACAAGCCACATAGTCCCTGGAGAGACCCCCACTTGGGTGGAGAAAAAAAAAGTTTTAAAAATTAAATTGTATAGTGTGTATATGTACTGTAATATATGGGTATGGTGTATGCACACACCCTTGTAACAGACGTAGAAGCCAGGGTGTCGGGTGCCCTGCTCTGTCTCCTTGCTCCTTTTGAGACAAGGTTTCCCACTGAGCCAGGAAGCAAGCAAACCTGAGCTGTCCTCCTGTTCCCTCAGTGCCAGAGTTACAGGACTGTTTGGGATCATGCCCAACTTTTTATGTGGGTGGTGGAGATTTGAACTCAGAACATCATGCTTAGTCAGCAAGGTCTCTTAGCATCGCAGCCACCCCAAAGCCAGGAAGAATACGTTTAGACTCAACAGTTTTCAGCGTAGCGGTTCCTTCCATGTACAGCTGCCAGCTCTGTGGGGAGAGCCCCTGTGTGAGGCAGCAAAGGCTTCTCCAGGCCCACAGCCAGTGGCTGGTTGAGATGGTAACGATAATAGTACAGACTGTATTTAGCAAGCGCCTATTCTATGCTGAGCACTTTCCCAGCCTGCCTCATTTAATCTTCACAAACACCCCCGAGCTGAAGGGACTGATTTTCCCTTTCTGTAAACAGAGCACTCGAGCTGCTGTGCCATCTGTCCAAGGTGGCAGTCACTCTCAAGGAAACAGCAAAGCCAAGATTCCATACCCAGGTCTACGTGGCTCCTTGGCTGGGTTTGCTCGGCAGCTCATACACTGGGGCCAGAACACGCTGCACAGCAGCAGAACCAGGCTCAACCCCAAGTGGTTGGAGGTGCTCTTCCCACCCATCAAGGAGGAAATCCAGATGAGGAATCACAGATGTAGGTTCTAGGAAAGTCCCTCGATGAGTCAGGAGAGTTACAGCAACTCTGTTAGAAGTCAGTGTAAGTGTGGAAGACTAGATCCCAGGGTTTGAGTCCCCTACTTATCTTTTCCCCAGAACCATCCACAGACAACAGTTCTGCTCCTGTATGCATACCCAAGAGAAACACATACAGAATCACAAAAACTTAAACATGAATGCCCATTGCATTCTATCTGACAGCAGAAAAGCGGAAGCCACCCAAATATTTATCAAATATAAGGCAGTCTACCCACACAGCAGATTATTACCCAGCCGTGAAAAAAAACGAGCTCCTTCACCATGGATGGCTAATCTCCATGGATACTTTGTTTTAAGTAGTAACGCCCACTACCAATGATCACGCATTGCCTGATTCCATTTTAATGCAATCTCCTGATTGGATACATCAATAGAGACAGAAAACAGGCCAGCAGTTGCCAGGGGCTAGACGGAGAAGAGGTGGAGAGAGACTGCTGACAGGTGTGGGGTTACTTACAAGAGTAATGGGAGCTTTCTGGAATTCGGTCATGCTGATGACAACACCCCAATCTATGAAACTGAACTGTAAAATGGTGTATTCTGTGATCACTGAATTAAATTGTGATTTTAAAACGTCCAAGGAGCAGTACCTACAAAGCAGGGACAATGGAGGGTTAAATGGCATGAAGGCACATGGGCAAGGCTGGGAGCTGTGCCTGGCACAGGGTAAGCGCTCAGACACAGTAGCTATGTCAGGACAAACCACACTCACACTGGCCTTCTGCCTGAAGACAAGGGGGATGATAGTGAGGATGGAGGGACAGCTGCTGTTAGATTCTGAAGCAGCAGCCCAGCTGGGCCATGGTGCCACCGCAGAGAGCAGTAGGGACATGCCACCTCTCTTCTGTCTCCAAGCTCTGTCTCCACAGCAACAGCATCAGCTCAGGGCAGGGGCTCCCATTCCCAGCTTGGTGACAGCGTCACCTCATCAACCTGTCAGGATGGAAAAGGCGGATCCCAAAGATAAGACTGTTGCTCTGGCAGAAGTGCTGAGGGACCCTTGTCTCCATAGTAACCATCAGGAAGGAGAGTGAGGAGGAGAGGGCAAACAGCAAATAAACAGGCTCTGGAGCCAGCACCAAGCGCCAGGAGGTTACACCAGGCTTCAGGCATCTGTTTCCCAGGAGGGAGAACGGGTTTCTTCAGTGCCTACTCTGTGTCAGGGTCCATTCTGGGCTCTTTACACTAAAAACCTAAAATTTACATTTAAAGTCCACGAGTAAGGGCATGGTGAGACAACACAGTGTGTAAAGGGACCTGCCACCAAGCCTGATGACCCAAATTGGATACCTGGATCCAGGGTGTGGAAGAAGAGAACCAACTGCTTCAAGTTGTCCTCTGACCTCCACATGCCTACTGTGGAATATATGCAGACACAGATACAGACAGACAGACAGACAGACAGACAGACACAGATACACATACATATACATGAAATAAAGTTTCAAATGTTGTAAAAATTAATCTCACAAGTAATGCCTAAGTACAATCATGTTTTGTTTTGCTTTTTAAGACAGGGTCTTACTATGCTATCCCAGCAGCTTTTAGATACCCAGACCTTAGCCATCTTCTCCCGCACGCTTCTCTGTAAGGAGACTATAGAAGTTCTCATCATGTCTAGTTTAAGTACTTTCTTTTGAGACACTGTCATGTATCCCCACCCAGGCTTTCCACACATTTATGTACCCAAGGCTGACCCCAAGCTTCTAACCATCATGTCTCTATCTCCTGGGTGCTGGGGTTACAGATGTGTGGAGCCCATTCTATTTGGAACTGCATATTGAACCCAGGAGCTCATTCATCCTAGGTAACCACTCTACCAACTGAGCTACAGTACAGTCCAGTTCTTTTTTTTTTTTATTTTATTCTTTTGTTTGTGAGAAAGTCTTAACATTGTAGTCCAGGCTGGCCTCAAATCAGAGACCAGTTGGCTCTGCCCAGTGCCATCTTCTGGCTTCTGCAGGCACCTGGACACACATGGTACACAGACAGACAAGCAGGCACACACATATACCACACACACATACACACACACACATATGCACATATATCCACACACATACACATATATACACATGTATATACACACATACGCACACATACGTATACACACTTATATGTACACATACATACACACACAAATACACACATATATCCATACATACACACATATACATACACACATATACATACACACATACACATACATACACACACACACACACACACACACACACACACACACACACTGACAGACAGACATACTCTGCAGCTCGAGCAGGCCTAGAACCTCTCTGGTCAACCACCAGGCCTAGCTTCCTAATTTCCTTCCCTGGTTTACAGTGAACCTTGGGAGCTTCTCATATCAGCACTCATTTTTCTACTTTTAAACACGTGGTAAAGGTTAGATACTATAAATGTATCATTTTATTTGTTTTTTGTTTTGTTTGTTTTTTTGTTTTGTTTTGTTTTTCGAGACAGGGTTTCTCTGTGTAGCCCTGGCTGTCCTGGAACTCACTTTGTAGATCAGGCTGGCCTCGAACTCAAATCCGCCTGCCTCTGCCTCCCAAGTGCTGGGATTAAAGGCGTGCGCCACCACCGCTGGCCAATGATCAGAATTCTTAAGTCTCTTGCTTTTGCCTCCCAGGTGTTGGGACAGTAGGTAGCAACAACACACCCCTGCTTAGATCACAGGCACAATATGCCTCCAAAACCCTTTCATCACCCCAAACTGAAACTCTACTCCCACCCCCAAGCCCAGAAACAGTGAGCCTGCTCCCTCCTCCCCTGCCCAGTAGCTCTGCTCCCTGTCGTCTGGATACTCTAGGGATCTCAGAGAGAGGGGAGTTTACAACATTGACTCTTTGCCTTTCAGCCCTAAGGCTTGAACCCAGGGCCTCCCATGTGCCAAGCACTCGCTCTAGCACGGGGCTGCACTCCTCTGGTTTACAGACTTCTCAGTGATCCAAAACAGCCTCTTAAGCTGATACTATTTGCATACTGACACCACAGAGGAAGAAGCTGGGACTTGGAGGGAGAAGTGGCTTCAGACATGTCTCTGCTGAGGAAAGGCTGGGGCAAACTCAACAAGCTGCAGCTGAGAGCCTCAGTTTCTCTACCTGTGCAAGAAGAATGGGCTTTGTAACGCCCCTCCTTTTCACCATCAGAGATGAAAGCGACAAAATTGTGTGTGATGCTACCCAGTGCATAGGCAGCCCACAGCCAGCAGGAAGCCTCCCATCCAGCTCCACAGCAACCCTCAGGGCAGCTCCTCCTCTCTCCACCCTACATGGCATTGGCCCATAGCACCAATGTGCCCAGTGGGAAGGACAGACAGGACTGCTCTGCCCTGGGGACTGTGATGTCTCAGTCCTGAACTTCTGGCATGCTAGGCCTCTGGGAAGCAGGTGGGTGCCCCAGAAGAATGTGCAGCCTGGGATGCCTCCTGGGCAGCCAACCAGCTGAGGGCCAGCTATGCCTCTGGGGCCAGAGGCCACCTAGTGTTTGGACTACTGACCCCACCAGGAACCAGGAGTTACCCAGGCTTTAAGCATCATCTGGACTGATGGTTTTCCACTGTGAAGTCCCCTGCAGCCTGCATGGCCTTGAGAACCTGCCTCACTAGTCCTGGTCAGATGCTGTTTTCTCAGCCATGGAATGTCCACAGCTTTGTTGGGCCTTTGCAGAGGTTTCTGAGATAAACTGTCCTTATGTAAACCCAACACACAGCTCGAGAAGCAGGAGGAGGGGCTGACATCAACCAAGACTAGGGACATGGGGTCTGAAAGTCACATTCAGAGATAAAAGTGGGAGACACAGGCCTAGCATCCTTCTCAAACCAAGTGGCCACAGCACAGTAGTCCCTAAAACATCTCCACACAAGCTAGCCAATGGCCCTGTCAGTGACCAGGGAACAACTGCCAAACCTTATACATAAGGAAACTGAGGCAAAGAGCCAGGCCCGTGCTGGGCATTGCTGGACACACCCTCCGTTAATCCCAAGAGAGTAACCAGGGTTGAATACAAACTAGGTGCTCAGCAAATGCAAGCTGGAAGGGTGGATGGAGAAACAGCACTGTCAAGGCACAAGGGTACCCGTCTCAGTCCACAAGCAGCGGGCGGCGGGGGGGGGGGGGGGGGGGGGGGGGAATGCGCTTCGCAGCGGCCCCAGCTGGGCTGCAGCCCTCACCTCTCTGGGACGATCAAGCTCCGTCTGTAGCACCTGCTTGGCCAGCTCTGTCTCAATGAGCCTCTGTCGAAGCCCCTCGTTCTCCTCCTCCAGCCTCATCCGCTTCTTCTCCACCACCTCCAGCTCCTTGTGAAGCCGCATGGAGATGTCCTTAGAGACCTGAGCCAGGGTGGGAGAAAGAGAGGGGATGCTCAAGCTGGAGGACACACCTCGGGTCTCGGTGACCATCCCACCCAGTTAAAGAGTTATCTCGTCACCCTCACTCAGCAGAGGGGTCCTGAGACTCATCAAGAGCCATGAATCTAGGGATTAACAGATCCAAACCCAGGCACCCCAGCTCCCAATATGTTTCCTCCTCAAATCTGTGATGATCTTGTTCAGTTCTTAAAGGTGCCTTTATATTCAGCTGGACCTGTGCTGGAGTCCGAACCCAGCCTTGCTTCTCTCTGGCGACTGCTCCACCACTAAGCAATACCCCCAGCCCTGTCTTCACAAGAGCCTGAAAGGGAAGAGACAGCTGGTTTGTAAGCCCAGAACAAAATGGGCAGCATGTGATCCTAGGCAAGTCATTTCCTGGCCTTGTGCCTCAGTGTTCTTGACGTATAAAGTGGGCACAGCAGTAGAAGGACAGTCTCAGGGCCAACAGCAGAACCACATCAGCTATTGCTTACAAAGCCTTCACCCAATGTCTGCCGCAGTGAGTGTCTGGTGACTCGTGGCTGCTGCTCCTAGGAACCAAGGTCCAGAGAGACAGGCATGATTTGCTGGAAGTCACAGTGACCCTGAGGCCTTTTCTGGGATAAAGAACATGCTAGAATGACAAAGGCTGGGCAAGTGTCCAAGTCATCCCTTAGATGCAGCTAAGAGAACAGCAATCTCCAATCCCAGGTCCAGGCTCAGCAGGAAAAGCATCCTAAAATCTGGAAGATGCCCTGTGTCCTGGCCCTGCTGCTGGGTGTCTGAAGAGGTGAGGTGGGGTGACATAAGCCCTCCTGAGCTGGTATATACAAATTGGTGCTACACCCCAGGTAGGCTGGGTCCTGCTAACACCACCTACCGACTTGGACTTCATACTATCTAGGCTTTACCGAAGGTCAGAGCAGAAGTGACTTTCTCAGGGTCACACACAACGAGCATGCCCAGGCTGGGCTGGGTCTCCCTAGGGTTTGGAGGAGTCAGCATAGCCAGAGCCCCCCAGGAGCCTGAAGGCCTTGTTGGCAAGACCAGTGTGGCACAGACAACCTAGCACCCAAGGCTGCCAATGTCGGAAATGACCATGTGCCTCCCTCCCTCTGGAAGGGAAGAGGCCCTCCCTGGCTGGCTCTGCCCTCTGCCTGGGCCCAAGCCCAACTCAGCACAGACCCCTTTGGCAGTCAGTGTGCAGGAAAGGCCAGGAAAAAAAAAAACAGTTGAGAGGAAACTGGGCACAGCTCTCCTCTCTCCTCAACCCACTGCCCCCTCCAACCTGGAGAGCTCTGAGGATGTCAGACAGAGGCCCACAAGCCTCCCCTGTAGCCACTGTGGTCCACGAAGCTTTCCCTACCCTTCAACATCAAAAAAAAAAAAAAAAAAAAAAAAAAAAAAAAAAAAAAAAAAAAAAAAAAGATTTTGCAGAGAAGAAAACTCCATTCAAACCCAGTGCCAGAACTCTGGACATCTGGAGTCTGAGTCTGGTCAGCAGTAAACGGGTAGATCACTGTTCCTGGGGCTGCTGGAGGGAGCAGGCGGCGGCCTCAGTGCTTGAGTGGAAGCTGGAATCCAGACGGTGCTCAGATATACAAGGCTTCCTAGTCACTCCTATCTTTAAATAATTCCATCTATTTACTGTATTATTGAAGTTGCATTTATCTCACAGTTTCTTGACCTATTTTTGATTGTGTTAAATATTAAAGGGCAGCTCAAAGGCACAAGGGTCAAAGAGCTGTCTACACAAAGATTTTGATTTTTAGGCTGTGCTGGGAATGGTTGGCCTTTTGTGCACTCTAGGCAAGCATGCTCCCTCTCAGCTACATCTCCAGGGACACAAAAAGTTTCCCAACCCAGGAGAATCTTGAGCTTGCTACTTTAGCCAGGGATGGCCTTGAACTTCTGATCTTTCTGTCTCTGCCTCCCAAATGCTGTCTAATCCTATGCCACCTTGCTGAGTCTATGCACTGCTGAAGACCAACCCCGGGGCTTCGTGCCTGCTAGGCAAGCACCCTGTCTACTGAGCCACAAAAGCGTTTTCAACGCATTCTCACGATTTCTGTTCTGCCTCTTTGTATCGGTTTTATCCACCTTGACTCAGGCTTAAGGCTATAGTTCCCAATTTGGGGCTATTAGGTCACTCAGGAAGCCCTGTCCTCACCAACATCCCATTCATTCATTCATTCATTCATTCATTCATCTCACCTTGGTACTGGGGTGGAGTGGTGAGCTACAGAAACCAGGGCCATGCATATCTAGATTCATTTACACTTGTGTCCCGGCAGCAGCCGCTCGGGGCTCACCACACACTGAATGCCTAATAAATGCTTGTTGAATGAACAAACAAATCAAGACCCAGCACATGAAAAAGGAGTGGCTATCAAAGTATATGTGGGAGCTGAACCTGCCCTAGCTAGGTGGAGGGCACTCCCCTCCGTTGTCCAAAGAGGGTCAGTGGGGCCAAGGTTCGTCTCCCAGATGTGCTTCCATCAGGATAGGAAGTACTCTGTCTCATCATGGCCTACCTGGGAAGCTGCAGCATTCCAAGCAAGAGAGCCCACGAGCTTAGATCCCTGCATTCAGTGCCTTGCAGCCTCCATGAGAATCAGGAAGGAAAGGTTACCATCACCTCCCGGTCCAGATTTCCAGTGTTCCCAGGTCCCTGGGCTCTCACGGGTCACTTATAGAATCAGTTAGGTCCTCCCCAGGCTATAACTACAGGCTCTTCTCACCCTCTAGACATATTTTATGACCACTTTAAATTCCAGAAAGGAAAGGGTGGTTGCCCAAGGTCACATGACTAGAAAGGTACCAAGCATGGGTCAACTCTGAAGATGATACCACAGGAGGGCTTGAAGGAATAAAACTATGAACAATGGACTTCAACAGCAAGTCCCAACATGGCTTTCTACGTCCAAAGAGCCTGAAGGGCCACATGTGCCTGTCTCATTGAGCCCAGCAGTTATACCCAAAAGAGAGGGCCTGAAGACAAAGAGGAGAGGCAGCCTCCACAGAGGGCAAATGCCTAAAGCACAAACAAATGTGCTCAGGCATGAGGTCACTGTTTACAGTGTTGGCCTTGGTCCCTGCCAAAGGCCATCAGCAGCCTGCGGCCCCCAGCTCCTAGGCAGATCAGCCTCTGGGCTCTGAACCTGGGATTGCAGTAAGTCCCTGTAGCTCTGATCTTCAAGGAGAGAGATGGAAACCATAAGCAGCAATCCAGGCCAGGCAAGCATCCCTGGCAAGTGTGACCAAACTCAAAAATCACATGATGGGTGTGTCACCCTATTGGACACAGAGGGAAACTGAGGCTCTAAGGAGGAATGATGCACATCACCCAGGACACAGAGACAAGGCCAGAGCATCCTTATATAAATAAGGAAGGAGTACATATTACTGACATGTCCTGGGGCTTTCTACAAGATAAGCAGTGGATCCCAGAGTCCCCCAGCAGTGGCCCCCTCCCGTCAAGTGCTCCACTGACTGGTGCCACACCTAACATACAGGACTCTATTTGGTAATTTCATTTTCTATTCATAAAAGTCTCTATAGAAACAGGATCAGAGATGTGAAGTAGCTGACCCAAGCCCACACAGCCACAAGGTGGCCAGACCATTCTCATGCTAAACAGTCTCCCTGCTGAGGGTCGGAGATCTTGTTAACTGTGTGGACCAGCAAAAAGTGAAAGAGCCTGGGAGGGTTGCTCTGGGGTGGCGGTCAGGGATCTCACTAATAACACACCAGCTCAATAAAGCCACCAGAGCTCAAAAGCACTGCAAGGCACAGGGCCAGGGAGCCTGCTGAGCAGGAGAGGAATCCCTAGGCATACCCCTCCCAGTCCCTCTCCACCTGGTTCCCTCAGCCTGCCTAAGGGAAGCCAGGGAAATCAGCATTCTGAGGACCTCCATAATTGCCTCTAACATTCTCAGCACTCTGGGACGAAGGGTGACGGCAAAGCAGTGCGGACAGCTAAAGGCTGAGCCAGAACATGAGCTCAGCGCTGCAGCTGCAGGGGTGGGCAGGAGAAGCGCGGAAATGCTGATTGGCTCGTTCAAATCCCAACAGAAGGGGCCCCGTCCCCTCCTCCTGGAGGGCTGAGCCCCACCCCCACCCCAGCTGCTCTGGCCCCGCCCACCAGCCTGCTCCCCACCCTCTCTTCTTGGTCGGCTTGTTTAGGGTCCCTCCCAGAAATCCTCAAAGACCAGGGCTCAACCGTAGATTCGTCTGGGCGTCTCCACTCTTTCCTTCCCTCTATGTTTCTTACGGATGAGGGACCGGAGGATTGGGTTTGGTTTTTTTTTTTTTTTAAATCGTATTTTGTTTACGGGTTTTTTTTTTTTTTTTTTTTTTTTTTTTTTGATAACAGGATCTTGGTGTGCAGTCAAGAAAACTGGCTCCACACAGGTACACAGGCTTGCGTATGGTCGCAGCCTTCCCAAATCAACACTGGTCACGGAATGCACAGAGCCCTTTCTGAATGCCTTGCAGGCCTGGATTCTCAGGGCCTTCCAGGAGCAGGTGTGTGTGGCTGACTCAGCGCCTGTCTGCCCTCGGGGGTGGGGTGGGGGAGCCTTGGGAATCCTAGATCATTCCGGGCTCTTGCCCTCTTCTCCCTTGGGCTCCCTGAAGAATTCCTACGCTCCTCCCAGTTCGGTACCAGTCACAGCACCCTCGGCTCCCTGTTCACACAGGACTGAGTTCTGAGAGCAGACGCTGGCCCAGGGTCCTCACGTCTCCTCCATCCCTGACCTGTCTGAGTGGGGCCATTCCTGCCTGCTCCTTAGGCAGAGAGCAGCAGGGTCCGGCAGTGAGGTCTGAGAGGTGGATGAGCCTAACTTATGACCCTGGATAGGTGCTTCTCTCCTCTGAGCTCCAGCACACTCCTCTGGAAAACTGACACAGTAATAATCGCTAGTCATTGTCACTCCCTCTGGTGTCTTAAGCCAGGGTTTCAATATCCTGGATTGTATGTCCTTATACCCATTTTGCAGATGAGAAAATCGAAATACAGATGTCTTGATCAAAATCCCAAAGCCCAGGTATACTGGAGCACAGCTCTGAACCATAAGAAACCTGTGGAGCTGAGCAGGGGCCACAAGTAGGGGCTACTCAGAGGCCAAAGCCACACACAAGGCCAACACACAAGAAGCAGCCTCTTGTTGCTTCAGGAGGGTTCTTGTCATACCATTTTCTGGATATCCCACTTGGAGGACCTGTTGATCCACCAGGGGTCCCCACTTTGAAGATGGGAAAACTGAGGCCCAGAGAGTCAGGATAATTTGCTCAAGGCAAGCAGTGGGCCAGAGGCCTAACTCCTGGATCACCAATGGAGTTTATGATCCAACCACCCAACAAGGGCACCTATGAAGGTTGGCGGAGACCCCAGACTCACCTTTACGTCCTGTTCCAGACCACGGATGAGTTCACCATCGACCTGGCCAGTCTGGGCAGCGCGGAGGCTGCGGCGCTCAGCTTTACGCAGTCGGTACTGCAGGATGCGGCAGGTCTTGCTGGCTTGGTCCAGCTGCTGCCGCAACTCCTGCAGCTGGTACACGTCTTCCTCCATGTAGACATCCCGCATCTCCAGCATCTCAGCCCGTAGCTCCTCGATCTCATCCTGCAGCAAAAAGAAATGGTCAGACCCCCAGATGCCACGGCAGTAGCCAGGGTGCCTGAATGCTGGCCACACTCAGAAAGCGGACCTGGGGGTCTGGGGTTACAGGCTGAACACCACCACCCAAAGACAGCCACAGCTAAATTCAGGGGATCATAAATATATGCCTTCCGTGGCAAAACGGGCTTTGCAAATGAGACTAAGAGAAGGGTCTCTAGACAGAAGTATTATTCTGGACTATCTAGGTGAGCCATGAAAGGGAAGCGGGTAAGACCAAGCAAAGTGAGGAGGAAGTAGAGTTGAAGACAGACAAGCTCTGCAGGTAGAGAAAGGACCACCTGCAGTGGTGCAGGCAGCCTCCACAAGTGTGAACTGTCCACAGGGGACGAAAAGCCCAGGAGAGGATGCTGCTTGTCCTAGAGCACTTAAGCAGACATGCAGCCTTTAATCCCAGCACTCAAGAGGCAGAGGCAGGAGGATCTCTGAGTTCAAGACCAGCCTGGTATACAGAGTGAGTTCTGGACAGGTACATAAGAGAAACCCTCTCTCTGAGAAAAAAAAAAGTATTTTTAAGTCAAAAGTATGTTTATTTAATAATGGTGCATACCTTTAATCCCAGCGTTTGAAAAGAGGCAAAGGCAGAAAGGCAGGATCTCAGAGCAGAGTGACCTGGCCTCAGAACAGGCCAGCCTAGTCTATATAGAAAGCTGCAGGCCAGCCAAGTCTTAATACATAGTGGGACTATTGGCTAAAAACAAAACAAAACAAAACAAAAACAAAAAAACCTTTTTTTGTTTGTTTGTTTTCCTTTGTTTTCAAGTTTTAGCAAGAGTCAGGAATAGGAATATGGGATTAGGAAGATCATGATTTCAAAACCAGCCTCATCTACGAGAGACTGTCCAAAACCCACAAGGCCGGGGAAATACAGGGGTCAGCCATGCAGGCCCGGAAGGTCTGGTTTAAGTTTTAAGTGACCTTGCTCAGGAAGCCCAGCTACTGCCATCTGTGTCACAGCTCCCATGAGCACCTTACCTCCCTCAGCTCATCTGAAACTGCTTAACAGTGGTCTCCCAGCGACCGTGGGAACCTGAAGGTCCCCCTACCTGCCAGCCCCCACACACAGCACCTGTTTAGCCTCCTGCAGACTCCCAACACATTCTAACTGAATGAATAAAATGTGCCGAGGCAATGAAGAGAGAATAAGAGAGACTTCTCACTGTGAAAGATGGGACGTGACTCCCAGACACTACACGGCGGGGAATGTGGATGCCTTGCAGAAGAAACGCATAATTATGTCTCATGAGAAATATGGAAACTGAGTCACAAACATGAATAATATCTACTGTTAGCTTGAACAAGATTGCACACAGAAGGGAAACCGAGTCACCAGGGATGAGGCCCTGACGAAGGCTCTGCTCCCAGGAGAAACACAAAGGTTGGCACTGACAGAAGCAGGGAGACAACCAGGAACAGAAAGGCCACTCTGGAGAGAACACCGGATCTGGAGGGCTGGAGTCCCCTAAAGAAGATGGGAATAAAGGGGAGGGTGTAGGGGTGAGATCCCCTCTGCTCCTCACACCCTTTGCTCACTCCAGGAGTCTGCATAGTCTAGAAAAGGAAACACAGAGACCTCTCCTCACACCTGCCTGCCAGCTGCCACTGGGATGAGCACAGACTGTGGGTCCATACTGCAATGGGACCAGACTATGGCCTGATTGTAATGGCTCCCTGTGGGGGGAAGGGGTGTGGCCTGCTGGATTGATGGGCAGGTAAGAAGCCAAATTATCCAGGCCACAGCACACCCCAGGGGCCCTCCCATCCATCTGCCTAGCTTCTGGAACTATTTCTTAGAACCTAGGAGAGGAAGACAGAAGTGACAAATTGGCGGCTCCACCCCACCACATGCTGTCTCCCTCAACTCACAACTGATCCAGGTGTCCCTACTCACAGTACCAGATTGTGTCCTGAGGGTGTGTTCACTAGCAACCCCAGAGTGGGTGACCCTGCCTACTGGCTGCAGAGGAGCAGTCATCCCAAAGTACCCAGAGTCACCACCCCACACCGTGCCGCATGGGCAGACCAGAGTGCACGGGGAGGAAGTGAGACAGTCTGTGAGAGAAATGGGGAAGTGAGGAGCGCATGCACCAGCTCAGCTGGCAGGGAAGGAAGGGGCAGGAAGTGAAGGCAGACAGCTACATCCATGGCCCAGGCTGCAGGGCCTTGGCATCCATGAGCAGATCACATGTTACCCTGTTATCCTGACAGAACAGGGCGACTGGGAAGATGTGAGGGCCCTAGTGACTCTAGGTCAGAATGAGTCGAGGGGGACACAAGCACACTCAAGCTCAAGCTGCTGAGACTCGTTAGCAGACGTGTGCCATTTAGATCACAGGAGGTGACGTCCCTCCTAACGAGCTTTTGTGAAAGTAGTACACAGTCAAATGGAAAGTTTTGGAAAAAAAAAAAAACAGAAAACATCAATCACAATTTCTCTATCTCGTTCTGAATGACAGTGCTCCCCAGAATGGAACAGCTCACTGATAGTGTCTATCTAACATGTTCGGGACTGTGGTTCTACCCCAAGTGCTATGCAAACCTCACCATATTCCCAATCCAGACCTACTAAGGCAGAAACTTTGGGGGTGGGCTCCCCAAGTGATTCTGAGGCAAGGAATTTCCTTCCCACTTTCTTCCCCACAGAAGACAAAAGTCCCATGTCACAGCACAAGTCCCTGGCTCTGTGCCTGACAGGCGTCTAGGGAAGAAGTGAGTGAATGACTATCCCCGACAGCTGTCTCTTGGGGAACTGCCTTCACCACAGTGCAGGCTGTTGTGGACATGCCAACTCTGTATCTGAGGAGGTTTGGGGGGCTGAGGCCTCTGGGGGCTTGCCCCAGCTGCAGGCAAAACACCCACCAGCCCCTCCTGGCACGGCTTGAGCTGACAAAAGCAGGCTTGTAGGCCACATGGGCTGGACACTGTAGAGCTTAGGCAGAGACTCTGGCTGTCTGGGACTGAGGTGGGGGCAGGGAAAGGACAGAGGCTCGGTGTCCACACCCAGCCCAGAAATTTTCTGGGCACCCGGGCCCTGCAGGCAGGGTTTTGCCTTTGGAGGCTCTAGGGTGGCAGATCCAGCTGGAGAGAGCTGAGATACAGGCCTCCTTCCTGGGCAGACCAGACAGTCCAGAGGCCCCGCAGAGATGCCCCCTCTTGACCTCTTCTATAGGACACCAAGAAGGAGGAATCAATCTCATAGAACAAGGTTTTGAGGTTTCCCCTCCCCAACATGGGGGCATTCTGAGTCTCACCCTCTACCTTAGATTTAAAAGGCCACACTGTGCAGTGCCCACCTTAGAGTCTGAGGAACCCCAGTTCTCAAACCCACATCCTGAAATGAACTAGACCCTTGGCTGTTATCAACCCTAAAGAAGCTGAAGAAAGGTGTCAAGCAGTCCTGCCAGGCTCTGATTTCATGCTGCCCTCTGTCCCTTGAAAGGCACAACGTCTAAGCCCAGGCTACAAACAGGGAGTGAAAGGGAGGGCAGGGTATCGGGACAATGCAACTGGGCACGATCATCCCTTTCCAAGGTTCCTTGGCTCTGTTTGGAAGGCAATGTCTGTTAATTAGAGAAAATCTGAATAAAAGCAGGTGGCGTTCAGGCTCATTCCACTAGCTTCTGCTTCAGGTTCAAGCCTATGACCTTTGACCCCTTGGCCACGGCCCAGTCTGCTCCCTATTCTATCTTGCACCTGCACCCAGACATGCTAGGACCTAAAGGCTGGCCCTGGTCTACAGAGTGGCTCACACACAGAGGCCCATCTACGTACTTCTGACTGCTAAATCTCTTCCCAACCCTGTGGGTGGCATTGAAAATGCTCCCATTTTGCAGAGGGGGCAGCTGAGGCTCAAAAGTTCCCCAGAGCTGTTCAAACTAGGGAGGGGTGAAGCTGGATTCCATACAAGGCAAGTGGCCCTAGGCCAGGGCATGCTAACTACATTCTTCCAGCTTTACTCAGGCTGTTTGCTATGCTCTACTGACCTTCACCGTGCTAACTACCAGCTCTTGAATCTTTCCAGAACATTCCTTTTTCCCCTGATCTGATTCAGAACCTACACTCTGAGCTGCATGGTCCCTGATGGTAATGACTTATGGTTGTATTTGCTTTTTCCTCATCTTTCTTCCTCTAACTGCCTGCGGAAGGGCAGGGCAGGGTAAGGCTGGGTCTCACTTCTGGTCCCCAATATCCCTAGGATGTGGAATGCATCAGGCACCATGGACAGGTGTGAACGAAAGAGAAAGGCTATTGGCCTGCCTGGTCTCTCTCCATAGCCTGGAGCCTTCTGTCCTTTTGACCCCACATTTAGGGATTATGTGAAAGGGCAGGTGGAGCCCAGGCTGACCCCGGAGCCACCACAAGAGGATAGCAAGGTCTGCCTGCCCAGGGACCCGACAGTTCCCCACACATTTCCTACATGTCAAGCGCCTCTCTGTTCACAGCGATCCAGTAGGGCTGCCGGCAGGGAGAAACCTCTCAGAGACGGCCAGTTCCCAGGACTCCTGGGAGACTGGCCTGGAAGAGTCTCTAGGTTCAGGCTGGGCTGGAGGACCCAACATGAACTCACAATACTGCTAATAATAGGCTTGCAGGGTAGCAAGGGACTCCACAGTTTATGCAGACATTCCTGGTGAATCATCTCATGGGTCCTTGCAGAAAGCAAGGCAAGCTTGGACTCTGTTCTACAGAGAGAGCTGCATCCATCACAGGGAACGGGCCCTGCTGAGCCCACCCAGACAGGGAGAGCCCTGGAGGGAACGCTTCCCTCAGGTCCCCTCCTCTATGTGGCTACTCAACAGAGTCACACCTTTATTTGCAATAACCTTCTGAAATTAGCATCTCCTTTTATTGTGGCCTCAAGAACAAAGTGGGGTTGTATCAGAAGCACCCAAGACTTGGACACCAAAGAAATTTCTAATATTTTCATATCCTATAATGGTTGTTGCAAAACTGTCAAAATATTGTTTATATTCATCGATCGGCATCTTGAAATTACAGTAGTTAAAGCAGTCATCAGAATTCAAGAGTTAACAAACACATAAAGATACCATAGTTGTAACATACTTTAGTAACTGTTTCCATCTAGCTGGCTTCCTTGTGTTTGGAGGTTAACACTGAAAGACATTATTCTGAGGGTCTCAGCAGAGGCTTAATAGGGTCCGTGCATAGAATACGACACCAGAGCCTCTGTTCTCTTGGAAGCACCACAATCTGCCAAGCCTGGGTTATTATCCTAGCCCCGATAGCTCCTATCAGGGCATAAAAATGGAGAAAGAGCGCTGGGGGGATGGCTGGATGGGCAACGCGCTCGCTGTGCAAGCACGCGGACCTGAGGTCAGATCCCCAGCACCCATGGAAAAAGACAGGCATGGAGACAGGCAGATCCCTGGAACTTCCTGGCCAGCCCTGACTTCAGGTTCAAGTACTGACTCTGTGACACCTACATGGATGTAAGCAGACTGACAGTCCGTGAGAACAGAGTGGGGGATGGGTTTGGAGTCCTTCCTTGTACAGGAGTGCAAACTGTGTGCATGATGGATCTGGCCTATGGGAAATGAGAAAGACGGGACATGACATCCCTTTGCAGACACACAGCAAGTGGTAGTGGACACAGCCCCCAACTCAGCTTGCCCTTTAAGAAACTGAGAAGGAGCCAAGGGGACATAAGGTTCCTGAAGACAAGAGGATGGCAGGTGGACATCCTCAACTCCCTCCCCCCCCCCCCAAGAGTAGCTCCCAATGCCGCCATGGAGGCCTGCAGACCACATCTGAGATCCCAGCTATGCCCAGGTGGGGTTAGAAGCTGGGAACTGACAGCCTAGCACAGTGAGCCCACAGACTGCACACCTAGGCCTCCTGTTCCGTCCCCGCCTCCTGACCTTTTACCTCAGAAACACCAACTACCTTTGGCACATCTAGGTGTTTGAACAATGAGTGCCAGGCCTAGGCTCCTGTCATGGCTGCCCTCCCTCCATCTCAATAAGCTACTCCCAACTTAGTACAAGGCATGCAGTGGTTCTCCCTCCCTCCCTTTCTCCCTCCCTCCTCCCCCTCCCTCCATTGCTTTTCCAGCAAGGGGGGGGGGATTGAACTCAGCATCTTGCAGATTAGTGCTTGCTCTGTACCCCAGCTCCCAAAGAGTGATTTTTGTAATACTTAAGATGTGATTAAAACTGTTCAAATGTTCCCCACTTTAAACCCTCAATGATTATCAAAGCCCCTGTGTCTCCTGATTGCAAATGGCTAAGCTGTGGCCCCTCCATGTAGCACCAGCAGCAGCAGAGGGGCGGGCCTCTGGAAGCCTGGAGCAGCCAGGCTCTGGCTCCAAGAAAGAAGCCAGCCACAGTAGATGCTGTGGGATGTCATGCATGTGATATTGTGGATGGGTGAGGTTATGGGACAGAGAACAGGCCAATGGTAGAGGGAGGGTTTTGATTGTACAGGAAATTTGGCTGAACAATTAAATTAACTCTTCTAATCCTTTTTTTTTTTTTTTTTTTTTGATAGCTAAGGATTAAGTTCAGGCTCTGGCCCTGAGCTATATCCCTAGCTCTCAGGTACAATTTATATACAGAAAGGAAAAAAAATTAATATATCTAATTAGGGGCCTGTGAGATGGCTCATAGGTAAGGGCCCTTAGCACCAAGCTTGACAATTGGACTTTAATTCTAAGAACCCACTTGGTGGAAGGAGAGACAAGTTCCACAAGCCATCTGACCCCCACACGTATGCACACGCATGCCCGCACTCACATTAATTAGAGATAAAAGGTAGGTAAGTAAATAAACAAATGGATTGAAGAAGAAATAAAATTGTAATGGACTTAGTTTATAGACGTTAGCCCTTATCTTTACTGGGGTTAACAGTTACAGAACTGAATGTATTTATCAAAACTTATTTTTGCAGTGAGATCTTTCTTCAAACAGACAAAAAGCAAAGAGGAAACCAAACCTCCATGGGGGGACTCGTTCATCACGCAGAACAAACCTGTCCCAGGAGCTCAGGCTTCCCTAGGCCTGACCCCCGCCCTTCACCTCCATGTCCCTCAACCACTCCTCATGGGGGGTCACACTCCAGCTACCTGAGGCTTCCTCCAGCAGCAGAAATCACCTGACCTGTCACAGCCTTCAGCCTCTGCCATTGCTGTGTGGGTGGCCTGTGGCACCTCCCGCCTAGGCCTCCTGCAAAGGAGCCTAGTCTTCTCCTTCCCTCATACTGCATGACACAGTTCTATTAGTGATTATTTTACTTATATGTCTGCTTGATTGTGGACGACCCATTTCTGTCACAGGCCTGGCTATGATAGGCCTGGCCTAGCACATAAAGAGGAGCTCAAGAAACAGCCATGAGTGAACAGCCAGGCCGAGGGGAGGACAGCCAGGCCGAGGGGAGGACAGCCAGGCCGAGGGGAGGACCACCATCCCACTGAGCAGCTGCAGCAAACTGTCTTTCGACTCTGAGGCCAATCTCCATGGAGGCTTCAGCTCCCAGCACAGTGACACGGGGCCACAGCCATGACAGATTCCAAATCTTACCCAAATGTATCATTTCCTCCCCAGCTCCCAAGCAGACTCAGGAATGGACAGGGAAAGCTGGGCTCTGTATGAGAGCAGGAACTTCACTCCAATCAACCACTTTCAACCACTCTACAAAGGACCAGGAGCTCTGTTTTGCCCACCTCTTCCCACACCACTTGGCTAAGATGGCCCTCCCTTGGGCCAAGGCCCAGGCTGCCTACCCATCTGCCACCCTGGCTCTATGTTGCTGTCACCCACTCTGGCCCTGGCAACCTACCCCAACCATGGAAGAGCTGACCAGCAGGGTGGCCAGCAGTGGTCACAGGGACAGCAGGCCAACCCCACCCAAAAGGCCAGAAAAGCCATCTGCTGTCCCCTCCTCCTCCCCGGGACTTTGACAAGGCTCCAGATGAGATCATTGCAGTCAGACCCCAGGAGGAGGGCTGCAGAGAACTTCACTTCCCTCTCAGCTGAAACGCAAACACTCCAGAGGCAGAGGCAGAGAGAGGAAGGAGAAGTCAAAGGCTCCATTGGTTACAGAGCAGGCAGTGAGGCTGAAAAGGACTCTGGGCTCCTGCCTCCCAGTCAAGCTCAACTCAGCTTAGCCTCTTTGAGCAGAGGTTTGGGGAGTCAGGATCAAGCTTCACAGGGAAGTCACACCCAGCCACGTGTCACCAGGTCCCAGGATCTCAATGATATCTGATCCTAGAGATCTATGAGGTCCCACTTCTCTGGGCCCTGCCTCTCCAACACCAGAGAGCAGATAGACTGACCAAGGCAGGCTCATGACAACAGTACACAGTTATTCCCTACATCCCCAGTAGGCAAGAAGCCTGAAACTAGAGGGGTCAGGAGTCAGGACTTAGGCTCGTAAACGGGACAACAAAATTAATGACAGCTGACAGTTCCAAGGGTGGGGCATGTGCCAGATGCCAGGTAGAGATGAGAAGCCATTATCTCTTTCTCAGTGATGATCCTTTGTGGCAAGTTCTATTCTTACCCTTCCCACTTCACACAGGAGCAAACTGAGGCTGAGGGGGAGAAAAGGCTCCACAGCCAGTGAGGTGGTCTCCAAGCCTGACACAGCTCTGTATATAAGGCAGATGTTCCATCAGGAAGTTCTCCCCCCCCCCACACACTTTCTCTCTGCCTCTCTGTCATCTCTCTTTCTCTTCTGTCTCTTTGTCTGTCTCTCTCTTCCTCTCCCTCTCCCTCTCCCTCTCCCTCTCCCTCTCCCTCTCCCTCTCCCTCTCCCTCTCCCTCTCCCTCTCCCTCTCCCTCTCCCTCTCCCTCTCTCTCTCTCTCTCTGTGTGTGTGTGTGTGTGTGTGTGTGTGTGTGTGTGTGTGTGTGTGTTGGTCAAGGACAGAGAGAGATGGCCAGAGGCTCCTGCCTACCCAAGGTCATATCTGGTTTGTCACTGCCCTATTCAAAGTCTAGGTCAATACATCGAGACCCTGTGCTACTGGGCACACTCAAGGGAGCACAGACACTGTCTCTCCTGTCCTGCTGTGCACTCGCACAGGAAGGAAGGCAGCTTTGGATCGGGATTTGTTGACAACATCCCCCAACCTCTGGGCTTCAGCCAGGTCTGTAACAGAAGAGAGCAGGGAGTTGAGGATTTACAAATCACAAGAGCCACACAGCCTGAATCCCTCTGTCATCTACAGCTGATGTGACTAGCAAGCAAGGTGACCTAGCGTTCCTTGGGCTGTAGTTTAAGCCTGGTTAGAAGGAAGGGGCTAAACATTCCAGAAGGTCCATGCTGACATGCAGATCCAGGAGTGGCTGCCGTGAAACCAGAAATTACTGGCTAGCAGTCTAGTCACTGTGAGCTAAATGTCCCACCAAGGAGTCCCCACAAAGCTCCCTGCACCTAACACAGGAAACCTGGCCGGGACCAGTCCCCAGAGCTCATGGAAAGCGGACAGGGGAATGGATCTGGTAATGCAAGGGCAAAGAAGGTGGGGGTGGGGGGGTGGGGGTGGAGAGAAACACATCTGGGTGGAAAGGCTAGGGAAGCATAACTTAAGGCAGCCCAGCCATGGACTCAGCCATGGGTAGGACAGGAGGTGCCTAGGCAAAGCAGGACCAGGGAGGGATGACCAAGCAAAGTCCGGTGCTACCGAAGACTCCCAAAGAGCCAGGCTCAGGCAGTTGGGGAATCAACACACACACACACACACACACACACACACACACACACACACTAGCTACCTTTATTCTCATCTGTGGTCCAGGGAGGAGACTCTTTACCACTCTCTTGGATTGAGGCCCCAGGGGCTGTCTTCCACCAGGTTGCAAGCGAGGCACAGGTTTTGGCCATCAGGGGAGGAGTGACTTAGGGTAAGTGAGCTTCCAAGGATCCACAACACAAATGGCTCCACACACCTCCCAGACAGATAGGCACATCCAGAGTGAGGGGCCCAGGGCTCTCAGGGCTCAGACCAGAGCCTGAGGCTGTTGAAGGGTAAGGGTTGAGAACCGGGATGAGTGAAACACAGAGGGGACCAACTCCTCAAACACTGGGCTCCCTCCTGATGCCAGGACATTTTACAGAGCTGAGACTCATGGAGGGAGAACAGGGAGCAAAGTGCAGGCCCAGAGTTGCAGCCCAGGCTCGTTCCAGATCCGTGCTTTCAGTCCTTTTGACGGAGACAAAGGGAGGATGGACAATAGCTTCTACCTCCTCCAACTTCTGCCCCACCTTGGGGCAGCCAGCAAAGGCAGCCACAGTGCTGGCCCCAGGAGTCCCACGTTCCTGCACCAGAGGGGTGTGTACTGACTACAAATGATGTCATGCGTTGGAGGCTGGGGGTTGGCCACAGTTAGAGCCCTGGCTGCCAGCCAGGCATTGGTCTTGAACTTAACTAAGTCCTTTTCTGGAGTGTCCCTCTGCCACAGAGGCTACCTAGAGCCTGGGGTCCCTTCCATCTTCTGTACATAGGACAGTGATGGACTCTCATGTGTCTGAACTCTTATCTCCCCAAGAATCTGAAAGAAAGGGATTGAATTCCCACTATATAGACTGGAAGACTGAGATTCAAAGAGGCAACATGCACAGGAAGGGAAGTGACAAGATGCAGTTTGGCCTCAGACCTGATTCTAAAGATGGAGTGTCCCTTTGGGACCTCACAGTCCTCCTTGCTTCAGCCTTCATTAGCACCCCGAGACAGCAGCAGTTTTGTGCCTAGTGCTAGGGTCACATGGCCCCAGCTCTACCACAATCCAACAAAACTATCTTCCAGCTAGGGGTCTACTGCCCAGGCACCTAGTGCCCTTCTTAAGTACTCCCGACCCCCTATCCCTGACCCCACCCCCTAGTTCCATGACTCTCACACCCATGACTCAACTCTATTCTTTCTTCCCTCTCGCTCTGTCCTTTCCTGACAGGCTCTCATTCTGTAGTACCGGCTGGCCTTGAACTCCTGCCCCCACCTCCTAAGTGCTAGGACTGAGTGTGTGTACCACCACACCTGGCTCCAGCCCTCCCTTTTAAACCTAGCATCCATTTCCAGGGCGGAACCAGAGCTGATCAATTAGGCATACACGTCCACTTAATGAGCCCCTCCAATATGGTAGGCCCTGTTCCAGAAGCTGTGCACAGAGGCAGCCACTCAGGCAAACCCCCAGCTCTGACACCTCCTCCTTCAGGAAGCCCGCTCGGCTGCTCTTGGATGCTTATACCTCTTCTCACTTCCATAAGTTCTAGACTAGACATGGGTACCCTCTACAGATGAGGGCATCATGGCCTCTGTAACTTGCAGCAGAGGGAGACTGGGTAAGCAGGAAATTCCAGAGGGATTAGAAGAGTGACCCTGAGGCACTGTTACTTCTGTGGCAGGCTTGACACATGTCCACTTCCCTTAGCCCCACAGGGCCTGGCTCAGGAGCCTGGGGAGCTTCTCCAGACATGGAGCCCCACAGACTCCACCTGCTGCCCTCCTCAGTTGGGCCCCTGGAACCTCAGATCCAAGCAGTTATAAACTCAGTCCTGACTCCGCTCACAGTCCTAGCAGCACACTAAGAAGCCTTACAAGCAGCTGGAAACAGACAGCCATACACAGTAGCTCCAGGGTGACACTGACCAAGATGTCCTCTGTTTATGTGCGTAGGTGAAATGTCACAGTCAGTGTACAAAGATGTGTGTATATATGAGCATGAATGTCAGGGTGCCCTGGTTAAGCAGACACCATGTCTGACATTTGCATGACTAACCCTGTGTCAGTGCTAATGTGTATGGAGGTTGGGTCCATCCTGCCTGGGAGGGTATCCATCCGAAATCTGTTGAATCTCAGGCCCATGTGCACAAGTTGCTTGCTCTCTGAAAAAGGGGCAGCTCTGGGTACCGAGGTGAGCCAGTGTCTGTGTCACGTGACAAGGATGAGTCTCTGGGATCCTACATGGGATGCTGGTGTGTATGGATAATGTCTGTGTGCATGTATGTGCACACCTTCACATGTACAGTGACTTCCTATGTCTGAGAGAATTTCCAGGCTGTGTGCTGAAAATGTGCTTCCCAGCCTGGAGTCTCCAGCTGGTATGCGTTGGGTTTGGTAGCGTGTGGTATAAAGGGTCTGTCTTTCAGTTTCCATGTGGATCCATAGTGAACGTGCCCAGAGGCTGGCTTCTGGAAGCATACAGTATAAGTGAGTCACTGAATGTATCCATCAGCCAGACACTAGTAGCTGTGGGTTTCTAGGCTTGAGCTCTGAATAAGTGTACATGTGTTTATGTGTACAGGACTGTGTCCAGGGACACAGGCCCGGCCCCTTGTAGAGTCCACTGAGCTTTGTGGTCTCCTCTGGCCACAGCAGCTGCCGCCCACAGTTTCCATCCTGCTGGAGCTGCTCCCCCAACTGCCAAGCCCTGCCCCTCAACCAGAAGCTACAACTCAGGGCAGGAACTAGGGGACTTTGCTGAAATGGTGACAGGCTGGGTCCCTCCTCCTTTGCCTCTTAGGAGCTTTGAAGGACCTGCCTGAGGCTTGCCAGAAGACTTGGGCTGTGTCAGGGGAAGGGAGGGAGGAGGAACGTTAGGAAAGCGTGGTGACTGGGTTGGCAACGGACATGCATCCTCACAATAAAGAGGTTCATGACAATTCAACCCCCGTCTTGCAGGCACGGTCCCCCCAGAGGCACACCCCCACCTACAAGCTTAGATAGATATCAGCCTTTTAGGTTTTTGTTTTTTGAGACTCAGTCTTAATCCAAGCTGGCCTTGAACTCACTACATTGCTGAGGAGAGCCCTCCTCCGCCTCCCAAATGCCAAAATTACAAGCCTGTGCCAGCATTCCTGGCTTATGAGGATCTAGGGATGGAACCCAGGGCTTTGGGCTGAGCAGACACTGCCCCAACTGAGTTTACTTATCATGGCTGCCTACAAATCTTAGCCTGGCACCTGGCTCACAGGATTCCTCTCACCAACCTCTATCCAAGACTAGACATGTAAGTAGCAATCAAAAGCACAATCTCCCTGGTCTACAGAGTGAGTTCCAGGACAGCCAGGGCTACACAGAGAAACCCTGTCTCAAAAAAAAAAACAAAACAAACAAACAAACAAACAAAAAAACAAACAAACAAAAAAGCACAATCTAGCTGGCCACATGGCAGAAGGAACTGGACCAAGATTGAACAGCAAGGTTAGAATGTGGGCTGTACGACAGAATCCTGGAGCCTCCACTTGCCCATCTATACAATGGCAATCACCAGTCAGTAAGGGCTTTTCTCTGGGACCTTGTAAGTGACATCTACGACTCACAGCTGGAAGCCCCAGGTGGAGGTCAACTGCCAACCTGTGCAGTGGGAAATGTGACCTTGCCTTTCTATCCTGCCTGAGGCAGCACTCGATTTATTAAGCCTCAAGGGCTGAGGACACCCACCCTCCCGGCTCCTCCCAGTTCCTCCAGGAATGAACACACAGACATCCTGTCTGCTCATTGGCTCAAAATCCTAACAGTTCCTCACGAGACACAAGGAGATCTCACTTTCAGATGTTTTCTTCACTATTCACATCTCCCCAATTACTGAGAAAATCCTTGGAGAGTGTCCAGGCACACCCCGTCGGCTCCATTATACAAATAAAAACAAAACAAAACCAAGAGCATCTCAGAGAGGCCCAGCCACTTGACCATGACCACACAGCAAAAGTAGAATCAGGGCTCCAAGCCAGATCTTTGAGCTCCAGCACTCTGAGATACCACATGGCACATGGGTAATGGTGAGTGGTCACAGGGACCTTAGACCACTGAGTCAAAGTCAAACACATTTAACCTGGCTGCTCTACAGCTAAAGCCGTATTCCTGGGTCCTGAAAACCTCACTGGATGACCCCCAGACACCTTGACTAGAAGAGACCCAATGTCAGACTGTAGCCATCATGCATACCTCCCCAGTTGCTCCCCAGTGATCACAACCAACACTCAGAACCATTTACATGATACTCCCCACAACCCCTAGGCCTGTATCCAGGCCTCTCCTTGCACAGTTCAAGTGACACCAAGCTCACTACCTTCCCTGGAGAAGTGCTTTCTATCTTACCGTAGGCAGAGGCTTGATGGTCTCCTACCTCTCTACCTTAGGTCCTAGAGCAGGGATTCCCAAGACAGGAGATATGCAATTACCCAAGGGTCCTTCCTGGTTGACAGTTTACCCACACCCCACCTCCTCTAGCACACACACAAATTGGGAGGTGAACCCAACCAGAGCCAGTTGGAGTCGAGAGAAAGCCAGCTGAAGTCTAGGGCATTCCCTGGGCTCCTAAGGTCCGCACACACACTGGGGATTTGGAGTCATTTTCCTTCTAACCCAGTTTCTGTACCTCAGATGTAAAGTGGTTTAGAGAAACAGGAAACACTCAGGAGACTGCTTCTCCCTTACTCCCAGCCCTGGCTGCCTGGAGCAGGTCCCCTTCCTGCTCTGGCTAAGTCAGCCCCTGGCGCTGTGACAAAATAACACCTAGAGTAAGAAGCTGCAACGGGGTGTACAGTCCACACTCCCAGGGATTTCACTCTATCTCCATGAGGGCAGACACTGTGGGAAACAGTCCAGGAGAGCAGAGTGGGTACCGCAGCGAGAGTCAACATGGCTCCCTTCCTCACCTGCCAAACTTCCTTCAGCCTAGAATGTTCTTACTGTAGCTCCTTGTTCAGCCGGCTCCAACATCTCTCAGCTCCTGGCCTCCATGAGTCCTCTGCCCCCTCCCCGGCCACCAAAGCTCACCCTTATCACCAGCCACATTGTGTTTTGTTGTGACTATTGTTTAACTCAGGTCTCACCCAGGCTCTCCCTAGTTCAGTCATCTTCCAAAATCTGCTCTAAGCAGTGAGTGAATGAATGAATGAATGAATGAACGAACACATTTGAGGTCAGGAGGAAGACCCCTGCCTGCTGGCCCAGAATCCACAAAAGCATGTGACAGATGCACAAGGAACCATGTTCTCCATCTTGAGAGCAACAGATCTCAGCCACCGCACCTAAAGTTTCCTACAGTGCCAAATGCTCTAGCCATGTGCACATTTAATCATCAAGGATGATCTGTGTGTACTTGTTTAATTCTTAAGATGAGAAAACTCAAGTCCAAACATGGTAAGTAATGTGCCCGAGATCACACAACCAGGAAGCTACAGATACCGAAGCTGCAGTGGCCTGAAGCTTTTGCACACAGACTCAACTGAATGGATGGCAGAAACTGAGGCTCAGTCTGGCCCTGGAACTGGAACTCAACCGGGTCCTGGTCTCTAGGAGAAGCTGGACTCAACCCTCAGCCTCCTGGGATCACTTTCCCATCTATACACTCACGGCTGGTTTTAGATGGAGTCTGGGGCTCTATCTGATCACTTCCTGGGAGCACAGAAAAAGGGGCAGGATCTGCCCTTTGGTTTGGAAGAAACCAAACCAAGAACTAGTGAGCTGTCCTCATTTGCTCAGGTCCAGGGCTGGAGTAGCTCAGGTTGGGAATTCAGGAAGCCACTAGAAGCATCCCAGGAGGCTGTCTCCATCCTCACCCCCCTCCCTCCACTCTAACTGAAGACTTCAGAAGACTCCACCGGCTAGCTGAACCTCACCTCCCAAATGTCAGCACTGAGTAACGCTTTTGTGAAGACTTATACTCCCATTTACCTGAAAAAGAGTGGAGGCCTGGCCTAGGGAAGGCCCAGGCTACAAACAGGTGGTAAATGATCCTTTGTCAGATAGACCTGTGTCCTCTAGTGAACAGGAGTTTACTGAGAACACGCTGGATAGAGGACTGAAAGGAAACCAAGAGCAACACCCCAACATCCTAAGGAAGAAGAACCCCATCCCACCCCCAGTCCCCAGACAGTAGAAGCAAGAGGCAGTTAAGTGCTGCAGGGTAGACATGTCATTAGAGAGCTGTCAACTCCGTGGCTCCTGGCCAGGCCATCTGGGTGCTGTGCCAGGCTATCAACTGTCAAGTACAGACAATACTGCAGCGTCTTCCAGCAACAGCAGTACAGCCCATGAAGATTCCAGCTTTCCACGCCAAGGTCAAGAAGCCAAGGCAGGACCGTCCCCATAGCTGCCACCATGTCAAGGAACAGGCAGCTAGAGCACGGGCCGCACCTAGGTGCCCAGTGACAGCCGACTGTTTTTCCCAGACAGCTCTCCAGTCCCCCACACAGAGAGGGGATACCCCTAACCAGCAGGGCAGTTTCCCTCTTCCCACAGGGAACACGGGCCAAGTCTGCCCAAGCCACTCTCAGAGGGGACAGAAGACAATATCCTGGGATTGAGGAAGTGGCCTCTGAACCAGTTCTCCCACGACATCATCCTCCCAGGCTGTGGGACCGTTAGACTGGGCGGAAGTGGACTCAAGCCAAGGGGATGTTCCCAGATGTCACGCTTTCAAATTGGATCCGCCCCAAAAGGCAGGCGAGGACAGGCCTGCTGGGGAAGCCCTGGATAAAGACTTAGGATGTGTTCTGCCTCTCCTTGCCAGGGGATAGCCACGGTTTCCCTGGCAGCCCGGCACGAACATTGGTTCCAGAACAGAGAGCCGGGAAGGCCTGCTGACCTGGGGGCGGGGTCCTGGGCAGCTTAAAGTGATGGTCAGCCCTGGCTAACTATCCCCACTCACCCATACGAGCATCCTCTAAAACAGTTTTACCACGGGTGGGAAAGTGCACATCGGGGTCCTTTTGTCCCCAAGAGAAGGTGGGGCACTCTCCCTGCTTGGTCAGCGTTAAAGTGGTCGCCTGTGGCCTCAAACCCTGGAGCCCAGATGACCAGTCCTCCCCCGCCCCTGCGACTCCCCCTTTTCCCCTAGGTCCCCACCTTGAGATAGTCGTTCTCCGAACGCAGCTCTTCCAGCTCCCGCACCAAGCCTCCGGGCCCACAGTCCAGCATCTCCTCGGTGAGGTCGGAGAAAGCTAGCGAGGTGCTGAGTGGCAAGCGGCTGCTGCCCACCGACGACGCAGCCACCGACGGCTCATCCGGCGAGGCGGGCGGCCGCGGAGGTTGCTGCCCCGACGGCGCGGGCTGGGACGGCTGCCCCGTGCGGGTCCCCGCCGGGCCGCCCGCCGCAGACTCGGCGTCGCTGCTCAGCGCCAGCTCCAGGCCCAGCAGGCGCGCCTCCTCCGACGCGCAGTCGGACACCTCGGAGCTGCTGTCCGTGAGGCTGGGCGGCGGCGGCGGCGGGCGGGGCCCGGTACCCGGACGAGGGCGGCCCTTGGCGCGGACCCCCGTGCGCACCCCGGCCACCCGCGGCCCCGCGCCCCGGGCGCCGGGAGCCACCGCGCGCCCCTTCTTGTCGGGCCTCGCCGAGGACGCGGCGCCACAGGCTGTAGCGGCGCCCGGGCCTGTGCCGCGGCGGCCTTTGGCCAGAGACCAGCCGGCCACGTCCTTGGGCCGGGCTGGTGATGGCGCGCGGTGGCTCTTCTTCCTCTCCGCGGCCGGCGCGGGCGCAGACGGGGGGCCGTAGCCCCGCGCCGATGACTCTCCCGCTGGCGCCTCCATCGCGGCCTCCTCGGGTCTCAGGGAGCGGCGCGCATGGCCCGGGAGCGGCCGGCCTGGATGTCCCTGCGGCGGGTGTCGGATGCGCTCCCGCCGTTCAGGCCGCGACTGCGCTCCGGTCTCCTGCGTCCGGGGGCTTCGCTCGGGCCCTGCCCCGCGCCGCGCGGCCTCTCCACCACTGGGTGCTCGCAGCGCGCGGCCCGATCTCCTCCAGGCGCCGCGACTCCGACTCCGGCTCCGCCCGGTGCCCGCCCCCTCCGCCTCGCCGCGCCCCCGGAGCGCGCCCGGACCCCGACTGCAGCCTGCTCGGCGATCGCCGCTTCGGACTCCCAGTCCGGCTGAGGCCAGGGCCCCGGCTCCGCCCGGCGCGGCCCGCCCCCCACGCAGCCCCGCCAGCTCCCCGCCCCGCCGCCTCGGCTCGGGGGCGCGCGGCTCCGCGAACAAAAGGCGGACGCGGCGGGAGCAGCGGGGAGGGACGCGAGCGGGGAGCGAGGGAGGGATCCGCGAAGCAACAGCGACCCCCTCGAGGGTCAGGCGGGCCCGGGCAGCCGCGGCCTCGGCTCGCTCTCGCCTCTCCGGGCCACCAGCCGCTCCGCTGCGGGCTGGGGGATCACACCGGGCCGAGGAGCCTGGAAGCCCGGCGTCGCCGTGGGGGCCTCGTGGACGGCAGGAGAGAATATTTCCCGGCAGAGGCCCCGCGGACCTCAAAGGGCCGGAGCCAGCATCCATGCACACCCAGCACCGCGCCGCGCGCCCCTTGTGGGTGCTGAGCCTGCGCGAACTCCGCCCCCTTTAGCTGGGCATGACAAACGACCCCATCCTATAGAAGCGTAAACTGAACACGACCTGGCACGCGGTCCGCTCTTGGTCTGCGAAGGAAGCAGGATGACGCCTCCGGAGTGTGCTGAATATCTCCTGCCTCGTCTGTCTGTCCGCTGCCCCATAGGGACCGTGGCGCCCCGCGTGCATCCTGGACTTTGCACACCCGAGTCAGCTATGAACCCCAGCATAGTCTTGTCTCCCCGACCCCAATTTCATGATCTTTGCAATTAACTTCAGGCTGTGCCTTGAGGATGCCAGACCATTAGAGGATTGGGGGCCATGTTCTGGGCCTGTTGGGTGCTGGCATGGGCTGAAGACTGTGACCCTAAATACCAACAGGGTCAGCTTGTCTCCACCCCACGGACTCCAAGGCCCTGGTGGGCGAGGTTCCTTTCCTCTTGAGCTACTCAGGCTAACAGTTAATTTCTCAGGGTCCCTTACACCTTCCTCACCTCTGCCCTCTCCTCACTATGCCTAAACTATAGTAAGTTCTTTGGCCCTGGGAAGGCACTCATATCCATGGTGATTGTCCAAACTCTTGCCACCCAGAAGGATAGCCCTTACACACACACACACACACACACACACACACACACACACACACACACACACACTGCAGCCTCTTTTTCTTCCTTTAGATCCTTCTCGGTCTTTCCCCTTCTCCTCCTTTCTCCTTTCTTTTCCACGGGTTCCTCGTTCTCCTCTACCCTCTTCTCTTCCACTTTGGCTCCTCCCCTTTCTCCTACCCCGACCTACTAGGCTACTACGCGGCCAACTGGTTCACGGTCTACTCCTTTTTCTCTTACCCAACCACCATCCACGAATTGAAGTCCAAGCAGGTCTGCCATAGCACCTGGGAAAGGTTGCTGGGCAGTGATTCGGTAACTCTGAGCTAGAGACGCTGGGGGAGCCCTCCTGCACCCAGGCCTCAGGGTCCAGCCCTAGCCAGGTCTAATGTGCCTGTGACAAGTTGATTAGCTTGACTGTCCCTGCTCTTACGGGTTTGTCACAGTGATACAGAGAGGATGTGCAGTTCTTGAAGATTGTTGCCCCCTCTGTGCGTCCCCTCCTGTGTAGAACGTGGGTTTGCTGTGTGTGAGGGTGTGCATGGGACCATCCTCAGTAGAGTAGGCACTAATACAAACCATGCTCCATATTTCAGCAAAGAAGCTCAGAATTCTCCCTACACCCCTCTCTCTCAAGATGGCTTCTCATTAGATTGCCAGGCTGGCCTTGAATTCATGGGCTTAAGCTGTCCAAACAGCTGGGAGTACAAAAGTCTGTCAACTCTTGTCTCAGAAGGATTAAGGAACTTATGTCTGGTTGCATTCTCCAATAAGAAGTACATGGATATATATCCCAACTGCTTTATTATTATTATTATCATCATTGTTATTGTTATTGTTGTTATTATTATTAATGTGCACACACACACACACCACAGTGCACATGTAAAGATCAGAGGACAACTTTCAGGAGTTGGCTGTTCTCCATCTAACCAATACTCTTCTCACAGAGACCCTGGCAATCCCAACAGCCTCAGGGTCTGCTTCCTGCCCTCTAGTCTGGGCAGAAGACCTCTGTGACATGGCATCAGCCAAGCCCTCACTCACGAGTGGTCTCTGTTGCTCCCTCTCTCCATCCATGGAATCCAGTCGCCATGTGAAGAGTAAGGCTAGGCCTCATGGATTGGCCACATGAAGTCAGTCCAGCCAACCCCAGCTCTGGCCCCACTGGCCACCAGACCAGAGGACAAGCTTACAGATGCTTCACTGGCAGCCTCGAGCCACCGCCAGCATGAAGAAGAGAAGTGAGTTCTCGCAGCAGCCCTGCCCCCCAAATTGCAGAATGACTCTTTGAAGTCACCAGGGTTTGCCTACTCCCATTTTTTTTCACACAGCAGTGGGTCACTGGACTGCACATCATACAGCTTGGAAGTAGCCTGGTTCGGTTTGTTTGACCAGAGGCTGACCTATTCTAGAGCCCGCTACTAACTGCTCAACTTAGGCATCCAGTGGGTGCTGTTAAAAAAAAAAAAATCCGATCAAGGAGAAAGCCTTCATCGATGGCTTTAGCGGCAGGTTGTAAGAAAGAAAGAGGATTGCTGAACCAAATGGAAGATCACCTCAGCTCTCTCATTCAAGCTTCCAAACTGACCGACAGGATGGACACCGAGTGGAAGCTAACTCAGTAAAGTGAAGGTTGTTTTCATTATACATATCATGAAAGAAATAAGCCACTGGCTGGCAAATGAAACCTGTGTGAGCAGGGTTATTGGGGAGCCCTCTCTGAGGAAGTGACCTGTATGCAGAGTTAGCCAAAGGGCCTGGGAAGAGAACCTGGGGCAATGTCTCTGGAGGGGGAGAGTGGGACAGGTGTTCAGGGAGGGGCGGTGAGTGTGGCTGGAGGCCCTGCAGGATAAAGGATCGGAAAGCAGGAACCAGGGGCCACAGGCAGCAGATTGGATTGTTCCAGTTGCAGTGACAAACACTAGAAACTGTAAGCAGGGAGTGACTGCATCTAATTTACAACCGGAAGTAGATCCCTATGCTGACAAGAACAGATGCTGGTGGAGCTTAGGGTTGAGGAACATGACTGTGGAGGCTGAGGGGGCCCCGATGCATTAGAAGCCATAGAGAAAAAAAAAAAATGCGTTCTGCTTTGAAGAGCCAGACACTGTTGGCCAGAAGCGAGGACTCAAGTGATGTCAAGGTCATCTCCGGTCACCAGCTTTAGAGGAAGAACAGTGATACCACTGTTCGCTTCAGCAGGAAGGACAGGCTTGGAGGTGTGAAAGGGTAAGGGAGCCTCAGTTCATAGGGGGCAGGGTCAGTTTGAAGCATCTGTGGAGATGTCCAAAGAGAGACCCAGCTGGAAGACGTCGGGCAGGTGCCACACCCACACAAGTTCAGAGGATAGCAGGTATGGCCCAGTGAACACAGGTGTGTCCCTTTCTGGTCCTTTTCTCTTGGTTCTTTTCAACTTGCGTTGCTGAAATCATACAGAATTTTAGATTCTGTGCTTAACAGAGCAGAGGAAACATTCCTCACACATTCCTAAACCCTTTGCAAAAAGCCTCCGTTTTCATGCTTGGAAATAATCCTCAGTGTGAGTGCCCCCCCTTCCCCTCCAGTGGATACATCATTTCCTGAACACGCTGGGCACAGTGTCATAGACCTATGATGCCAACACTTAGGAGTGAAGAAGGAGGATTAAGAGTTTGAGGCAGGGACTGGAGAGATAGTTCAGCAGTTAAGAGCATTTGTTGCTTATGGAGAGGACCCAGGTTCCATTCCCTGTACTCACGTGGTGACTCACAACCGAGGGATCGGATACCTCTTCTGAGCTGCTGGGCATCAGGAACACCTATGTATAGGCAGAGACAAGCAGGTAAAATGCTCGTACATATAAAATAACTCCTCCCCCAAATCTGAGGCAACACAGTGGAGGCTAGGTCAACCTTGAGAAACCCCCTCTCAAGAAATCAGAGACGTGGGGAGTATAGGATGCTTGCTTAGCACGCTAAGCCCTGGGTTCAATTCTCAGCACCATACACAACAAAAGTCATTCCTGGGGGTGACGGTGGTGTTCTGAAGGGGATCACTCAAGGTCTGGTGGCAGAGAAAGGTGAAGAGAGCTGCATGGCAGAACAGAGCTGCTAGGCCCTTGGCACCTGGAATCCAACATCTCTGAAGGGTCTGTAACCTGGCAAGGGGGTGTTCCTGTCAGATCACATACCGAATCTTCAGGACATGAGGACACAGAATGGGACAGCCAGGCAAAACTCAGTGGTCTCTCAGAGTGCTTGGTGGTCAGGTATTAAATGTAGGGGAAAGGGGCCTGCACAAGGCAGTGGGTAAGTCAGGTATAGTGGCACATGCCTTTAACCATCCCAGCTAGGGAAACAGAGGCAGGAGGATCTCTGAGATTTTGAGGCTAGCCTGGTCTACATAGCTAGTTCCAGGTCAGCCAGACTACATAGTGAAACTCTGTCTCAAAAAAAAATTTTTTTAAAGGGGGGCTGGAGAGATATCTTGAGGGTTGAGGGCTCTGACTGTTCTTTCAGAGGACGCAGGTTCAAATCCCAGCACCCACATGGTTGCTCACAATTGTCCGTAACTCCAAGATCTGACACCATCACACAGACACGCATGCAGGCAAAACACCAATGCACATAAAATGGAAATAAGTAAATTATTAAAATCAATTTTTTAAAAATGAAAGAAAGAAGTAGAGGAGAGGGGAGGAGGAAGCACCAGGCCTGTGACCCTGAGCTGTTTATAGCTCAAACACCCATTGCAACAGCCATGTTTGAGGTGACAACAGGACCCTTCATTTTCCTGTTTTCCCTATAATACAAGTCCCGAGGCATCCCATGCTTCCTGGAGGGAATGTTCCTCAGGTCACCTGGCCTTGAAGCCCGAGTCATCTGATGGCCATCAGGACAGTCTTCTAGCTGTGTGGACACAGACTGAGCCATCATGTGAGTGAGCTCATTTTTCTGGCCTGTTTTTCAGGGACTCCTGGCCCTATGGTGCCGCTCATTTTGAAGCCCCCTCCAAGTCTGAGTCCTGTGATTAAAAAAATATAGTAGTCCTCACGGTCCTACTGCGAGCCACAGATAGAGAAGTAACCCCACTGGTAGGGTGCCCACTGTGTGCCAGACACTGGGCTTCCTGTGAGAGTCTTTGCCAAATGTACCCAGGCCAATGAAGAAAGTGTTTATCCCACCTGGGGTCAGGGAAGTTGGGGTAGAGTTTACAGCTTGTATGTGATTGGTGGAGAACCCGCAGTACAGCCCTTTCTTGTGTGTGATTGGTGGAGAACCCGCAGTACAGCCCTTTCTTGTGTGTGATTGGTGGAGAACCCGCAGTATAGCCCTTTCTTGTGTTATTTGCATGGCACAGGTTCTAACCTTAAGTGAGAGGACTGACCTGCAGTGGGTATCAGTAAACAAGCGGTACTTACTTAGGCGCCAGAGAGAAGCACATTGGCGGCACAGAGCCTGCTATCTCTCCCATCTTTCGGCTGATGGCAACAGAACTAGGGACCTGGGGGGGCAGCAAGGTCTTGTTCCTGTGTTTGTGGGATTTGAGTTTCTGATGTAGGGTAATCATTGGTGCCTTCCCAATTGGAACTGGCCTGGCATGGGGCCAGAGCTGCTGCCTCAGGGCAGGTATAAGAGGCAGGGAGGGAGAAGGGCTGGAGCCAGGGCGGGACAGAGACACCAATCACACACAGAGGACAAGAGTTGGGACCCAAGTCACTGTACCCAGACAGCCAGGTGGACAGGCCATTTTAGGTGTGGCCTTCTCTTTGAGGGAATCATAGAGACCATCAGTGGATGAGCAGAAGGGTCATCAGAGGTTGTTGGGGTGAGTACCTTCAGTCACCTTCTTCCTAGCTCCCTCCCACCCTTCCCTTCCCCCACTGCCCCTCACCCTGGATTTGACTGAGGCTCCGAGTGGAGGCCAAGTGGCCTCTTGTCAGGAGTTGAACACTGGATCTCTCCAAGAGGTGGGTGTGACAAACCCTGGCATTTATCCAATTGCATCAAAGGTCAGGTGCTACAGCTTACCACACAAAATTGAACACAGGAGAGGGAGGATGTAGGCTAGGCATCCAAGGTTGCAAAACCAAGTAAGGGATCCCTCTCCCTCTCTCTCTCTCTCTCTCCCTCTCCCTTTCCCTCTCCCTCTCCCTCTCCCTCTCCCTCTCCCTCTCCCTCCCCCTCCCCCCCTCCCTCTCCCTCTTCCTCTCCCTCCCCCATCCCCTGCCTCCCCTCCCCCATCCCCTCTCTCCCAATCCCCTCCATGCCTCTTCTTTTTCCCAGGGCCGTGTACACACTGGGGCTAAGCTACCCTGGAGGGGAGGGGCCTGTGTTGGGTTGGGGGGGGGTATGTGTGTGGGGCAGTGTGATTTGCCACTACTACTGAGCTACATCCTGGGTTCTTTCTCTCCCTTCTATTCCTTTCCTTCGTTTCCTTTTCATCTTCCCCTCTACTTCCTTCTTTCTTTACCCCTTTCCCTCCCCTTCCCTTTCTTTCTCTTTATACTAGAGGTTGCATCCAGTGCCTCACACTTGCTAGGCAAGCAATCCCTACTGAACTACACACCCCTAGGCAAAACTGTGTCTTCAAAGGGTCAGTTCTTTTGGTCTGGGCATGCCTCTTCAGGCTTGTGCTATAGCACACTCATTGGCTTTGACAGGGACGTGAATTGTAGGCGTCAGTTCTGGAAAGCATTCTGAGAACTCTGGTCCTGTGTGTTAACTGTTAGAGAGAGGGGTAGTGAGGTGACTCAGTGGGTGACACAAGCCCGATGACCTGAGTTCAGGTCTTAGAGCCCACATAAAGGTGGGAGGAGAAAGCTGATTTCCAAGTTTCCCTCTGGCCTCCATACATGTGCCTTGATCCATGCCCACAAATACATATACACACAATATATACACACAATATATATACACATGATATGTACACACAATATATATACACAATATATATACACATGATATGTACACACAATATATACATACAATATATACATACGATATATACACATGATATGTATACACAATATATACACACAATATATACATACAATATATACACACTATATGTACACACAATATATACACACAATATTTTTTTGTTTTTGTTTTTGAGACAGAGTCTCACTGTTTAGCTCTGGCTGACCTAAAGACCAGGCTGGCTTTGTTGCAGAGATCCACCTGCCTCTGTCTCCCAAGTACTGGCATTAAATGTGTGCACCACTATGCCTGGCTTATGATAAATTTTGAATGTTACACAATGGGAAATCGAGGCTTGGGGTGCAAATGGCAAATCGACTTATTCTCAGTCACTTATGGAACCTGTGGTCTTGGATCCCTAGTGTGGATGTTAGGTGTCCTACAAGAGAACCAATGTTCCCAGGCCAGACTTCTGGAAAAGGCACTGAAGTGGCCGGAATTTACTGTGTGTAGCTAACATGTGCTAGCTGCTAGCTGCACATGCGAGCTTGAGTGCCGAGGTGCTCACAGACCCACCCCGTGGCCGCTTGGCCTGGGGATCACAGGTGAGAGGGAGCAAAGGGCACCTGGGTAGGCATGGGTCCAGTGGGGTGTGCCCAGGTACCTCCTCACTGACGGTGTTGTCTTGCAGCATTTCCTCTGCCAGGCCCAAGGACTACACCCTGTCCTAAGCTGAGACAGAATGAAAGGCCGGCAATGGCGGTACACGCAGCTGGTAAGGCCTGGTGCAAGCTGGGGGTTCACTTGGGAAGGCGATGAGCTCTTTAGCAGGGAGAGGCCTGGGCTAGGGTGGAGGGATGTGTGTGTGTGTGTGTGTGTGTGTGTGTGTGTGTGTGTCTGTCTGTCTGTCTGTCTGCCTGCCTGCCTGTGTGTTTATGCCTGCCTGTGTGTTTATCCCTCTTAAGTCCTTCCCACTTGGCTGGGGCTTTAAAGGAGGGTCTGATGGAGGACCTAGGGCATCCCCAAGGTCCTGACCCCCTCCTCCGGAGATAGACCACAGTTGCTGTCCCTTTGGGGGATTTATTCCATTATGAGGATCCCTCCAGGTCTGAGCCTGAGTAATGGAGAGGGCAAGGAAGGGGCATATTAGGTATTTCCATCTCAGACAGGAGTCTCCTATGATGAGCCTGATGTTACTGTGTACGGGCCTGCTCACGTGTGTGAGCGCCCACTCGAACACACCATGGTAGAGTATGGAAGCTCAGTTAAATGAATGAGCATGGAGTCCCAGCAGCAGCCCTGTCCACTGATACCACACATATGTATATAACTCCAGCTTGCCCTCAAAGCTCACTGACAGCAGACACGCCAACCTGCCCACACACATGCCTCTATTTCAAGCAGCATACAACTCGTGTGGGCGAGCACACATTTTGTGGAGAGCTAGGTGTGACAGCACTCTTTCTGCACTGACTGTAAGTGAGCCCCAGGGCTTTCCTGTACAGTGCAGAAAACAGCAGCACCTTCTCAGGATACAGGGAGAGAATTCAAAAGACATCAATAACAGCAGGCTATCCACACGGGCCTTGTCGTACAGATCTGAATGATGCCAATGTCAGGCATTCTTGTGGTGAGTATTGTAGCCACTGTTTCCCATCCTAACACACACTACTGTAGCAGAGCTGGACACCACCTGCCTTACTATCCTCTTCCAGGCTTAAAGCTTGGAGCCTGGTGTTTACCTGGGGCTAGAGCAAACTGGAAACAGACTTTTATTCCCCTGAGTGGCACTGGGCAGGCCTTTCCTTCACTAGCAGTGGCTAGCCAGGAGAGAGCATTTTGGAGGCAGGGACAGCGTCTTGCTTGCGGTGGGTGCTTCCCAGCTGCTTTGGCTAGGCTAGGATTGCAGGGGCCTGGCAGGGGACAAGACGATCCTAGCCTTTGAGCTTGGGATATGGTGACAGCTGGTGCCCGTGTCCTTCGACCTACCAAGCTTCTTTGTATCTTTACAGCCCACAGAGATGGAGGACACACTCTCTGGGGAGGAAGGTGAGGAGGAGGAAGAGGAGGAGCCAGCCCCAGCCCCAGCTTCCCAGGACCCTGTGGAGCCTCAGCTGACAGAAGCCAGCCAGGTCCTAGGTGCCTCAGAGATTAAGCAGGTTTGGGCACATTCTGTGTAGTAGGACTTCAACCCCGAAGTCTTCTTCCCTATGCCAGCCACACCCAGGGGTGCTGAAATCACAGCTGCAATGTCCCTAGCTAAATGTCACATTGAATCAATCATGCTTTCTCCCTAAACTTCCCTGTCCTCTCTAGTCACACACTAGTACCATCCTTTTCACTGGGTAGAATTGGGGAATCTAGCAAGGGTGACATGGATCCTAGGGACTAAAGCCAGGGCTGGGGTGGAGCCGACACTTAGGAAAGGGAGTATCAGGAGAGGGGATTCTGTCTTTCATCTATCCTCTAAAGACCAAGTGACCAAGGTGAGTTCCCAGAGATCTGCCCTGGGTTGGAATCCAGTCTCCGACATCTATTCTCCATCTCCCTGAACCTCAGTTTTCATATCTATAAAATGGGAACAAAAATTAGCTAATGGACATGGAGCCTCTGGGCAGAGTGAAGGCTGAGTGGTGGGAGGAGAGAAGATGGAAGCAATCCCTTCACTCAGCTCTAGCTCTGCCTCTAGCTCAGCCTCCACCTGCCCCCAAGAGTCACTGGCCACCCCTGGAGTCTAGTCTTCTGCACGTCAAGGGATGGCTTCAGTCTGCGGAGACTATACCGACAGATGGAGGGTCACAGTGGGCCAGTACTGCTGCTGCTGAGAGATCAGGATGGACAGGTGAGCTGGGCCAGGGAATGGGGGCTCCCAGAAAGACCGGGGGAGGGTAAAAAAGCAAGAAAGCAGAGATGACAGACAACATCACCTTTAAGGGATACAGATAATGGCACTGAGACCGGTCGCACTAGGAGCCAGGCCGTAATAGAGAAGAACAGGATCAAGCCAGAAATGGTCCAGCACTCTTAGGGTTAATAGTCTAATTTTGTGTGTGTGTGTGTGTGTGTGTGTTGGCCGTGGAGTTGGGGATACTGAGCAATTAACCACTGACACCACGCACTATAGACACTCTTATATTTGCAAGCACAAAACCATGGGTGGGTTGTTTTGATTTATTTTATTTTGAGACAGGGTCTCACGCACTAAGACACAAGCTGGTTCAGAACCCTGTATGTAGCCTATGCTGATGTTGAACTGCAAATCCTCCTGCCTGCCCTAGTCTCTCCAGTGCTGAGTAGAAGCAGATGTACCACCTCTGGCTCTTACAGGAGGGTTTCAGGAAGGAAGTCTATATCTAAATGATGGGTGCATATTTTGAAAATATCCCCAGTTAGTTAGGGGAAAATGGATTGTAGGAAATCAGAGGCGACAGTGGAGGCAGTTCTTAAATGCCACAGAGGAACTTCAGCAGCTATGCCTAAACTCTATGTGGTCACTCAAACAGTAGAATTTCTGTCAGATTCTCCATGCAGAAGGTGGGCAGGATTGCAAGCTGGTTTTAAATGTTCTTCTGCAAAAGAAACATACCAGAGTTGGAAGAGATCTCAGGGGGCTCCAAATAGACAGGAGAGTCTATTTGGGAAGACTTCTTGCTTGAGAGCCAAGACACCCTGTTTGTACAGAGCCCTTCTGTGGCATAGACTATGCTCTAGGAGAAGTTTCTTTTAGCATTAACCCTAAATCCTGCACCCCAGCACCCCTCCATGCAGCACTGTGAGGACCCACACCCCAATTCCAATTTCCATCCCACAGAAGGAAGATGGCTGTATCAGTCACACAGTTAGCAGGCAGGAGAGAAGCAAGGCGCAGAGCCACGGCTATCCAACGTGTTGCTTTCTCTTTAAAGCAGGATGTGAGGCACATTCTTGAGCTAATCAGGGACATTTGAATACACAATGATACAAATAGATAATACCAGAATTGTTCTTGGGCATGATACTAGCACTGGGCTTATATAACAGCAAGCCCCATTCTTCAGAGCTGGTGGATTAGGAGTGAGGGGTCATAGTATATCATAGTCAAGTGGGCCTGAGAAATAAAAAGAGAGAAAGCCAGTATGGGAAGTAGAGCAAACTTCCTGTTAGGTCTAAGGTGGAAGGAATCTGTACTTGTTTTGACCTTTAAGTACTACTAGTAATAATAATAATAATAATAATAATAATAATAATAATAATAATAATAATAATTTTTTGATGGTTCAAAGGGGTTGAACCTAGGCCCTGTGTGCTAGGCAAGTGCTCTACCATCTGAGCTCTACCCCCAGCCCTGGGCTTTTCTGTACATTTGAAATTGGTGGAGAAAGGAGCGAGGAAAAAGCTTATGTGTAGGCTGTCAGTGTGCAGAAAAATCTGTGCTCTAGCATTGAACAGGTACCAGGAGGAAGCCATCCACAAAGCTACATACATCACCTTGGGGAGGATGAGGGGGGTTTGATGGTGGCTTTTTTCTGTAATTTCCAGCTCTTCTAGAAGCATTCCTCATATGAAGTAAATATATCTGGAGCTAAAGCAAAAGTTCTGTCAGTAAAGTGTTTGCCACGCAAGCATCAGGACCTGAGTTCAATTCCTAGCCAGGTGTGGCAGTACACGTCTGTAATCCACAGGGGGCAGGCACAGGAGGATCCTGGCTAACCAGTCCCATTGGTCAGCTCCAGTGTTAGTGAGAGCCTGTCTCAAAACATGAGGTCGAAAGCAATAGAGGGAGGTACCCCATATTGGCCTCTGGCTTCCATATGCATGAGAACACACACGTGTGTGTGCATGTATGTTCATGTGCATGCATGAGCATGTGTGTGTATACCTTTGCACACACAGGAACACATTGGCATTCATACAATACACACAGACACACAAAATATATTTAAGAAAAGGGAGGCCAGACATATTACATGCCTGTAAAGGCTCTCATGGAAGTAAGTTCTGGGTTAGCCTGGGCTACACAGCAGGACCCTGAAAAGACACAGATACTTAGACCGATAGAACAGAGTGCAGCAGTTGGGGTTGGGGGAGTCATGACAACTCAGGGAAGGCAGGAGAGTGTGGGACAGAGGGTAGCCTGGTGGCCTTGGAGCAGCTGTATCTTCATCTTTGCATCCAACTCCCCAGGAGTCCCGGAGGCTGAGCGTGCATTTCGAAGCCTGGTGAATGAGCAGCTGGTGGACTCCGAACTCCTTTCTTGCCATTTTCTCTGTTTTCCAGATGTTTGGTGCCTTCTCCTCCTCAGCGCTCCGACTCAGCAAAGGCTTCTATGGTACCGGAGAGACATTCCTCTTCTCCTTTTCGCCACAGCTAAAGGTGAGGCTCAACCTTCTGACACGGAGGAAGGCTATGACAGGTCACAGCTCTGGGGAGTCCCCATGCTGGGCTGCCTCCTGTCCACTTCTCCACAGGGCGATGGTAGGCATGGCAGTGCCCTCAGCTGACCATCAAGATCTCCAGAAACCATGAACTCATGAAGTGAGGGAAGAAGGTTACTCTGGAAAGGACCGGATGGGTTCAAGTGTGATAGACCTGAGGTGGGGTGGGAGGGGTGGATGCATACAATGGATGCATATGAAGGTTGAGGAGAAAGAGTCACACAGTACCTGCACGTGAGAAAGGGAGCCCCAGAGAGCACTAATGGCCTGAAGAGGCCATCTCTGCTCTGTCCATTTTTCATTGAGGTACAGCTCTTCCCTGGCCAGGCTTGTACCAGAGCAGCCAGTGTTCTCAGACCAGTTCTTGGCAGGCCGCATTCACAGCGAATAATGGGAAAGGGGTGGGTGGGAGTAGAAACACCAAGTGGACCACAGAGCCTAGGCCGGGCAGAGGGCCAGCAAAGCCAGAAGGGATGAAGGGTGAACAAAGGGAGGTCGAAGGGGAGCAGGTCTCCTTGAGGTCAAATACTTGGAGCAGTGGCAGCAGCTGAGCAATGTGTACAACAGGAAGGAGCAGGTAGATGGAGGGCCGTTCAAAATACACTGGAGGAGCTTCCTGCACCCCTCACTAAGGACATGTGCGGGATGTGACCCTGAAGACAGTGTCTGGGAACTGCAATCGAGGAGGAAAGGGCGAGGAGATGGGTGGATGGACCCTCAGCGTTCATGAGGGAGGTGGGAAGGAAGGGGGCGAGTGACTGGGTGCTCAGGTCCACCACAGGATGAGAGCTCAGTGACAGGCACGGGTGAGTGAGACCTCAGAGGACACCAGCTGCTGAAGAGCTGGAGTTTCTGAAGAAGGGAGATGGAGGCCCCAAACATCTTCTGACTTGGCTGCCTGCAGCTGCCGAGTGCTGCACACCAGGCAGAGCACACACAACTTTTATTACAAACAGCCACAGTGGTAACACAGGCCTGCACTCACCATCTCACAGAACAGCTCAATCACTGCGAAAATCCCACCGGTGTACGATGCTGTCCTCGCCTCAGCTTACAGATGAGGGAATCGAGGTACAAAGTGGTTGGGGATACGCCCAACTCAGTCCGTGGTGAAGGGAGATGTGCAAACCAACCCCGAGTCTCCACAGGCAGGCAGGCACTGTGGGGGCAGAGGACATGAGGGGAAGGTTACACAGGCAGGAACCAGAAAGGCGGATGGGTCAGTGTGTGACGTAGAACGTGGAATTGCTTAGTGTGCCCTTGAAGACGAGTTGTTCACATTCTGTGAAATGGATGGAGAGCTAGTTGTGGGTGCTTTTGTTTGTTATTAGAGGTCCCCCTTCCGACACACAGACACCGGTAAATACACTCTGCCACACAGTCATCTAGTCTCCCACCAAGATGGCCAAATGGGTATGAATGACCTTGATAACAACAGAATATACCTGCTCTGTTGCACTGCCTCTGTCAGTGGCAAGCAACCTTTCCTTCTTGGGAGAAAGGCAAAGGCGTCCGTCCCTAAGACTGTAGGTTGGTCATCCACACCTTCCTTCCTGCAGCTCATATTAAAAACCCAAAGCTCTAGAATCTTCTTCTTGAACCAACAACGTCTTGTTGGAGCCTTCTGCTGCTTACTATGATCAGAGCTGAGGATTTGGTTCTTATCTTTGATTACTGTCTATAGCCATGTACCGATGGCTCTTCCCCAGCCTCTCTCTAATATTGGTTGTTTATTTTTTTTCCCTCAATCTGCTCAAGCAGTGCTGGGCCTGTATTTTTGCCTTCCAGTTTAGGCCAGTTCTCTGTTCCTGTCTGTCTTCAGACACACCAGAAGAGGGCATCGGGTCCCATTACAGATGGTTGTGAGCCACCATGTGGTTGCTGGGAATTGAACTCAGGACCTCTGGAAGAGCAGTCAGTGCTCTTAATTGCTGAGCCATCGCTCCAGCCCATTTCTTAGTTCTTTATCTGCCTTCTCCCTACATGTGTACTGTTTTGTTCATTGTGTTTACTGTTCTAGCCAATGCCTAACCGTGCTTGGTGGTGTAAGTACTAAACAAAATTAATTCCATGAAATCCATTACTTCCAGGGGTCACTGTCACCCCAGCCTGTTATTACAGAATCTCATAGTTTGGAAAGCTTGATCCTTGCTTGTGTCTTGGAGCTCTTTATGAGTTCCCAGAACTTGTACAAGTAACTGCTACTCCAAGTAACATCTCCGACTTTGTCTTAGTTTCTTCCGCAGCAATGTTTATCTTGCTCTTTCAAATCAGGAGGATGTGTCCTTGAAGATAGTGCAGAAATGCTAAAGAAGCGGTCTTTGTGTGCTCACTTGTTAGCTTTGTCTTGTCCCTTTGCAGCCTGGCCTTTATCATTCTATTCTTTGGGGGCTGAGGGTGTTGTTCCTAGCAGTTAGGACATCTAATTACAGGAAGCAACATACTTTACTTTGGGGCCCTTTAAAAGCAACTTTATTGCCTATTTTGGCTCTTTCGTCTTCACCCTTTTAATACATGAGTGTGGCAAGGCATCCGGCAGTTCTGGAATTGCATTGCGGTAGGGGAGACAAGGGTAGGCGCACTACTGCACAAATGGAGCTGTCTCAGAGGGGGTAGATGCCTAGGGAAACCAAGCAGGGGCTCTCTGCAAAGACACTCAGGCTGTGGGGTAAGAAGTAACCCTTGAGGACAGGGTTGGCGGGTGCTGAGGTAGGAAAGCCCTAAGGCATGAGTGCGGCTCAGGTGCAGTAAGGGGAGGAGAGGGCACGGAGAAAAGCAGGGGTGGGGGCAAGTGCACGCTGGCTGGAAGGTTGGATTCTGTCTCCTTCACAATGGAGGGCACCAGAAGGCTTTAGGTAGTAGACATACAGTGTGATTTAAAGTTGGTGGGCCATGCGGGTCACTATGGAGAGGGCTGTGGAAAGTACATCGTGGGAGATCAGGAGGAGGTTGTGACCCAGATGGTGGGATGGAAATTCACAGGAGGTCATGGGGAGTCTTAAGGGCCTGTAGGTCATGTGATAGGTTGGTTGAGTGGCAGTTCCATCCCAGCTTCGGGCCTGGTTGTCTCCCTCTTTCTAGCTTTGAAAGCAGGAAGTCTCAGAGGTTTGCATTATTGCTAGCGTTTATTCGGTGCTGTTAGGATGTAGGGAATCTGAGGCAGAGGGCATAAGGGGTGAAGTCCAAGGAAATGGAAATCTTCAGGTCTGGGAGCCCAGTCTTTCCTGGTAGTCACTGGGCCCAGAAGCCTCCAGTCCCTGCGCAACACTGCCACCATGTGGCTTGAAGTCAGACTGCAGTGACAACAACACTCAGGTGACCCCGCGTTTCCTTTTCACTCAGGTCTTTAAGTGGACAGGACACAACTCTTTTTTTGTGAAAGGAGACCTGGACTCACTCATGATGGGCAGTGGAAGGTGCGTGTCTCTGTCCCCCACATCTTGGGATGGCCTGTGTCCCTCTCCCAAGGGTGCTTGCTGCAGGTGGAATGGGCAGGCTGTCTTCTTCTCAGGTGGACTGCAGTGCCCTCTGCCATCAGGACTACAGCCCATCCCCAGAGGGCCACACTCAACCAGGCCATCTCCAGAGGGCCTCATGCTTAGTGACATTAGTCTGAAGTGACTGGAAACGTCCACATGGATGTAGGGTCACAAGATGGGGAAGCCCCAGCGTCCCCTGTGGCTCATTAAAAGATGTATGTGCATCTGGCTAAGAACACAGCCTGTGCATGGGACAGGAGTGGGAGTTAGGAAAAAACAAAGGAAGGGCATTCTCACCCTGGTATGACCCTTACATGGAAACAAGTTAAGTTGTACCCTGAAGGTAAAGTAACAGCATTCCTCTATCAGCTAAGCCCCTTGGAGGGGCAGCAGGACACAGGGCACATTGGCCATTACTGATTACTGATCCATTTCCTGCTTCCAGCCCAGGTTCTCTTTCAAATGTAAAAATGAGAATATTCTAAAACTGGGTTGAGGTGATGGCTGTGCCACTGTATGCAATCATTAAAAGCAATGGATTGTTTTTTTAAAATGCCCTGAACGCTGTAGAGCACATGAGGAGGCTCCAAATCCTGATAAACTGGTGTAAGGGATGATGGATGCAGCCATGATGGAGGGAACTGCATCGGTCCTGTGATGATAGCAGTCAGTCACAGGGGCCTAGCATGTGCCACAGCCGTGCCAAGATTTCCCCAGTGTGTGTGTGTGTGTGCAATGCATGTGTGTGCACAATGCATGCACATGCATATGGAGAACTGAGGTTGACACCGGGTAACCACCATGGTCCATTTCCACGCTATCATTGAAGCTGGCGAGGCCTCACCAGCTGCCCTTGCCCTCCCTGTGCTAGGTCTGCAGAAGCATGTGACTGGCCTGGCTTTTTATGTTGGTGCAGGGGGCAGGTCCTTGCGCTGTGTAGCAGATATTGTTCCTACAGAGCTATCTCCACAGCCCGTTCCCTCTTCTCTTCAGTGGCCAGTTTGGGCTGTGGCTGGACGGAGACTTGAACCATGGTGGAAGCTACCCCTGTGCTACCTTTAACAATGAAGTGCTGGCCCGGCGGGAGCAGTTCTGCATCAAGGAGCTGGAGGCCTGGGTTCTGAGCTGACACCTCCCAGGACCACTCACACAGGGCAACCATTCTGCCCAACTCAGGATGGGGAAGAAGCCTCATGAGGACTGTGGCTTTCAGCCAGCCTCCTTATGGCTTCAAAACCCAAGGACAGGGGCAGCCACTGTCCTTCAGCAGAGCTGATTATAAGGTGTGAAAGACACTGACAGAAGCAGCTTTATAGGATTTGACAATCCCTAGAAGACCAAAAAGCAAAACAAAACAGATAAAAAAAAAATCCTACCCCCTCCCATAACATCTTCATATTCTTTCAGTCAAGTCGGGTGTGTACACGCATTCACCAAAAGCATGCACGCACGCGTGCGCGCGTGCACACACACACACTCAAATGTGCACACTTCTTTCGTGTTTTAGATTCATTTTACTTGAAGAATTCTGTTGAACCCAGAAGTCTGGGCTCCGCTTCTAAAAACTGATTAAAGAGAAACATCAGTTACTCCTGCCTGTTGTCTCTTCCAAGAGAAGAGACCAAAGGGTGGGGTTGAAGGCCAGCCAGGGGTCAGGTGGTCACACATCTGTCACTGGATCTCGATGGGAGAGACACAGAGCTGCCTTTGAACAATATGTAGATTTGGGCAAAGCAGATGAACCTTTGCAGACAGAACCAGAGGGGCTTGAGAGGAAAAAGCCCGTTTTCAGGCAAAGAGCCTTTGAGGGAGGCCCCATCACCTTTTCCACTCATGGTCTGCCTCCTGCTGGAAAAAGCCATGTCCTGCTCTTATTTTGTGAGGAAAACCGAGTACCTGGGACCTTGTCAATAGCACTGTCTTGCGGCCCCCACACAGTGCTGTGACAGCAAGAAGCATGTATGTGGGCCCTACAGAAAATGCATTCCTTTCACAGGAATCCAAACCAGGCATGCAGGGTATGAGGAGACGGTGATTAAGGAGCTTGCCTCTAGTTTCAGGATAGAAATACACCCATGGACGCTTTATTGCAGCTGTCCCCCTTACCCAACTGAACTCACCATCTCTAAACCCGTGGTTCTATTTACAGCAAGCTGACAGTATTCAGAAACTCGAGACTAAGCTGTTAAAATCTCCATTTTTAATGCAATCTTGTAAATGACACAGGTACTCACAAGAAAAACAGCTTCAGAGGCATAAAATGGGTCAGATTTGTTTCCCACATACCATAGTACAAAATTCCAGAATAAACCATAATGATTAAAAAAATATAGACTGGCAAAAATATAACAATATTCGCAGAAAACTATGCACTTCTTAACCTTGAGTCTGGGCACACGAAGGGGAGAGGGAACCTCTGGCTGTCTCCCAGAGTTACAGAGGCACCGTGGCTAGTGGGGGAGAGCGAGCACCTCTTGTGCATTTAGGACCCCCATAGGGGCAAACACACCAAATACTCTTCACCCATGAGTGGACGAGACAGAACGTGGCTGCCCAGAGGATCAGCAGCACAGGGCTGCTCCCCCAGGAGAGCATCATCACTAGGACCTTACCTGCAGTTCCCGCCTCTGTCCCCACCGCCCACATCTCTTGCATTTCTGATGACCACTGTTGGCTCCAACTGGACTCAGTTCCCGGTAAAGCTGTGCAAAGTGAGATGAGGGGGGCAGTAGGGCGAATGGCTCGGCACTGTAGAAACAGCAAGCTACACAGGGGACCCGAGACTCATTGAGTAGTTGCTAAGCTCAAAAAGGCAGTCCAGAATGTTCCAAAACCCGTAAGCACACTGAAGCAATGGCGGTGCCAGGAGACAGCAGCCAGAGGATGGAGTTTGTGGTCTCTGAGCAGCTGACCAGTTCAGCTCAGAAGAGGTGGACGAAGGCCTGTCCCCAGGCTGGCAGTGGTGAGTCCCTTGGAGCTGGAGTGGTTGCAGTGCAAAACAGCTGATCTTGTCTGTAGTCACGACACTCAGGAGCAGCCTGGTGTGAGGTGCCCTCTGAACCTAGCCCCTCTCAACCCAGAGGACGGAGAGTTGTGCCAGGAAGACAGAGACGGAGCTGAGGTCATCGGGAGAGTTCTTGCCTGGCACACCTCAGCTCCTCCAAGGAAAGAGCTGCTCCCGGTGCTCTCCAAGCCTGGCACTTAACAGGGACGGAAGAGTGGGGTGTTGGAGAGGAGCAGGGGGATGGGCACCTCTTCAGGGGGCTAGGATTTTGTTTATTTTTTAACCACATGGTGCATCACAATTTCAATTTTGAATTCTAGTTTGTACTCCTGTCTCAATTTTTGAATTAAAAACAAAAGACAATCATTTGTCCCAAGAGTTCAGAATAGATGGGAGAGTTATCCTGAGAAAATAGGTTGCTAAAGGAGAAAGGTTTCAATTAACGCTAAAAATACACAAACTAATGCTTTTTAAAGTCGTAGTCACTGCTCTATGGCTCTCAAGAGACACCACGACCAAGGCAACTCTTATAAAAGAAAGCAGTTAACTGGGGGTGTGCTTACAGCTTCAGAGGCTTAGTCTGCCGTCATGGTTGGAGCATGGTGCTGTGCAGTAGCTGAAAGCTATCTCCTGATCCACAGGCAGAGAGAGGGGGTGGGGAGGGAGAGACAGAGACAGAGAGAGACAGAGAGGGAGAGAGAGGCAGAAAGAGGGAGAGGAAGAGAGAGAGAGGGAAGGAGAGAGAGAGAGGGAGAGACAGAGAGAGAGGAGAAAGAGACAGAAAGAAAGAGAGAGAGAGGGAGAGGGAGACAGAGAGAGACAGAGACAGAAACTGGACCTGGCATAGGCTTTTGAAACCTCAGCACACACCTTTGGTGACACACTTCCTCCAACAAGGCCACATGTCCTGATCCTTATAATCCTTCCAAACAGTTCCACTCCCTGGTGACTAAGCATTGAATTATATGAGCTTATGGGGGCTATTTTTATTCAAATCACCACAGGACGGATAGGAAAACTTTGTTAATATTACCATTTTTCATTTTGAATAAAAACGACCTCCCCCCACCACCCAGCATGAGCATACATTCAAGATAGTAAATAAAAATCACTAGTGGGCTCTATTTCCTAACTTAATTGTGAAGAGGGAAAGAGGTGTTTGCAAAGAACTAACTACAGACATTCTTTAAAATTTTAAAGTAAGATTTTAAGTGTAGACACTTAAAATTTTAGACACATTTTTACTCTGGATACTTCTTGGACGGAAGATGAAGTCTTTTTATTCCATTTCAGAGGCGTGATGAGTGGGGCTATGATGTCACCATCCTATTAGAGAGAGAGAGAGAGAGAAAGAAACAGAGAGTCAGGGCACAGAGCAAAGCCGGTCTCTATCACTGTATCTGGGCTGTGTCTCAGGCACACACACCTTTGTCCTGCACATAGATTGTTTCTGAATACACTACTCTTGAGAAATTCAAAGCTGTACACATTCTGTGACTGGATAAAACTAGAAAACACCAGAGTCCTAAGCAGATGGAGGTCTTCCTGGGAAAATGGTTGAGGCACAACACACGGGTGGCCCAGAACTGCCCGAGTGCACTCACCTGCACGGGGCTCATGGGGAAACAAGCTACACTGGAGGCTTGCTTCTCTCTTCCCTAGTCCTGTCTAAAATAAATGGCCCAGGTCTGCAAACAGGGGAAACAGAGGGGGAAAGGGAGGACAGGGACAAATGACACAAGGAACACTGGCACCGTGACTTCCTGACTTTGAATCTTTCTCTTTAAATAAACCTCTCCACTTTGGCCCCATCGACACAGACTCCAGCCAAATGCACCCTTCCACCCAAGGGGAAGGCTGCCTCAAACACACATAATGACTTGAGTCATTGAGCAGCAAGACCCCTGACCGTGCCTGCCTCCTGGGACAGGCTGGACTGCCCTTGCCCATTGTCTCAGGTACTCAGCACCCATTACTGCTCTGCTCAACCACAGCACCCTTGTGTTGAGTGGCTTTTCAGGTGACAGTCTGGAGATGAAGAGGACAGTACAGCCTGAGTACTTCCCTCCTATCCTGTGGCATTGGGTTTGGGGGGCGTTACCATCCGTCAGCCTGTCCTAGAAGGCAGTAAGATCACCCAGGAGCTGTCTCACTGTTCCATTTGTTTGTTCAGTTACTTTGGTAATATCCCAGTGTTGTGTCTTCTGCTGAGCGCACTGGATCAGAGCGGACTGGACAGTTCCTGTGAGCTGCTGTTCATCTCAAAGGCAGCAGCACGGTATAAAATGGCCACTTACATCACACCTTCAGATTGCCGCTCCAGCAAGTGTTAAGAACGCAAACAAAGATGGCACTTGATCCAGTTCAATGGCTTCAGGCTGCCCCTTGCACACTGGATGGCAGGGAATATCCACCACTCGCTGCCGCTCCTGAAAGGGCTCACGTTCTCTGTTAGCTTTCTCCCCATGTTGCTTCTGTCTCGATGCCTCCCTGCTGGCCCCTGCTGCCAGCCTTGTAAACAGCGGCTGATATCTCTTCTTTGGGGCTTGGCTTGTAGGCTTTTCCTGACATAGGCTTTTCTCGTCTAACCAAGTCTGACTACATCTCCTTTTGCACCCCAGAGCACTTACCGTTCTACACAATTGCTTTTTACTTGTGTGTCTGTGGTGTACACCGAGAGTGAGATGCAGGCACTAAGGAACTATGTCTATCCTAGGTACTGGCTTCACCATGGTTCCTAACACCGGGCTTGACAAGGAAAATACCAAGGTCTAAGGCACTTACCGCATACACCTGTGTTTCTATTTCTGTTTTCCTTAAGAAAAAAAAGTGTATGTTATGTGTGTGTCTAAGGTGTGTATGTGTGTGGTATGTGTGTTATGTATGATATATATTTATATATACGTGCTGTGTGTGTGACGTATATGTGTGTAGTGTATATGTGTGTGTGCAGGTAATCTTGACTGTGCAGACACATGGGGAAGCCAGTGCCTTCCTCAATCACTCCTCCACCTCTTTACAATCTCCCCCTACATTTCTTATTTTATGCATGTGGTACCCACGGAGGCCAGAAGAGGGCATCGATCCTCTGGAACTGGAGTTACAGCTGGCTGTGAGCCGCATGTGGCTGTTGGCTGCTGGGAATTGAACCAGGGTCCTCTGGAAGAGCAGCCAGTGCTCTTACCCGCTGAGCCATCTCTCCAGCCCCATATTGCTACAATTTAAATGAGAACTTCTCAGTGGATAAGAAGGATCATGTTTGGACTTTCCTTAAAGACTTAAAAGTACACCAGGCGCCTCTGCTACTGCATACCCACACTCCCACACCTGGGAGGTGAAGCAGGAGATCAGGAACTCAAGGCCAACCTGAGCTACACAGCAAATCTGAGACCAACCTGAGCTACATGGGACTGTCTCACCCCAACTCCAGACTTTTTGTTTTGTTTTGTTTTTTAACGCACAATGATGAGTGAGCGCCCCTCACCTGCGGCTTGGTGAAGTCCCTGATCGCACACCACTGGATGAAGTGCTGCCCGGCTGCGTCCAGACTCTTCTTGTCTTTCCTCTTACAGTACACTCGGATAAGCTGCTCTGCAAACTTCTCTGGCAGGAGTTGTGACACCTTTCGTACAGAAAGAAAAGATTTTATTGTAGCTTTGAGTTCGCTTTGCCAGGAACTAAAGAACTCCCCTCCCAGGTTCTGAGGAGCCATCTTTAATGTTGAGCTAAAAGCACTGCACTGCTTTCCTGTTTTATTCCAATTATGATCCAAGGAGAAAATACTTATTTACTGAAAAATGCCCCAGAATTCTATGTTAATTATGTAAAAGACTGAAAGATTTACAGTACATAAATTATATACATACCACAGACTCTCATATAAATATATAGCTAAGCACATACAACGTGTGTAACCTCAGCCATGATCCACCAGACTTTGTGACTGAAGCTTCAGAACAAGCGCTGCACTTTAAATGATGGTCAGCAAACAGGAGGCACTGGAAACTGGCTGTTACTGTACCTCCTCTTCAGAGATAAAGTCTCATGATTATAGCCTAGGCTTACCTTGAACTCAGGATCCCATGTCCTAGGTATATCTAGCAAAATATACCTTATTCAAATTAAAAAATATTATTATTTTTTGTGGACTGAACCCGAGGCCTCAGTGTGCGCTCGGTGAGTCTTTCCCATGGCTGAGTTCCGTTCTGCTCTTTCCCTCCCCTTCCTATTTTGAGAGGTCTTATTATATTGCCCCAGGCTGGCCCTGAACTCATTTCATAGAACTGGCAGACTTTGAACCAGTGACCCTGCGGCTTTAGTCTTCTGGTATTAAGGCCTGTACCACTATATCCAGATATACATGTACCCATGTATGTTTATTTCTTTATATATAGATTTTCTGGCTGGCCTGGAACTCAAAGATCCATATGACTCTGCCTCCCAAGTGCTAGGATTAAAGGTGTGTGCCACCACTGCCTAGTTAGATTTTCTTTTTTTGAGGAAGGGTTTTACTACTGTAGCCCTGGGTGGCCTGGAACTCACCCTATAGACCAGGCTGCCTCAGACTCACAGAGATCCACCTGCCTCTGCCTCTGCCTCTGCCTCTGCCTCGAGTGCTGGGATTAAAGGTGTGTGCTACCATGGCCAACTAGACACAGATATTTAAAATTGTTGTTTTGTTTTCTTTTGAGAGAGAGTCTAATGTACCCCAGGCTGGCCTTTAACTCCTGATCCTTGGTTTCCCAACTGTGTGGATGACAAGTGTGTATTAGCACACTTGGCTTATGCTTTACTTAAAAAAATCATTAGTTTTATTTTATATGTGTGTGTTTTACCTGTATGTATATATGTATGTACATATGTATGCACACCACATACATGCTAGAAATCAAACCACTGTCTTCTTCCAGAGCTATAAGTATTCATAATCACTGAGCCATTTCTCTAGCCAGGCCTTTTTTTTTAAGTGAAAATAGATTTTTCTGTCATAAAATGCATGCTAACCAGTTTCCCCTCCCTCCACTCCTCTCAGCCCCCACTGCCTTCCCTGTCCCCCTCTCCATCTCCTATCAGAAAAGAGCAGGCCTCCAAGAGACAACAATCAAACATGACAAAACAAAGCACAGTAAAACAAGGCAAAAGCCCTCACGTTGAAGCTGGACAAGGCAACGCAACAGGAGGGAAAGAGTCCCAAGAGCAGGCAAGAGTCAGAGACACACCGTCCCCACAGTTAGGAGCCCCAGAGAAACACCAAGCCAACAGCCACAACATGTGTGCAGAGGACCTGGTGCAGATCCCTGCAGGCCTGTGCTGGCCGCCTCAGTCTCTGTGAGCCCGTGTGAGCCCTACTTAGCTGATTCAGTGCACTGTGCCCTCTCTGCTTATTTTCAACAGTGCATACTGACTTTACAACCTGATTAGCAAGTAGACTATAAACTGACTTTAAGGCTTGCCAAACATATACTCCTAGAGCAGACTTCTCTTACGTGGCTGTTACCTGATCTTTGGTGATCGTGACCGCTTGCCTGCTGTTGCTCTTACAATAGAAGTGAACTTTATCGATTGGATTCTTGTCTTCCATCCCATAATCCATATTGATAACCTTAATTAAAACAATAAACAAGTAAGCAATCACATAATGACACTGTGAGAAATGAACTGAGCCCTCTGGAAGCTCAGAAGTAGGGATATTGGAAGTCGTCACACACGGGATAGAAATAACTCGGGGACATGATCACCTTCAGGAATTTGGTTTAGGAACTTGCCCTGAATAGGGTACAAAGGCTTTGTCTACTATGTGATAGACACTGACAGATAGTAGACAACTTCTGTGTATGCATGGGCATGTACATGAGGAGGCCATGGGTCAACTTTGGCTGGCATTCTTCAGGTGCCATGCACTCCATTTTTCTGAGGCAGGCTCTCTCACTGGCTTGGAGCTCATCAAGTCACCTAAGGCTGGAGGCCCAACGAGCCCCAGGGGTCCTCTTGTCTTTGCATCCCTAGTTCTGACCTGAAAAGTGTGTATTGCATTGTGTGTGTTGTCTGTGAGTTCGTATATGTATGTGTGTGTCTGTGTGATTCTGTGTGCATGTCTATATGTGTGTGTATGTATCTGTGTGTTTCTTTTTTTTTAAAAAAAAAGTGAATTTTGCAGATAGAACTCAGGTCCTCACGCTAAGATGGCTCATGGAAACATGTGACATGCCTGCCTAGGACAGTAACATTGTAAGTGAGCAAGAATAAACCAGGTAGGAAGGAAAGGATTTCCAGGCAATAAAAGGTGCCCTAATGTCAGGGGCAGCCCTGCTTATACACTAAAGGCCTAAAAATCAGCCATAGGCCTAAAATCAGCCATAGGCCTGACATACATGCCTGCCAACACAAAGTCTCGGGTCTCTGTGGAAAAACACTGAAACAGATGGCTAGAAGCTATTGTAAACAAGCAGCTTTGGCGGAAAGCTGCCAAGCCTGAGTAGTCATAGGCCTTGTAGATAGGTAAGCTTGGTGGATAGAACCAACTTAGACAGGACGACCCTAAAGCATAGAGCTGAAACTGCCTAATGGCTTTGTCATACTGAAATCACTGACAGTCTTGGAGAAAATTCTGCTTTCAAACTCTGTGTGTGTGTGTGTGTGTGTGTGTGTGTGTGTGTGTGTGTGTGTGTGTTTGTGTGTGTGTGTTATACATACGAGAGCATGCGTTAGGGATTGACCTCAGGGCCTAGACCCAGCCCCAGATTCTGGATCATTTTAAATTTCAAGTTTCAGATTTTAGATAAGGGGTACTTAACTTAGACCAGGAGAAAAACCTAAGAATTTAGAAGGTTTTTCCTTAAGTTTGCTCCTGAAGGAGAGAAAAGGCAGCAAGATGCATATAGTGTGATATTCTTTTTTTTCAGATGAAAGACTGTCTAATGTCTAAGGGGAGAGTCTGTAGGAGGAGGAACAGAATTGGCGGTGTAGGGCTTACAAAAGACATGAAGAATGGGCTCACGGCTGCAATGCCAAGCAAGGTGGGCACTCGCCATATATAGTAACTAGGCTGGCCTTGAACTCACAGAGATCAGCCTACCTCTGTCTCCCAGGTGCTGGAATTAAAGGCATTCACCACTCTGCCCACTCCCCTCCCCAAAGGGAAGGCATTTTTTGAAACACAAATCTTCACTTAGTCCATTCTGGGCCCGCTACTAACATCAACTATGAAATCTTCGGCCTTCAGTTCAACGTCCAGGGCCATGTCAGGCTTGGCGTCAGCAACTTCTTGGGGAAGCTTTTCATACTCTTCCTGGAAGAGATAAGACTCCTCAGTCAGGATCCGGCTTGTCATTAGGTACTTGTACCACAGTTACGTTACTTCTGTTCTTCAGCGCGGATAACAGAGATGCCCCAACAAGACAGCTCAATACATGCTAGCTTCAAAACAAACAGGACACTCTTCATTAAAAAATAAGCAAAGAAAACCAACCATCACATTTTGGAAAGAATGTGGCATTTATCTATTTATAGCTACCTCCTGCTGTTTTGCAGCAGTTGCAAGCAGCCCCTGTGACCTTACCCCAGCATCTCACCAGTAATCTGCTTCTAATCGCAAGCTTGTCTTTCCCAGTCCTTCTTTCTGTATTTCTGGCCACATACAATACAAATGACATGCAAAAATCTAAGGAACTGACTGTCACGGCGCTGCTAAGGTTCCTGAGCAATGGCAGACTTTTAGTAGTTAAGTTTTTGACTCCATGGGGCCAAGTGCCCCTAACCAGCATTGTTCAAGGGTCAACAATAGACAAAAACGTCTTCTCAGAGCTGTAGTGAAGTTTGCACAGGTCTTATCTTAAGGGATTTCCACCTTAGATGTTCATTTTCCAGTGGTCGGATCTATTTAAAATTTGAGGCCCTAATTGAATTTGAGAGTGCACATTGATAGTTGCCTAGACCTGCCTCTAGGTCCTACCTGCCTCCTTTCATGAGCAATTTATTTATTATTGCTCAGTTTCTCATCTGGTAAACGTGCCTGAGACTATGGAGAAGATTAAATGAGAATAAGCAGGAGGCGTGGTTACTGTGATAGATTAATGTCTTGTTCTTGAGGACAGAGGCTCGACCGACCTGTGACTAACTGCAGGGTTGCTGGTGACTCAACTTACCTTTGTAATCTTCTTACCCTTCGGCTGGGTCTCACCCAAATACTTGTATAGATTGCGGCATTCAATGTTTCTTAAAATACTTTGGGCCTCAGACAACTGTGGATCCGAAGAGTACAAAATCTCCAGGAAAATGTTATCTGTCAATGTGATGAGATTTCATTCATGTTAAAAGGATGGTAGGATTTAAAGATACTCTGTTGGGGTCCTGAAAAGGTTTCCACAAGGCAGGAGTGTTGTGATTGCTACCTTAAGAAGACAGCAGTGTGCCGGGCGGTGGTGGCGCACGCCTTTAATCCCAGCACTTGGGAGGCAGAGGCAGGAGAATTTCTGAGTTCGAGGCCAGCCTGGTCTACAGAGTGAGCTCCAGGACAGCCAGGGCTACACAGAGAAACCCTGTCTCGAAAAACCAAAAAAAAAAAAAAAAAAAAAAAAGAAGACAGCAGTGAACAGGGAAGGCCAGAGGGTGGGAGGAGCTGAGTGAGAGTGAGCACAATGGAACCCACAGCTGGAGCTGGAGCAGGCAGTGCACATAGCCTAACTTAGGACTGCAGGGCGTTTATCTCTGTAAATGAGACAAGGTCTTGCTACTTAGTCCCAGATGGCCTTCAACACTTACAAACAAAATTATGTCTATGATCTACTTAAAATAGCCAGTGTTTGCAGAAGGAGATACATGGGAAAAACTTCTGTGCTGGTAACAGTTGAAACTAAGTGACCAGTACGTGCAAGTTTGTAACTGACTCAATCAAAGGCTCTTTTTTTTTTTTTTTTTTTTTTTTTTTTTTTTTTTTTTTGGTTTTTCGAGACAGGGTTTCTCTGTGTAGCCCTGGCTATCCTGGAGCTCACTCTGTAGACCAGGCTGGCCTCGAACTCAGAAATCCACCTGCCTCTGCCTCCCAAGTGTCAAAGGCTCTTTTTTAAGTTTTAAAATATTTTATTCTATGATCATAATAGAAGGGGGAAATTCTTTCAATTTTCTTTAAAATTTTTCTAATTAAAATAGCCTTCAGCCAAATTCATTATCACCATTTTTCCACACAAGCGCTTTATGTGTATACAATTTTCTTGCTTTGTGTTTCTTTTTTGAGACAAGGTCTCATTCTTAGGGAGGCTTGGGCTCACTATGTAGCTTAGGTTGGTCTCCAACTTGTGGCAGTCCCCCGGAGTAGTGGGTTTATAGGTGTAAACCACTGCATTTGGCTGGGCGTACACATTTTTTTTTTTTAATGAAACATTTGAACACTGCAGTATGTATCTCTCAAGAATAGGAACACTTTTTTAAAACACAAATAAATGGACCAAGAAATTTAACAGTGATATTTTTAAAAACTGTTACTTGTCTTAATAATGTAACTTAAGTTTTTCACTACTAGAAACAGTGAAATCAAGCAAATATATAGATTAAATTAATGGTCACACACTTTTTTTAGATTTTTAAAATCTAGAACTATGACTCGAATATTCCAGGATGTTGACTTTTAGAACAGATCAGGGACACATTTTGCATGCACTGCTGCCACGATGCACTGTTGAGTCTGATCAGATAATTAAGGTTATAATCCTCAGGTTTCTCCACTATTAACGTTTTGGGGGAGTCTGGTGCTGTGGACTGGACCCAGGGCCTCACCTGGCATTCATATCCGCCATTAGCCCTTAACTAACAACCTGCTGGGTTTGAGGCTGTCTGACAAGACACCCTAGCAACCGTTTAGCCTTTGACTTGGCACTCAGCGCTGACAAGGTGTTTTGTTTTTTAATTTAATTATAAATTTTTAGTATCAATATAGTTGTATTAAATAACAATAAATATTGTATATGTGCCAAGTATACAAGAGGTATTGTAACACCTACTTAAAGAATTACTATTTTGTAATTTCATATATACATGTATTTCTTCCCTATCGTCTTCTCCACCCACAAGGGCAGCTGGCATCGTGAGCTCTTACCCGTCAGCTTAGTGAAGGCTTCCATATCATCGATGGCTGTGGAAATTCGGAACTTCTTCCCAGCAGTCCCTGTAATCTCCACGTAGGGGTCTGCTTTGAGGAAGGCTTCTGTAATCCTAAAATGGTTGTAAAAACACAGAAGAAAATTTTGAAGATTTGCTTTGTATCTTGCACAAAAGGATTCTTCTAGTTTAAGAAAACAAATAAGGTACAGTCAATGTTTGAAGGACAACTGTTTATGATTGTGAGCTGCATGCCTACTGTGTTCCAGGTACTATGGCAACAGTTTAGAGGCCTTGAGTTGCATGCCTACTGTGTTCCAGGTACTATGGCAGCAGTTTAGAGGCCTTGAGTTGCATGCCTACTGCGTTCCAGGTATTATGGCAGCAGTTTAGAGGTCCTGAGTTGCATGCCTACTGTGTTCCAGGTATTATGGCAGCAGTTTAGAGGTCCTGAGTTGCATGCCTACTGTGTTCCAGGTAGGACAGCAAAGCTTCAGGAGCCTTTATCTCATTTGCTTTTTCCAATAATAAGTATACTGAGCCCCAACTTTATAGGTGCAAAAATAACGTGATTTTCCTTTTAAAAAGTTCAGAGGCCGGGCAGTGGTGGTGCACGCCTTTAATCCCAGCACTTGGGAGGCAGAGGCAGGTGGATTTCTGAGTTCGAGGCCAGCCTGGTCTACAGAGTGAGTTCCAGGACAGCCAGGACTACACAGAGAAATCCTGTCTCGAAAAAAACCAAAATAAATAAATAAATAAATAAATAAATAATAAAAAAATAAATAAAATAAAAATAAAAAAGTTCGGAGGAAGTGTATTAAGCTTTGAACCACAGGCTCTCTCTGACTCTGAACTGAAAACAAAAATTACTTAAGCTTTTTTCTCCTCCTGAGACAAGGTCTCAGACTAGCTTCAAAGTTGCTATATACCTGAAATAATCTCTCTGTCTCTCTCTGACTCTCTCTCTCTCTCTCTGACTCTGTCTCTGACTCTCTCTCTGTCTCTGTCTCTCTCTCAGTGCTGGCATCCCAGACATGTGCTACCACATTCAGCTTTACACTTTTTCCCCCTTTTTTGACAGGGTTTTTCTACATAGCCCTGGCTATCCTACAACTCACTTTGTAGACCAGGCTGGCCTTGAACTCACACAGATCTGCCTACTTCTGCCTCCAGATGCTGGAATCAAAGGCACGTACCACCATGCCTGGCTTATGCTGGGCTTCTTTTAAGTGAACCTTTTTATATTATACAGCTTGCACTGGGAATCCTAATGTGGCAAAGCCTCACGTAAACATTCACAGTGAGGCGACACTGAGATTCTTACATGATATCGATGAGGTTGCCGATTTTGTGTTGATAAGCTCTGCGGTGTAAGCAGTTGCGTGTATGGAACATGTCATACAGATTGCCAACCTCCTGCAAGGAAACAGAAATGGGATCGCAGGGTCAGATTGTGTCTACCTTTGTTTGGGACAGGATCTCACAGACATCCTAGAACTCACAGACATCCACCTGCCTCTGCCTTCTGAGTGCTGGGATTAAAGGGCCAGCAAACAGAAAGACTTTCCTATAGCATAATTCTGTACCGCTTCTTAAGTTACGTGAGTATCATCCAGTAAGGACCTGACAGGGTTGAAATTCCAGGTCTGTTAATTATTTAACTCAATCCTTCTACATACCTCACTGTGTTCACTTGTTAAATAGTGAAGTGTGGTTTGTCCTACCAAAACTCACATGCAGGTCCAGTCCCTAGTAGCAGTGAGAGAGTGGTAGGGCCTTTCAGAGGTGATTAGGTTATCACAGCTCCGATCTCATGAGATGACTAAGTTTGTGGGAGTAGGCTGTTATAAAGCCAGCCTAGAAATGGCCCGTCCTCTCCTTAGCACCATTCTTGTGTGCACTTCTGGCTTTCATCATGCATGGGACAGCATGTGATCTATACCAGAAGTAGAGCAGATGCCACTACCATGCTCTTAAACTTCCTCTAGAACTATGCAGTAGATAGACCCCTTTTCTTTATACATTACACAGGCTCAGACATTTTGTTATAGCAACAGAACCCAGACTGAAGCAAACGAAATAACAATACTAACTCATAGGGTAATAAGGACTGAGTTGACCTTTCAAGAGCACTTGAATTCTACCCAGCATAAGACTCAATAAATGTTGGATTTAATTTTCTTATTATTGTTATTGTTTAACAATGTAATAGAGGGGGGCTGGGGAGACGGCTCAGCAGTTAAGAGCACTGACTGCTGTTCTAGAGGTCCTGAGTTTAATTCCCAGCAACCACATGGTGGCTCACAACCATCTGTAATGGGATTCAATGCCCTCTTCCGGTGTGTCTGAAGACAGTGACAGTGAAGACAGTGACTCACATACATAAATAAGTAAATTTAAAAAATGACAGACCTTTTAAAACAAACAATCAAAATGTAATAAAAGAAAAAACCCTTACAACACTTAAATGCTAAGCACTAAGAAGGGTGTGAAGGGCTACAGAGATGGCTTAGCAGTTAGAATCTGTGCTACCCATCCATGTTAGGCAAGGCAGGCTGCCTGTACCTCCAGCTCCAGGGCACGGGATGCCTTCTTCAGGCCTCTAGGCGAACCTGTACTCATATGCACATCTATGCACACAAACACACGTACACATAATTACAAATGATGATAAATCTTTTTTTGTTTTAAAGAGGTTGTGGGGCCAGAGAGATGTCAGTAGTGAAGCGTCCTCGCTGCACAACCATCAGGACCTGGTTCTGACCCAGCATCTATGTAATAAGCTGGGTGTGGTCTCCTGTGGACCTGCAGTCCCAGTGACGAGGAAGATGGACGCAGAAGAGGACAGTACATGATGTAAAGGGTAAGGCAGACAGTGCTGCAGGAGGGCAGCTTCCACATGCATTCACACTCACAGATGTGCAGAGCAAGCACACACACACAGACCACACACATGACACCGTCTAAAAAGTCACACACAAGAAACAGAGAAGGGGAAAAGAGAGGGGGAAGGAAATGAAAGAAAACAAAGATGGCTTCTGGATTTTTCCAGATTGCTGGATGATTATCTCCAGATTCCAGACCAAAAACTGCATTCTTGTTTTCTGGGGATGGAGCGTACCTTTTCTCTCGTACAAATGTGCTTCACCCATATCATCTCCTCATCGTCATACACTTCACAGACACGGGCAAACTTAACAAAGCGCTGGTAATCAAAATTATTTTGGATTCCAAGATGGTGACAGTCTCTAGAAAATTCCAAAGCAGAGATATGAAACATTAAGGAAGCTGCCTTGTATACAAATACTACACTCCTTTTCTTCTTCTTTTTTTCTCTTATTTTCTTTTTCTTTCTTTCTTTTTTTTAAATCCTGAAACAAGCTTTGGATCTACCAGCTTGCAGAAGGCTGGTTGGGGACTGAAGGACACAGGAGGTAAAACTGAGCCAAGTGAGTCAGCAGGAAATTTTTCCAGAAGAATGTGACAGCAGTGGCTGCAGAATAAAAGACTGCAGAGCCATCACCCAGGGACAGTGTGTGGATGCTGGATTATGAATTGTAAACTAATAGTAACAAAGCAGTTATGAAACAGCTAGGGAACTTTAAATCCTGACTGTATATTAAGTAATACCTTAGTCAGGAGTGACGGAACATACCTTTAATCCCAGCACTCTGGAGGCAGAGGCAGGAAGATCTCTGAGTTTGAGACTGGTCTGATTTACACAGTGAGATCTAGGACAGCAAGGACTACAAGGTGAAACCCTGTCTCAAAAAAAAAAAAACAAAAAACAAAAAAAAACAACCCTTAAACAATTGCAGAGTGCTTTAGGTTTAACAGAGACACTTTGTTTACAGATCCACACAGATACATCTTGCAACGAGATGCTATGCGGCCTGAGATTTACTTTAAGATAATGGAGGATCAGTCAGGCGGCAGAGGCAGGCAGATCTCTATGAGCATGAGGCCAGACTGGTCTGCAGAGTGAGGCCTTGTCTCAAAACCATAATAAAATAATAAGTGTAGAATAAACAAACGACCATAAAGATCGGCCATGTGAGCCACAGTGAGGTGGCGCAGGCCTTTAATCCTGGCACTTGGGAGGCAGAGGCAGGTGGATTTCTATGAGTCTAAGGACAACCTAGTCTACATACTGAGTTCAAGGCCAGCCAAGCCATATAGTGAGACCTGTATCAACAAAGAAACAGAAGATTGATCATGTACTGACGTTCATAGCAACTCAGGGCATGAGCCCCTGGAAAGTCTCCATGTTCTTATTTATTACTAAAATCTTTCAGTAAGTTTAAGAATAAAGTCTTGATTGTGAAGAAGAAAGTAGACAGAGAGGAAAAGGTTTTTTTTTTTCCTCAGTTCAAAATGAGACCGTCTTCTACCTTGATCCAGCTCAAGAGCTAACCCGACACCCAGAGGAATGAATGACTGTGGTGCAGGAAGAGTGCAGGAAGGAGCCCAGCGTCCTCAGGCTGAGGGGACAGCTGTTGTACTCCCACAGTGGCCATGAAGCTCGTGCTAGCGCCATGCCAGGACTGCAGAGCCCAACTTCGGGTTAAGCCGGGTAGGCCCTACTGCTACATTTATACAGAGTTTTTGCACCATTTCTGGGAATGTTCAGTGCATACCTGGCAAAATAATCCCATTTGTCCACATCGATGCCATTTCTTTTGTTAGCCACTATCTCGTAAAGGAAGCTCTTCTTGGCAGGGCGACCTTTATATAACCACTGAAAAACAAGAGAATCCCGAGGAGGATTAGGTAGACACAGATCTATTTATAAGCAACTGTATTGATCTGAGAATTATAAACAAGGCACTGAAGTTAGATGATCATTTTTCTTTCTCCTCACTTCTAATGAAGTAGGAAGGAAAAGAAACAGTGAAGTATAAAGTATAAAGTATATAAAGTATATAAAGTATAAAGTGTAAAGTATAAAGTGCTGTGCTGTGCTGTGCTAAACACAGCTGAAGATGCAGCTCTGAGGTAGAGGCATGCATCAGTGAGGGCCTGGGCCTGAATGGCAGGTACTGCATAGGTGTGTGTGTGTGTGTGTGTGTGTGTGTAGATAAGTAAAAATGAAACAAAACTTTTACAAGTATATCAATAAAATGTTAAGCCTTCCAGTGCCATTGAAAGGATACTACTAATAAATTTCCCCAAACCAACAATATTTTTATTTAATTACGAACTAGTAAAAAATGTTCCTTAAATGGTAAACCTTGGGGCTGGTGAGATGGCTCAGCGGTTAAGAGCACTGACTGCTCTTCCGGAGGTCATGAGTTCAAAACCCAGCAACCACATGGTGGCTCATAACCATCTGTAATAAGATCTGACGCCCTCTTATGGGGTGTCTGAAGACAGCGACAGTGCACTTACTACTACTACTACTAAAAATCTATAAAAAAAAAAAAAAGGTAAACCTTGAATTTATATATTAAAATAATGATGTCTTTCACTAGGTGTGGCAACACATATCTGGAACCTCAGCACTCAGGAGACTGAGGCAGGAGGATTATGACTTCAAAGTCAGCAGGGGCTACAGAGTAATACTCCCCCCAGTCCACACTCCACCAAGGGAAAACAATCCCTCTCTCTGTGTACATATATGTGTATTTATTTATGTATGTATATACTAATATATTTCTCTTAGTTCCCTCCTTTCCAATTTTGTTGTTGTCTCTGTACCCAGCCTTTTTTTTTTTTTTTTTTTTTTTTTTGGACAGAGTTTCATGTAACCCATTGAGTTCATTTTACAGGTAAGGAAGACTTTACCTTCACCTATCTTCCTCCTCTTCCACCTCTCTAGTGACAGACTGCAATAACCACGTGCCAGCACAGCTGTGCTAACAGTGGTTCAAAACAGACACAGTAGCTCTAAATACAAAACACTCAAAGCATTTTTAAAGCTCAATTTTTGTTTTAGAAATGAAATGGTTGTTCCTTAATCTAGCTTGTATATATTTGTGTGTGTGTGTACGTGTGTGTGTCTGTGTGTGTGTGTATGTGTGTGCACACACACAAGATGTACCAGAAGAGGTCAATATTGAGTGTCTTCTGCCTCTCACAGTGCTGGGGTTACAAGCCTGTGTCCAGCCATGCCTTTTTAAAAGTTAAATTGTTGTTGCTGTGCTATTTTTGTTTACTTGAGACAGGGTCCCCCATGAAGGGCTTGCCGTCCTGCAACTGTCTATGTAGACGAGGTTGGCCTTGCCCCTTGAGTGGTGGAACTAAAGGCGTCTGTTACCAAGTGTGGCTTCTGACATGGGTGCTAGGGATCTGAACTCAGATCCTCATGCTTGCAGAGCAAGCCCTCTTACTACCGAGCCATCTCTCTGGCCCAAGGTGTACACATTCACACTTTGATCCTCTTGCTTCTCATCCCAAGTACTGAGGCTACAGATACAAGTTGTCATTTGGGGGAAATACTGTATAATGAACTCAAGATTAGGGAAAATACATCACTCATTTATATCAGAAGGCAAATGCATGTAACTCATAATTTTGACAGTTAGCACTCCTATAACAGCCAAGTGTGTAGCTCTGAAAGAATGAAGACCAGATCAGATAGGAAGTACCAGTTGGCTCTAATTAACATGAATAAAAACTTACCGAAGACTTTTTAACTGGTGTTATAGGTGGTCCCATAATTTGTTCCTTGATAAAGGTAATATCTTCTTCAGGGACGAGACCATAGTTTTTCATGACAAGTTTGAGTTCATTAGAATTAACTAGATGCTCAAACATCTCAATCGAACCCTGTTCATGCTGGGAAAAGTCAATATAATATAGCTTATTACAGATTCTCAACCATCAGGGGCTCTGATTAAACAGATTGTTCTGGATTCTAGGTAATTCTCAGGTGAAGTCCCAGGAATGTTAACAATCCAGTTTCCAACAACATTGTTACAGCTTTTAAATTAGTCAATTTTTTTGTAGATATTTTATTTGTCTACAAAACATTTTTATTTGGTTAGTTGGTTTTTTGATACAGTGTCTCACTATATAGCTCTGGTTGGCCAGGAACTTGCTATATAGACCAGGCTGGACTTGAATTCACAGAGATTCACCTATCTCTGCCTTCTGAGTGCTGGAACTAAAAGTGTGCACCATCACGCCCAGTCACAAACAACTTTTATTTGTTTTTAAAATGTGCAATGGAAGGAGTTTCACTGAAGTGCTCTCACAGATACTTTGTCTTACTGATACTCTTCCCCTATTCTACAAAACCTTTATATATGAGTTTATTTCATAAATACAATGAATATACCTTATTAAATATAATAATTTACATTACCAAGAAGATTATTACCAGATCATATTGGTAGAATGACTATCACTCTAAAATTTAGGGTTTTTTTTTCCATCAACAGAAGAACATTTGAAGTGAAAAGTTGTTTGTTAGTGCTTCCACCTTGTGGTGGACAAGGGTATTACACTGTCAGTAAAATCAAGTGTCTCCCAGCTCTGGTGTCAAGATCTGAACTGAATTCTCCAATCTGTCACCTGGTTGCTCTGTCTCTGCTCACTCATCACAATCACTGCAAAGATCAAATGACCCCTAGAGACATCCTTCCTATTGTACATCTTACCAAAACTGCCTCAAAATGAAACAAACCTGGAATGATCCTATGACTATTTTGACTTGGCTCAATTATGAACAGATCTCTGTTCATAATTAACAGATGCCTTATCTTATCAACATATATTATCTTGATGATTTGTTGTCTGTTCTGAGTAAAGGACTCTTTACATAGTCCATACTGACCTAAACTCACTACACAATCTAGCTGGCCTGGAGTTTGCAATTGTCTCCTTGTAGCCTCTGGAATAATTACAGGAGAATGCTGGATCACACTGCATGAATTCACACACATAATCACTGTTCTAAGTGCAAAAGCCGACTGTAAAATAATAATAATAATTATGGAAGTGTGAAACAAGTGTGAGCTGGCGAAGCGGCTCAAAGGTTAAGAAAACCCGCTGTCCAAGCTGCGGGCCGGGGTTGGGCCTCAGCACCAGCGGCTGATTCACATCATCCATAAGTGCAGGCTCAGAGAATCCAACGCCCTGTTCTCACCTCTGTATCAGGCACACAAATGATGCACACAGGTATGTTATACAGGCAACATGCATACAAAATAAAAATAAATAATTTTTAAAAATCCTGTGAAATGGAATCTGAAAAATAATTTAAAAAAAAAAAAAAGCCTAAAACAGAATCTAGGAAGATTCATTATATATGGAAAGTTTTAAAGTGTTGATAATTTGGATCTATGAGAAAAGGCGTAACTACTATTCGATAAACATTATCGTTATTAAGCTGGGGCTATACCTCAGTGGCAGAGAGCCTTGCCTGGCATGCGTGAGGACCTTACTGCAGAGAAGACAGTTAAAAGACAGAAAAAAAGTATCCCTATAAATAAAGGAAAGATTGTATTTGTAATATTTGTATAGAATTAACTCCACATGAGGTAAAGTATGAAATGAAAAGAGCAAATATATTTTTTAGAGGTTGGGGATATAGCTTAGTGGTATAGCACTTACCTAGTGTGTAAAACGTGGGTATTCAATCCCTAGTACACACACAGCACATATACACAGAGACAAACACACACACAGCACACATACACAGAGACAAACACGCACATGGCACACATACAATAATGACAGAGCAGCTCCTAGATCCTATTAGATCAATCCTGCTGGAGAAAGAGACTATAAACTCTGGACAACTAACTCCCTAACTGTGCTGTACACCAGCCAAAAGCAAGCAGATGTTAAAAGGGAGTCAGAGTAGGAGACAGGGTGAGGTCATGGACTAACATGTGGGATCTTCACACACTGCTTGTGAGAGCGTAACTCGACTCTCGGGTAGTCAGTTAAGAGACATGAGAATGTCTTTCCACAGACCTGTTATACAGCATCACACACAGAAACCTTAGACGTGGTAGCCCAAATCCAAACCACAGGAAGGTCATCAAAAGGAACAAGAACCAACTGGGGCTCATATACTAGGATACAGTCTTAGCAGTAAAAGGCCATCAACATGCAGGAATCACAAAATCATTATACAGCGTGAAAGAGCATTCACTTCTGACTGTATTGTGCCAGAGACCAAACCAAGAGTCAACTGTTGGCAAGGGATCTCCCACTAAGCTGCGCGCTTAGCCCACCAGTCAACTTTTTAAAGGCGTAAAACATTAGAGAAAGTCTCTCTCTCTCTCTCTCTCTCTCTCTCTCTCTCTCTCTCTCTCTCTCTCGTGCACGCACGCACACACACACACACAGTGCAAACAACAGGAAATCATATTTGCAATAGATAAGACAATACAAGGGAAGCCCAGATCCCAAGTCTAAGAGGAGACAGACTAAGCTGTGTGTGCACTGCTGCGGGTCTGATCCCAGCATCACAGAAAACAAGACAAGCCATAAGGGAACTTTCAAAATAATGAAAATGGTCCACATCCCCACAGCATGTGTACCCTTGCCAAACTCAAGTCAGCTCTGTCCAGTTTCAGCCAGGAGTAATAGTACACGCCTTTAATCCTAGCTCTAGAGAAACAGAAGCAGGCAATCTCCCAGTTTCAAGGCCAGCTTGGTCTCCACAGTGAGACCTTGTCTCAAAACAAAAACAACCCAACAAAAATCTGCGTCATTTACTGAATGTAAATTATACTTCGGGGGAAAAAAAGGAGGGCGGAGAACAAAATGGTTTGAGAAGTGAGGAGCTTTCGGTTTATGTCCCTGCACTCAAAGTGCAGGAGAAACTGGGAAGTCAATTTCCTTTCTTAAAACTGCTTCAAAATGTACAGGTTCATCACCAGTAAATGGGTAATTATAAAGGGTTACTTAAAGCCTGAAGGGAGGGTGTAACATACTCTCAGCATTGGGGAGGCTGAGGCAGAACAGCAGTCAAAGTCATTCTGAGCTGTATAGGAAACAAACGCTCAGTTACTAAAACTGATGATACTTAAGCTCATGGCTATACCAAAATAAAAACCGAAGCTGAGCTTTAAAAACAAACTCTAGGGGCTGCAGAGATGGCAGGGGGTAAAAGCAGTGTCTGCTCTTCCAAAGGTCCTGAGTTCAATTCCCAGCAACCACATGGTGGCTCACAGCCATCCATGATGGGATCTGATGCTGGAGGGTTCTGGTTCCACAGGCAGAATGCTGTATACATAATAAATAAATGAATCTTATTTAAAAAAAATAACTGTATAGTAATGAGACAAAGTAGAAAGGACAAATTAGAGCAGCTGCTCTCTCGGGCTGGCCCACCACTCCACGGCCCTGTGAAGTCAGGCACATCTCTGTGCGTCTAAGGGCTCTGAACGGAAGCTAAGATCCTTTCTCCACAGGCTACTGTGAGGACTGAAACAGACACGTGAATGGAAGCACCCTGAATGCTGTTCCAGGGAAGGATGCTAGAACACAGAGAGGAAACAGAGAATTTAGTTGAATAACTAGATAAAATTCTGTTTCTTTCTATTGACTTTGGGACATAGGAATACATACCCTCCACTTTTTGTCTGGGCGAGCAAGTGGGATAAATCTTCCATCAAACATATGAGAAAATGGCCCATGACCTAAAAACAAAAGCAGCCTTCAAATAAAAAAGATATTTGTAAATTGGTAAAAACCGAATTCTTAAAAAAAAATTGTTTACTTTGAATATCAACAGCTACTGTCAATACTGTATAAATTAATAATAATAATTAAAAAAAAAAAAAAACAGGACAAATCTGCCCTTTCAATTTTTCAAAACAACAGACTAAGAGGCAAGGCCATATTGGAAAGTTAACAGTCCTTAGATCAGTCTTCAGTTTTGTATTAACTACAAGGAATGCTAAAAAAGAGGTTTTCATAAAAAAAAAAAAAATCAAGGTTTGTTTGCAGCTCAAACAAAATCAAATCAAATCAAGGGGTTGCAGCTCAGTGGGAGAGCCAATGCCTAGCACATACAGGTACTACGTTTAAGTCAGATCACCAAAACCAAAAAGCATCCGAGAATCAAGCATCTTCTAAGAAGGGCCACTGAGCCAGCCTCCTGGACTCTCTGGGCTGACAGAAAGACAGTGCTCTACGCTCTGCCCCTTAGGATCTGTCCACAGAAGCACAAGCATACACACTCTCCTGTCAGTAAACAGGTCGGACGGACAGTCATTTTTTTTTTTCTCAAGATGAAAAGGATGAAATTCTTCTACCTGGGTTTAATTGGCCTAAGACCTCCTGTGAGTCAGGAGAGAACATTTTTTTAAACCTTTGCTAATAGTGAGAAGGGATGGATTTAACAAAGGAACCAAAGGAAAAAGCCATTTTAGTCAACAAGAGGGTAAAAGAAAAATCACATCCCATTATTCCAAAGACAGAATAAGAGAAACACATGGGCACAAAGCCCTTTCAGCCCAGTGCACTGGCTCATGCTTGTAATCTCAGCACGCAGGAGGTGGAAGCAGGTGAACTGTCAAGAGTTTGAGGCTAGCCTGGGCTATCTAGTGAGGTCTAGGCCAGCTTGGGCTACAGAGTAAGAACCCTATCTCATAAATAAATAAATAAATAAATAAATAAATAAATAAAGCCTTTTGTGTGACATGGCAAAGATGCTTAATACAGAAAATTCACAAGTCATAGCAATGTTCTGTCCTCATCAATATTAGAAAGTACTGTGATTAATGAAAAATTAAAATATTGCCAGTAGTGGCACACAACTTTAATCCCAGAGAGAGAGGCAGGTGGATCTCTGAGTTTGAGTTTCTAGCCTTGTCTAGAAAATAAGTTCCAGACCAGTCAGGACTACATGGAGAAACCCTGTCTCAAAAAAACAAAGGGGAGGGGGAAGAAAGAGAAATTAAAATACTTCTACCTTTCCTTTTGCTAGACTTGAGTTTTGAATGCCGAGACGAGAGACATGATAGGATCTGACATGAGATGCTTGCTGGCTTTGTGGTCTTACCTAGGTCATGGCAGAGCCCCGCAATCTGAACACAGAGCATATCTCTCTCACTGATCTGCAGCTCTGGCTGTTTTTCGGCAAGTGCTCGAACGAGGCACCCTGCTAGGTACCCGACTCTGCGCAGAAGAAGACCAGAAGTCACACTGAGGTTTGAAAGATGAAAGACACCTTTGGAACTTGATACTTTGATTTCTGAGAAGTGTCTCTGTGATGTTCCATCAAAGACTGAAGACAAGGGCTTAGCAGGGTTGAGGATGTGGCTCTGTGGACCAGCTGACTAGCATGTGCAAGACTCTGGGTCTAATCCTCAGCAAAGCAGACAAAAACAAGATAAATGAATGGCATAAAAAATGTTAAATGCACTTTCAAGCACTTCTCTCTGAAAGGAATTCCATACATACACACACACACACACACACACACACACACACACACACACACACACACACTTTCCTCTGCCCTAACTCCTCAGCTCTAGGAAGGCAGACAACTTATTTGTGCCTTGGAAGGTTCTAGAAAGTGTTCAATAAATATTGTTTATAATTTGAGTATCGGCACATGTGTCTGACTACTGAACCTGGACAGAGTGGCACACACTTGTATCTTGAGCATCTGGGAGGCGAAGGCAGAAATATTAGGAGTTCGAGGCCAGCCTAGGCTGTTTAATGAAACCCTGAACAAATCAAAGAAAGAAAGGGAAAAACCTAGATAACAAATGAAAACCACAAAGTAAATAAAAAATCAAATACTGGGGCTAGAGAGATGGCTCAGTGGTTAAGAGCACTGACTACTTTTCCAGAGATCCAGAGTCCAATTCCCAGCAACCACATGGTGGCTCACAACCATCTGTAATGGGATCCAATACCCTTTTCTGGTGTGTCTGAAGACAGCTACAGTGTACTCACATACATAAAATAAATAAATCTTTAAAAAAACAAATACTGATCTCTCAGTTATTCTCTGCCTTCTTCCAGCTCTCCATGCACAATGGAGAACCAGAGCAAAGTCTCAGCTTCACTGCACAGAGCAGAGATGACCCTCTCGGAGCTTATAAGCATTTCTCCAAATTTCCTGACATAATTACTTTGTTTAAAAAGGTGACTCTGTAGAATAAAAAGGAGCCAGGCATGCTGTCCAGAATCTCGGTTCTCAGGGGATAGGATGGGAGGACAATGAGTTTGAGGTCAGCTTGAGCCCCACTGGGAGCCCTGTCCCCAAAGAAATGAAATGACTACATAGGGACTAAAGGAAAACTAATTAAACTTATACTCAGTCATACCAGCAGCCAGCCCTATTCAACGTAAGTATTTAATCCAACAGACGTATCAACAGACATCAGGTTTTCGGAAGGATATGAGGTAGCTTAAAAACACACACACATAAAATAAAATATGGTCAACAGGAATCCAAAGTCTCCGTTTTGTCATCAATACAATGAAGACGTTACAATGACCACTTGAAAAAGTACTCTCTAAGAGATTAAATGAGCTGCCTCTTTCCCTCCTTACCCGAGACTGTGTTCAAACCGATTGTGTGACGCCCCAGGGAAAACATAGTAACCGCCTCCCAACTGCTTGATGTAGCGAAGCCGCTGGAACTGAGGTGTGTCAATGATTCGGATAAGGAGAGGGTGGAACTCAATATGGCCATGAATAGGATCATTAAATACCTGGAAAATTAAGTTTAAAAAGTTGTCCTCTGCCCTTCGTATGCCCACACTGGCACATGCATGCATGTCCCTCCATCACACACACACAGAAAACAATAAATGCAATTTTTAAAACTACCTTTAACAGTTAGCATTGTAATACATAGTTTTCCTTTTTATATCAAAATGAACAACATGATAATCATTTTAGTAACTCAATTACATTAATGAAAGTTAATTAAAATTAAAATGAAAAAATGGATACTCTTATTTTATGTGCGTTTGCCTATGTTTGTGCACCACTTGTGCTTGGAGAATAGTAAGGCTTTTCATCCTCTGTAAAGCCGTCTGAGGATCATTATAAACTATACCAAGTTCATCACCATTAATAGGCCTCAGGGAATGGTATCAAAGTCCTTAGGAAGAGAAGGAACTGAGGATATCAAAAATTAAGTCCTCTGGATATCCTTTTTTACAAGTTATTATTGGTCCAGTTCAGTGATCTCTAAATATTTAATCACAAAGCCAACCTAGCCATCACAGGTAAGTGAGAGCATATTTTTATTACTAAAGACTGTCAACGAATTATATAACCTACTTTTGATCCACTCTTAAGCCTAAAATGTCTTTATTGTCAATTTCTCAGGTAGTCATACCTACTCATAAAATATTTACGTCATCCTAAATCCGTTAAAAACAAAATAAATTTAAGTTAATTTTTAAAAATGAGCTCAGCAAAAGCTATCTTTTGAGCTAGGTCAGCAGACAGAAGAACCTGCTGTGTAAGCCTGCGATGAGCAGTTCCCAGGACACACAGTAGAGAGAGAACCGACTCCATGACCTCCACAAGCCCACTCCAGCACATCCGTGCCCCTCCATCAACAGACACAGAAACATAAAACTACCTTTAATGGTTAATATCGTAATACATACAGTCTCCTTTTAAGATCAAAATGAACAGAGAACACTTTACACTCTTATATAATAACCACTTCAATGGCTCTATTTCATTAACAGCTAAAATTTAAAAAAAAAAAATTGAGATCCTATTATTTTTATTTTGTGAATGTTTGCCTGATCAAGCCTGTGCTATTTGCACACGTGTGTGTGTGTGTGTGTGTGTGTGTGTGTGTGTGTGTGTGTATGAATGGTGTTGAGTACTGTTAAGTGGTGGTCATTTTTATTTTTACTATTATTACTTGGTATGATTCCTTACACAGTCACATGGTCCATTTACGACTTGTGGCAGCTGTATGATACCCTAGTCTGTTATTAGCCATCAAGTTAACACAACGCCATTACTGTTCCGTGTCTACTGTATATGCCAAGCAGAGCGGGCAAGAGTCAGGAACCAATAAGAGGAACAAAGAAGAGAGAATTTTCAGCATCCACATGGAGCTCACAACTATCTATAACCACAGTCCCAGGGGATCTGACGCCCTCTTCTGGCCTCCGTGGGCATCCTGTATAAAACTGGTCAACAGATATACATGCGGACAAAACACTTATGCACATAGAAAAAAATTTAATTAATCAAATGAAAACTAATCCTAAAACTTGCTGGATGTGGTGGTATGCATCTTTAATCCTAGCACTTGGGAGGCAGTTATGTGGATCTCTGTGAGTTTGAGGCCGTCGTGGTCTACACAGCAAACTTCTGGCTAGGCAGGGCTATATAATGAGACATTCTCTCACAAATAGGTAGGTAGGTAGGTAAATGGATGGATGGATATAAACATAAAAGTTAATAAATGAAAGTAACCCTATGACTGAAGGTTACTGGGTGTTTGTGTCTATGCAGATGATTACCAAAATAATACCACAGGGCTAGAGATGGCTCAGGGAGTAAGGACATCTGAAGCCAAGTCTTATGACCTAAGTTCTATTCTGAGCTCCTACATAGTGAAGGGAGAGATCTGACTCTCAAAACTTTTCTTGTGACTACACTTGGGCTATTGCACTTGTACATACATGTATGTACACACACACACACACACACACACACAGAGACACACACTCTAAATGGTATCATAAATCAATGCTTTGTTTGGTTGGCTTTTTTTGAGACAGGGCATGATTTGAATAGAAATGGCCTTCATAGACTCATGTGTTGGAATGCTTGGCCCATAGGAACTGGCACCTTTAGGAGGTGTGGCCTTATTGAAGTCTCCATGTAGCCTTATTGGAGGAAGTGTGTCACTATGAGGGTGGGTTCTGAGGTCACGTATGCTCAAGCTACAGCCAATATTGCAGTCTCCTTCTGCTGTCTGCGGATCAAGATGTAGAACTCTCAACTCCTCTTCAGCACCCTGTCTGCCTGCATACCATCCCCCATGAGGATAATGGACTAAACCTTGGAAACTGTAGGCCAGCCCCAAGTAAATGTTTCCTTTGTAAGAGTTGCCATGGCTTTTCCCCTGCCACCGCCAACTTGCACAGTGGCAGATGGTCGGGTGTGTTCAAGATTTGGCGTTACCCATAATCCACTGTCACGGCCAAGGAAGGCATAGCTGCTGCAGGTGTAATGGACGACAACACTACTCTACAAGAGGTGCTGACGACCGCCCTCATCCAGGATGGCATGTGGCATACGCGAAGGTGCCAAAGCCCATCTCTGTGTGCTTGCATCCAACTGTGATGAGCCCATGTATGTCAAGCTGGCGGAGGCACTTTGTGGTGAGCATCAGATCAATCTGATAAAGGTTGATGACAACAAGAAACTTGGGGAATGGGTAGGCCTCTGTAAAATCCATCGAGAGGGGAACTGCGGAAAGTGATTGGTTGCAGTTGCATAGTGGTTAAAGACTATGGCAAAGAGTCTCAGGCCAAGGATGTCATCGAGGAATACTTCAAATGCAAGAAATGAATAAATAAAATTCTGGCTCAAAAAAAAAAAAAGTTGCCATGGTCATGGTATCTCTTTACAGCAATAAAACCCTAAGATATAGGGTTTCTTTGTATAGCCTTGGCTGTCCTAGAACTCACTCTGTAGACCAGGCTGGCCTCAATATTCAGAGATCTACCCTGCTCTGCCTTGTTGTGGTTTGTCCTAATTACTGTTCTATTGCCATGACAAAGACAAACTATAAAAGAAAGCATTTAATTGGGGTCTCGAAATTTCAGAGTGTTAAGAGACCACAATCAAATCCAAGTTTTAAGTTACAATACCATATGATCCAATCCCATTTATCCCACATAAATGCCGTTTATACAGATTCCTCACACCTTCATTAGATTATGTACGATAAATGCGGTTCACACACTCACTCCTCACCTTCATCAGATCAATCCGAGACTGACTCAGCTTTTGGATACATTCTATCATCTTCTTCCTCTCCTCCAAGGAACTAAAATTGAAACAATGTAAATAAATATGGCAATACTTGCTAAATAAGAATTTCAGGAGTATTGGGGACATATGGGCAGCTCTAGAGCATCTGCACCAATAAAAAGAAACAGCAGATTAGAAGGAACGATCAATCAGGAACTCAAACACAGTCCTAGAAACTTCCTTTGTTTTCATAAGAAGTGCTAGGTCACAAAGAAGGCCCCAAAATGGCAATGATGCTGACAATGTCCTAGAATGATGGACCGGGCCCAATCCAGGCCAGATTCTTACCAGGAAAACAGAAACCTCAACTCCACATTGCTCAGATTCTCAGTGTGGGTTTCTGTTTGTCAGGAGAGCCACTACTTCCCATCTCTGTCTCTGATGGTCAATTGATGGGGGCAAAGTGCATCTAGTTCCCACTCTCCCTGGCAGTCGACATCAGCTCAAGGAGCACCACCCTTCAGACTATCATAGGAAGCCTGCTTGCTTTTCTCACAGGCTGCTGCTCTTACTCTCACATGCAGCCCAGGAATCTGGCCCTCAATAAACTGTTCTCCTACCAATAGAGTGGTCTAGTTTGGTGTTTTGTTGCACTTGCTTACAAGAAGTTCCTTCTGAACCAAGAAGGCCCACCCAGGCTTCTGCTGAGTTATGACTCAAGTGTGGACTAGTATGGAGGAAGGTTTTAGCTTTGTATTGCATCATCCACAATCTACAGTGTACAGCTGGGGACATAATCTCATGGGAACTGGACTTGGACCCCTCAGAATCGTATAACATCTGGCTCTTTATTTATTTTTTTGTAATCACACCTGATTGAAATGTTTATACAAAGAACAGGAGGTAGGCATTAGTATCCCTGACTGATCTACTGCGTAATTGGGTTGAAATTTTTTTTTACTAAAAGTCTTAATAGACTGGAAGACAGAAGTACCACAGTTGACCTCTGTTGTACCGAAACCCACGGCAATAACAAAATCTAGGAGGGACCTTCTCAGAATGTACAGAGACATTAAGCAGCTGATAAATTAAAAAGCTGATTAAATTAAAATACACCTTAGAGTGTGTGTGTGTGTGTGTGTGTGTTATTTCCATAGCCTAGGCTGGCCTGGAACTTAGTGTGTAGCCTAGGCTGGTCTGGAACTCACAACCATCCTCCCAAGTACTAGGGTTACAGGATTAGCCATCATCATATGCATGTTTAATATAACAATGTTTACTTTCTGGAAAAACCTTCAAAAATCAGTATTTAATCAAAAATTGAAGGAATACAAAAAGTGTTTGTCTACACAGGATTTCACATAAAACTTATGAGTCCAATACGAGAGCTTATAGACAGGAGATTTATTTGGGAGTACATATACTGGAAATATATCCTGGAAATAGCAGTTGGGGGACTAGGAAAGATAAAAGAAAAAACCAGCCAGATGGTGGTAGCAAACGTGTTTGATCCAAGTACTCGGGAAGTCGAGAAGCAGATGGATCCTGCTCAGCCTTGCTGTTGCTTGTACGAGGTCAGCAACACACGTGCCTACCGATTACTTGAACTATAGACAGTGTAAGAGAAGAACTAAAACTTTTAAATTCAGCAAACTGAGAAGATTTCAATTATGTGCTTGCGTGTGGGTTTGAGCACGTGGCCTCTGTGGAGGCCCTAGAGCTGGAGTTACGTGTGCTGCTAAGGAGCTTGGTGTGGACGCTGGGAACCAATCTGGGGGTCCTCTAGAAGGACAGGAAGTGCTCTGAGTCTCACCTCTAGCCCTTATTTCATCTAATTTTAGATAACTTAAACATACAACAGGTGGCTGCATTGCAGGCTGCATTGCGGAAGGCAGGGTACGAGACACCTGCTGTGCAGCAGGGTTCCTCTCTTGTTCACCCATGCGCCCCACGTTCCCGGAAGAATGCCTAGAACCAAATGTACTACCCATAAATAGCTGCTAAACAAGTCAATAGTGTTCGGGTCTTTGAGGAGAAAAGTTAGAAGAAAGTCCACCAGTTCACAGGAAGTAAGGTAGCTGACGGATAACCAAGACAGCTGGAATGGGTTATAAAAAAGGCAAAGGAAAAGCCCTGATGTCTGTGCCCCTAGCGAGTCTTGGAGGCAGTGAAGGCCCTTTAGGGATGCTTTTCCACAATCTGCTTCCACTCTCAAAGTTCTAAGCCTTAGGATCTGATAGAACTCAGAACAAGCCTTTGTTTTTACTCTTCATTCATCATCACCACAAACAATGAACTAACTGCTCCCAATTCTGAAGAGAGAAAAGAGCCATTTTAAAGCACAAATAGACACTGAATATACTCAGCTAAGATCTTTAAAAAAATGGCAACTCTAACTTAGGCCCCAGAACCTTCAGCCATATGCAGAAATATCAACATACGTGTGTGTACAAAGCTATCAAGGGACAATTATGTTCTTTAATAGTTTCCACACACAGACACACCCTAGTCCTAAGACAGACTTAAGACCTACAAAGAGATAGGGTGACAACTTTGACTTTTATTGCTTGCTAATGTCTTCCCTATACATTTCTTGTGCATATAATTCAATTATTCTGAATCTGAGAGTAAAAAGTTGGTTTATGAATTCTGGTCAGCAAAGCTCTTTGAAATAGAAACTAAACACAAGCCCCATACAGCAGAAAGAGCAAGAAGGGGTTCTGTTTTAAAGTGTGTCACAGTATTGAAATGAGAACCCAAGCTCTTAAGCTTTGTTTCTGAACCTAAAAAAAAAAAAAAAAAAAATGTATCTGGCCTCACTCTCACCATGAGTTTTGTTGTTCTTACCTTACTCCCAGATTTTCAAGACGATTCTCATCCAAAAAGGGCAGAAATGAACCAGTGATTTTATTCTCTATGGAAGAGGAAAAGTAAACAAGCCACTTATAGCATATATTTTTCCGTTTCTTTCAGTTTGAATTTATCAGAATTTGCTCAGCTTGTACTGACTAAGAACCTATTACAGACAGTGAACCATGTGACCTACAGCCAGCTTCCCATTGGTGCAGATTCCCTATTTATGGTATTAATGGAAAATATTCAGGAAAAGAAACCTGCATCTGTACTGAACATGTAAACACTTCTGTTCATTATTGTAGACAACATGTAAAAATATAGTACAACAACTATTAACATTTTATGTGGTAATGTAAGTAATGCAGAGATGATGTCAAGTTTACAGATGTGGGTGTACACAGGTTACGTGCAAACACTGTCATTTTATGTAATGGACTTAAGCATCAGATTTTAGTTACATGCTTGGGTCTTAGAACATGCTTTCATGCTTTTCATGCTTTCATGCTTTTCAGGTACTAGGACACAAATGCATCATACTTTAAAATACACACACATATATTTAATATTATGTGTATTTATAAAGTATAAATCATGAATCATTTAAAATATATTAAACATATATTTAATTTGTGTGTGTGTTGTATGTGTGTACCAGGACTGACACACAGAAGGCACTGAGTATCTTCCACTACTCTGCCTGTCACTCTGAGACAAGGGCTCTTTGCTGAACCTGGGGCTTGCACTTGGTTAGGTTGGAAGCCAGCAATTGCCAGCGATCCCTTCCTATCGGCATCCCACCTCAGATGGGATTACTAGCATTTACAGGAGACATTCATCTTGTTATGTGGGTGCTGAGATCTAAACTCCAGATTATAGAGTGATCATTCCTACACAAAGAGCTATCTCTCCAGCCCTCCCTCCCCCCTTATTTATTTGTTTGTTTGCTTAGGTTTTTGAAGCAGGGTCTCACTATGTAGCTCTAGCTGTCTTGAAATCTATGTAGACCAGACTGGCCTCAAACTCACAGAAATCAACTTACCTCTTCCTCTTAAGTAGGGATGCACCATCATTACCTGGACACACACACACACACACACACACACACACACACACACAAATATATCTCAGAATCTTGCCTCATGGCTAGGTTGGCCTCATCTCCTAGAGCCCCCAGAGTTCAAACCTTAAAAAGAAAAAAGTTACTAAGGACTAAATCCAGGTCTTTGTACATACGAGGCAAATATCCTGCCACTGAGCTACAGTCCTGTCCTATACCATATTTTTGATACAATACTTTAAAAATCTTAATTAGGGGACTAATTTGTGAGAAAAGCAGTGGGAAAAAGAAAGTGAAACCTAATTATATTTGTGAGTTCTGTCAGATCAGCAGCTTCCTGTTTGTAAAAGTCAGGGCTGTCAGCAGGATCAGAGTAGGACATTTAAATCAATTGTTCTTAGGACCATCCACTTAAAACCAGTGGAGAGGACCCAGAGTTTTACTTCTAAAACACCTTTGAAAGCAAACAATCCTCTGGGTTTTAAAAGAACTATATATACATACATGTACTTTTTTTCTTTCCAAACAGTTAATTCTGGCTTTCCTGGAGCTCAGATTCTACAATTCTGGACTCTATTTTCACATAAACAAAAACCTTCATTTTCAAAGTAACAAGAAAAAGCGAGGCAGATGTATCTCTATATAATGATGTAAATTTATATATAAGAGATTGTCATATAACCAAATTTTCCCACCCAATATCCTAAACCTAGTTCTCAGTGATGAAAGCCTGTATCTTTCTTAATGGATACTTTGTATTCTACAATATACACAAATCGGAATCCATCTTGTGTGTGTGGGGGGGTGCATTTGCAGGTCTGTGCATCTGCTTGTTGGAAGCTGGAGGTCAATGTCAGGAGTCTTCCTTCCTTACTCCTCTTCCTGGTATTTCTCTAAGATTTATTCACTTTTTATTTATGTGTATGTGTGCCTGTGTGAGTTTATGTATACATTTCGGATACAGTGCTTAGACAGCAAACTTCAGGAACTTTTTTTTTTTCTGGCCCCTCACCTCTGGGATTATAAGTGTGCCCCACTACACCCAACTTTTTATGTGGGTGGTAGAATTCAGAACACAGGTCTTCATGCTTGCATGGTTACTAACTGGCTGGGGTGTGCGACTTAGTGGTACAGTTCACACATAACATGAACTCTGGGTATGACCCTCCATATATACATACACACAAAAAAGTCTACCCCTCCCTAAAAAGCTTATAAAATGTGTATAGCAGTGCTTCATACAGAGTACATACATAATAAAGGTCAGCCATAACTATTTACTGTAAGTCAAAGAGCACTGCCAAACGGTCCATCATTGACCTAATGAAGACGTCTATCAACCTTACCAGTTATACATAGTTTATCTACTAACATTTGTTTAATCATTAAAATGAAAACCCAGTATTGTAAAAATCAGTATTGAGCGAGAGCTTTACTTCTTGATTGGTTGTTTGTCAATGGTCTCTTGCTTTTTTTTTACTCATTTTTCTATCGGATAGATTTGGTTTTTTTTCTCTTGCTTTAGTTGATTTTCTAATTTTGGCTATATTCTCCAATGGTGTTTTGTTTTGAGATAAGGTCTCATTATTTAGCCTAGGACAGCTGAAGACCTGAGACTAGAACCTGAAGTCTTACTTGTCTTGCCTCAGCCTCCCAAGTAAGTTTTAGTGAGGCTACCATTTCAGAAATAACTGGAATGAATTCTGGAATCCAAAGACTTAACCTTTAAAAAAAATCCAACTCAGCTTTTTTTTTTTTTTTGGTCTAATAATATGACTTTGGAAAGTTACTTAACATCTTTGGATATCAAAGCATCATCTGGGGCTAGAGAGATGGCTTCTCAGTAACAGGCACACAGTGTTCTTGTGGAGGAGCGAGGTCAGTCCTCAGCACCCACTTTAGGCCGCTCCCAAGTACCCAGAGCTCCAGCTCCAGAGGGCTGGACACCTTCTTAGGGTTTTGACAGACACTGTACTCATATGCACACCTCCTATCAGCACCCCCATAAAAACATAATTTAAAATAAAAACAAAGCCAGAAGAGAGAACTCAGTGGTTACGAACACTCACTGCTCTTGCAGAGGGCTCAGATTCGGTTCTCAGCGCCCCTGAGGCTGCTCACAACCATATGTAACTCCGGTTTCAGGGACTTACTCCTGCTCCTGGACGCCTCAAAGACACCAGGCACAAATGGTGCACGTACACATGAAGGCAAAACATTCATATATACAAAATTAAAATAAAATCTTGCCAGGTGTGGTGGCCTACACCTTTAATCCCAGTACTCAAGAGTCAGAGGCAGGTGGATCTCTGAGTTCGAGGCTAGGCTGCTCTACAGATCGAGTTCCAGAATAGACAGGACTACATAAGACAGGCCCTGTCTTAATCCGTCCCCCTCCAAAGTTACTCTTCTGTAGAGAAAAAAGAGGGGAAGAGAAGAAGAAACGTGAGTTCCTACATTTAAGCTATCTTAATGTCCTGAACTTTAAACTTCACACTCAGTCCTTCAATTAGGTGCATGGGGTCTCCACCCCACAAGAAGTAAAGTTCACTGAATCTGAAAATCACAACCGCTGAGGGGCCCCATTCCAGGCGAACACCTCTGGGGATCATGCAATGGGTTACACTTCTTTGTTTTGTTTTGTTTTTTCGAGACAGGGTTTCTCTGTGTAGCCCTGGCTGTCCTGGAACTCACTCTGTAGACCAGGCTGGCCTCGAACACAGAAATTCTCCTGCCTCTGCCTCCCAAGTGCTGGGATTAAAGGCGTGCGCCACCACCGCCCGGCTGGGTTACGCTTCACATCCACCACAAAAAAAGCAGAGCAGATTCAAAGTGTTGACGGGTGCATGACCAAGAACCTTTAGAGTCACTTAAAATTCTTAGCCTATACCTTTCCCTTGAGTGGCCAAGTTGTGCAATGCTGGGGTTTCAGTGGTCAACTGAATTGTTCTTATTTTGGAAGAGAAATTCGCTCAGCAGCACGCTACAAATATAATCAGCACATACTGAACCCTACTAGGATATTATGATAGTCAGTAAGAATCCAGAGATTAACCACCTTCCCTCCCTTTTTAGAAAAACCTCAAATTCCGGGTCCAGCTTAAGAGTTAAACTTAAAAGTGCCCCAAATCTCTCATGGGGCCAAGTGTTCCGGGAGCTGTGGTTAGCACAGAGGGGTCTCCCAAACCAGGTGAGCCTGAAAGACCGCAAGCCACAGCCGGAGGTCTGGGGTAAAGTCTTCTAAGAAGGGCGGGGGTTGCTCCTGTCAGGAGAAGTGACAAGTTCTCCCGTCCACCAGGAGACAATGCAAACCTCCCTGGGCCTCTCTTAGGTTCACCGCCCCGAGAGCGAGGCTATGGGCTTGCACTTCACCTGTGCCCACCTCGTGTATCTGTTCGCCTCCCGTCGGGGCACCTTCCTCCCCAGGTTCGGGTTCCCGCCAGCCGCTTCCCCCTAGAGACCTCCGCTCGCCGAGCTTCCCCCTTAGGATGTCTCCCGCGTGGGCTCTCCCCCTTGGGCCCCTCGGTCGCCATCCCTCGTCCCTCAGCCCCGCTACCTCTGAAGATGTCCAGCACTTTCTTCTCTCGGAAACCACGTTTCTCTAGGAAGGAGCACACGTCCTCCGGATCCCAGGTTCGGAGGTCGCTGCTTTGGGAGTCCGGGTCTTCAGGCCGGTTCGCTCCTGCAGGAGGAGTGCTCTGTGGCGTCCTTGGGCTGTCATCGCAGCGGGGCCGCTTAGTTGGCTGCTCCAAGGTTGCTCTCTGCATGGCTACTACCTCCGACACCCGGCGCAGCGAACTTAAGTACCGCGGCACCCGGCTCGCGCGCAGCCGCACGGACGCCACAGCCTCGAAGGCGAGTCCATTCAGTTTTGGCAGGCGCCAGGCCTACCGCGCAAGCGCGCTGGACATCAGCGTGGCCTCCCTGGGGCGCTAGCTCCAGGCCCATTGCGCAAGCGCAATGACTGTGTGGTCGCCCTCAACTCCGCCCTTGTGTTTCTCCGAAAGGGCGGGGTTATTAGAGAAGCAAAACTTAGGGTTCTGGTTAAGGGTGGAGACTTTAGTGAGGACCTGGCCGAAGAGGGCATCTAAGGCTAATGAAGGTTCCACCACCCTCCAGATTAAGAGGGTCTTCTGGTGAACTGCAGGTAACTTCCTCAAAACAAATACGTTTTGCCGGGTTTCACACACCCCAAGCTGTAAACTTGTTAAAATAAAAAACCAAAAACCTAAAAGGCCATTGCTGCCAGCCCTACCCCAGAGCAGAAAGCAATGGACAAGGAACTGGCCCAACTGGAAGACTCTGAAATGATTGCCAGCTGGTTGTCAGACTGTCCTTTTACATTTCACAAATAGACAAGATTTTTACTAATTACTAGCCATTGTCCAAACGGTAGGCTTTTGAGGGCGGGGGGGGGGGGGGGGGCTTTAAGCCATTTTGGGACGAACCCAAACTTCCTCATAAATCCTTATCCATCCAACGACCACTAATTGACAACACCTTTTCAGAAACCAAGACATAGACACATCTAGGTATTTTAACATCAAGCAGTACAAATTAGAAGCTTAGTGGTGAGCCCGACAGCTGTAAATGATGCTCAGGCATAAAATACAAGCTTGAGGCCCGATGTTCAACAGCCAGCACATAAAAAAAAAAAAAAAAAAAACAAAAACTAGAAATCTGATGAACCAAAGTATTCTTAGCAAGCAGCGCTGCTGTGATCGAGGCCCTGTTCTAAAGGCCTTACAAATACTCGCTTAACAAATTTCAGATGTAGGAAAGTGAAGTATAAAAACTGGGAGGGAGAGAAGTAGAAAGAGCTAAGGAATGACAGAGACTGGGCCTGCTTCTAAAGGCCATGCTCTCTGTAAATCACTTGTTGCATTAGTCAGTACTCTCTGAAGGAACAGAAATGGTAAAATAAACATTTATGTGTGTGTTTAAAAGGGATTTATTAGACTGGTTTAAAGGATTTAGTTCATGTGGTCCAACAATGGCTGTTAGACTCTGGAAAAGGCCAAGAATGTGGTAATTATTTGGTCCAGGAGACTGGTTGTCATAGCAGTCCTTAGCCTGGCACTGGAGTCCTGGAGGATTCCTGGAGAGCGGCTGGTCCTCTGTCTACATTAGAATCCCAGAGAAGTTGGCCTTTGTGCAAAAGGAACGTCACAGAAATAGCATAGATGAACGGGCTGGTGAGAGAGAGGGCAAGCAGGCAAGAAGCTCTCAGCCGTCTCTCATGTCTTCTCATCTGGGCTGACAGCAGAAGGTCTGCCCGGACTTAGGATGGGCCTTCCTGTTTCAAATAATCTAATCAACAAAATTCCAGAGGCAGTCAAGTTGTCAAGCCAAAATTGGTCATCACACTTGTCGCTCCTTCCATGGTTATCTAGTTATTGAAACAGCCTCACTGTACAGCCTCGCTGGGCTTTGAGTTCAGGGTCTTCCTGCAGCAGCCTCCAAACTGCTGAGGTTACAGGCCTTATCCACCACACTATTTCATATATTGGTTGTTTTTTACCTTTTTTTTTTTTGAGACAGGGTCTCACTATATAGTTCTAGCTGTCCTGGGACTATACATAGACCAGGCTAGCCTTGAACTCCCAGAGATCTGTCTGCCTCTGCCTAGGATTGAAGGCATACTCCTGGATCCATTGCACGGATCCACTATATATTTTTAAATGATAACTTATGTGTATGAATACCTGGGCCATGATGTGTGTGTAGAGATCAGAAGACAAACTGTGGGAGTCAGGTCTCTCCTACCACAAAGGCCCAAGTGATCAGGTTCATAACCGTGAGTTCTATCGCGAGTTTTTATTGTTTATACGTAGCTTAGGGTTTCTTTCTTTTTATTTATTTTTTTTTTAAGATTTATTTATTTTTTATATCCATGAGTAAACTGTAGCTGTCTTCAGACACACCAGAAGAGGGCATCAGATCCCATTACAGATGGTTGTGAGCCACCATGTGGGTGCTTGGAATTGAACTCAGGACCTCTGGAAGAGCAGTCAGTGCTCCTAACCGCTGAGCCGACTCTCCAGCCCAGCATAGGGTTTCTTCTGTTCCAGGCTAGTCTCAAATTCACCACTTGGCTAAGGATGACTTTAAACTTGTAATCCTTCTACTTCCCGCTCCGAGGGTTGAGGTTACAGTGTGTGCCCCCATACCGATTTCTGTGGTGTCAGAGGTCACACCTTAGCCTCATGCAAGGTGCCCTGGGCAGTCAGCCAACTAATTTACATTTCTAGCCCCTCCCCTTTTTTCTTTTTAAATTGGGGTTTTATTTTATTTTATCATGATCTCTTGGTTAACCCAACATTTCCAATTACAGTCCCTACAGACTCAAAGCAGGGAGTGTAGGGAAGGATTGCATTTGGACAGGAAGTCAGGCCCAGAAAAACATGTTCCACCCTGTCAACAGGGTACTTGGTAAAAACATCCCACAGTTGTCAAGACTTAGGAAACTGAAACTGAAACAAGAAACTAAAAGAGGTGTATTTGAAATCTGCCATGGCTGATCTGACTTATGCTTAAAAGACTTAAGGGAAAAGCTTTCCCCATATTATTAGGCAATTACAAGTGACACAAACAGGATTTGAACTTGAGTCAAATCCTGTTTGGATTTGCATGCTCTACTTGGCCTAGCAAGACAACTTAATGGGCAGAGGCACTTGCTGTGCAAACATAGGAATTTGGGTTTCAGTTTAAGACCCTACATAAGGATTCAGCTTTACTGAGAGGCCTGGTGACCTGGTGGCTTTTAGTCATCCCATGGCCTGGGAAAGCAATACCTATTCAAAACAAAGGGGCCCTACCCACACTGAGAAAAACCAATGCCCAAGCTTCCTCTTCCAAAGTGAATCTTCCCATGGTTAGTAGTAGCAAAAGCAGAACATCAACCCACTGTTAAGACTCATTTCCCCAGTGTCCTCCCTATTCTAAGATTTGTTCGGGGCCTCTGATGGGCACAGCCACATGAACTATGCAGTTTGGTCCTGGCTGCAGGAGGTTGATGGTTTTTCTCCATCTCCCCACAGTCAACCACCATCACCCTTCATGACTTACTGTTTTACTTCCTCTTTGTCCTTTACTAAACATGGCTACCTGGAGATGCTTTTCACATCTATGCAAATTTCAAAGCCAAACCCAAATTCTTAAAATAAATAAATAAAAATAAATCCCAGCTCTTAAGAAGGCAGAGAGAGGCAGGGGGATCTTGATAGGCTGATCAACATAGTGAGCTCCTGTTTTAACAGCAGCCACATAGAGTTCAGTGGGCAAGAATGCTTGCTGAGCAGGTAGGAAGACCTGAGCAGGTGGGCTCAGCACATCTGTGACTCTAGAATTGGGGACAGCACAGGGAGGGGGAGAGAAAGGGGCTCATTGGAGTTTGCTGACTGCCCGTCTCCTTCAAGTTCAGTAAGAGACCTTCCCTTGTTAGTTGTCATGGTGCAGGTCCTTAATTCCAGCACTCATGCGGCAGAGGCATCTCTGTGAGCTTGAAGCCACACCTGCACACACATGTACATGTAAGCAGAATTTTAGCAGACCCATTGTATCTGGCATGAATTTTGGAGTAGTGGCACCTGGGCTTTGAAGTAGCCTTTTGTAAATAGTATTGATGGCTGAGATTTATAGAGTTGTTCTTCCTAAGGATTCAGAGAGATGCTGCATAGCATAGTCCCAAGACATACCTGGTAAGCCAGGAGGGAAACTACACCCAAGAAAAAGGAAGAAATTAAACTTCTCACAATAAACACAAATGAAGAGACCCACACAAACATAATTCCACCCCTAACAACAAAAATAACAGGAAGCAACAATCATTGGTCCTTAATATCTCTCAACATTAATGGACTCAATTCCCCAATAAAAAGACATAGGCTAACAGAATGGATATGTAAACAGGACCCAGCATTTTGCTGCATAGAGGAAACACACATCAGTGACAAAGACAGACACTACCTCAAAGTAAAAGGATGGGAAAAAAAAAATTTTCCAAGCAGATGATCCCAGGAAACAAGCTGGACTAGAAATTCTAATATACAATAAAATATACTTTCAACCAAAAGTTATCAAACAAGATGGGGAAGGACACTACATATTCATCAGAGGAAATATCTACCAAGATGAACTCTCAGTTTTGAACATCTATGCCCCAAATGCAAGGGCAACCACATTTGTAAAAGAAACACTGCTAAAGCTCAAAGCATACATTGAACCTCACACAATAATAGTGGGAGACTTCAACACCCCACTCTCACCAATGGACAGATCATGGAAACAGAAACTAAACAGAGACACAGTGAAACTAACAGAAGTTATGAACCAAATGAATTTAACAGATATCTACAGAACATTTTACCCGCAGGGGGAAAAAAAAGATTATACCTTCTTCTCAACACCTCATGGTTCCTTCTCCAAAACTGACCATATAATCAGGCACAAAACAAGCCTCAACAGATACAAGAACAAAGGCTTAATCCCATGCACCCTATCAGACCACCACAGACTAAGGCTGGTCTTCAGTAACAATAAGAACAACAGAAAACCCACAAACACACGGGAGCTGAACAACTCTCTACTCAACGATAACTTGGTCAGGTAAGAAATAAAGAAAGAAATTAAACACTTTCTAGAATTTAACAAAAATGAAGGCACAATATACCCAAACTTATGGGACACAGTGAAAGCAGTGGTAAGAGGAAAACTCATATCACTGAGTGCCTCCATAAAGAAATTGGAGAGAGCATGCACTAGTAGCTTAACAGCACATCTGAAAGCTCTAGAACAAAAAGAAGCAAACACACCCAAGAGAAGTAGACAGCAGGAAATAATCAAACTCAGGGCTGAAATCAACCAAGTAGAAATAAAGAATTAACAAAACTAGGAGCTGGCTCTTTGATAAAATCAACAAAATAGATAAACCCTTAGCCAGAATAACTAGAGGGCACAGTGACAGGAAGTCTCACATAGCTGAGAATTGGTTAGGTCATGGTTCTTTTAGATAACTCCTAGTTCAGCTAAGAGGTTTCGGTATCTGGAAATTGACTTGCTCAAAGTGTCTTTTGTGTAACCCAGAACACCAACATGTAGACATATCACAGACACACAAATAGTATTTAGTCAGGGATGGGGTATATTTCAGTGGGTAGAGTACTTACCCATTATTCATGATGAACTCAGCCAGACAGACAGACAGTCAGACACAGATAACAGCTGAGTCAGACATTTCACTTTTGCCTTAGTGTCTATAATTTTTAATCCTCATAAGAGTTCCCTTAAGTGCTTATCTAGGGTTAAATTTACATGGTTATTAATACATTTTCATTCATACATCAAATGTGAGTGTTTACTGGATACTTAGAATTTGCCTGGCACTGCTCTGGACAGCTAGGACACATCAATAAACTGTATAGACAAAATTCCCTGCTTCCTGGAATTCACATTCTACTGGGAAGGCCAGCGGTGAACGATAATGTAATTAACAGTAGGAGACTTGTCTAATATGTCAGAAGCTGGTGCTGTAGACAATTATAGAGCGGGCTACGATACCAGGAGAGAGAGAGAGAGAGAGAGAGAGAGAGAGAGAGAGAGAGAGAGAGAGGGTCACCGTGTTGGGTAGGATGGTCAGGGCAGATCTTTGTGAAAGGTGACATTTGAGCAGAGATGAAGGAATTACCCATCTGGTCTAGAAAGGAATTCCAGAAAGAGGAAACAAGTTTCCCTAATAAGCAGAGAACGTCTGGTGCTGAGAAATAGTAAAGGGTAGAGGAAGAAGCAGTGAGAGATGAGATCAAAGAAGGAGAAGAGCAGGCTGGAGAGATGGCTCAGTGGTTAAGAGCACTGACTGCTCTTCCAGAGGTCCTGAGTTCAATTCCCATACAACTAACTACATGGTGACTTATAACCATCTGTAATGGGATCCGATGCCTTCTTCAACAAGGTGGATGACCTCCATTCCTGGAATCACCACTGTAGACATTACAAAACGACTGACTCAGTCAGGTTACCTTTAACTCCTTTAGTCGAAAAGCCAGGTCTCACCCTAATAGGAAAAGACCAGATTCTGGACAAAGACCTCAGATACTATCATATCCATGTAACAGATGGAGAAATCAAGCTCCGAGAGAAAAGTACTCACTGGTCCAGGGTCACACACAAACCAAGTGCCCTGAACCTTGTACCTAATTTGCTTTGAAAATTTTTTTTCGATAACTTAAGCTAAGTAATAGTTAAGCTAAGTAATAGCACTATTGCTTTTAAGACATCGTGTGGCCAGACTGTGGAGAGCCTGGTGTGGTGGTCACATCTTTAGTCCCAGCACTCCTAGAGGCAGAGACAGGTGAGTTCGAGGCCAAGCCTGGTCTACAAAGCAAGATCCAGGATAGCCAAACAAAACAAACTCTTTGTGAGGAGTTAATCATAAGTCACATTTAAAATACTGTATGGGCCCCTAAATGCAAGTGTAGCCACATCAGCTCGTCTTTTGCCAGCATGGATTTGCTTGGAAGTCTGAGCAACAACCGGAAGGAGACTTGTTGCTCCAATTATCCCATCTGAAGCATCCTCAGAGCCTCTGGAGGAAGTCGTATACCTGGCCAACTGTTGGTCAGCTTCGTTACTATACTGTTGCCTTTTCTAGATATTAATATATATGTTATGTGCATGTATAACATAGCCCTTGGTACCTGAGTTCTTTTAGTACATAATTTGAGACTTATCTACAGTGTGTGCATACTACACTCATACTATATATTTATACATCCCGAGCATCTAGATTCTGCATGAGAGAAAACAGGAAGTAAAACCTGCTTCAGCTTTACACAGCTGTCTGGTTTTCCTGCAAATGACGTCATATTTCTTTCTTACTGCCTATGCAAGAACACAGCTCTGACCATAAAGAAAAGAAGAGATACTTTATTCTGAACATAAGTATGAATGTCCACGGCCTGGAACACAGACTCGGACTACTCCAAAGACCATGTGCCAACTAGTTAATTAAGATAACCAGCTAGTTGGGAACAAACCTAGCTATAAGGCCTAGCAATTCATTAAGTCTCTATGTCACTATTGGAACCCGGTGAGTCAAGACAGTCCTGCAGAACAGCCTGCTGTGGGTGATGCCATCCCTGGGTTGGTTGGCCTGGGCTTTATAAGAAAGCAGGCTGAGCAATCCAGTAAAGCAGCACCCCTCTATGGCCTTTGCATCAGCTCCTGCCTCCGGGTTCCTGCCTTGTGTGAGCTCCTGTCCTGACTTCCTTTGGTGATGAACAGCAATGTGGAAGTGTAAGCTGAATAAACCCTTTCCTCCCCAACTTGCTTCTTGGTCATGATGTTTTGTGCAGGAATAGAAACCCTGACTAAAACAACCCTTCTCCCTCCTCCTACCAAATGCTGAGATTACGAAGGTGTACCACTGTGCTCAGTTTTATGTTGTGCTGACTGTGAGACCTAGGGCTTCATGCATGCTAGACAGGAACTTTATATCAATTGAACTATACCCCTACATGTCCTGCTCATAAAAGCATGTACTACCATACAGCTCCAGTGTTGGGGGCCGACTTAGCAGAAAGCGGCTATCAGCTTTGCAGCCATCTTGAGCCATATACCCTGACATGAGACTTGGATTACAATAGCCTACAACAGCTGAGCACACTCTGATAATCTTGGTTTAGATACCTTGGGTGCGTGAGATTAAAGGTATGTGACTTCAGAGTGTGACCTAGAGATCAGATTTAGAGACAAGACTTAAGGGCATGATTATAGGTGTAACTTAGAGGCATGGCTTAGAAGTGAGACATAAAAGGCAGAGGCAGAGAAATATACTCTTTAGAGAATCAGACACTTTAGAGAGAACAATTTGGAATAACAGAGATTCAGACACTAGGAGTAGGAGTAGACATTAGACACTCGGAAGAGAACAACAGGAGTACAACTAGGAACTAGAAGTAGTACAACTAGGGACTAGGAACTTAGGACTTGGGACTTGGAGAGAAGAAGAAAGACTGAAGAATAAATGGGATTGAATCACACTCTGTCTGGTCTCCCTTCATTCTTCGAGTCCGTCCTCACTCTCTCTCTCTTGCTGAACCCTGACCCGTGGACCGGAGCGGCAGCTTGGGCCAGGATACAGTGGCTGCCAAGCACGGAGTGGAGAGGGCCTCAACATTTTAGGCCACCCAAAGTGAGGCTCCAGCTTGGGTCTCAACACTCCAGAGGGTGAGAGTCCATGATATCTAGTAGAAGGCATGATGACAGGAACAGCTGAGACCTGTATCTCAAACTGCAAGCAAGAGGCAGAGAGCAGGGTGGAAATGACTGATGTGACTCTCCCTACCCCTTGTTGGCAGACATTGGTCCATGAGGGCTAATGGAGCAGGGGTTACAGACAGGGTTGGCCAGAGGCCCTATGAGTACTAACAGTAATAACTAATAATGACACTAATAATATAATAATTAATTATAATAATAATATAATAATAATATAATAATTATATTATTATAATAATAACTAATAATGGTACCAGCTTCAGGGAGACAGATTACCTTTACTCAGGGTGAATCAAGTGTTATATAGTTAGAGAAAGGGGGTAGAAATACCCATGGTGGGCAAAGGTCATTAGCGTAAGGTACTGAAATACCTCATTAGCCTGGGGAGGCATTTCAGGAATCTCAGGCGCTAACTGAATGGGTTCTTATCTAAAGAAAGGAAGCTGAACCTGTGATCTAACCAAGGCTAGGTGACAGTCCACAGGTATTGGGTGTGGGGTCCAGGATCCCCAGGTTGATTAGAGGAAGGCTTGGAGACAGTAAGAGTCTGCTGTATTTTACTGAGCTCAGGGCTTTTCCATAAGGTCAGACTTCAACCTTAGCAGCAGGACTTTCAGGCAGCATGAATATTTTGAAACCTCAAAGCCCTCCTCCAGTGACATACCCCCTCCAACAAGGCCACACTATCTATTCCTTCAACTACAGAAGCTTATAAATGGGGGGAAGGCAGGAGGGGCATACTCATTCAAATCATCCCTGCATATGTGTGTATGTGCACACATGCATATAGGTTCCCCTGAAGGCTAGCAGAAAGAATTACATCTTTGGAACTGTATATGGGCTGTTATAAGCAGTTCAGTGTGGTATTTTGCAAGAACAGCCAGTGCTTCTAACAGCTGAGACATCTCTCCAACCCAAGACATGTATTTTAAATAGCTGTACATTTGCTTCTAGTTATACAGTAAAAAGTACAATAGTTTAAGTTTTAAAAATTCTAATTTTTATTAACTATTTTATATACATTAATACAAAGTCCTAAAAATTGGTAAATTCATGTCTTGTTTTTTAACACAGTCACTGAATAAATCTACATTTATATTTTGTACATTAATAACGAAGGTGACACAGTAGACACAGCGACACAGAAGTATGTACAAGGACAGACTAGCACTTGGCTTATTACAGCACGTGTAGATACTACACAAAGCATAAGAATACAATTTTCAGAAAAGCAAAACATAACCCAAACCTCTTTTTAAAATTTAAAAATAAAACTTTGGTTACCATTCATCATTAATTGGCAGCCAAATCTTAAGACTGATTCAAATTAGCGTTGGGCATGTTAGACATGCTGAGTGAGACTGCCAGGCCAACACTTTATATTTTAAAGATAAGGTTTGTAGTTAAAAATATTTATACTGATCCATCATCTAACTATGAGTTTAAATGGCGTATTCACATCCTTCCCAATGCTATCACACAGAAGCAAAGGTGAACACTAGCAACCTGATTCTTTAGAAGGCTAAACCTCCAGTGTGGGAAGATCCACAAGGGGACCCAGGAGTTGTTCCCCAGGGGAAGGGGAGACTCCTGAGAAACCATGATTCCCGAAACAAAGGGTGATACAAAGAGAAAGGAAAAGCAGCTCTTAAACTGAAACATTCTGCTTACAGGGTAGGGAGCGATTCTAATGTGAAAGCTTCAAATATTTTCAGGAAATTAAATGAACAATGAGAATGAATAATTTGGTTTTTTGAGTCAGGGTCTTGCTATGTAGCTATGCTGCCTGCCAGTCCCAGCACTCCTCCTGTGTACTGGAATTACAGGCAGGTCCCACTGTGCCCAACATGAATGAATGAATGATCTTACAATGCTATTTTACTGAGGAAATGTAATTTCTCATTTATCTGAATCTTACTCTCCTAGATTAAGAAAGTTTCTTATTTTGAGAACTACATGACTGAATACAATCACATAAAATAATTAAGGCAGTATCATGAAAATCGTAGTTTTAAAAATGAGTATCCCTTTTATAGGGTTGTAACATCAGACTAAAAGGTACAAAGCTGCCTGTACTCAATGAGAGGAAGAAGATGGGGGTGGGGGCACAGAACAGGGGCACAGACAGTCCCATATGCTGGTGGCACCTGAGGTGTAACTGTTCCAGCAAGCTCAAGGCAGGCTGGTACTTCAGTGAGCTCTCCTACTGTGGGAGCTAACCCTACCTTCAACACAAGCAGACAGGACAAGTATCTCACAGACTCACTGAATTAAAAAGCACAGGAGACATTTGATCATTTTGAAAAGACAGTTAAAAAAATAGTTTCTTCTTAATTCATCCTAAAAAAAGCAACCCTAGAAACAAATACTAAAAAAAAAAAAAAAAAAAAAAAAAAAAAAAATCTTGTTACTATTTATGAAGGCACTTAAAACATTCTTTTCTAATCTACCTCAAAATATATGTCTGTCAGAAATATAGGGTGAATAAATGTTTTTAAAAAGTAGCTTACTTTTGGTGCAAGTTTTTGTATAACCCAGTGATAAAAATGTGAAGGATGGAGCCCCCAACTTCTCCAGAACAATCCAAAAGTGCTTTGATCAGACGAAGGGTAACATTAGTGATTTGCTCTTTCACTGACAACATCTTGTAGGCGTTTAAGTAAAACATCATCGTTCTCTTGGCATAGACGTTTGGCAGGTGACTCTGCATCTCCACTGATGGCTATCACACGCCTCTTGGGTTTCTGCTCACCTTGGCGTATCATGTGGTTGATATCTTTCAAACTCTACAGGAACAAGAGGGCACGTGTAAAAGGCAGGAAAAGGAAATTTTATGTAAACAACTAAGCTAACTCTCTTTACTCCCTCCTATCTTCTACCTCAATCTAAGCACTGGTATTATCTTTTATTATCTTAAATTGTCTTTTGAATCTAAACCAACTTACAGTGGTGGGTTTTTGAGTGGTTTTAAAAGATGATGTGCCTTTTAACACTAGCTCTCAGAATCCAGACCAGAAGAAGCAGAGGCACTGAGGAACTGAGGTTACAAATGCAAATTCCCAAGTTTTACCACCACTTTCTGAGCTAGACAGATGTTTTGTGGTAGGGCCTAGCAACCCATGCTGTGTTTATTTAGTGTGTGTAGGGTACATTATTGCTGTGGTATGTGTACAGAGGTCAAGGAACAACTTTTGGGAGTCGGGTTCTCCCTTTCCAGTGTGGGTTCCTGAGATGGAATTCAGGTCATCAGGACTGTGAAGTGTCTTAGGGTTTCTATTGCCTCAACAAAACACCATGACCAAAAAGCAAGTTAGGGAGGAAATGGCTTATTCAGCTTATACTTCCAGATCGCTGTCCATCATTGAAGATTCGAAAGTCAAGACAGGATGGCAAACAGGGTGGAGTCCTGGAGGAGGAGCTGATGCAGAGGTCAGACTGGTACTGCTTACTGGCCTGCTCAGCCTGCATTTTTTTTTTTTTTTTTTGGTAGAAAAGGATTACACCAGACCAGGGATGGTGACACCAACCACAATAGGTTGGGCTCTCCACAACTAATCACTAGTTGACAAAATGCCTTACAGCTGGTTCTCATGGAGGCATTTCCTCAACTGAGGCCCCTTCCTCTCTGATGACTCTATCATGTGTCAAGTTGACACAAAACCAGGCAGTACAGCCAGACAGTGCTTTCACTCACTGCCAGCTGCAACTCAAGTTTGTTTGTTAAATCTCTTCATTTATTACTTACTTATTAATGTGTATGAATGCATGTTTTGTTTGTATATCTGTGTGTATGCTATGTGCATGCCTGGTGCCTACAGAGGCCAGAAGAGAGTGTCAGATTCTCTGAGACTGGCATTAGAGATGGTTATGAGCCACTGATTGGTTGCTGGGAATTGAATGTAAGTCCTCGGAATAGCAGAATAGTTAGTGTGTGTGTGTGTGTGTGTGTGTGTGTGTGTGTGTGTGTGTGTGTGTAAAACCAAAAAAAGTATATAAAACACACACACGCACACACACACTTTATTTTCCATGTGTTTCTGCTGTGAGAGCATGTCCATATGTAGTCCACATGCAGACATCACAGGTCTCAGGGATATATGTCAGGTCACCAAGCCCTTGGTGGAAGGGCCACTAAGACAGTGTCAGTCTGGCCTTTAACTACTGAAAGTCTGTCTGCCTCAGACTGACACATTCTATTCCTAGTTTAACACAGTAATGCTGTTACACTCTGATGCCTGGGAATGACTCAGATTTAGCTGGTGTGGAATCTGTGAGTCACCAAAGGTAATGCTGACATTATAGATTCAGGAGAAGTGAGTGGTTCCTGAAACTGCATCCCAGCTGTTTAAAGTGACTGCTCTACCTGCCCTGCCTGCTAGCTCTGTGAGGCCACAGGTCTGCGGGACAGGGCTAGCTCTATGAGTCCACAGGTCTGCGGGACAGAGCTAGCTCTGTGAGTCCACAGGTCTGCGGGACAGGGCTAGCTCTCTGTGAGTCCACAGGTCTGTGGGACAAGGCTAGCTCTCTGTGAGTCCACAGGTCTGCGGGACAGGGCTAGCTCTGTGAGTCCACAGGTCTGCGGGACAGGGCTAGCTCTCTGTGAGTCCACAGGTCTGCGGGACAGGGCTAGCTCTCTGTGAGTCCACCAGTCTGCTGGACAGGGCTAGTGTTCAGCAAGCTCTCCAGGTGACTGTAACTCTGATTCAGGAATCACTACCCTGGATTTCAGATGGTCTAATATCTTCTAAGCACCTTTATGGGATAAGTCTCATCTTGGTCAGTTTTCCTCTGTCAGTATAGTAAGACCTCAGTAAGCATGGAACCAAACAGGAAACTGAGGAGTTAAAAAGCTGTTCCTGCACTGATACTCACAATTTGTCCAAATAACACTTGTAGCTTCTAGAAACTTAAGATGCTGCTGTGCAGTCCTAGAAATACTGAAAAAGCCTATCTCTGACATGTCTCCATCAATACACTGGGTATAGATGAAGGTAGTCTCTCCAAAAAGGCCCCTGCTTTCTAAGTCTTCACTGGCTGTAAGCCATCTAATGCTCTAAACTTTCAAAGCCATTCATTAAGTTAGCACTTCCCACATCCTCAGAAGTCTGAGGGCAGCTCGGACATCTCCTCAGACATTTCTCAAAATAAGCCCAAAACAAAACAAACAGGGGCCAGAGAAATGGGTTAGTAGTTAATAGCATTGCCTGCTCTTCTAAAGGATCCAGGTTGAATTCCTAGCACCCACATGGCAGCTAACAAATGTCTAAAACTCTAGTTCCAGGGTACACAATTCCATCTTCTAGTCTCCAAAAGCAACAAGCACACAAGTGGTACACAGACATATATGTGGGCAAAACACTCACAAAAAATAATAAGGTAAAAATTAACAAACAGAACCCAACATCTTTAACAACAACAACAACAACAACAACAACAAAAAGCTGGGCAGTGGTGGTGCACGCCTTTAATCCTAGCAGTTGGAGGGCAGAGGCAGGCAAATTTCTGAGTTCAAGGCCAGCCTGGTCTACAGAGTGAGTTCCAGGACAGCCAGGGCTACACAGAGAAACCCTATCTTGAAACCCCCCTAACCACCTCCCTCCCCCCAAAAAACCCACCCAACAAAAAAGCAGGCAGTGGTGGAACAGTCCATTAATCCCAGCACTTGCACTTGAAAGGCAGAGGCCTCAATGAGTTTGAGGCCAGTCTGGTTTACAGTGTGAGTTCCAGGACAGCCAGGGCTACACAGAGAAAGTGTTTTGAAAACAAACAATATCTAACAAACACTCTAAAAGACCAAAACCTTACCACTCCCTGAGATGTACATGAGACGCAATCGACTAAGCTACCTCAACTCAATGTGATGTTCTTTTCCTTTTTCTCTCTTTGTGGTAAGAGGATCAAATCCAAGGACTGGCTTATGCTTCACGAGCTCTTTACCAGTGAGGTCTATCTGCCAAACCAAACACTGCTCTTTCTGGGAGACAGTGTCTTACTGTGTAGTCCAGGCTGGACCTGAACTCAAAGTCTTCCTGCCTTGGCATTGTTAAGATGCAGATCAGACCGCAGTTCAAGTCACAATACCCACAGCATCCATTCCCTTCCTCAAGATGTGACAGGCACCCTACTGACAGTGCTCTCTGTGCATCTCCAGCTAACTATTTAAAGGTACCTGAGAGTATGCAGGCTTGGAGGATACATCAAAGAGGCATTGGTGGTCACACCTCCTGTTTCCCACCCAGTTCCCTGCCTTGCTAGAGAAGCAGAGAGCCTGGCTCTCTAGAATCCTGTACAAAGCCCCACTCCTGTCTGATGGGTCTGATTCCATTTCAGAGGTTCCACACCCCTGCCATGGTGTCTGTCTCCGGCACTGAGGGCCTACACTCTCTGCAGAGCTCCTATACACTGTTGGAACATTGTTAACCACTTTTCTAAACAACTTCCTTTCCCAACATTAGGTCTTAGCATCCTCCATTAGCCCCACTTCCGAGACTGTTCAAACAATTCAAGAGCTGCATGCTGGCATTACAGGTATGTTCCACCATGCATAGTAATAACAGTGTTTTTGGACATACAAGCATGGTACAGTTAGCAGTTTATAATTTATTACTGGTAACTTTATAACAAAAAGATGAATGACGGCTGGCTGACAAACTGAACTCTAGTTTTAAGAGGTAAAGTTACTTGAAATCCAGCTTTTTCATAGTTACTTAAAAATTCTAACCTGCAATCCAGCACTTAACAAGTGTGGACAAGAGGAGCTCTAACGCAGTCTGTATGCACTGTACCTTAGAAGGGCTGCCATTGAACTTGTACAGCAGTGCGCTCCTGGGGGTGAGGCCCGATCCATTCTTGTGTGGAGAGACATAAATGGAATGCTGCTGGGAAATGCGGCGTGGGGAGCCCGGCTGCTGCTTAATATGTGGGAAAGGAGAGAGGGGTGGAGCATCCATCTAAAGTGACCCAGAAATCATATTTTTAAGACAAAAGGATAAAAAAAACATAGTTATCTTTGTAGCAATTCTTTGTTAGAAGATGCTATATTTTAAGGGCTTACTTATGGCTGAAAAAGCAAAAACATATAATTACTCATTGTTTTCATCAACTACTGATAAGCAAGCTAAAGCTTATCTTCTTCACACTTCCTGTACCTAGTTTTGAAGATCCTGGACAAGTTGGGCACACTGGCATGTTTGTAATCCCACACTCGGGCTCTGTCTCTCCAAAACAATGATGAGAAAATAAATGACTGGGACAAATCGCAAACACAGATCACAGGGATCCGGGATTCATCCCATAGAAGTAAGAATAGGGGTCGGGCTCACTCAGTTCCGAGTATCATAAAACAGCCACACCAGACCCTGTACCAAAACACCCACAACCTGGCTGATAAAGATGAACAAAAGTAATCTCCCAAGTGATGCCCAAGAAAGCACAAGTAGGCTGAATGAAATGACACGTGCAGTCCAGGACTTGAACCTGGGTTCAATGAAGAGACCACTGAAGAAAGCTCAAGAGGAAATAAGGATGGAACGGAGAAAGTCAGTGTTCCAACAAGAGAGCTCAGGGAAAGCCTGGCAAGGAGAAGACAGACTTGGGTCTCAAAAACAAAGGAAAAGAACTAGACCATGCAAGGAAAGGGTATAAAACCATTTTCAAAAACACAGGGAGGGTGCAACAGGCCCCAGACCTTAGCACAACTGACTCCATGATGGAAATACCATTCAGGCTGTAAAACTCAGCACACAGACAACACCACCTGCCAAAACTAAAACAGAAATCTAATCCACCAACATCCATACAGTTCTGCAATTCACATGGCTTTTTGGCTTCTGTAGTTCTGCTTTTGGCTAACTTGTTAACTGAAGTGTGTCGATCCTCAACAGGGATCCCAAACACCCAGTGTAGGTTGCTGGCTAATAAAAGCTTTCCATTGGTTTAAACCCATGTCTAAGCAGTTTTCTCTGGTGAGTGCCCCATATTTGTGGAGGGTCCACTGAGATCCCCAGAGAGCAGTCTGTTTCTGAGGCCCTCAGGCTGTGGAAGGAAGAGTCCACGCAGTGTTCAAGGAGCTCTGAGGACACTAGGCCCCACATCCCTACGACTCCCTCTGATTATTCGCTGCCTAAAGCCCAGGAAGAATCTGACACTTCCACCTCAAAGGGACGTCAACTCGTGATATAGTTTTTGTGCTTAAAAGCTCTCCCTGAGAAAGGTTGGGAGCTACACTGGGGTCCCAAAGACCTTGTGTAGTTGCCAGCCTAATAATGACTTTCAATTGGCTTTTTACACACGTCTGAGCATGTACAAAAGGAAGATATGGGAACTGTGGTAAACTATGAAGAAAACAAATCTTTGAAGAGAGAAATAGAAGAAGGAAGAGAATTTCAGGTCAATGGCACAGACCAGATCTTCAAAAATATCAGAGAACATTTCCCTAAACTAAGAAGAGACAGACCCATACAAATATAAGAAGCACACAAAACCCCAACTAGACAAGACCAGAAAAGAAACTCTCCAAGGCATATCATAGTTAAAACACTAAATACACATAACAAAAAATGAAAATATTAAAAGCTGAAAGAGGAAAAATAAAAAGTTATACATAAAAAAAAAAACAAACCCATCAGAATAGTAGCTGATTTTTCAATGGAAACTTAAAGTCAGAAGAGTCTGTAGAAAATGCACTCAAACATTCTAAAAGACCAGGGCCCAGATTACTGCTCCAGCAACTTAGGCAAGAGACACTAGAAAAAAATGAAACAAAGCTGCCATGAATGAAATACAAAGCATGAGTAAGAATATAAACAGAAACCAAACAACAACAAACCAAACAACCAACAAAACAACTGCAATCAACACACAGCTCTCAACAATAACTTAAAAGATATTAATGGACTAAACTCTCCAATCAAAAGACATAGGTTAGCTGAATGGTATAAGAAACAAAATCCAGGTCAGGCGTGTGTGAGATGGCACATGTGCTTAATCCCAGCACTTGGGAGGCGGAGGCAGGAGGATCTCTGTAAATTGGATGCCATCAAGGTCTATACAGTGAGTTCCAGGACAGAATGGCCAGAACTACAAAGTGAAACCCTATCACAAACACACACAAACTTACACATGTACACACACATGCACAATAAGAAAGAAAGAAAATTCTATTTCTATTGTCTACTGGTTGTCCAATACAAAGTAGTCAGTCCTAAAACCATACATATAAATGCCAAATTAAATGGACTCAGCAGGTTATATTTATATATGTATACATACATATGTACACATATATGTATACATATATATGTACACACATATATATACATATACATACATACACATGCTATAATAATAAAGAAAAAGAGGTCATCAATTTGAGAGGGGGTTGTGGTGAACACGGGAGACTGAAAGTGGAAGGGAGAAATTATATAAATAAAGTTTAATTAAAATTTAAAAATTCTTGAAGAAAGTAGCAAGACTTAAAACTTACTATATGGTCCTGATTGGACAAATCATACTTCAATGCAAATGACTTCACTCTTCCTACATATATTGTATTGTAGAATTTGATAAGATCGCCTCTTTCCTCTTTCGCTGGTTCACTGGAACAGTTGGGAGTTTTTGTGGCATCTTCTATGTCTGTTAAGAAGAATTCAGCATTGTGATAGGTATTCTGTAATATTAAATTAGTAATTTGGATATCATTCATTTTAACAAAATTAAAAATACAAATCCTTGTAAAAAAGAATCTAAGTCCAAGCTAGCCTGGGCTACACCATGAAACTGTTAAAGAAATAATCCAAGCAGAACGTAGAGAAATGTAATTGTTGGACTGAATGTGGTGGTGTTCTCTCTAGTGACAACTCACAAAACACACTTCAGAAGGGGAGTTTTGGAGCTCCCTGTCACCTATGGCCTTCATTAAAGGGAACCAGCTCTGGTTAGGTCTTAAGCAACTTTAAAGTGGAGGAAGTGAAACATCCTGATTCAGAGTCCAAGAAGGCCCACAGCCACTCATCCTGGAGGGACAGATTTACAGGTTAAGAAAGACACAAAGTGAGCCGGTGTGGTAATGAACATCTTTGATGCCAGCACATAAGAGTTCCAGGCCAGCTGAGGCTACACAGTAAGACTCTGGCTCAAACAACAACAACAACAACAACAACAACAACAACAACAACAACTGCTTGTGTTTATTTTTTTCAAATGCAAGGAGAGTAAGTTGTAGGGCTTGTTGTTAGTTTTTGGAAAGTTTTATTCTATAGTAGAAGATAACCTCAAACTTGCAGCTCTCTTCCTGCCTCAGCCTCCAGAGTGTTGGGATTTAGGCCTGAGCCAGAACTGGCCAGTACATTCTAGGACTCTTGTTTCTCCTGCGTAACAGGAATGCTAGTTTTCAACTGTTATCCCCTCAGTTGTTAAAAAAAGAAAACAAAGTTGACTCCAAGGCGCTGTCTTATCTGTAGGCACTACTTGGATAGACTCTTGACTTCAAGCAGAGCTGCAGTCTGCTAATTTGCCAGGCACCATCTAGGAGAAGCTAAAAAGGTGATCTTCCTGAGATGTTCCTCCACAGACTGTCAATGTATCACTGTCATGCTTTGTATATGCTTGGACCACAGAGTGGCACTTTTTGGAGGTGTGGCCTTGTTGGAGTGGTGTCACTGTGGGTGTGGGCTTTAAGACCCTCCTCCTAGCTGCCTGGAAGTCAGTATTCTACTAGTAGGCTTCCAATGAAGATGTAGAACTCTCAGCTCGTCCTGCACCATGCCTGTCTGGGTGCTGCCATGTTCCTACCTGGATGATAATGGACTGAACATCTGAACCTGTAAGCCAGACCCAATTGAATGTTGTTTTTATAAGAATTGCCTTGGTCATGGTGTCTGTTTACAGCAGTAAAATTCTAACTAAGACAATGACGGATTTGCTTCTCTACACAAGGCCAATGACAATAAATCTGAGGAAAAATTCCTGATATTAATATGTTCTTCCTGTTATTAAATATATAACAATCACTAGGTACTGACTCACCCTTTTGAGCAGATTTCTACAGACCTACAAAGATGTACTACCTTGTAGTGATGCTATACAAACAAAAAGAATTCTACAGAATTCCTGACTTGATTCAAATCATTTTAGGAAGAAAGTTTTTAGAGATGGTCTTAGGTGCTAGAAAGATGTAATAAAGTTAGAACCAAGAATAGAGTGTGCCAACTCCTCATATAGTAAGTAAAAACTGCATAATAAAAAATAAAATGAGCTTTCATAATTACACTAAAAAGAGAAATAGACTTGGGAAAAAATTGTGTTCATGGAAAAACATTTAGGACCAAGGATAAAGCCAGAGATGTGCACTATGATAAGGCAAGGCCACGTAAAAACTGTTGAACTTTTAATGAGTATATTATAATGAAGCACTGCTTTGAATTTAGTATCAACATCCTTCTGTAACTCCAATTCTATGTAACATTTTATCTCTGAGGTAATTTTCTAAAGAACTTTTTGTCTAAGGAGGAATAAAAGACCAGAGAAAAGAAACAAAGTTGTTGGTTGAATGGTTTGGCTTAGGAAGTTCTGTTCCACCCACCCAACCACCCATCCATCCATCCACCCACCCATCCATCCATCTGCATATATCTGTTTGTCTATATGTACATATGTAGGTATATGTATGTATGTAAGCATGTTAAAGTTGTGGAGTTGATTGTGACAGACAGTCATGCTCGGCCAGAGTGTGGGTGTTAGAATGTTTGAATGTATATGTGTCTGTGCATATTTGCCTGTATAAAGCATCTTAATTCTTTTCCTTTCCTTCCTCTCTGGTTCACAAAGAGTTAACCAGCTTAGCCAGAGAGGCTTCTGGCTGATTCACCAGAGAAAGGAACACCAGTAATATTAAATCCTTTCACTTAATTCCGTGCTGCTAAACAGTATGTGTTAACTGCCAGATATTAGTGCTTATTAAGGCACAAGTAATAAAGAGTTAAGTTCTTTAACTCTTAAGTTAAGAACTTTAACTTAACTTTAACTTTAAGTTAAGTTAAGTTCTTTAACTTTTAAGAACAGTAAGAGTTAAGTTTCCCTAGCAGTTATTTAAGTATAAAGAGTTAAAGTACAAAGAGTTATAACGCTTAATAAATCACAGAGTTAAAGAGAAAAAGAAGCCAGTGTTTTAAAATAATAAGCAAGAAAGTTTTTAGAATCTTTTAGAAGTTATCAGCAAGCACTCTGCAGTTAGAGAGCTAGAAGGACAGAGACTACTAGTCTTTAAAGCAATGTACGAAGGAAGCTGTGTCTCACTTCAACTCCTTTCTAGGCCGGGCAGACTCCCAGCACTCACTGTTTAAAGAAAGTATATAAACTTCAGCTTACTTGTACAGAGTCACCTGCTTCTTCCTTTAAAAAAAAAATTATTTTTTATTTTTCGAGACATGGTTTCTCTGTATAACATCTCTGGCTGTCCTAGAACTAGCTCTGTAGATCAGGCTTTCTTTGAACTCACAGAGATCCACCAGCCTCTACCTCCTGAATGCTGGGATTAAAGGTGTGTACCACCATGCCCAGCCTAAATCTTTATAGTAGTGAAGAACCTATTGCCTATTAAAAGACATTCAACATATCAAAGATGAGTTCTTATTTTCAACAGGTTGAAGTATCCCTTTGCCTTAGAAAAACCAGAAAACTAAAACAGCTCTGGGCCATGAAAATGTCATTTCCCATAATCAAGTGCTGGGGATTAAAGTCTGGGCCTGCACATGCTAGAAAAATGCTCTTCTGACCTCACGGACACCTGTACACATGTGTACACACACACAGATAACACGCACATTTTAAAAAATATATTTAAAATCAAATGGCCTTGAGAGATAGTGGTTAAAAGCACTTATTGCCCATTACAGGGGACCTGGGTTTGGCCTCCAGCGTCCACAAGGTAGCTCACATCCTATCCAGTTCTAGGGGATCTGACACCTTCTTCTGGCCTCCAAGGGTACTGTATGCATGTGGTACACAGTCATGCAGCATCTACACATATAAAAAAATTAAAAAACGGAAAACCCCCAAGATCCCAGTCCTTACAAATAAAATAAACAAGCTGAGTATTTGGCTCTGCCTGTGAGACGCTGCTTTTGCATGTGGTATACCTTGCACAAGCTCAGAATTTTGCAGAACCTCCCCCGTCAACAAGAAGGCATTTGCTAGAAATGGTCCCTCAATCTTGAGCTTTTCAACCTTTAAAGTGTAAGACATAAATTTTTGTTTTTTCTTAACTATGCAATCTCAGGTACCTTGTTATAGCAATAGAAAATAAACTCTGAAATTTAGTAATAGCTAATGTAGGTCAATCTCATTAAACAAATCAACTCTAGTTATTTAACATTTTCTTAAGATTATAAATGTTCAGTGTTACAGAAAAACATAGTAGATACTTTAGCTTAGCTCTTTAGTTTAGATTTTGTGGTTAGTCCCAGAGTTCTACATCCCAGGAGATATATGAATGTTTGAGCAAATAACATAACAGAAGCAGTTCTATGTCTTAGGGGACTGGGTGGAACATGTGTGAGAAAATCCACATCCAGCTTCTTAAGTGATAATAACTCAAGGCCTGCAGCTGGCTCGTCTACACAGACTGCCATTAGTATTCAGATTGAGAAAACTCAGACTACAATCCTTATCACTTAAACATAGAGAAGGGAGGGGCAGGGAGATGACTACTGGACAATGAGCCACCACATGGGTGCTCTGAAAAAGCAGTTAGCACTCTGGACCACCAAGCCATCTCTCCAGCCCATGTATGCAGCTTCAAAGTCATTTTTGGGTTGCTCAGTTGATGGAGTGCTTATCTAGTGTACACCAGGTTATAGATTCTATTTTTTTATTTTATTTATTTATTTATTTATTTATTTTGGTTTTTCGAGACAGGGTTTCTCTGTCCTGGAACTCACTCTGTAGACCAGGCTGGCCTCGAACTCAGAAATCCGCCAGCCTCTGCTTCCCAAGCACTAGGATTAAAGACATGCGCCACCACTGCCTGGCTAGATTCTATCTTTAACATCTCATAAACTATGTGGTACCACAAGCATTCAATGATTCTATTTTTAGCATCTCATAAACTATGTGGTGCCACAAGCATTCAATCCAGGGCTCAGGAACTGGAAGAACTGGAATTGCAAGGTCATTGTCTGATATACAAGAATGAGAGCAGCCTAGGCTAGAAATCTTGTCTCAAAAAAAAAAAAAATCAAACAAACACCAGAACAGGCAAGGAACACAGAAGTTTCTGCAGTTTCACCTGGTTTATTCTTTTATGTTATTTCCCACTGTCTCAGGAATAGTATACTTAAGTAAAGATAAGTAAATGTTGCCTACATATCCTGAAGTCAGATCCTGAAAGATTATTAAATGGTGTTACAGTTTATATCTGAAACATCCCCTATAGGCTGCTCACAATTAAAGCTTTGTTTTCCAGCCAGCATTGTTTTGGGATAAAGTGGAAATTTTAGGATAAAGTAAGAAAGTCCCTAGAGGTGGGCACTTAAAAGTTCTATTGAGGGTCAAACTTTCCCCTCTCCTTCCTGCTGTCAGCCACTGTGATGTCTGCCTCCTGATAGCCCAGAAGTGATGAGGTTAATTGACTGTGGAATAAGAACTCTGAATCCATGTGGTAAAATAAATCTCGTCTTTTTTTTTGTTCCTTCTTTTAAATGCTTTGTCTCAGGTATGTGTTGCTGCCTCCCAAACTGAGCACACTGGGACTTTATTGATGGAGATCTTCTAAACTTACACCCCAGTAGATTTGTCTTTGTTACTTTTACTGCTGCTATGATACAGTACTATGAAAGCACTTAAGGAGAACGGGTTTGTTTGGTGCATGGTTCGAGGGCACAGTCCATCATGACAGGGAAGTCAAGGCAGCAGGAGCTTGATCCAGTTGGTCATGATGCATCACAGTCAGAAAGCAGATGGATTCCTCCTGTTAATGAAAAGTCTAGGACCAACCTCAGGGGACTGTGCTGCTTTTCTTTGCCTACCTCAATGAACCTCATTATGACAATCTCTCATAATCATGCCTGGAGGCTTTCTAGGTGATTCTAGATCTTGTCAGGTTAACAATTCTAACCAACCCAACACTACAGTGACACAGAGCTGTGCAATCTAAAAATTGCCTTTAGGTCTGAGAGTGTGGTGCAGTGGCAGAGTGCTTGCATAGCCTGCTTTGGGCTGAGTCTCTAGCACCACAAGGAGAAAAGTAGAGGGATTGGAGAAATGAACTGGAGAAAAGCATGTCCTGTTCTTGCCAAGGACAGTTTGGTTCACATCAGACAGATGACAAATGCCTGTAAGTCTAGCTCAGAGGATCCCAACACCCTCTTCTGGCCTCCATAGGACCTATAGTCAGAGTCAGTCAGTCTCTCTCTCTCTCTCTCTCTCTCTCTCTCTCTCTCTCTCTCTCTCTCTCCCCCCCTCCCATACACACACAGTGACTCATACACACACAAACAGTAAGTCTTTAAAAACAGTGACTGTATTGCTAATTCCACCTACATTATGAGTCCATGTTGACTGATGCCTACTATACTGTGTACAATGTAGTCAAAGGTGCATTGTGTACGGCATATGAGTTGGATAAGCTTACCACCATCGGCCATTTCATAATCACCATTGTACGCCACAACTTCTCCTGGAATACTTTTCAAGAGAACACTCCTGTATACCTACAAGCCAAAGGGGAGGGATCACTTAGTCATAAAGAGATACAAATTAAACAAATCCAAAAAAAAAAAAAGAGCAAAACCAACTCAGTAAAGAAATACCTCTCATGTGGGTTATCACCAAACCACTTAAAATCATATTAACTCTCATAAGTACAAATTATGGGAAATATCACAGAGAAGGAAAATTGAAGTGAGCCTCTTATATAAAATGTACAATTTAGTTTATAAAACTGAGAAAAAATTAAATACGTTTCACCAAATAAAAGCAAACTCCAACTTATAATTCATTTTCCCTTTGGTTTAATCCCTTAACATTAATCAGTTATCTCACTGGGCTGTGGCTAGCAATTCCCCATCTCCTTTCAGGAAACCACATTTAAAAAAAAAAGTTCCTTCCCTGTCCCTAAAGTCTTTCCTACAAGAAGGCTAAAAAGGCACAGTCCATCCCCTTATCTTCTAAGTTATCTTACAAGGTACTGAGAGATCACTCAACAAGTAGTGGCTTGGCTCAGTTTGGATCCACGCTAACCTCAAGGTAGGGTACCTCTAGACTTGTTCCAGGGAATTTTCCTCAAGATACCCAGAAAATCGGCCAGTGTTTAACAAATATCTATACTTTCAAATGTTTCTTTATTTTTCACTATTGGTGTATTTGGGGCTTAAGAGAAGAGAGAGCAATTTGGGCTTCGGAGGTATGATTACTGATTACTGACTCTAACTCTCACTATTTGTCTATGAACTCTAGGCTCAGAAAAGAGAACCTGGCAGAGCAACTAGATTAAGCGGCCAAAGCCTTAAAGTAATTTTCTGTGCTCTTTAATTCCAGTAATTAAAAGTCAAGGCAAGTAAGTAGTCATTAAATATTTCCCTTGTGCCAGGACACCTACCAACAATTAATATTTCCACTGTATCACTGAAAGTTATCAAAGATGTAAACATTATGACTTCAGGCAAAGTCATACTGGTGATACATGCCTATATTCCCAGCATTAGGGGGGAAAGAGATCTGAATCAAGAAGTCAGGGTCATCCTCAGCTATATTAGTAAGTCTGAGTAAAACTGGGGCTGGGCTGGGAGTGAGGTGGTTGGTACATGAAACCCAGTCTCAAAAAAACGAAACTAAACTAAAATGGAACCAACTCTGCAAACAGCAAAAGAAGCTATTAACAACAATTCCTCAAATTTCACTGGCTTTAAGCATTAAAGAATCAATCAAGCTTCATACAATTAAGAAATACTATTAGTAGCCAAGTGTTGTGGTACACCTTTAATCCCAGCACTCAGGAGGCAGGGGCAGGCAGATCTTTATGAGTTTGAAGCCAACCTGATCTACATAGTTAGTTTCTGGACAGCTAGGGTTACATAATGAAAACAAACAATGAAATGTTATAATATGTATCTTTTGCTAGGTTTCTAATGTAAAATGAACAGAAGTTCCTCCAGAGTGTGTGAGGAATATAAGCAAGACACGGATGGAGGAATATAAGCAAGACACGGATGAGTCAAAGGAGTCCGTTTCCTGCCTTCTACTTAAGCTGTCCTTTATGGAAACTATTTCTTGAGTTTACTGGCATCCTTTAAACCAGGAAATCCAAACTACAGTAAAACTATCAAGTAACTACTTTTTATATACCTTGATAGCAAAGAATTGGCACAAAAAACCTATTTTTGGACAGCAGGAATAATAATGTAACTCACGTGACTATTAGCTTGGGGTTGATTCCTATAACTTTTCATTATTTCTTGAAAAGTTCTTTCTTCTTTTGTTACCTAAGGAAAAAAATTACATTTATCAACTGCTTTTGAAAGAAACATGGCTCTGAGCAAAAATCTCAATTATAGGTTGGTATCAAGAGCAGCCTCGCAGAAAGCCAATAACCCCAGGCCGACCTATGACTAAAAACTACGTACAGTTATGATTTTTTGCTACCTTTTAAGTTCAGGCTTTATGGTCTGTGGGGACACAATTACCAGTCTCATTAATCAATAAGCAGTAGACCTGGTAGGATAGAGCCCTACTGAAAAGAAGTGTTGTGCAAACTGATGGAAGAAAACAAAGACATGCTGAGTCCCTGCAGGGTCTGGCTTATTCCTTTTAAGTACTTATTTAAAAGTAAATTAACCACCTACTAAAAGACAGAAAAATATCTTGCAGTGATTCATCAAAGAACTGAGTAGTTATTACAGGATTGAGGTTTTGATAGGAAGACAGTTTGTAGGGATTTTAATACTTAGAAGTCACAGTCGGAGAGAAGAGAGATGAGTGACCCAAAAAGGAATCCTTTCTGTTATCTGTTAGCATAACATCGGCTTCCATTAATCCTTCCCTGATGCACTGTCCATTAGCATGGAACCCATGTTCTATAATGATGACTTAGAAGTAGGAAAGCCTAAATTCTGACACATTTCTGGGAAAACACAAATGATTAGTTTAAAATGTGTATTAACACTTTATATAGAGATTTTAAAAAATTATTCTTATTTTACACATATGAGTGCTTTGTCTGCATGAATACCCATGTACCAAATGCATGTCCGGGGCCAAGGAAGCTTGCAGAGAACAGATCCCCTACTACAGTTACAGGGGGTGTGAGCAGTAATGTGGGTGCTGGGCAATGAACCCAGGTGCTCTGGAAGAGCAAGCAGCTAGTGTTTTTAACCACTGAGTCATCTCTCCAGCTGCTACATAGAGAGATTTTAAAGAGGCACTGAACAGAAAGGGCACAAGAGATTTTGGAAACATACCTTTTGCTGTGAATGCTTGAAAATCAGGTCTTAAAATTATATATATAGCTAAGATTGCTAGTTAAGCCAATATATTGTTAGGATAGAAGTTATAAACGATTTTTCCAATATATGTCAAACTTTTAAAAAATAAGCAAGCTGGGTTACTTTGTGACCTAAACGTGGTGTAGCACCTGCTAGGCATCATGATAAATCAAAGAAAGGTGATCAAAGCAGAGGCATCCTGTACCACACTGTGAAGGGAGAGGGCCTGTGCTGCCTGCCACTTACTGGGTAACTTTGGCCAAGTAACTTCAGTTCTGGACCTACTCATTTGAAGGAAATGCTCACTTTACTATTAAGTCTCACACTAGAGATATCACAGGGAGAGGTGGAAATGTACTATTCCCAGTTCTAAATTCCTTTATAACCAATGTATTCTTTTAAAAAACATAAAAATTTCATGTATGGTGATGATGATGTGTGTGAACTCAGGAGCACATTTGAGACAGAACGGAAGATAGTGTTCACGACTCAGTTTTCCCTTTCACTATGGGTTCAGATCAAATTCAGGTTACCCATTTTACATGGCAACATGTAGTCTTCTCAAGTGAAAGGCTGGTTATTGTGAAACTCATAGAAAAGCCTGACACTGTAGCAGCTTGACACTTAATAATGGTAAGCAGTATCAGCTTGTAGCACAAAAGGAAAACTAAAGACCAAGTCCAACAGTTTTTACTGATGCTTCAAATTAAGGCACCGAGGGCAGAAACCTCCCATCTTATACATACTTTTGCCATGATGTAAACGGCACACAGAAGGAGCTGATCCAAATGCCTATCTTTCATTAAATCAGGGCAGTGAACTAAAGTGAATTCAAAACATGTCCAGATCTTCCTTCGTAACTCATTTGAAACATCAAGTTTTAAACATAAATCACGTAAGCGCACACTTGCCAAATGATAGACCTAAGACAGAAGAAAACACATTATTATAAAACAAGTCACTTCTCAAGTTTCTATGTCTTACGGTGAATATGGGCTTATAGGCCAAGGTTAAAAAACAAAATTACCAAATCATCTAAATTTTCTGTATTATACCACTAGTTTAACTGCTGTGATTAGAGAGTGTAGATGAAAGCTATAGATTTAAAAACTACTTAACAATGGTTTTTATTTATTTTTTTAAGATTTATTAATTTACTTTATGCATGAGTAAACTGTAGCTGTCTTCAGATACACCAGAAGAGGGCATCAGACCCCATTACAGATGGTTGTGAGCCAGCATGTGGTTGCTGGGAATTGAACTCAGGATCTCTGGAAGAGCAGTCAGTGCTCTCAACTGCTGAGCCATCTCTCCAGCCCCTTACAGTGTTTTTTAAAGTGACCATGCCTAATACTCTATAATGCCATTATAAAAAACAAGAAAAAGTAAAAACAGGATTCACCTGCATAATAACTATTATGAATTCAAATACTTTCAAGTGTTCAGAAGTCCCTGTGTGTTCTTTTTGGGTTGGAGAAAAATGGCTGGAATGTCTAATATGCCAAGAACCAAAGTTCTGAACTTTTCTGATCCTGAAAATAATTCAGGAAGCAAAACTATTTTAAAAATAACAACAACAACAACAACAAACCAAAAACCCCAAACCAGAAAACAAGTCTCCTGAACTTGGAAGCGGCTCTATGGCTTAGAGCATGCTTGGTGTCTGAGGAGGCCAGAAAAGCGTGTCAGGGTCCCTGGGGCTAAAGTTACAGACTGTGTGAGCCACTACCTGGGTGCTGGGAACTGAACCAGGGACTTCTGAAGAAGCAGCTAGTGCTCATAACTACTGAGCCACTTCTCCATGCCCTAAACAAAGCATTTTAAACTGAGGTAGGGAGTGCTCGAGGATGGCATCCAACTTGTGGGTAGAGGAGGAGGACACTGTCACTATGGATAGAGGAGGAGGGCACTGTCACTGTGGATAGAGGAGGGCACTGTCACTGTGGATAGAGGAGGACACTGTCACTGTGAATAGAGGAGGAGGACACTGTCACTGTGGATAGAGGAGGAGGACACTGTCACTGTGGATAGAGGAGGACACTGTCACTGTGAATAGAGGAGGAGGACACTGTCACTGTGGATAGAGGAGGAGGACACTGTCACTGTGAATAGAGGAGGAGGGCACTGTCACTGTGGATAGAGGAGGGGGGCACTGTCACTGTGGATAGAGGAGGAGGACACTGTCAGTGTGGATAGAGGAGGAGGGCACTGTCACTGTGGATAGAGGAGGAGGACACTGTCATTGTGGATAGAGGAGGAGGGCACTGTCACTGTGGATAGAGGAGGAGGACACTGTCACTGTGGATAGAGGAGGAGGACACTGTTATTGTGGATAGAGGAGGAGGGCACTGTCACTGTGGATAGAGGAGGAGGACACTGTCACTGTGGATAGAGGAGGAGGACACTGTCACTGTGGATAGAGGAGGAGGGCACTGTCACTGTGGATAGAGGAGGAGGACAGTGTCACTGTGGATAGAGGAGGAGGACACTGTCACTGTGGATAGAGGAGGAGGGCACTGTCACTGTGGATAGAGGAGGAGGACACTGTCATTGTGGATAGAGGAGGAGGGCACTGTCACTGTGGATAGAGGAGGAGGGCACTGTCTCTGTGGATAGAGGAGGAGGACACTGTCACTGTGGATAGAGGAGGAGGGCACTGTCACTGTGGATAGAGGAGGAGGGCACTGTCACTGTGGATAGAGGAGGAGGGTACTGTCACTGTGGATAGAGGAGGAGGGCACTGTCACTGTGGATAGAGGAGGAGGACACTGTCACTGTGGATAGAGGAGGAGGGCACTGTCACTGTAGATAGAGGAGGACACTGTCACTGTGGATAGAGGAAAAGGACACTGTCACTGTGGATAGAGGAGGAGGGCACTGTCACTGTGGATAGAGGAGGAGGACACTGTCACTGTCAATGTGGATAGAGGAGGAGGGCACTGTCACTGTGCATAGAGGAGGGCACTGTCACTGTGGATAGAGGAGGAGGGCACTGTCACTGTGGATAGAGGAGGACACTGTCACTGTGGATAGAGGAGGAGGACACTGTCAGTGTGGATAGAGGAGGAGGGCACTGTCACTGTGGATAGAGGACACTGTCACTGTGGATAGTGGAGGAGGACACTGTCACTGTGGAAAGAAAAGGAGGGCACTGTCACTGTCACTGTGGATAGAGGAGGAGGGCACTGTCACTGTAGATAGAGGAGGAGGGCACTGTCACTGTGGATAGAGGAGGAGGACACTGTCACTGTGGATAGAGGAGGAGGACACTGTCACTGTGGATAGAGGATGAGGACACTGTCACTGTGGATAGGGGAGGAGGGCACTGTCACTGTGGATAGAGGAGAAGGACACTGTCACTGTAGATAGAGGAGGAGGGCACTGTCACTGTGGATAGAGGAGGACACTGTCACTGTGGATAGAGGAGGACACTGTCACTGTGGATAGAGGAGGAGGACACTGTCACTGTAGATAGAGGAGGACACTGTCACTGTGAATAGAGGAGGACACTGTCACTGTGGATAGAGGAGGAGGACACTGTCACTGTGGATAGAAGAGGAGGACACTGTCACTGTGGATAGAAGAGGAGAACACTGTCACTGTGGATAGAGGAGGAGGACACTGTCATTGTGGATAGAGGAGGAGGACACTGTCACTGTGGATAGAGGAGGACGACACTGTCACTGTGGATAGAGGAGGAGGACACTGTCACTGTGGATAGAGGAGGAGGGCACTGTCACTGTGGATAGAGGAGGAGGGCACTGTGGATAGAGGAGGAGGGCACTGTCACTGTGGATAGAGGAGGGCACTGTCACTGTGGATAGAGGAGGAGGGTACTGTCACTGTGGACAGAGGAAGAGGAGAGTGTCACTGTGGATAGAGGAGGAGGACACTGTCAGTGTGGATAGAGGAGGAGGACACTGTCACTGTGGATAGAGGAGGAGGATACTGTCACTGTGGATAGAGGAGGAGGGCACTGTTACTGTGGATAGAGGAGGAGGGCACTGTCACTGTGGATAGAGGAGGAGGGCACTGTCACTGTAGATAGAGGAGGAGGGCACTGTCACTGTGGATAGAGGAGGACACTGTCACTGTGGATAGAGGAGGACACTGTCACTGTGGATAGAGGAGGAGGACACTGTCACTGTGGATAGAAGAGGAGGACACTGTCACTGTGGATAGAAGAGGAGGACACTGTCACTGTGGATAGAGGAGGAGGACACTGTCACTGTGGATAGAGGAGGAGGACACTGTCACTGTGGATAGAGGAGGAGGACACTGTCACTGTGGATAGAGGAGGAGGACACTGTCACTGTGGATAGAGGAGGAGGGCACTGTCACTGTGGATAGAGGAGGAGGGCACTGTGGATAGAGGAGGAGGGCACTGTCACTGTGGATAGAGGAGGGCACTGTCACTGTGGATAGAGGAGGAGGGTACTGTCACTGTGGACAGAGGAAGAGGACAGTGTCACTGTGGATAGAGGAGGAGGACACTGTCAGTGTGGATAGGGGAGGAGGGCACTGTCACTGTGGATAGAGGAGGAGGATACTGTCACTGTGGATAGAGGAGGAGGGCACTATTACTGTGGATAGAGGAGGAGGGCACTGTCACTGTGGATAGAGGAGGAGGGCACTGTCACTGTGGACAGAGGAGGAGGACAGTGTCACTGTGGATAGAGGAGGAGGACACTGTCACTGTGGACAGAGGAGGAGGACACTGTCACTGTTGATATAGAGTAGAAGGACCCTGCATTAAGAATGTAAAGCAGTTCAGTCACACAGTAAATACTGAGGGCTGGGAGACATGGCAATGCAGTCACTAGGGTGCTTCTGTACCAGCATGAGCACTGGTGTTCAATGCCCAGAACTCACTCACAAACCCAGGGTATGATGGCATGCATTGTAGTTCCGTGCTGTGGAGGCAGAGACAGACGGGCGTCCCTGAGGCTTGCCGGCCAGCCTAGCTTACTTGGTGAATTCTCTTAAAAGCAAAGTGGATGGCACAAAAAGAACAACAGACATAGCTGTCCTCCAGCCCCACCCGACACACTAGATACTGAGTTCCTATTTCACTTCTAAGAATACACTTAAACTGAAAGCAGAGACAAAGAGTGCCAATATTCACAGCAGCACCACTCATAGTACCAAAAAGTGGTAACAACCCAAACATCTCCCAACAGACAAGTGGATAAACAAAATGTGGTATATACATATAGAATACTATCCAGCTTTAAAATGGAAAGACATCCCCATGCATGCTATCACACAGATGAATGTGGAAGATGTGCTCAACAAAACAAGCGGTCAAGAGAGACGCACTAATGTGTCATTTCACTTAAACATGGCACCTTTTCAAGTTGGCAGTCAAATTCATACAGACAAAAAATAGCATGGTGATCGCTTGACAGAAGCAGAGAGCAATGGGGGCTTCCACTTTCATGAGTAAAAAGTTTCAGAGTGAAAAGATGAAAAAGTCCTGGAGGTGGACAGTGGCAAAGGGCCTAAAAATTAAAGTAGCACATTTTATAATTATGTGCACTTTATTTTAAAAGAGAAATAAAACGAGAGGCCAGCACTGCTGGGTTTGCTAAAGGATCTCTGTTCAGATGCTATGGACAAACATACCTTTCTATAAAACAGTGCTAAGGACCCCGTCCTCTTCGGCTTGCTTATTCCAGTCAGATGAGCGTCGTGTGCTCTAGGCAGGTGGGTCTGTTTTGGAGAAGTCCCAGTTAATGCCTGGGCAGTCAGTGATACAGGGCTCTCAGCTGTGGACTCCTGAGTTGAAGTTGTAGTCATGGAAATAGGAACCAGCGTGATTTCTCCAGCATCATTGGCAATACCTGAGTGCACAAGCAAGAGTTCTCAGTTGAAGATACAAGCTGAATGTTCACAGCAAAGTTGTTAATGTATGTGTATGAGTAAGCGCAGGGAATGCCTTAGAGAAAAGGATGCAGCTATTACATTGTAAGTATTGCACAGTTTTGTTTTTCTTTCTGAAGCAAGATCATGTTTCCTTCTTATATTTTTATGTTTAATTTATTTAAAGAGACAAATTTTGAGTAGCAGGGTGTGATGCCTCACATCTATAATGCTTGGGGACCTGAGGCAGGAGGACTGCTGTAAATGTGAGGCCAGCCTAGGTTGTATGGCAAGTTAAAGCCAGCAAGACATAGAGGCCCTGTCTTAAAAACAGATGGCAATAACAAAAACCGTTATCTTCTGTTTTGGTATGTGCCTGTGATATTTGTATATGTCACCTAAAACTCTTACAAACATCATCTATTCATTTCACTTATGGGGAGGAGTATGTGTGTGCCATGACATGAGTATAGAGGTCAGAGGACAACGTGCAGGGCCAGTTCTCCCCTTCTACCATGTGACTTCTGGAGACTGAACTTGGGCTGTCCAGTTTGTAGACAAGATCCTTTAGCCGATGAGCCATCTCACTGTCCCGACTTTAATACTTTAAAAAAGCAAATTTTACTCTTTTGAGCACTTCAGATGTCTTTAATTAAAAAGAATTTCTCCCTTAATACACCAATTTATAAAGTTCAGATAACAACAAAAAAGTAAATCCTAACAAAAAGGGTTGTAAATTTATAAACTATGGAAATTTAAAATAGTATATGTTCAAAATGAAACAGTAGGTGGAGAACTGAACACTTCAGGGCAGTGGGATTATGATGATGTAGTTACTATGAAGATGATTGATGTCATTATACGGTGTCAATACTGTAATGTGCACAGAATGCCTGATACCAAGAGTGACCCTGAATGTAAAGCGTTGGTTGTATGTGCGGATGAGTCAGTGTGGCCTCACTAATCTAAGAACATGCGGCCTAGTGTGTACGATGCCAATGCTTTCACAGGCTGTGAGAGAGAGCAGGGAAGATGACAGGAAGTGCATGACAAGCACCTCTACCTTAAAATTCCTGTGACCTTCAAACTGCCCTACAGTACACGGTCAGTTAAAGGAAAAGAAAAGAACTTAGGTTTAAGAATGAAACACTGGGGCTGGAGAGACAGCTCAATGGCTGAGAGCATTTGCTGCTAATGCAGGGGACCCAAGGTTCAGTGCCCACTTACATAGTGGCTCTCAACCACCTATACTCCAGTTCCAGGGAAACTGATGTCCTCTTCTGGCCTATATGGGCATCAGGCATGTACATGGTACATAGACATGCATGCAGCAGAACTCTTATATACATAAAATAAAAATAAGTCTTTTTAAGAAATACCGAGTTATATCATGTGATCCAATTTCATAAGACATTTCTTAAATTTTTATGTAACTGAACAATATAAAGTAGAGATGAAGATGTTACCATGCAAAGGAACTGTAACTTTCCGTCCCATTGTCCCTGTGACTGTGGTTGTGGCCATTGTCAGAAGAGCCTGCCCAGGGGAAATTGATAAGCTTTCAGCAGTGACACTCGAAGGAGCAATCCTCAGCTTTGTTCCTTCAGCCATAATCTTATCCATCAGTGTGTCCTTTGGTGGGTCATCTCCAAATAGTCTCCTCTTAGCGCTTCCTGCAGCGGGGGAGCTGTAGCGCTCATGGACAGAAATCGGAGACAATGGTTGCATATCTAATAAAGAGAAAAGTAAAAGGGTTTAAATTTAAAATGTATTCCAAAATAAAAAAACAGGCTTACTTATTCCCTTGCTAAGCACTTGAGATTTAAAAGTAAACATGGTTTCCACACTCATGGACTGTCGAGTCTAGAGGAAGAGAGGAGTGTGTGAGTGGTGTGACGGCTCATTTTTCTGCATTCCTGGAGCACTGTCCACAGCAATAGAGTAACAGGTTAGAAACAAGGGAGAGGTTGAGCAGTAGAATAGTGTGAGCACTAACTGAGGAAGGAGCTTTTATCTCTCCATATTACCTACTAAATAAATAGCACCCAAGAAAGAGGAAACACAAGCAAAACTATGTTTGGGGAGTCACAGTTTTGCCATCTCCCACATCCCCAGCAGTTTAAGGTAGTGACTATGGTTTATGAATTAGTAATTAACAGAACCATCTTTAGTAGGGTTATCAGAAACCCTACTAAATAAACATAAACAAAAGTGATACATGACACTGCTGACTGCCTTAATTTGAGGGTCTTCTCTGATGAAAACCAAAGTGAAGATTATGGCTTGGTGAGATGGATCAGTCAATAAAGTGCCCATCATGCAAACATAAGAACCTGGGGATTTGGAGTCCCAGCCCCAAGGTGTGATGACACAGGTCTGTTATCCTGACAGAGTAAAGTGGGGAGGGGATGGGCAGACACAGGCAGACCCCAGAACTTACTGGCCAGCCTGCCTCATGAGGTAAGGTGAAGAGCAACAGTGGAGGACACATGGTGTTAACCTCTGTCACACACTGTTAGGGACTGGGTCTCTCCCAGTGCAATTCATCTACAGTGAACACAGGATCTCTAGACTGTTTTGATACTATATGTTCTTTTTTAAGGATGAGGAGATGTTTATTTTAGAATCAAATAGATGTAATTAGAGATTTAATTTACCCAAAATTCAGTATTTCAATATGATAGCAGCTTAATCAAGTTTTTATGTTAACAAAGACAGTCATAAGACAAGAGTTTTTTAGACACATCAATAGAAACAGAACTCTGCTATAGATCTCATGTGCTTTCTGATGACATTCTTTCTCTCTTGTTGTGGTTGCATTTTTTTTTTTTAAAGACAGAGTTTTTCTGTGTAGCCCTGGCTGTCCTGGAACTAACTCTCTCTGTAGACCAGGGTGGCCTGAACTCAGAGATCCTCATGCCTCTGTCCCCTGAATGTTGGGATTAAAAGCATGTACTACCATGCTGGCTCTCTGACAACATTTTCCTCCCAACCCCCACTCTGACAACATTTTTAACTTTCCAGTTGGTGAATGAGAGCTGTTAAAACATTCAGTTTCTCAGGGTAGTCACATGGATACTGGGTCATAGGCAGAGATGAGCAATGAATGGTAATTAAGTGCCTTTGGCTAGTTTTATGTCAATTTCACACAAACTAGAGTCATCTTGGAAGACAGAACTTCCACTGAGAAAATGCTCCCATCAGACTAGCCTGTAGGCAAGCCGATAGTGAATTTTCTTGACTGATGACTAATGTGGGCTTACTTCACTGTTGCCCATGTTGCCCGCTGCCTGGCTGTCCTGGGTACTATAAGAAAGTAGAGCAGGCATGCCTCCCATTACCTCTAAATCAGCCCTGCCTCTAGCTACCTGCCCTTTTTGAGGTCCTGCCTTGACTTCCCTTAGTGATGCACAGTGATGTGGAATTATAAATTGAAACAAACCCTTTCTTCCCTAAGTTGCTTTATCAAAGCAAAAGAAACCTAAGAGAGCCACTAATAACTTCTGTCTGTCAAATAATAATAATAATAATAATAATAATGCATTTTGTCTTCCAAAGGTCAGCAAACTCTCAATAGTTCCATCATTGTTCAAAAGTTCAAGTCCAACATCTCCTTTGACTCAAGGAAAACTATTAGCTGTGAGCTTCTACAAAAACTATAATATAAGTTACATATGTCTGGCTTTGTTTTGCTTTAGTTTTTGAGACAGGGACTCACTATGTAGTCATGGCTGGCCTGGAACTCATGTGGACCAGACCAGACTGACTAAACTCATAGGGGCGCACCTTCCTCTTCCTCCTAAGTGCTGGAATGAAGTCACCCAGCAGCACGCCCAGCTTGTCACATATTTCTAAGAGACATTCAATTCTGCATCGTTGTCCACATGGTTTTACCACTGTCCTGAGCCAATCTCACAAGCACACAATGTGCTCTGCTGCTGTTCTTTGTTGTTCTGTGCACATTAGGCAAGCATTCTGCCACTGAATGACAGTACCCACCACACATAACGTACTTTTAAAGTGAAGGTGAGCTGTCAGTCTACTTTTAAAGTACAGGTAATAAAAATTACTCTGGCAGTGATGTGTGATGTGAGATGGTCGGGGAAGCAGCTGTGGCTAAATAAAAGTCTTTGAATAATTCTGGATGTTACAAAAGCAGCCCTGACTTTAGTCCTCAGTAAACAAGTATATTCTTGTAGCTCCCAGGACTCCTACAAGAGTCTACCTGAGTGCCTTGAATCTAAGAAAACCAAGGGAGCCCTTGGAGTTGAACAGGAGTGCTCAAAGCTGGTGGTTCGAGGAAAGAATTCGGTCTTAGCCATGACATTATCTGCAGACTCCCTGAAATACCTTTTCTTTCTTTCCTTTCTTTCTTTCTTCCTTCCTTCCTTCCTTTCCTTCCTTTCCTTTCTTTTTTTAAAGATTTATTTATTGTGTGTATGTGAGTACACTGTCGCTGTCTTCAGACACACCAGAAGAGGGCATCGGATTCCATTACAGATGGTTGTGAGCCACCATGTGGTTGCTGGGAATTGAACTCATGACCTCTGGAAGAGCAGACAGTGCTTTTAGCCACTGAGCCATCTCTCCAGCCCCCAAAATACCTTTTCTTATGAGAGCACTTGCTTAGCATGGCTTGAGTCTCTGGGTTCAATCCCCAGTACACTAATACAAAATAAAAATTCACACAGAGTAACTTAGTGCTTGCTGCCTTTTTATTTTATTTATAAAAAGGCATCTTCTTTTGCCAAGGCAAACTGTAGGTAGCTCAACTATTTATTTGTATATTCATTAAGCTAAGTGTCTACCATAGTTTTTCCAGTATTTGTAAAGCAACAGTAGAACAGCAAAGGTAGTAACTATTTTTGGAATTTAAGAATGCAAAGCACACACCTGGAACTCTAGCACTCAGGAGGCAGAAGACGGAGGATCAAAAGTCTGAGGTCAGCCTAGGCATACATAGAGAAGCTCTCTCAAAAACAAAACAAACAAAAATTTCAAAGGATTCATAATTCCAAAGATAAGTGTGTCAGCTGATATGTTACAAGAAAAACAAGACTGCATTAAAATCTTCCCATTATTAAGGCTTAAAAGGTACCATTTTAAGAGTGTAAATAAGTTTTTTTTAGGAGACGGAGCTCAGTGGTAGAGGTTAATTTTTTAATTATATTTTAATTTATTTAGTTAGGAGAATGTCAAGCCATGGTGCACAAGTGGAGGTCAGAGAACAACCAGAGGAGTTGGTTCTGTCCCCCAGCATGTGGGTCCTGGGGAGTCGCCCTCAGGTTGGCAGGACTAGCAACAAGCTCATTGAGCAATCCTGTCAGCCCCGAAGCCTTGTTCTTTCTTTTCTCCCCCCCCCACAACCCCCATCTCAGAAAGGGTCTTTCTCTGTAGCCCTGGCTGGCCTAGAACTCACTATATAGACCAGACTGGCCTAAAACTCAGCAACATGCATGCCTCTGTCCCTAGAATGCTGAGATTAAAGGTGTGTGTGTGAGCCACCAGGCTCAGCACAGAAAGACTTTTCATATAAAGAAAGTGTATAACAGGACACATTGAGTATGTGTGAAAGCACTGAGCTTCTTGTCAAATCTTGATGAAGAAATTAAATGTTTTATGCTACTATAGAGCTAGAAACTTTTCTTTAAAAACTTGTCTGTGGGTGCTGGAGAGGTGGCTCAGTGGTTAAGAGCACTGACTGCTCTTCCAGAGGTCCTGAGGTCAATTCCCAGCAACCACATGGTGGCTCACAACCATCTGTAATAGGATCTGATGTCCTCTTCTGTCCTCCAGACATACATGTAGGCAGAATTCTGTATACATAATAAATAAATAAATCTTAAAACAAACAAAAAAACAAAAAAAGTGGTCTGCCTCTTCCCTCCCCAGCCCCTCCCCCGTGTTCCATCCATGCATACCTACCCTTTCGCAGGCTCCCACTGTCTGTGCGGACTTCCTTAACTCTTGGGTGTATTATTGGGGACACTGGCATCATGGGGAGATGGCCTTGTGCATTTCCTCCATTTCCTACTTCAAAGTTATTTGGGAATATAACCTACAGAAGACAAAAACCACTTCATCTGACGGAGATGCACCCAGTGACTGAAACTCAGGACAAAAAGAAGCCTTAGCTTATTTCATTTTCTTTTTACTAATTCACAAAGCTCAATGTTTCCAAAAGCTCTAACAATTACAATGTGACCCAGCAAGTCCAAGCACAGATAAAACACCACGGACAGAGACCCAAGAAAAATGAAAACATGCGCACAAGTCCTCATGTATACATCATTCCTTTTTTAGTGAAAACAATTTTTTCTTACATATATACAATATATATGTATTTTCTTATATATATATACAATATATTCTTATCAAGTTTTCCCCTCTTCCAATTCCTCTCAGATCCTTTCCACCTTCCTACTCACTCAAATGTCTTTTTCTTTTTAAATCAAACAAGAAACACACAGATACGCACGCAAACACCCACACGAAAGCAAAAATGAACATGTAAAAGACCAGTAAGACAAAGCAAAATGAAACAAACAGTCTATAAAAATAGCACTGTGTTTTGTGTTAACCAACTACTGCTGGGCATGAGGCCTGCCCTGGAATGTAGTTGATATACCCAGTGAGACTCCATTGGAGAAAACTGATTTTCCCTTTGGCAGTAGTTATCAACTACAGATAGTTTAGGGGGTGGGACTCCTTGTTCATTTCCCCCTCTCAGCTAGACACATCTGGCTTGAACTTGTGTAGAGCATCGTTCATAATAGCCAAGGGTACACAGAGAGACCCTCTCTTGAAAAACAAAATACAAATTATGCTGTTCATCTAGCCCTGACTTACTTCTTCACAGGAAGGAACTTTGTTTGCAGAAGCATGGAGAGCTTCCCACAGTGCAGAATTATTAGTCCAAGCTAAATTCTCTAAAATCTGCTCTTCAATGCTGTTCAGGTGTTTCACCATGTCTCTGGAAAGCCCCTCCTCTGAGCGGATCACCACCTCAATAACCTGGAGAGAAGAACGTTGAAACAGCAGTGAGTTCAGACTAACAAGCGATCACTGCTCTGGGCATATACACACGGATGACTCGCTTTACTGCCACACAGACCCACACTGGAGCTGTATTTCTGTGGATGACTAGAATGTGCATGTTATAATTTTAAATACAAGGTGCTTTTAATTTTTTTTCCTTTCTCTTTATTCTTCTCTCATACAATATATCCCAACTGCAGCCTCTCCTCCCTCCAGTTCCTCCCACCTCCTCACCCACCAGATCCACTGCCCCTCCTTCCCCCTCCAAAAAAGAGAAGGTTTCTGAGTAATATCACGTTAACACTAAAAATATTACCACATCCAGGGCTGGTGCAACAGTTAAAAATGCTTTCTACACAAGCAAGAGGACTGGAGTTCAGATCCTCAGAACTCAAATAAATGCCAGGGAATAATTTTGCCTGCCTATAACTCCAGCCTTGGAAGGCAGAGACAAGGAATCCCTGGAGAAGGCTGGCTAGCAAGACTGGCTATATTTACAGATCTGGGTTTCATTAAGAGACTCTGTCTCAAAGGATATGGTGATAGAGCAGTTAAGCAAGATTCCCAACATCAACTTTGGGTCTCTACACACTCATGCCCATACGTACATGTGCACCTACACACGTGAGCATACATGCACTCATACAAACCTCACACACAGACACATGAAAACAAAAACAAAATAAAAAAAAAGGAAAATATTACCACACACTTGAGCTATGTGTCAGCAGAAAAGTCCTTATCTACTACACACCAGGTCCTGTGCTCTATTCCCAGAACCAAGTTAATTAATTAGTAAAAGACTAAAGTAAAATAAAATTATACACATCTTTCATGTCTTTTTGGTTTTGTTTTTTGAGACAGGACCTTGGGTAGCCGAGACTGGCTGTGAACTTCCGTGTAGGCAAGGGTGAACTTCTGATCCCCCGCCTCCATCTTCTGAGTGCTGGGATTACAGGCATGCCTGTGATCCTCATGCCTCAGGCCTGTGATCCAATGGGTATAAACTGGTGGACAGTTCAAAAGTGGTAGGAGTCAGTCCTAACTTCCAGTCTAATTTTTTTTTTGATCTACTTCCCCTTTCCAATGTCTCAAAAGAATAGAATGAACTATTTGAAAGTAACTGCTGTATGTGTTTTCTCTAAAAAAAATTAATAACATTCCAGTCAGTTACTGACTAGCACAGGGAGAGGGCCTAGAGCCTCTGGAACGATTAGATTTCCAAATCCAGTGATATCTGGGTCTGTGCTAAAGAAGGCAAGGCCTAGGTAGAAGAGCATGTAAAGTTAAGGACTGAGTACCAGGTCACATTTGCAAGTCAGTAATTTGAAAAAGAACTCAAACTATGAAACTGGCCCAATATGCTCCTTTCCTTTGTCTTTGTTTACACCCTAAAGGAATAATTACTATGAGAACACTTCCAGAAATATTTTCTCAACATTGCAACTGTGTTTCTTAAACATTAAGATAAATGTTTATGTGAATAGATACCATAACAGAACTTTGTAATCGCCTTACCTTATAAAAATAAAATGGCTGCAGATCGAGAACTTCAATGATCCAAGGGAAAGTACGGGGTGAGCTATAGGCAAAGAGCACAATTTCCAAACAACAAGCCATCAAGGATCTATGAAATATATCTTGCTCTAAAAGAACCTTGGGGAAGAAAAAGACCAGAATTTAGTATTTCTCAGTAATTTCAGCCTTGGTGCTTCTAGACAGAACACTATAACCTCGTGTGGTCGGGAGGTGAGGCAGAAACATTTGTATTCAAGACTAGCTTGAGCTATAGAGCAAGATGGAGACCAATCCAAGCAGCATACAGAGAAGAGCAGGCAAGGAGGAAGAACAGACTATAACGACTAGACAAGTTACATCCACAGACCCGGAGAGGTCAGGTAAGGAGGAAGGCTAGAGATGGAATCCTGATCTCCTGGGAAGGGGAAATAAAAGAGGGTTTTGCAAGTGGGAATGGGAGAGATTGGGGGCAGGGGGGGGGGGGGGATCAGGGAAAGGAGGAATGGAAGGAGAAAAACAGTCAAAATAATCTGTAAAAATATTATCCTAAATTATCAGAGACAATTAGATAATTAGGATATCTGTCCAGTACTGTTTTATATGTGTGTATCTACATTAATATGCATATGTATCGTGTACCTATATATCTCACTCTCAAGCTGATAAAGTTTTCTAATCATATTTACTCTTGTTTACTGTAGATTTTTAATTTAAATGAAGGACATGAAAAAATGAGCCTAAAAATGTTAACACAAAATAGGTGATATTTACATTGGAAAAAAACCTTAGGATTGGTTTTCTTCTTTTAATTATTTTGTCAGCATAAATGTTAACACTGAAATAAAAGATAATACAAAAGCTAAAAATTCAGAGAAAAATACTTCATTGGAGAACAAGAGCCTCGTTCATCAATGAACATAAGATCTACCATGTTGCTGGGCAGGGGTGGCGCATGCCTTTAGCCCAGCAGTTCAGAGGCAGAGGCAGGTGGATCTGAGTTTGAGTCTACAAATCGAGTTCCAGGACAGGCAAGACTACACAGAGACATTCTGTCTCAAATCCCATCCCCTGCAAAAATAAAAAAATCTAACATGTTCCAGATCAGCCTGATGCATATGGAGCTACATATGAAGCTCCAGGCCAGCTTAGAATGAACAGAGAGAACTATTTAAAAGACTCCTGAAGCCTGGGCAGTGGTGACTCATGCCTTTAATCCCAGCACTTGGGAGGCAGAGGCAGATAGATCTCTGTGAGTTTGAGGCCAGCCTGGTCTACAGAGAGAGAGACAACGGCAGGACATCCAGGGCTACACAGAGAAACCTTGTCTCCAAAAACTAATACAAAACAAAATAAAAGATTTCTGAAATAAAGACACCATTAACAAAGAAAGAGCACGCCACTAATCAGTATCATCAGAAAGCAGACAATAATAGTCATTCAAAGTCATTAAGGAAAATGCCAATTTAGGATTCTGCGTACAGACAGCTACCAACAAAGTGTCAGTCAGAAATAAAACATTTATGCAGACTTTAAAGAAACTTAGGGGTTGAGGGATGTGCTTAGAGGCTAAGAGGAACAGCAGCTCTTCCAGAAGACTCAGGTTCAAGTCCCAGCATTAGCATGGTAGCTCACAACCAACTGTAACTGGACCCAATGACCATCTTTAGCCTCCCTGGGCACTTCATGCATGTGCATAGTAGACATACACATGCAGGCAAAACAAACACCCACACCCACAGAATAAAAATAAAGGGAAAAAAATCTTCAAAAAGAAACTTTAAAATGAGATACAGTTTCTATATTGTACTGGAGTGGTGAGATATCTATACCAGTAGAATATGAGTCACACACACACACAATCACAAAAAAGAAAGAAAATACCTATGAAGAAACAGAATCTTTAAAAAGTGGTCAATAAACCCGTTAAAAGACAGAAAAAGCAAACAGGAGAGGTGTATCTTTCCATGGGCTGTATTTTTCAGAGCTAGAAGGGAAGAAAGGAGAAAGGGTGAGGAAAGAAAAGGGTACAAATAGGAAAGAGAAATAAAATGGTAGACTTAGGCTTCCTCACATTCATAATTAAATGAAAGTGGGCTAAAACTGCCAGCTAAAAGACAGAGATGACGGAGTAGATATGGAAAAACATGGCCTGCACTGGGTATAGCAGTGCATGCCTGCAATTTCAGCACTGAGAAGGCTGAGACAGGGGCATGATCACTGTGACTCCACCAGAGCTACATGGTAAATTCAAGGCCATCCTGGTTACATAAGGCTATCTCAATCAGGCCCACACCTCAAAAAAATACATGACTCAAATACTTGCTTCCTGCAAGAAAGTCATGTAGTAATAGAGGTATCTTGGAAGCAAAACAATGGAAAAAAGTGTATCATGCAAACATTAACTAAAAAGAAGTGAGAATCATTAGAAAGACTTTGTAGCAAACAAAATTACCAGGGTCAGAGAGGGGACACTATATGGTGATAAAAGGGTCAATTTACAGAGAAGTCAAGGGAGCAATCTTAAATTTGTATGCACTAAACAGCAAAGCTTCAAAATATGAAAAGAAAAAACTCTGATAGATTTGAATGAGACAAACTCAGAATTATATCCAGACACTTCAGTGTTACTCGACCACTGATAAAAACAAGCAGAAAATCAGCAAGAAAATAAGACTCCTAGCAACATCATGAACAATAATATCAGAGATAACACAAATCACAATGTGATAAAATACAACTGGACAGTTAACATTCCACACAATAGAAGAATATACATTTTCTTCAAGGTTCTATAGAACATTTACCAAAATATAATACCAATAAATTAAAAGAGGTGTATTCACACAATGTGTTTAAAACTATAACTACTATATCACACTAGTGAGTGGCTGAGTGGGTGTGAGACAAAGGGCCAGCATGAAGGCCTTCTTCCTTTCTGGGAACTGAGAGTTCTGTGTAGTAGACACCATTTATTTGTGGTTTTATTTTCTGAGATTTCGTTCATTTGCCCATGGTCAGTCTTAATTCAAAAATCTTAGTGAACAATCACAGATAATAATTCTTTTTTTTTTTTATTTTATTTTATGTAAGTACACTGTAGCTGTCTTCAGACACCCATATAAGGGCATCAGATCTCATTATGGATAGTTGTGAGCCACCATGTGGTTGCTGGGATTTGAACTCATAACCTCTGGAAGAGCAGTCAGTGCTCTTAACCACTGAGCCATCTCACCAGCCCGACAATAATTCTTAAGTTTTAAATTGTGTGCTCTTCTGAGCAGTATAATAAGACAACACACTGCTCAGTCTACTCTGCTGTAGATGGGAGTCATCCCTTTATCTGGTCGATCCGTACTGTGTGTGCTGCCTGCTCATTAGCCATTCAGTAGTGTGATCATGATGTGGTGTGTCAGGGCTTATGTTTAAGTACCCCTCACTTTACTTAATAATGACCCTACAGTGCAAGAGTAGAGACAGTAGCAATTTGAATAAGACAAATAGTAACCACAGCGCGCTTTGTGTAGGAGAAAGGATAAAAGGACAATGAGGTACTTTGAGAGACATAGATGATAGTCATATAACTTTTATAATAACATCTTGTTGTAACTATTATTAGTAGCAACTATTCATGCTATGCTCTCACTGTACCTGAATAAATAAACTTTATCAGCCAGGCATGATGACACATCTGTCACCCCAGCACTTGGGAAGCAGAACAGAAAGATTGCTGCCAACTTTGGCTACATAGCGAGACTTTGTCTCACAAAACAAAATCAGGCTGGTGAGATGGCTTGGCAGGTAAGGGTTCTTGCCACCAAGTCTGAGAACATGAGTTCAATCCACCAGGGTAAAAGAAAAAGAACCTAAAGCTGTCCTTGTACCTCCACATATACTACAGCATATACACACACATGCGTACAAGTCCATGCTTAACAGCTGGTCCAAAGCAAACCAGTGTTATCACAGATACTCACATATATGAAGAAACAGAAATATAGGAATAAGCGCTATACGAAAACTATCTTGCGCCAGGCGGTGGTGGCGCACGCCTTTAATCCCAGCACTTGGGAGGCAGAGGCAGGCGAATTTCTGAGTTCAAGGCCAGCCTGGTCTACAGAGTGAGCTCCAGGACAGCCAGGGCTACACAGAGAAACCCTGTCTCGAAAAAACCAAAACAACAACAACAACAAAAAAACAAAAAAAACAAAAAAAAACAAAAAAAACAAAACTATCTTGCTCCCCAAAAAAGGGGACCACTAAGTCTTAACTTTGTTCTGGTTACGTCACCCACATATGACACCCCTGTAGAAGGCAGACACTATTTTACTGTCCATGTCTTTGTTTTGATGCTGTACTGCTTAATCCCTGTAGGAAGATGATCTCTGTTACATTTGCAACTTTCTAGGAATGTAAAACTATTTCAAAACAAAAGTAAAAATTGTACTTCTCCCTTAGGTGTCCCATTAAGGTGTTACCATAAACCACAAAAGACACATGTATGAAACCCAGGAAAAAGAACCAACACTAAAGAAATAAGATGAAAATTGCAGGGTGCAGCAGAGAAACGCCTTTGTAGCAGTCCACAGCATCCTTACAGATCTGCCTGCTTCTACCGGGACAGGAGATGGGATGACCTTAGGACTGACTGCAGAGCGCACAGCAAGGAGGTGAAAGGAAGCGACTCATGCTAGGTTTAAATCTGGAGAAATTTCTTTTAGGGGATAAAGAGATGGCTCAGGTAAGGGCACCTGAGACCAAGCCTGACGACCTGAGTTTGATCTCTAGAACCTACAAGGTAGGAGAGAAACTGACTCCTGCAAGTTGACTTCTGACCTCCACATGCATACCACACTATAGTGTAAGGCACAATCCATCCCTCCCCTAATACATAAATGCAGAGTAAATGTACAAAACAAAAGAAAAAGAAAATACTTTTAGCAATCCTTGAGGTAATCAGACTTGGTCAAATATTCAAAGAAAACTGTTGTGTGTGTGTGAGTTTTTAAGAAAAACAAATCCTATTTTACAATTTAAGAATCTCTGAGTTATAAACAGATAATTTGAGGGGCAGACCAGAGGACATAGAAAGCTTACGTATAGGGAGAGAACACTACTGGGACACCAAAGGTGATGTTTACATATTTCACCTTTCTATCTCCAAATAGCCTGGATATGTCAAAATCAACAATAGAAATTTAAAAAGAAAAAGAAAGTTATGGCAGTCCATATCTGCCATAAACTGCTGATTCCCCACAATGGCCTACAGAGCCTGTCAAAACACTACTTCCCATAACAAAACTCCCAGGGCTCCAGTGCAGATTGCACAGCTGTGTTGGTGTTGCTGGCTGCACTGAGGCAGTGGGCAACTGCACTGCTCCAAAGCCTGTAGGGGGCACTGAAGGCACTGGCGAGGGAGGTGGAGTGCACTTGCTACTCAGCTTTGTATTCCAAATGTTTTTCATGCAACTTGGGTAATTATCCAAAAAAATTATGAGAAGATCCCTTTGACTTTCTACAGAACAGCTACCCAGACTTAACACTAAACACCAGATGTGGATGGTTAGAGACATTGTGGCCCTCTGGGGAAACTACCAGACTCAGAAGAAATAGTCAGGAGGCTGATTTTAAGGCAGAAGGAAAAGCATACAAAGAAGCTTCGAGCAGTTTAAAGAACAGTCAACTCCAAGTCAGCTGATGTCTTCTGAGAAAGAAATCAGGCAAAAACGTTTTAAAAGGAGTTATTAAAAAGAGCAGAATTAAGAATCATAGCATCAACAAGTCTTCATAAAGACATTCGAACTATTAAAAAAGAAGAAGAAGAAGAAGAAGAGAATTAATTTTGCTTGGAAAACCAAAAAGACCTCAATCAGCACATTTACTATCTGAAAGCTTCCAAGAGGCTAAAGAGAAATCTGCGCAGAGAAAAATGAGGACTGAACATCAGGCTTGGAAGAATCTGTCCTGGGCACATAAGCAGGCAAATATTCAGCTTGCTAAAGATGATAATTCCTTTGTAATACTGAAATGAAGTCTTAGGAAGAGTGTGTAAAACAATCAGGTGACATCACTTGAGAATTAAGGGAAAAGACGTGATTAGGCACAAGAAACCAACTAGGTCTCAAGGTCTCAAGTTGTTGTCAAACTAGAAAGGATAAAGAAGGTTAACATTTGACATTCAGCTCCTTTTTCGGTAGCTCATGGACTGCTGCCCGTTGAATACATTTCTATTCCTGCCAGGTTCTGCCTTTACTTAAGAACTGGAGATGAGACTGTCCATGCAGATGTGGTGGTGAATCATTCTCCTCTGAGGGAGGCAGCGAGACTGTGTAAGGTTTTTATACTGGTGACAGTTATGTGCAAGTGTGTGCTCTTATGTTCTGGGCTAGAACTGCTTTCAAAACTGTTGCAGAGCTATGGCAGAACTGTGTTTTCAAAGAAGCTTCTAGACTCATTAGGTAAAGTGATTCCTAGACATAAATCATGTGTAGAGTTGATGGTTGTACATACAAGTGCATGCAAATCGTTTTCATAATCTCCCAGTCTTTTTCTTTAACTAAAAACTAAAAAAGTATGTAAATTTTTAATTGCTTATATTGTATAGAATAAAGTCTTACTTTCTTAAAAAGAGAAAACAAATAACAATGAGGAAAGATTTACTTACTGACATGTCCATTCCATGAAGTCGTCGTGTTTCCTGGACCATTATAGTCTCTAGTATTTTATAATACAAAATTTCTGCCAGTTTTAGTCTGTTTACAGCAAAGTCTATAGAAAATAAAAAAGAGCATGTGCTACTGAAATAGTGATAACAACCAGAAAGCAAACTCAAAGGTAAACTGGTACAAGAGAAGGGAACTTGACTGTGGGGACATTCTCCATACTTAATGCTGTCTGTGGGGACATTCTCCATACTTAATGCTATGCTGATTTTAATCTTCTCTTCTTACCTATGTGAGATCCTGGCTGTTTATCTGTGGACTGGGTATAGTGTTGGCAGAAAGTCTCTCCTATTCCTTTCACTATTTTTATAATGTTTCCCATAGGATTCCGCATACAAGATCTATAAAATACAAGAGAAACCTGCTTATCAGGAAAAAACCCAGATGACCAACATTCCTCAAGATTCTGCAAGAATCACCTAAAGGCTGGGATCTGCCTAGTTCACCCAAGACCATGGAATACAGATACACACCTGCACACACACACAGGCACTTGTGGGCACACACAGTTTAGTGAGCTCAGCACTGAGATACAAAACCATAAAGATCATGAGTTCAAGATCAGCCTAGGCTGCACAGCTAAAGAACAAACAAAACTCAAAACTAAAAACCAGTAGTTTTTAGTAGCCAAAGTTCTATTTCCAGTTATTAGCTTATAAATGTAAGCAAACTTATATATATATATACACATATATATATATATAAACACATAATAAAGGTATGTAGTCCCAATAAATTTCTATACTAAAATCAATGAAAAGAGCAAATTTTCACATGTAAAAACATTACACATAAAAATTTTTAAAATTTGCTTACCTTAATATATGCCATCTAAATGCAAGCATACAGCATGTATTTATGACTGACTTATTTTACTTTGTATACTCAAGGTGGACATAGTGTGGCATGCCATCTGCTTCCTGAAGCTAAATAACACCTCATTCTGCCTCTACATGAACCAGTTCTTTGATTCTTTCACCGGTGGGCATTTTGTTTCCACATACTGATGACTGTGAATAATGTTGCAGGGAATTCAATGCACAGATGTCCCTTTAAATACTATTTTCAGCATGTGAGAGGCAGAGGCAGACAGATCTCTGTGAGTTCCAGGCCAGCCAGGACTGTAGAGTGTGGCCCTGTCTCAATAACAATAGTGAAACCACATAACAACAAAAGATGTTACTTTCAACTTTTTGAATATATTTTCTAGAAGTGGTATTAACCAAGCTTACTGGCTGGTTTTGTGCCAAATTAACACAAACTGGAGTTATCACAGAAAAAAAGAGCCTCCCTTGAGGAAATGCCTCCATGAGATCCAGCTGTAAGACATTTTCTCAATTAGTAATCGAGGGGGAAGGGCCGACTGGGTGGTGCCATCTGGGCTGGTGGTCCTGGCTTCTATAAGAAAGCAAGCTGAGCAAGGCAGGGGAAGCAAGCCAATAAGTAACATCCCTCCATGGCCTCTGCATCAGATCCTGCTTCCTGACCTGCTTGAGTTCCAGTCCTGACTTCTTTTGGTGATGAACAGCAATGTGAAAATGTAAGCTGAATAAATCCTTTCCTCCCCAACTTGCTTCTCGGACATTATGTTTTGTGTAGGAATAGAAACCCTGACTAAGACAAATTGGTACTAGCACAGTGGGGTATTCCTGTGACAACCTGACCTTGTTTTGGGGAGGACGGAGGAAGAACTTTGGAACTTTGAGCTAGAAGAGCCATTGGGTGTTAAGAGCTCTGTGGGATGTTCTGTAGGAGCTAGGAAGATGTTGAGAACAGTGCAAATGATGGAGGCCTGGCTTGTGAAATTTCAGAGGGATGCTTAAAGACTCTTATCAGGCCCATTGCTTTTTTGATTGTAAGATTCTGTGATTTTGGTTAGCTGAAGAATCAGCTGTGACTAACAAGATACCAGAACTACTAAAATGAAACCTTTGTGATACTGGGACAATTGATGCTGGTTAGCTGGAGCTAAGAAATTAGCAGTGATTGAAAAAAAGACCAGCATCACTGAGGTAAGATCTTCTGAGAAGTGTTTTCTGAGAGCACAAAAAAGCTGTGTTCCAGAGATAGTCAAGGTTGTACCTCGTGCTACAGCTGAACTTGGTAATGTGTAAGAGTTACCCAGGTAGTCCTGGTTTTGAAGGCATGAAGGGGTCATGAAGAGGCTTGGCACTGTGAGAGGCCATGGAAGACAACTGGTGAAGGTGGTGCCTCAGTTGCAGTTGATGGCCCAGGACTGAAAGGGTCATGCAAAGGAGGTGAGCCTTGGCACCATAAAGAGAGCCTATGAGAGGTTATTGGTAAAGCCTGGTTGCAGCAGAAGACCCCAGTGTACTGGAGATGCCAGTACCATGGGATGATCACCAAGAACAGCAGCAGCAGTTGAGTGGATCAACTTGAGCTTAGAGTGCTACAGAGGGAAGTGAGGCCAGCCCTCTGGAGGAACCCACAAGATCATGAGTAAATCCCAGACACTGAGTTTGATTTTGCTTTTGATTGTGACTGTGGCTCTGATATTTTTCCCTCTTGAAGTAAGAAAGTATTTTAGTGGAGCCCAAGAGATTTTCAATTGTAAAAAGACTTTGAATTTTGAAAGAGATTGGATATTTTAAAGGGGTTGAAATTTTAATATGTAAGAATTTGTAAAGACTGTGGAACTTTTTAGTTATTTAGAACTTGGGTATGAATAAGAAATTAAGGGTTGAGACTTAATAGTGATGTGTTTGTGTGTCAAGTTGACAAGGGGGTCAATTGTACTGTCTGGTTTTATGTATCGACTTGACACAAGCTGGAGTTATCACAGAGAAAGGAGCCTCTCTTGAGGGAATGCCTCCATGAGAACCAGCTATAAGGCATTTTCTCAATTAGTGATCAAGGAGTGGAGGGCCCATTGTGGGTAATGCCATCCCTGAGCTGGTAGTCATGGCTTCTATAAGAAAGCAAGCTGAGCAAGCCACTAAGTGACATTCCTCCATGGCCTCTGCATCAGCTTCTGCTTCCTGACCTGCTTGAGTTCCAGTCCTGACTTCCTTTGGTGATAAATAGCAACAAGGAAGTGTAAGCTGAATAAACCCTTTCCTCCACAACTTGCTTCTTGGCCATGATGTTTTGTGCAGGAACAGAAACCCTGACTAAGACACCAAGTTATATGATAATTAACTTTTACTTTTTAAAAAGATTACTGTCTGATGGTCTACATGTGGAGACAGAGGACCCCTTGAGGGAACTGGTTCTCTTTCCACCATGGGATCAAATTTAGGCTGTCAGACTGTGCGACAATCATTTTTTCCCAATAAGCCACGTCACCAGCCCAGTTTTTACTGTTCTGAGAAAACATTTTACATTATGATTGCACCATTTTTCCAATCCTTAACAAGAATGTCCAAGGATTCTAATTCCTTCCTGTTCCGAGTAACACTCATGATTCTACCTTTTGATTTTTGGGTAGCTATGGCAATCGTGATGGACAGGAGGTAATAGTGATGTCCGGTGCTCTTTCATATGCCTGTTAGCAATTTGTTTGTCTCTCTGGAAAAATATATGACTACTTTAAACATTTTTAAAATTTTTAAATTTGTGTGGGTAAAGAGGGGATGCAGGTAGGTCTCAGCATGTTTGAAGGTGAGAGGGGTTGGTTCCACACACTCTAAGTCTTACAGACTGACCTTATCAGCCTTTGCTGAGCTGTCTTACCAGGCAGTTTTAAGCACCTTTAATCGTGTTATTTTGCCAGGTATGTTATCACGCATTCAGTGCCTGCTTATACATGAAATGCATGCAGTGCCCACAGAGGTCAAAGAAGGCGGCAGTCTAACTCGGAGAATGGGAATCAAATCTTGGATCTCTGCAAAAGCAGCAAGTACTATTAACTGCTGCTCCATCTCTCTGGTCCAGGAGCACTTATTATTTTTTATTATTATTTTTATTTGTGTATATGTGTCAGCATATGTGGAGTTCAGAGGACATCCAGAACTCAGCTCTCTTCTTCTACCATGTGGGTCCCAAGTATCAAACTTGGGTCATCAGACTTGGCAGTCAAAGATAAAAGATACACAGACCTGAGTCATCTCACTGGCCGAATTACTTTTTTTAATATTGTGTAATATCTTCATTTTTCTGCATAAGGATATTTTGTTTTCCCAACACCATCTCTTTCTACTCTTTACCTGCTATATGCTCTTGGTACCACTATCAATCAATACTTGGAAAACAATAGATAGATAGATAGATAGATAGATAGATAGATAGATAGCTTCTGGAGATGGTCAGAACAGACTCCTCCATTATCTTTCCTGACCACTAATTTGTAACACAAAAATCCACTCTCTCTATTCAAAGGAGCTGCTAATCATTATTTTCCTGACTCACATTATTCTTTTCTTTCTTGAGATTTATTTAATGTATGTGAGTACACTGTCCCTGTCTTCAGACCCACCAGAAGGGGGCACCAGATCCCATTACAGATGGTTGTGAGCCACCATGTGGTTGGTGGGAATTGAACTCAGGACCTCTGGAAGAGCAGTCAGTGCTCTTAGCTGCTGAGCCATCTCTCCAGGACTATTCTTTTATTTCACTAGGAACCAGAAAAGAATGGTCTCTGCTCTGGCACCATCCTGTCATCTTTACCAGGAAACATGCCTCTTAAAAATCAATTCCATGCTGGGCAGTGGTGGCGCACGCCTTTAATCCCAGCACTTGGGAGGCAGAGGCAGGCGAATTTCTGAGTTCAAGGCCAGCCTGGTCTACAGAGTAAGTTCCAGGACAGCCAGGACAACACAGAGAAACTCTGTCTCGAAGAAAAAAAAAATCAATTCCATGAAATTCACTAACATATATACTATGCCCAGTAAGTGACCACTCTCACCTTGAATAACCACTCAGGTTGAACTCATTTAGAGTGAACTTAGGGCCAGCGAGATGGCTTAGTGGGTAAGGGCACTTGCCTCTAAGCCTAACAACCTAAAATCGGTATCCATGATCTGCATGGTGGAAGTTGGAAGGAGAGAACTGACTTCATCAAGTTGTCTTGGCCTCTACAAACATGCCATGGCACTCTATAAAGTTCCCGGTAAATATATACAACAACACAAAATACATTAAAAAAAGAAACTAAACTAAAAAGAGAAAAACCACAAGTAACTAAGAACGTACAAGAGTAGAGTGTTGCACTCAAACTTTCAAACACGCTTGAAAGGCTATTCTACGAAATAACATAATTCTTCAGTAGATACTTCTGCCTGGATGTCAACATATTTTATGATCAAATTGATGCAGTAAAACTTGCCCCATGTACTCCCAGTCTCAAAAATGAATATATTAAAAACATAACTAAACAAAGGATCTGATTTTACTAAAACATAAAAATGACATACTTACTCAAAAATATTCACAAGTTGCTCACTTGGTGAATTTTTTAACCCAGCTACAATACTCTGTAAACGGCTTACACTTTGAGTAGCTGAGGCAACAGGCGTGGTGACTGGCTCTTTTTCTTGTAAATACCGCCGTCCAGTAAGTGGGGTAGAAGGTGCAAATGACCGTTTCTGTCAGAAAAGGAAACTCTGTTGATATTTATTTATTTATGATTTTTCAAAACAGGTTTTCTCTGTGCAACAGCCCTGTCTGTCCTGGACTACTTTGTAGACCAGGCTGGCCTCAAACTCGCAGAGACCCACTTGCTTCTGCCTCCTGAGGGCTTAAAGGCATGCACCACCATGCCCAACAAAAATGTGTAAGGTTAAGGAGTCATTTCCTCTGACCAAACATTAATTTAGTGTGTGTCCCGTCTTCCTGACTTGATGAAGTCAGTTCTTCATACTTACAGGTGCATTGCTTATTGCTTTCTTCCTTTACAGGTTATCCACCAGATGTCTAGTAATATTATGCTAATGACATTTGTACAACTAAATCATACTTCGTATCTATAGTCTCATTTATCTCATTCAACATCATGAGAAATGTCTACCTACATTAATTTATACATGAGGAAATGGGCACAGATAAGTATAAACTTTGTCTGTGCTAATGAAGGTAATAGCAGAGCCTGGAAGGAGGCTCCCACTCTCTGCCAAGTGAAGTTTCCATTCACCTTTGTCCTAAAACAAATCTCACAGGTAAACATAGAATTAAGCCTTGGCCCTCAACACTCCAGTCCACAGCTACACAGCAAAAGTCAGTCAAAAGCAGTTTGTGCCAAGGGCAGGGAAGTAAACTACAATTCTGAAGCAACATAACACAGGCTAAGCTGAAGCAAAGGGACCAGTAGGAAGTATAAATGTTATGTCAAAAGACACATAGTATGACAAACCCGGTGTGCTTGGAAAATGTACATAAAGCATGACCAATAGCAAGAGTAAGTAGTATAGTTTACAAATTACCTTTGAGGGCTTTCATGGGCAATATGAATTAGTAGAAGAAATGCAATATCTAACTTGAAAGATGCCTCTGCTGTTAGTAGAATGAAAGAGAAAAGACAAGCAGCGTTCACAACTGAGGCCAGGCTAGGTTATATTACTTTTTCAAAGTGTTGTTGAAGGTTGCATTCCACACTGGCCTGTGACGTCAGTTTCCCAAATGGGGTGTCAACAGTGAACTTTCGAGGTGTTCCAATCTCCTCCTCTGCATCTGCTCCCAGAAAGATCCTCTCATCAAAGTCCCCAACAGTCAGAACATACTCTTCATACTCCTTGTTCACTGCTTTGCTGCAAAGAGACCTGCTCTGAGCTGCCAGGAGACAACTGAGTGGCACAGCACACTTATCTCAGCAAAAGAACACATTCAGACAACAGCTTGGGGAAAACGATGACTCGGTATTTTTATTACCTTTATTTATCTAAGAATCTGAGAGGTTCCTACCTGATTATGAACATTCTTGATAGTCACAGCAGTAACTTACCTTGAAGTGCAAGTCAAAGCAGATTATATCCTTAATTCTAAAACAGTGACACTAATTCAAGAACAGAAAGTAACATCTGATCACTGAGGAAATAATAGTGGCTTTGAAATAAGGAAATTTTCAGTTGCTAACATTAACTAATTGCAAGAATATAAAATTCAACATAGATGTATATATTTATGAGTTCTTCACAGGAGTATAATTGTTTCAAATGCAAATGTTTCATGAATTTAGCCAACAAGGTTTAATGACAATTGTATCCAATGTGATTAAAGCAAAACTTTGAATATGAAGGAGTTACTTTTATATTTAATTTTTCACTCAACAAATTTCAATCAATCATTATTGCCAGTCTATGACATGCTATATACTATTGGGATTGGATATTTATTTATTATCTATATGATCTCATGTAGCCTAGGCTGGCCTCAAACTCACCATGTAGCAAGGCTGGCCTTGAACTTCTGATCCTCCAGCCACCAAGTCCCTGTGCTAACATTACATAGAGGTGTGCACCACCACACCCATCTGTAAATACTTACCTATTATCAGTAAAACTGGAAAGATCCAAGAGACATTCACCTTTTAAAATCTGCCAACAAAAAATAATTTAGGGAATATTAACAAATACAAAAATGAGATTTAAAAGAATATACACAAACACACATCACATGTAAAAAAAGTATTAAGAATTTCAGACCAGAGGCTTATGATGCACGGGCTGGCTGTTCTTGCAAAGTAACTGGATCCTGTTCCTAAAACCCACATTGTGGTTCACAGCCATCTGTAACTCTAGTTGTAGAAGATCCAATGCCTCTTCTGACCTTGGAGTGATCTTGCACACATATGGTGCACATACATATACATCCGGACACACACACATATATAAAATTATATATATAAGTATATATTTTAATTATATATATTATATATTTTATAAAGATTTATTTATTTATTTATTGTGAGTGCATTGTGGCTACCTTCAGACACATCAGAAGAGGACATCATTACAGATCTCATTACAGATGGCTGTGAGCCACCATGTGGTTGCTGGGAATTGAACTCAGGACCTCTGGAAGAGCAGTCAGTGCTCTTAACCACTGAGCCATCTCTACAGCCCCTATTATATATTTTTTAAAAAGAACATTTAGACCAGTAAAATCTCTATCATAAAATATTAAACCAAATTAAAGTCAAGCTTCATTGTTCTCTAGCACCATCTCCCAAGTAAAGTAAAGTCAAGGTCCTTTGGTTTCAGTGGTCCTAGACACTGAATGCAGGATTTCACCTGTGCTAAGTGAGCACTACACCATTGTACTATGCAGCCCTAAAGACAAATTTTCAAAATACTTCAAGGTTAGTAGATGGCAATACTTTACAAAATTTTTTAAAAATATATATGTATATATAAATACATATATATATATATATATATATATATATATATACACATATATATATGTATATATTGTTTTTTGTTTTTTTTTTTTTTGTTTTTCGAGACAGGGTTTCTCTGTGTAGCCCTGGCTATCCTGGAACTCACTCTGTAGACCAGGCTGGCCTCGAACTCAGAAATCCGCCTGCCTCTGCCTCCCAAGTGCTGGGATTAAAGGCATGCGCCACCACTGCCCAGATAAAATATTTTTAAAAATTCTTTAAGAACTGCATAAATGTGGGCTGGAGAGATGGCTCAGTGGTTAAGAGCACTGACTGCTCTTCCAGAGGTCCTGAGTTCAATTCCTAGCCACCTCATGATGGCTCACAACCATCTGTAATGAGATCTGATGCATTCTTCTGGTGTGTCTGAAGACAGTTACAGTGTGCTCATATAAATAAAATAAATAAATCTTTAAAAAAAACTGCATCAATGTTACTTTATTTACCCCCCAATTCCCCCCAAATCTACTCCATCTCCTTCCACGTTATTAAATAACCCACTGAAGCAGCCTATAAATAGTTTTCTGCTTTATTTAAGTGGAGTTAAAGCAATGGCTGTATCTGAGTGTGGTGGTGCATGCCTTTAATACTTGGAAGGCAGATGCAGGCAGATCTCTGTGACTTCAAGGACAGCCTGGTCTACAAAGTGATTCCCAGGAGAGTCAGAGCTAAATAGTAAGACCCAGTCTTACAAATCCAAAAAAAAAAAAAAAAAGCAATTGTCATAATATTACAATAGATTTAGTAAATAGCAGCTATTGAAACTACCTATGCCAAAAATCAATCAATTTACTCTGACCTTCTGCTTTTCATGATCCTTTATCAAGGGAATACTGGTTTCTGTCAGAACCCCCTACAATTTCTGGCTCTGCATTTCCCTGACATGACATCCAAGTAAGTGAGCATGTTCTTCAAGCATTGGGTTTCTCTTATGACTAGAGGACAGTGTTGCATCACAGCAGACACTGAGATCTGGAACTCAAGGACATTGGATCCTGAGAACCTCAAGTTACAGGAAGTTGTGAGCTTCCATGTGGGTGCCGGGAATTGAACCTGGGTCTTCTGTGTGAGCAGTAAGTGCTCTTAACTTTAAAGCCATTTCTCCAGCCCCAGACCTGGGATACCTGACCATGGGCCCTAGAATGTTGTGAAGATTCTTTACTTTCAGGTTGCTCCTGACTCCTAAACATCTTATTTAATGATAGTTAGTACCTTCTTATCAAAGAGTTTTGAAATATATGGCTTAAAGTAATGTTCCTTTATTCCTTTTGCTTCTACTAGAAGTCCGTCATGCAGATCACAAAGTACGGCAATGATACAGGGAGGTTCTTCTGCAGCTTTGAAGTCTGGAGCATGGAAATCAGATGGTAAACCTAGTTTGACAAAGCATGTAGGGAACAAGAGAGGCAGAACAACAGTCAATTTTTATACTTTTTCTAAATATTAATAATTACTTTTCAAAAATAAGTATCTTACCTTTAAATGATGGATTTAACAAGTCTCGTCTATTTGGGCACATTATAGCATTGGCAAAAATCAGGTCCAAGCAGCACAGAAGTAAATGATATGAGTTTACTAAATCATCACCAATCATACGAAAATTACCTTCATAAGGAAAAAAAAAGTTAAAATCTAGAAATTTCTCATGTCAAATATCACCAAATCCCAGAGTAGAAAGCACTGAGAATGTAGCTTACCCTTAGTGTAAACAAAGAGTGTCCAGCAGAAATTAAAGAGATCCTTAACACTGCAAGGAATCCTCCTAAAAGACAAAAAGTTTTTGTTTTTGTTTACTGTTTACTGTTTTATTTGGTCCGACTAACCTGCTTGAAAGCAAATATAAACGAAAGGGTCAAATTGCATGGACAATTCCACTGAGGATGACAGACTCTCAGAAACAGACTCTGTGCAGCTTTCCAATATACATTCAACAATCATATTAAAGAAAAAATAACTAAAGTATTACCCTTATTTTGAAATATAAGTAATTGTCCATGAATTTCTTTTTTTTAAAGATTTATTTACTTATTTCATGTATGTGAGTACACTGCTGCTGTCTTCAACACGCCAGAAGAAGGCATCAGATCCCATTACAGATGGTTGTGAGCCACCATGTGGTTGCTGGGAATTGAACTCAGGACCTCTGGAAGAGCAGTCAGTGCTCTTAACCACTGAGCCATCTCTCCAGCCCCTGTCCATGAATTCTAAAAGAAATTTAAGTCTCTGCAGAAAGGTAAATGCCAACTTTTTTTTTTTAATGCCGACTTTAAAAAATAAAGTTTCCTAATAATTTTGCATCACGAATATAGGAGATTAAGGGTCTTACCTTTGCTTTCTGCTCCGTGGCAACTTTGGTAGCTCTTCATATGGATTTTGAAAGATATCTAAAAAAATGGGCTCAAATTTTTTAAAAATTACAGTAGATACTTCGAAATTTCTTTCTAGCCTTTCTATCCGCTCACGAAATTCTTGTGGTAGGTTTGACATGTCCATCCACTTCTTCATTTTACTAAAAAACTGTATTAAGCTTTACAAAAAAAGAAAGAAAAGGCAACTTTAAAATAGACCACATAATGGACTGAAATGACACATTCGCTTCCTGACTAAATCTTTGTTTTAAAAACCTAAATTAACAATCACATAAACCTCACCCCAGCTTAAACCCCCCCTCCCACACTACAGACTACACTGGTTCCAGGAGCATCTTGGAACTGAGAAAACTGATACAAGCAATAAAAGCACCTACCTGATTCTTTTATCCTCTACATGCAGCCAATGTTCACATATAGTTTATGAAGCAAATGTCAGTCAACAGTGGATAGGTTCACAAAGTCAGTGTGAAAAAACAAGTCTCCCAAACGAAAAGTTGTTCACAAAGCACCAGACTACTACAGGCAGCAGTCATGTTCAAGTGTTGGAGTTCTTTTTGTTTGAGACAGTTTTTCTGTGTAACCTTGGCTGTCCTGGAACTCACTTTGTAGACCAGGCTGGCCTTAAACTCAGAGATCTGCCTGCCTCTGCCTCCCAAGTGCTAAGATTAAAGGTATACATGTACATACTTAGAAGTTGTAACAGATTGCTATTCAACTTTCAGAGCTTATTCAACAATGAATATACTGTTAGTGTAGTCTTAGATTAAAACCTCATTTCTTTTAAGAGTTTTCAGTTAATTGTTCACAAGTAAATTTGAAGTGTTAACTAAAATCTGAAATTCTAAAAAATCTTTTTCAACAGCAGCAACAAAGAAAGAAAGGAAGGAGGGAAGGAAGGAAGTCATACTATTTTTTTCTTTTCTTCTCCCAATTAGTTGCTATGAAGAACTTTTCCCTTTTTTGGCAGGGGTAGACTGGGTAAGACTTTTAAGAATTACTTCCTTTAGACAAGCTTTACTGAAAATTAGGATGCAGTTTCCTGGTATGTATGTACCCCAGGCTGGATGTAGACCATTGACCAGATGATAAAAATGAACAGGGTGGCTTCAAAATTGTGATCTCCCTGCCTTAGCCTCTTGAGTGCTAGGATAACTGACACATCTCATCACATCCAACTCATTATTTGCAGGCACTGCACCACAGAGGTACATGCCCAACCTTTAAAACTCATCTTTATGTCTCTGATAAACTACACACAGCATTAGATCTTCCAGTTTAATGTCTACAGTCCAGTAGCATCTGGTACACTCCTGTAAAGCCTCCATCACCATCCACCTCCAGAACTCATTGTATGTACTGATCTATTTTTTTGAAGCTATAACTCTGTTGTTTAGAAACAAGATTATGTAGCCCAGGCTGGCTTTGGACTTGCTATATAGTCAAGGATGATCTGAATACCTAGTCTTCCTATCTCCATCAGCCCAGCACTAGAATGACAGGCTTAGGCCACACCAGGCAGCTTTCCTATGGAACCTGGGATGAAGCCTATGGCCTCATGTACAACAGGCAATCATACTGCCAACTGAGCTATATATCCAACCCGACATTAACATTTTCTAATAAGATCTACAATTACCCCAATCTCTTTAAAGTAGATTGCTCCTCGTTTGGGATTTGTCTGATGTTTCCCTATAATTAAGTAAGCAAAAGTGTGAACTCAGAAAACTGCAAACAGTGATGTAAGTATTTAGGACAACCACATGCAGTGGCGAGTTATATCCATCTTCATCTCATTTCTGCATACAGTTACTCATTTCATTTCTGCATATAGTGATATAAGTATTTAGGACAACCACATGCAGTGGTGAGTTACATCCATCTTCATCTCATTGGTGTTGCTGACTTTAGTCATCTTATCAATGTGTTGTCCTCTTTTCTGACATATAGTTGATTTTTATTTCTTAACTTGGCACTACTAAATTAGCACTCCGTAGATCTCAGTTCTACCTTTTACTTGTTCCTTGGCCAACTACATAGGACTATTTACCTGGACAGAAAACAAAGAAATGCAATGATCCAGATTCAGATGCACGCTGATGTGTACCTCTGGGGTGAAGGAGGGGGAGTCACTGATAAAACTATTTGAAATCATGTCTACTTCCTAACCCTGCATATCCACAGTAGAAGAAAGCAATTATTAAAGCGCCATTCTGGAATAGGGAGGATTACACATAGTTTCAGTTCACATTTAAAAAAAACCAATTTTAGGTTTGTAGAAAATTAATGAAGTCAAGATGATTAAAGAATCTTCACTAGATCTCAATTTGTCATTGATAAAAATAAAGATGTATGCTATGGTAAGTTTAAATTAAGCAAAACCTAGCTATTGTTATATAAACAATCTTTTTTTCTCATCACTGGCCACATAATTTTTTAAAATTTTTATAATTACTGGCTGTCTTTAACATGGTGGCTCATGCCTATAATCCCAATAATGTCATAAACAACTATTATAGAAATATTCCTTATAAAGGGCATAAATGAATGTGGTATTAATCCCAAATTGGAAACTGTGCTCATAGAAAAACAACGTTGCCAGGAAAACCGATAAAACGAGGATGGAGATGACAGATTTGAAAAACAAAAGTCTGTGCTAAGTTCCCTGATTAACAGTTAATTAAGAAATACACAGAAACAGAGCATGCTAACACACATTTACAATTGTACCATTTGGAAGAATGAAGCAGGAGCCACAGTTTTGGTACTAGCCTAGATCTGGGCTATAAACTGAGATCCACTCTCAAAAATAAGTTAATAACTAATTAATTAAAATATCACTGAAAGCAACTTCAAGATAAAAAGGCTATAATGAATACAGCACATTTTGAATTGACTAAGTAATTTTTGAGATAGATGTGTCATTTTGACATGACTGGCTAACCAATAAGCCCCCAGGATTGGCTTGCTTCGGTCGGTCCCCCAGCGCTGAGAATCCAGATCACAAAAACCTGGAACTGATGTGAATACTCTACCCACTGAGCCATCTCTCTAGCCCAAATCCAGTACTTCTAAAACATTTGGAGAAAATCAAAGACGTCTTACCTTAACTTAGCTGAGCGTAGTATTCTGGTGAGTGAAACACAGTTTCCTTCCATGACGCCCTTTCCCACGGTAGGAATGATGCTCTTGCGGCAAGCGACATATAAAGAGCATGCCAGCCAGTGCACAACTTCTCCCTGCAGGCCAACGCAAGCACAGACGCACAGACGCAGACACCTTAAACCGCCGGTATGGAAGAGGCCTTACAATTTCGTTTGTCTGAGCCCTGAGGAAACATGGCTAAGACAACCCACACCCAGTACAGACCTCCATTCTTCCTGTTCTTAGAACCATAGCATGAAAAAAAAAAAAAAAATCAGACAATTTTTCTAAATTTCTAATCTAAAAATAGATCTTACTTAATTCCAAATTTAGTCTCTTACTGAAAGAATTCTACTAAAATCTCTTTGTATTATCTTTCTCAGTTTTTTGTTTTGTTTCAAGACAGGGTTTCTTTGTGTAGGCTTGGCTGTGTTGGAACTACTTCTGTAGACCAGGCTGGCCTTGAACTCACAGAGATTTGCCTGCCTCTGCCTCTGCCTCCTGAATACTGGGATTAAAGGCATGTGCCACATCTGGCATCTTTCTCAGTTTTAAAACACCAGTAATATTCTTGATGGTATTTATTCCTTTCTATGTTATATGTTTCTTTTTAACCAGTTTGGCAGAAAAGAAAAAATAGAGTAGAAAGTCAGCAAAGGTGTCACATGCCAAAAATAGTAAGATCTATATTAGTATATAATGTGTCACATCAACATAACATATAGTATGTTAATAAATTGATATATAACAATATATTAATATCTACAATATGAATGACAATGTCATTTTGTGAGGTAAAGATTTGGGGCACTAGTTATCCCATAGTAAAGTATCTTTAAACTATTAAACACAGTTCTCCACCATTGTAGGTATCTCAGTTTACATGCTCTACAAAAGTAACGACTGGTAATTCAACACTTAATACTCTGCTCTTGGCTTCAAATGTCTTCAAACTGAAAACAGCTCATGACTGGATAAAATACAGTTTAAGGATTAAGAATTACGGGCTGGAGAGATGGCTCAGTGGTTAAGAGCACTGACTGCTCTTCCAGAGGTCCTGAGTTCAATTCCCAGCAACCACATGGTGGCTCACAACTATCTGTAATGGGATCTGATGCCCTCTTCTGGTGTGTCTGAATATACCTACAGTGTTACTCATATAAAATAAAAAAAAAAAAAAAAAAAAAAAGGATTAAGAATTACAAATGCAGACAACAACATGGCTGTCTAAACAAGATCTGAGCAAGGATGGCAACGGGAGACTGCTGATGTGGAAGGGAGGACCTAGATGAAAAACTACAGGCAACTAAGGATGCTGAGAGAGGGGGAAAGAGCACAAACAACTGGCTCTCCAGCATCAAATGCTCAGCCCAGAAAACATAAACATATACACCAAGCAGGCTATCTATATATTCATATGCTTAGAAATATATTCACATAGACATACACACACATGTCGAACAATAAAGAAAAACAGCCATGAATTTGAGAGAGCACAAAGGGGAAGTACATGGAAGGGGTTGGAGGGAGGAAAGAGACGGGGAGAATGTGGGGAAATAGAGTGTAGTAACTGACTTTGACTAGAATTCAACAAAGACTTCACAAAGGAAGATTTAAAACTGATAATTAGCAAACTACCAGAAAGTGTGAGTTAGGAGAGTGGAGGGAAAATGTCAGCAGGGCTCCTGTAGTGACTTAGATAGGGGTGGAGTCTGTGGCTAGGATTCTTAGGGGGCAGCAGAGGGAGGAAGATGCCTTTACTCCAAGTGCCTTTCACCAACAACTAAAAGAAAAAGAACAAGAAGAAACAAAATATAGGACAGAATACTCCCAAACTCAATTCATATAGAAGTGCTTTCTAAAACAAACTTAAGTGTCAATCAACTCTGCCTAACTATGGATTTAGAATTTAGACCATCAGCCTTTTCTGGAGTCATAGGTGAAGGGAAATAGTTCAGGCAGAGTGACCTACAGAAAGCACACAACTTGAACTGAGTTTAACATGCTTAAGAATTTGAAATAAGCATCTAGTTTTAGTGACTTGGACACACATTATAGTCAATCATGCTTATCTGAGGAGATCAAATAAGGCCCGGGAGATCAGAATGCTTTTCCAGAGCGTCAAAAAACAAACAAACAAACAAACAAACAAAAAAAAAAAACATATTTTCAACTGAGATGTCATTAAAATTTCCTTTACTTTTTCGTATAGCATATGTGTGTATGCATGTATATGCACATGTATGTTCATATGCTCAACCATTCTTGTATGCATGAATAATGGCCAGAGTTAGATGCTGAGTGACTTCATTCTCAACCTTTTAGGACAGAATCTCTCGATGAACCCAAAGCTCTGTATTTCAGCTGGACTGGCAGGCCAGAGCACCCTTGGGACTTGCCTGTCTTCACCCCTCCATGCCTCAATACCTGTAACCCCCAGGTTACATACCACATGACCACTTCACCGGCCTTGTATGTGGCTGCTGGGGACCCAGTCCTCATGCTTGCTCAGCAAGCACATTATCCACCAAGCCAACTCTCCAGCTCTCCGACACTTTCAGATTCTGTTTTGTGATTATGAACCTTCTGTTATAGATCACTATCTCTTAATAAGTCTATTAAGTCTATTCTGCCTTTTCCTGAAAACACATAAGCCAGTCTCAGGGACTTTTCTCTCATAGGAGCACAGACACATGTACAACAGTCACTCCCTATTTCCAACTCCCTGTCTGCCCAGCAATTATTTCACTGGCAGTCTGAGTCAGAGGAATCCTATACGTGAATCCCACCCATGTATATAATGAAAGCTTTTGAACATCTCAGTGAGATGCTGATATAGTCTGTCTTGATAACCCCTAGGGAATGCCTCCTGTACCCCAGAAGATACCAAAATCCAAGGATGTTCAAGTCCCTGATTTAAAATGGCAATGCATTTGCATATAACCTATGATTGTCTCTAGATTACTTGATGTAAATAATATTATATTGTTTGTGGAATGATAAGTCTGTTCGCGCTCAGGACAAATGTAATTTTCCCCAAATACTCTTGGTCTGCTGAACCCATGGTCATGAATTCTACATACATGCCAACACAAGTCTACTTTTACACTAAGTTTATGACCAATCTGGGTTTCTATATTAGAGTGACTAATCCTCTAAAAAGGGATCTTGAGCTGTAACACCTCCAGGAAAACAGGTAGTCACTACTCTGCTGAAAAGACAAATATATATATAAGTTACTGGGAATATCTAATAATGATAACAAGCACCATTTATTTTCTTCAGAGCCAGACACCGCATCAACCACCAGGGCAATGGCTAGCACAGAGGAACATGGGGTTGAGAAGAGCTTTGTGTGTGCTGACTTTGATCAAACTACAGTGCATGGTATAAATGAACTACTCTTGATGAGGCGGAAGAATGGAGAAGTGAAGTTAAATGGCTCAAACTGCTGAGCCAGGCTGCATGGCAAACTGCGTCGCCTTGGACGCTCAATTAACTTCTTACGACCCCACTTTCTCCTTCTGTGGAATGGGGATCCAATAGTGTTTCAAAGGAGTGGGGGAGACATAATCAAAGGGCTAGGCAGCGATGAGCAATTCGTTTTACCACTGGATCAAGTCTGATCGATTTAACGGCAGCACCGTGCCGTTTGGGGCGCTGGGCGGCGCGCAGAAATCAAGTTTGAAAGTCCCGGAGCAGCGCAGGACTCAGAACCAGCAGCTCCCTTTCTGGGCTTCGGTTTCCCGCCTCAAAACAAATGGGTGGGATGGCCGAGCTACACCCATCCATCCCTCCCCGCACTCCTCAGAGACCCTCGAAGGTGGGGGAACTCCCACCGCCCGATAGGCTGGGGCGGGGGCGGGCCGGGGGTGGGGCCTTGCGAGGGTCCGGGCCGCCGCCCACCTGCCGCCGCTCACCTCTAGGCTGTAGTTGCCGCGGATGGCGGTGAAGTCATCTAGGGCTTCGGCCGCGCTTCCCTCGTCCAGGTTCAGCTCCTGGCACAGGGCCTGCAGCGCCTCCCTGGCCGCGGCGACCGCCGCCGCCCCCTCGGCGTGGGGCTCGTCCTCGAACATCCCCTCCGGCCCGACGGGCGGCGCGACCGGCTTCGGGGTTTTCTTTTCCCTCCCGGCGAGCTACCCACAACCCCCCGCGACAAAGCGCGCGAAAATCGCCTACTGGAGCTCGTCTTCCCTTCATCGTCTGCCTCCGCTTTTCTTCTCAAAAAGTCCCTCTCTCCTCTGGAGCCTGCCGCAGCCCGTCTCCGAGAATGGGATAAGAAGATGGACCTCGGACTCTAAAGGAGACCTAGCTCGGGCTCTGGGTGGGCAGCTGCTGGGCATCAGGCTGCGGGGACGGACGTGAGGGAGCAAGGCGGAAGGATCCGAGCCGGTGCTGAGGCTGCCGGGACTGTAGCTCGCGCCCCGCGCTCGCCACTGCGAGTTCCCTGGTGTGGGTAACTTGGGACTGCGAGTCCGATCACTCTAGTGGGAAGCCTTCTCCATGACACTATCCTGTGAACCAACCCTAGGTCTGTCTGCTTCCCGGCGCGCCTGTAGCCCGCTTTCACTGAGACTCTTGATGGAGATGGAGGCGGGAGCTGCTGAAAGTGGCTCCTTCATGTAGAAGCGCCACGTCGGAGGCTCCCAAACCCCGCCAGAAAGAGATTCTGGGGCAAAGGGTCTGGGATGACTCCTCTCAACCCCACTCCCAGGATTCTGGGAACTGTCCCAGTAAGTAGTCATTTCAGGAATAGAGATGGTCGTCGCACTCACCTGAAAGGTGTTTTTAAAACGTAAACTAGAACCTGGCCGGTTCCACTCAGAATCCTTCAGGAGGTTCATTTTTGTCTTTAAAATACAGAAAAATATAGCATTCAGATGCTCCAGGTAACCCCTAACCTTGAGAATATCAAGCTAGTTCTCAGTCAGAAGAGGCTTTCCCCCATGTGTTCCTCAAACTGAAAATGCTCTTTGCGCACCTGACTCTTCATCATTTAAGTCTAATTGTCACCCTCTCGGGCCATTTCTGAGCAATGCTAAAAGCTGACAGCTAACATCTATTTCATCATCTCCATTGTACCTTATCTGAAATTGTCAGACTTACGATCAGCTCTTCCCTCCCAAAGAGTTGGATGGTTAAATAGACCCTTTTCTCTACACAGTATTCCCTAGTTTAGATTATTTCTCCTCCACACTAAGGACTTAGAGCAGTGTGTTTGAAAAATTACAGAGTACTCTGTGTGGATGAAGGGGTTACTACAGAAGAAAACAGGGATGTCAAGGCAAGTTATGAAGGATTTCCTATGGCCCACTAAAGCCTCATGGTATACTCAAAGCAGAGATTTTAACATGTTAGTGATGATCAAATGACAACAGACCAAAGAGACAGCTCCAGCCTAATCTAGCTTTAGTAAATAGTGAATTAGTTTACTGGGGTTACATAAAGGGAGGAGCAGGGGTGACTCAGGCATCTGCCTCATCAAAAAGCCCATTGTGTCTGGGGTAACAACCTACAAAAGCTGCATCCTTGGAGCTCCCTGCACACACAACACACACACACATATGCATGCATCACTGGGGAAGGGATCCTGTGAGTCCTGTAAGTTTATGAGCCTTCTAAGTTTTGTTCCCTGATTCTTCTGAGCCTCTCTCTTTCCAGGAGAGAATTAATTAGTTCAGAGTATATAGCTACAGAGCACTCCAGTAACATAGGTTGTCATCTAGGCCAAAGAGTTAAAAGATTTTAACTAGGATGGGCTACACAAAGAATCCCTGTCTCAAAAGATAAAATAAAAACAAAATAAAAAACTTCAGTTTTGTAAAACATCTTCACCTCAATCACTCAGTTCCATGTCAACCCTTGAGTTTTAATTGAGCTGGGATTAGGATTAGCATGGGTGGGACTCAAATTATGCTAGCTGAAAATTCTCCCTAAGGAGTTTGATTGTTCTGACATTGCTTAACAGTTGGAAAATCTTTTGTAGAAATCTATTTAGTTTTCTCTTTATTCACAGAGCATACTATTTTATATATATATATATTAAAATCCAAGTGCTTCTGAATGATCTTTTTCTTATAGCCTTGGCTCAATGATAAGCCAGACCTGCTCACCCATGAAGCAGACCAAAGTGGCCTGGAAGGTGGAAAGAGAGCAGAGAGGAGCAAGTGTACTAGATACTTCGGAGTGACTGAGTTAGGAGTGGTGAGAGGTTCCAGTGACATTGGAAATGGAATGAGGATGGGAGCTGAAGAGATGGCTTAGCAAATAATAAACAAGCACTTGCTGCTCTTCAAGACGATGTGGGTTCAGTTCCCACCACTGACATGGCAGCTGGCAGCCATTCATAACCACACAAAATATGAGAAAGAGAAAGGGTCATTCAGCTTTTTCTTGCCACTTGAAATCTAAACTGTCCCCATTTTAGCCTCTGTAATCATAATCTTAAATTTTTTGGATTTCAAAAAGAGACTTCATTCTTGTTTCTGTGAGAGTCTTGCTGTATGTCTCTGCCTTACCTAGAGTTTACTAAACAGATCAAGGTGACCTTGCACTAGTGACAGTTATCTCACCTCTACCTCACACCTGCTGAAATATAGGCATAAGACACCAGGCCTGGCTTGTTTTCTTACTTTTTAAGTATAGAAATTTAAAGATGAATATCATTCTGTCCCTATAGGTCTGAAAGAAAGGTTTGCCAATAAACACCAGTTTTTATATAACTTCATTATCTTTACAGTATAGGAGGGACTAAAAATGTACAGTATACTAACTTTGGGAATGAAGTGGCCAGACCATGAATTTGATAAAATAGTGGAGGCTCAGTACCACTAAAAGCATATTTGGTTGCATGAGTGCCAAGTCCTGCATGACCTTGGAAGGAAGGGTGTGACACGGTTTCCCCTCTGGAGCAGAACTAGAAGGACCTGGGCCTCCATGAGTGTTGACAGTTGTGGGGCATGAGGCTTATTTGTATAATAATGTATATATTTTGCTTCATGGTCTCCTTCAGAAAATATTCTCCCTACTAATGTTAATGCCTCCCTGATAATTAGAAACAGAACAAGTCCAAGAGTTGAGGGTGTATCTATGTTCCTCAGCAAAAATAGTAAATGCTGTGATCTTCAGGACAACCCTTAAGGCTGTGGGAAAGAATTCTAAAAACATGAGTTAATATATATTTTTTTCTCAACTATACAAAATATAAGGGTGCAATATGAATTTTATGAAGGACTTGACAGACCTAAAAGAACAAAGGCAGCTGCACTAATAAGCCAGCTTGTCAGAAAGATACAAAGCAGGCAGATTCCTGAGTTTAAGATCAGTTTGGGACAGGCAAATTTAGGTCCAGGCATGGTAGGAATGGTAATCTCAGACCAGGATCCCACCTAGCTAGCTTATTGTCTATGTTTACAAAGGTAGACAGATCTCTGAATTCATTTGTAATGTTTCAAAAAAATGTAGTTGTACTTTTCTAGGAATCAAGGGAATAAAATCATAGTATGCTGATTTGTGGGATTATCAAAAAGGAATCTGGAGTAAATGACTGAGTTGATATGTAAATAAAAGACTGGGCTTTGGCTTGCAAAACTACTTGGAGAGCAAACACAGCTCTTTTAGAATGTTTTCTAGCAGTTTTCTGACTTTGGTTGGAAAACCCATGAGCTATCCAGAGAGCTTTCAAATTTTTTTTTCTAGTACAAGAAAGCTGTCTCTAACAGAGAGCTATCTACAGAGCTGTCTAGAGAGCCATCTCGAGCAGAACACAGGACAGTCAGCTTCTACCCACAACTGATTTCGAGTCATTTCTCTCACCACTCCCAAATGGCACTTCTTCAGGACCCCCAGCCCAGCTGAGGCACATGAGTTTGTTTGAGGAACACATTTAGCAATGGAGATTAATTGTAGAGCAGATCTATGTTTATTCCCATTTGCAAGAACAAGCAGATTGGAGAAGAATACAGCAGACTAGCCAAGGATGTGGGTGCAGGAGCCAGAATACTTGAGTCATTCTTGCTTTGCCATTTACCAGTTGTGTGACCCAGAGCAAATCACTTTCAAGTTTGTTTCCTTAGCTTCTCCATCTGCAAAGTGAAGGTAATAAAATGAGGTGACTGCAAGAATAAAAAGGGTTAATTATATATGTACTTAGAGTTAGGCTCATCATAAACTCTCAGTAGGCTGTTACTCATTTTTATTGAGTAATCTAGAAAAAAGACTAGTTCAAAAGTGGATAGTAGGATTTGGTTTCCTAAAATGAGTCAAAGGAGAATATGGTGAAGGGTGAATGTAATTCAAATGTTTGTTTAGTTAGCATTGCAGTTTTGCATGTAGTGATTTAGATATTCTTGAGTCTGACTTGGAATGAAGATTTAAGCTCCTTTAATCCCACCACTTGGGAGGCAGAGGCAGGCGGATTTCTGAGTTCGAGGCCAGCCTGGTCTACCGAGTGAGTTCCAGGACAGCCAAGGCTATACAGAGAAACCCTGTCTCACAAAACCGAAAAAAAAAAAAAAAAAAAAAAAGAAAAGAAGATTTAAGCTGAGGTGGGTGTCCAAAGTGAAATTATTATCTACTATGCCTGTGGCCTGCAGGCTATAGTTTGAACATAACCTAAATCCATCAGGCAACTGGGATCTTCATTTTAGCTAAAATACTGCAGGTTGAGATAAGAAGACCTCTTTTAGACAGTGAACCTCCTGAAGCTACACCTAACATATTGCCACATCCCACTCAGTGTGAACCACAGAGCAATTTGTACCTGAAGGTATCTCAGGTATCATACAGAAGGTATCTCAGAAGGTATCTCAGGTATCATACAGAGATAGCAGTGAATGCTGGCTGGGGAAGAGGGTGACTAAAGATTCAAATTGCTCAGTGAACAACACAACACAATCCACTATGGGATGTAGCTTTTCATCTGCTAGCTGTCATGCTTCCTTTTTCTCTCCATATGATCCCCAGAGGTTTCTTTTGTCCTGGAAAGTTGAGCTCTGGCTTTCTGCTTAGGTTTTTCCACTAAACAAGAGCCTAGAATTTAGATTTAATACCTCATTTCTAGTTTTCCCCATAGGGATTTCACACCCTTCTACATGCAGTTATCAACATAAAATAATGTGTTTCTTAGACATTCATATTATGAGAATATTTATTTATCCTTAAGGTGGACAGCAGGTAGTCAACAGTTTCCATCTTAGAACTATCTAGAATTTTTCAGTAGTCATTGGAGAAATTAGGAACACGGGAGCTAAAGTAGGGACTTTGCACGTGCTGGGGTAGATTCCTTCTGTTTTATACTCTTGTCAGAATTCTGTTATTGCTCACAGGTTTTAACAGGAATTGGAAGGAAAAATCCCTTATGAGAATTTATAAAATATTAAGTATGAAAATATAAAAATAAACTGATATCTAATTTTTAAGATGTGTGGCAATCAAGTAGCCTTGACAATAGAGCCAACAATATTAACATGGTGACATCATTTATTTGGAATTTTTCTTTTGTCTTTTTTGTTGTTATTTATGGATTTATTGCCTTTTTTTTTTTTTTTTTTTTTTTTTTTGAGGCAGGATTTTTCTGTGTAGCCCTGGCTATCCTGTAGACCAGGCTAGCCTTGAACTCAAGACCTATATAGACTATGCTGGCCTGGAACTCTCAGAGATCTCTGCCTCTGCCTCCTGAGTGCTGGGATTCAAGATGGGCACATAAGTCTTGTGTTTTTATAGAATATAACAAGACTATAGTGAATTAGAGACTCCCCTGAAATGCATAGTGTAGCCAAGAATAGTCTTAAATTTCGCATTCCCCTGTTTTAGCCTCCCAAGTGCTGGGGTTACAGTTGTGACCTGTTTGTTTTTGTGCACTAAACTTGGGCCTCTCACATGCTGAGAATGAACTTTTCCATTGACCTGTATCCCTAACCTTGGGATCTCCCCTCTCCTTCTCCCCCTCCCTTTCCCCCTCCCCCTCCCTCTCCTCCCTCACCTCCCTCTCCTGCCTCTCCCCCTCCCCCTACCCCATCCTTATCCCTATCCCTATATCCCTCTGTCATCAACATATAAACTTTGTGGATGCAAGGCATGAACGAAAAACTCATTACAATTTTTACTATCTCTGCAATTTAAACCAAGAAATCCACTCCTGATACATTTTAACTAATAAAATGTTTTTAAAATGGGGATTGTGTTGGAGGTAGCTACCTGCATGGAAGTAGCTTCAGGCTGGGGTTGTTTAAGCCTGGAAGAAAAAGCAGAATTCAGGCTAGCAAAATGGCTAAATGAAGTGGAATTTCTGGTTTCTTTAACAACTTAGCTGTGTCACGTGATGCTTTTCCGGAAGCTGTCTTGTGAGAGAGTGTGTGATATTTGGAAAGAATATAAATAGAAGGCCCCAAACAGCGGGAGAGCACTCTTGCTTTGCTCCGCTGTGTGATGCTTCCCTTCTTTGCTGATCTTCACTTTGTTGAAAAAAGCTTGACAAAGAACTTCTTGTGGTATTCCTGCTGATTCTGGCCACTTCCGATGACTTTGGCCAATTAGGTGGAGCCTTGCTGTTTCTGGTTAGATGGGACTGAGCTGCCGCTACTGATTCGTGTTTGCTGTTTGCTATTAAACTGGACTGCTGGTATCATGACAAGTAAGAGTGGAATCTCCCCCAAAGAACTATTACTAAACAGGTCCACAACCCCCTTTTCCATTAACTTTCTCTCTCCCCTACCTCTGGTTGGTAGGCTAGAGAGGAGGCTGAAGCGTTTAAGAGCCTTAAAAGTAGGTTTTGAGAAATCTAATCCTATAGGCAAACATTTGCTACTAAGCCTGACGACCTTTGTTTGACCCTTGGGGTGCATATTGTAGCAAGAAAGAGCTCCCACAAGTTGTCCTTAGACCTCCACATGCGTGTGTACACTCAGATACACACACAAGTAAAATATGATAACTTTATAAAAGAAAGGAAAATGGGATATGTTTGTCACTTTTGAGGTTTCTGAAAGGGCTTGCTCTTACCTGCTGTCATATGCTTTGCAGTCTAAGTGTGAAGACAGCCCAAGAGCTTCCTCAGCCAGGAACTGCTTATCTCTGCTTCTGATGTATTCCCCACCCTCTGGATTCGGAACAGAGCCTGGGAGGCGATGATGCGCAAAGAGGGCTCAGGATCTTGTAACAGTTCTCTCAGATCTACAGGGCAAGAAAAGCAAGACTGAAGTCTAAAAGTGAGTACTACTCTAGACACCAAGCAGCCAGCAAAACAGTGGCTGGGATAAAAGAGCAATGTTTCCAAGACTGTTTAAAAGTCTGCACATTGTTGAATTGATTCCAATTTTGACCTAAAAACCCCACTGTTTTCTGACTTGTTATCTATTTCATTCCTTTGCAATAACCATATATTTTTCTGGTTTTGGTTTGTTTTTTGTTTTTTTTTTTTTTTTTTTTGGTTTTTCAAGACAGGGTTTCTCTGTGTAGCCTTGACTGTCCTGGAACTCACTCTGTAGACCAGGCTGGCCTTGAACTCAGAAATCCGCCTGCCTCTGCCTCCCAAGTGCTGGGATTAAAGGCATGTGCCACCACCGCCCGGCGCAATAACCATATTTTAAGTAGTCTACCTAAAATCAAATTACCTGGGCCTGACAACCTATGTCTAATGCTAACTCTTAACTTTTTTCCTCATTCTAAATACGTTAACTCTTAAATCATCCCTTGTTGTATTTTCCTTTTCTTACATCTGTTAACCTCTGTTTTTTTCTTTTATTTTTTTGTTTTTTTCAAGGCAGTGCTTCTGTATATATTCTGGCTGTCCTGGCTAGCCTCAGGCTTTGAACTCAGAGGTTCACCAGCCCCTACCTCCTAAGTACTAGGATTAATGTCACTGTTTGACTTAATGTTAACCTCTTACCTTCTTGTCTTATTCTCAAAATATTAACTCTTAAATCATTATTCCCTTGTAGTATTTTTTTTGAGACAGTCTCACTAGGTAGCTTTGGCTGTACTGGAATTTATTATGTAGGTGAAGCTATTCTTGAACTCACAAAGATCTACCTACCTCTGCCTCCCAAGTGCTGGGATTAAAGAAATATGCTGGAGTACCTGACAGCATATTTCAATTTTTATTGCTTGCTTTGTTTTGTTTTTGAGACAGGTTCTCCCTACATTGCCCAGGCTGAACTTGAATAACCATTCCTGTGCTTTAGCCTACTATGTGGCTGAGATACCAAACACAAACTATCATGTCCAGTTTAAAGTTTTAGCTTTTGTATTTTCTTATAGCAAAAGAAATACATGTTTTTTTGTTTGTTTGTTTTTTGTTTTTCGAGACAGGGTTTCTCTGTGTAGCCCTGGCTGTCCTGGAACTCACTCTGTAGACCAGGCTGGCCTCGAACTCAGAAATCCGCCTGCCTCTGCCTCCCAAGTGCTGGGATTAAAGGCGTGCATCACCACCGCCCGGCACATGTTTGTTATATAGAAAACTTAGTACATGTAGGCACCAGAAGAACGTAAGTCATGTATGATTTTACCATCTAGAGATAACAGCTGTTATTTTGAAAGTATGTCTTTCCGCAGAGTGGTGGCGTACAGGCCTTTAATCCCAGCATTCAAGGACAGCCCTGCTCTACAGATGGATTTCCACAGTGGCCAGGGATACATAAAGAAACCTTATCTGGACAAACAAACAAAAAGTATGTCTTCCTGACCATATTTCTATGCTCTGTTTTGTTCAATACTGTTGTCCAAATGGAACCATATGATCCAAAACAACAACAACCAAAAAATGCTTTTGTAAGAAACACTGGGGCTGGAGAGCTGGCTCAGAGATTAAGAGCACGGACTACTCTTTCAGAGGTCCTGAGTTCAATTCCTAGCAACCACATGAGTTCCGATGTCCTCTCCTGGTGTGTCTGACAGCTACAGTGTACTCATATACATAAAACAAATCTTTTTTTTTTTTTAAGAGAGAGAGAGAGGGTTATATGTCCTACCTCTACCCTCCTGAGTTCAGGGATAAATGTTTGTCTTATGGAATAATATCCCACTGTTATCTGAGTTACTTCTGTGTATAAAAAGAACTCCCCCCCCCCCGTGTTTTAGGTAAGATATAAAAATCAATCATATAATATCCTCTCCCATAGAATAATTTATAAGTATTCTTCCCCACCTCCCACCCCCTCTTTATTTCTTCTTTTTTAAACAAAATCTCATTATGTAGCCCTATCTAGCTTCTAACTCATAATCTTCCTCCCTTGATCTTCCAAATACTGGGATTAGAGGTGTATACCACAAGCTTGGCTGATTTTGTGTGTGTGTGTATGTGTGTGTGTGTGTGTGTGTGTGTGTGTGTGTGTGTGTGTGTATGTGTGTGTGAATGTTTCAGTATCTATGAAGAATTGCTAGACCTTAGTGAGAAGTGGCATGACTGGGGTGGAGAGATGGCTCAGTGGTTAAGAGCATTTGTTGCTTTTGCAGAGGACTTGGATTCAGTTCCGAGCACCCACATGTTGACTATAACCATATGTAACTCCAGTTCCAGGAGGTCCTGATGTCCACTTCTGACCTCTGTAGGCACCAGGCATGTACACAGTACACATATGCAAGCAAAACTTGTATGCATAAAGTAAATAAAGAGAATTATTATTGTCTTCCTTATATTACCTTTATTCTCTACCTGTTTCAATAATTACTGTGCTTTTAAACATAGTAAATTGGGTCCTGCAAGACCCTCCACAGCCAAGCTGATTTCAATCCCTAGAACCCACATAGTTGAGGAAAAGAATCACTCATTCTTGGAGTTTGTTCTCCTACCTCATACACACACACTAAGTAAATAAAAAATCTTAAATAAAATAATAATAAAAGAGCAGTGAGGATGGGGTCACACACCTTCAATCCCAGCACTCAGGAGTCAGAGACAGGTGGATCTCTATGGATTTGAGGCCAGCCTGGTCTACAAAGTGAGTTCCAAAAAGAGTCAGGATTATGCAGAAAAACTGTGTCTTAAACAACAACAACAAAATCATTTAGATTTTTAATTTGGTTATGAAAGTAGTGATTTTAGATCGTGAGGGTGTATATTTGCATTTCTTTACTATTTCTAACTAGATTACTACCTTTTCCTCTTGTGCTAGAGATTGAACCTAGAGCCCAGTGCATTCTATAACTAAACATTCTACAGCTAAGATATAAACAAGCACTCTACCACTCAACTATATCCAAATTTATACAACTAGTCTGAAATGGGAGCAATAATTCCTTGAGCACTCAATCTGCAGAACTGTGCAGTTACATAAAGTTTGACCCACCAACCGTTCTGAAAACAGTTCTCTGAGAGTTGCCTTAGATGACTTTAAAGCATCTTCATGCCAAGTTCTACTCTCTACAGCATAGCTACTTACACAGACTGCAGCCTCTGAGATGTGTATGAATATCATCACAATTTATTAATATAGAATTGTAGAGAGATACTGTTTTACTTCCTGATGATGTTTAGTGCTGTCCCAAGACAGTTGTTAAAGCTGTTTCCACACAAACAGGATCACAGCATTTCTGACGGTGTCTTAGACTTAAGACTGTAAGTTAGTTGAATTGTAGTCACTTGTGTTTTTATTGCTGCATAAGCTCAGAGTTTAGATGCCAGACTCAGTTGTACTACAGAGCCTTCCATAGGCACAGAATCAGATCCTTCCAAAATAGTGTATTCCACATCCAAACGATGTCATTACTTACCGTTCTCTATCCAGTCAGTACCCTTCCTCTTGAGTTCATTGGTATCTACATAATGTGATAAGAGCCCTGAACATAAAATAGCAAGTATCAGACTTTTAGGGATTAGAAGTTTTTCCATTTTTATCATTTAATAATGTAGGCAGATGACAGAATTAACCTTTTGAAAATAAGGCATATGCAAAGTAATAAATTCTAGCTCACACCTGCAATCCCAACACTTGGGAAGCTCAGACATGAGAATTGCCATGAGTTCGAAGTCAGCCTAGGGTATACAGTGAAACTGTCTCAAAAGCTAAGCAGAGTCTTGACTGGTAGCACATATCTTTAATCCGAACATTCATAGGGTAGAGGCAGGTAGATTTGTCTGAGTTTAAGGCAAGCCTGGTCTACATGTCAGTTTCAGACCAGTCAGAGCTAAACAGTGAAAACTTGTTTCAAAAAGAAAGAAAGAAATGGAATGAAAAAGAATGAATGGAAGGAAGGAAGGAAGGAAGGAAGGAAGGAAGGAAGGAAGGAAGGAAGGAAGGAAACAAGGAAAGAAAGAACAGGCCAGTAAGGTGGCTGAAAGGGTTAACGTGCTTGCTCATGAGCCCAGCACCTTCAGTTCATTCTTAGAACCCACACGGTGGAAGAAGGGCTGACTCCCACAAGTTCTCTGACCTCCACATAGCCACGATGTCACCTACTACCTACATGCGCATGTGTGTGTACAGGCACACACACACACACATACACAATCATTTTAAATAGTAAAATAATATTCCTGCTGGGCAGTGGTGGCACATGCCTTTAATCCCAGCACTTGGGAGGCAGAGGCAGGTGGATTTCTGAGTTCGAGGCCAGCCTGGTCTACAGAGTGAGTTCCAGGACAGCCAGAGATACACAGAGAAACCCTGTCTCGAAAAACCAAAATAATAATAATAATCTCAAGAGCTTTATAGTTATTTGTCAATAATATGGTTCCTGTACAGACTTGGCCCACAAATATTCTGTCACTAAGGACTTACAAGGGCCGGCACACCCTTGAGGATTTCTGGGCAGTTATAAAGTTTCTGGGGAAAGGGGTCTGTGATGTCCTATATACATACTGTTAATGGTTGCTGCAAGGGGTAAAGTGAAGGGAGAAACATTTTCTCCGTGATGTAGTCATTTGTAAGTTACCCAGGCTCCTGTAAACAATCCTATATCCATGCACCTAAAGCAACCCTACTTAAATTTCATTGAGTCACCAAAATAAAAGGCATGAAAGTAGAGGAGAGACCATTTGGAGAGAAGGGGACCGATGGGAGTGGGTGAGGATTGTAGAGGGTTATGGGGGTGAATGTGATGCGATACAGCCTATGTATAGAAAGGATGGGGATGCTCAGCACACTGTGGGAAGGCACAGGGTAAAGCAACTGTACAATGAAAGGGTTTTCTTTTACCTACAAACAAGACAGCTGTTCTTCTGATGGGAAGTTTTGGATCCTTGGAATACATTAGTGTTTGCTCTAGGATGTCTATTTTCCCCTTGCTTTTTTCTCCCTACATTGATGGAAAAGAGTATACAGAGCAACAAAGTAGCAGGTGAGTACTGCTGTGCTGGAGCCACTGCAGTGACTGTCACAGCGACTCTTCACCATGACAGCCAGCCCTGCACGCTAAGTCCTCGGGATACCCACGTGCACCCCTGCCCATGACACCTGTATCACCCTGGCTTCTCTGCCCCCTCTCTGTCTTCTCAACTCTAAATGCCACCTTTAGCTTTAACTTCCCTGTCAGCCCTGCTCTGAGGCTTCCTCTCTTGGCACAGACTATTTTCCACTTGGACTTTCCATTTTAGTTCCTTACAAGTTTTCAGTCCCCTTAATAGTTTGCAGGCTCTAAACTGGAAGTTTTAAACTGGATTGCTGTAGCCTGCTACACATGGGATGTGTTTTGCTCTCTGGGTGAATATGTACACCTTTCAAGGACCTCTTAGAAGGACAAGAACAGGAAGGGAGACAAGAATTGTTTCTCATAGAGGTTACAATTTCACATGGACAATTTGTACTTTTACCCACTGGAACACCAAATGTCTTGTGGGAAATATTGTCTTTAATACATCAATCATAGGTAATGAGTGGAGTTCAGAGACCTAATATCCAGGAAAGAGACAGGAGAGGCACTATGATGTGCTTCCCAGCCCAGCAAGCTTGATGAGAAGAGACTATCTTGGGTTTTAAATATGTGGAAAATTCCTAGAAATAGTCTCAGAGACTTCAGTGTGGGATCCAATTGGTTCTACTATAACCAGTTTCTAGAAAACTATGCATGGACCTTCTAAAGCTACCCTGAATCAAGCCTAACCCTGATCTGAGCCATATAGGCTCTGATGGACTTTTGAGAAGATGCTTATCTAGGTCTCAGGGTTAGTGACATGTTGCTGTCTTCCTGTGTAAGGTCATACAGTCCTTGTATAGGGCTTATCATGCTCTGAGAGAAAATACAACAATCCACTATATCAGGCATAGGGCTATAAACATAAAGACAACATGGAATTATTTCGATTCAGCTCACATGGATTTCTTGTTTTGTTTTTGAGGCAAAGTCTCACTATATAGCTCTAGCTGGCCTAGAACTTGCTGTGTAGACCAGATTGGCCAATAAATTACAAAAATACACCTGCCTTTGCCTCCTGAGTGCTGGAATTAAAGGTATGTACTACCAAGCCTAGCCCAAATAAAAGTTTTTGACTAGATATTGTCAGCCTGACCTTGTAGTTTCTAATGCAATTAATGGTGCTTGCTAGTTTATCAGCTGTTTTGTTATTACTGTTTTGGGACAAGGCCTCAACTTGCCCTCAAACTCACCTTAGCTTCCTGACTCAGCCTCCTGAGTGCTGCTATTTACAGGTATGTGCACCACACCTTGTACTGCCAACTTTTTGCATATATGAAGAAATATATATAGTAGTGAACTTGTTGGCTAGTGAAATGGCCCAGTGGGTAAAAGTGCTTGCCTTACAAACCTGAGGATTCAAGTGTGATCCCTGGAACCCACAAAAGCCAGATATGTAATCCCAGCATTCCTAGAGTGAGATGGGAGATGGAGACAGGAGACTCCCTGACTCACAAGGTGGAAGGCAAGAACTGACTCTTGAAAGTTGTTCACTGACCTCCATTCGCACACTGTGGCACACTCAATGTGTGTGCAAACACACAAAAAGTATTTTTAAAAGTGTACTTGTGACTAATCGAGGGAACTCTAGGAAAAAGATCTACCCTTTAAACAGTTCATGGAGAGCAACTACTGCTGTGAAGGGGAGGGAATGGAAAATGTTTCCTGTGTGCCATGTGTCTCCACTAAATGCTATCAGAAAAACAAACAAAGCCACTATTTCTCACATACAAAGAATTTGCAGACCCTTCTAACTTCATTTGGTTTGATGTATAAGGGGTCTTTGCAGTATACTTCTCGGGGCAGCTTCCAGTTCAGGAACCGGGCAGAAAGAGTTAGGACTCGCCTGCTCTCCTGTGGGAAAGAGTATCATAGGTCAATATTATCAAACATGTTTTAACTAAGTAAATTTCGTTAGTTAGACACCAAGGTCCAATGTGAAATGCTGCTAGTTACAGAATTACTCTGGGTGAGATGAGAAAAGGGAATGAACTAGAATCCTGCCTTCCTCCTGAAGACACAAAAGGACCCATAAACCTGCAAGGTGTAAAAAGGATATAGAAACCACTGGTCTCTGGAAAACCTACTAGACGTGGTGCCCGGGTAAGGTACTAGAGCCCACGCTCTAGACAGGATTCTTTTTTTTTTTTTTTTTAAAGAATTTATTTATTTATTTTGTGTAAGTACATTGTAGCTGTCTTCAGACACCCATATGAGGGCATCAGATCTCATTATGGATGGTTGTGAGCCACCATGTGGTTGCTGGGATTTGAACTCATGACCTCTGGAAGAGCAGTCAGTGCTCTTAACCACTGAGCCATCTCACCAGCCCCTCTAGACAGGATTCTATTGAGCAAGTGAGGCTCTTCTCTAATCACTGCTCTCAGAATGCTGCCAAAGCATTCAACACTTTATCTCAGGTCCACTAGATATTTGGGCCAAAAATATCCTTTTAAGGCCAGGTATGGTGGTACATACTTTTAATCGCAACACTTAGGAAGCTGAGGAAAATGGGTAGATCTCTGAATTAGAGACCAGCCTGGTCTACATAGCCAGTTCCAGGTCATCTGGTGCTACATAGTGATCCCAGCATTCCTTGTTGCAAAACAAAGACAACAACGAAAAACAAAGCCTTTTGGGGATTGATGAGAATAAGAATTAGTTCAGCTACTTTGTGTAGCACTTTGTAGGTGTTCCACACTAGGTTTTTATGCCCTCAAGAAATTCTCACATGAATGTATTAAAACGCTCACTGCAGTCCTATAATTGTGAAAACTGAAAACTGTCTAAGTGTCCTGGAAGAGGGGAATGAGTAAATTTTAGATGAAATGATGCAACTACACATAACACTGACAATGAATGATCTACAGTCTTACGATAAAAATCTCATAAATATAATGTTAAGCAAATATGTTGAGATTTATAGAAATACACAACATAAAGTTTAAGACAAGAAAATATAAACTGGGTGTGGTGGGACCCAACTATAATCCCAGCACTTGGAAGGCAAAGGCCAAACACCACACACACACACACACACACACACACACACACACACACACAAGCCAGGCATTGATGGTACACACTTGTAACCCCAGTACTTGGGAGGCAGAGGTAGGACAATCAAGTCTATCCAGGATCAAATATTCAAGTCCATCCAGCCTTGGCTACATAGGAAGTTTGAGACCAGCTTGAACTACCAGTAACCCTATCCCCAAACAAAAAGCACAAAAGAGAGGTGAGGGAGAGGAAAGCGATAGGAAGAGGGAAAGGAAGGGAAGGAACTACTGCAGGAATGATAAAAATTTGCTACAGGATGACAGGTCTTTGGGGACTTTGGGAACAAGTGTGTGATGTGTTTGTTTCATTTCTTAGAGCTGAAGTAGCATTGATTACATCCTAACTCAGTTAACATCAGCTCTCCTCTCCCCTCAGACTCCTCCCTGAAGAGCTTGACTTAGAAGTTGTTTGAGTTTGTATGAAAATAAACCTTGGCCGGGCACGGTGGCCCACGCCTGTAGTCCCAGCTACTCGGGAGGCTAAGACAGGAGGATCGCTTGAGTCCAGGAGTTCTGGGCTGTAGTGCGATATGCCAATCGGGTGTCCGCACTAAGTTCGGCATCAATATGGTGACCTCCCGGGAGCAGGGGACCACCAGGTTGCCTAAGGAGGGGTAAACGGGCCCAGGTGGGAAAATAAACCTTGGCAGCTCTGGATCGTTCCTGATTGTCAAGGGATGTCAGACTGGGATGAGATGAGGTATTAATGCCTCTATGAACTGTAAGCCACAAATATTTGCTTCCTATATACAAAGGGTTTTACTGCTGTGAACAGACACCATGACCAAGGCAACTCTTATAAGGATAACATTTAAATGACTAGCTTACAGGTTCAGAAATTCAGTCCATTATCATCAAGGCAGGAGCATGGCAGCATCCAGGCAGGCATGGTGCAGGAGGAGTTGAGAGCTCTATATCTTCATCTGAAGGCTGCTAGGAGAAGACTGGCTTCCAGGCAGCTAGGATGAGGGTTTTAAGCCCACACCCACAGTGACACACCTACTCCAACAAGGCTACACTTCCTAATAGTGCCACTCCCTGGCCAAGCATATACAAACTCTCACACTTCCCCATCACTTAGTTGATAAAGTCTGAACTATATTTTACTGGGGTCTGAAATGTTTCTTGGAACTCATGGTGTAGACCAGGCTGCCCTCAAACTCACAGAGCTCCACTTGCCTCTGCCACAGGTTGCCTCCCAAGATCATATTTTACTACGCAGAAATTAAGAGTTTAATTTCCCATGGTTTACTCAGGGAAATAACTGAAATGTAGTTTTGTGCCAGAGAACATAAGGAGCAAGAATGTGACACAAAGCCTGTGCCTTCAAAGATATAAACTCTTATTTTCTGGACTGGACTTAAATTCAGAGTTATTCATGGCTGAAAAGAAATTGACATTACCTTAGCTATTTCATGATTTTCATCCTGAGAAAACAGAAGTAGTGGGACTAAGCTTTCCAGGACTTGATCTTCCACTCTCTTCTTCTCTGTGTGTTTCACAGCCTTTATGGAGGCTCCAAAAAGAATCATGGAGAAATGATGAACATCCTGTCTCACCTAAGATGGAGGGTTCACAAGGAAACAGCTCACTGACCTTGCTCATACTAGCTTATTGGAATCCCAAGGGATCTGTACATCAGTCTTAACATGAAACAATCTAACTACATGTAGTTGAGGGCAAGAAATGAACTACAGAGGGAGACAGCAAGACCTGTGTTTGGTACCCTTGTTCTCTGAACTCTATAAGCAAGAATTGGGGTCGTTCTGCCTGTGCCTGAAAAAGCTTGTACCCAATACTGCTATTAATCACTCACATAAGCTCTGCTGCTGAAATTCAAAGCTCTAAGTTTAGCATATACTGAGGATGCCTGTCGTTTTGCTCTATGTTCTTCATTTAAAAAATCTTTGTAATCTGAGACAAAGATGTAAGTACAATCCATCATTTTCACCCATTTCTTTTCCCCTCCCTCCCTCCTTCCTTCCTTCCATCCTTCTTTTCTTTTTCTCTTTTCCTCTTCCTCTTCTTCTCTTCCTCCTCTTGTTCCATGTCCTAAACAAAACAAATTCTTTCCCCTCCTACAAAGCATGGTCTTGGTAAGTCTCTCAAGATTTTTGTTGTTTGTTTTATAAGACTGGGTTTCTCTGTGTAGCCCTGTCTGTCCTGGACCAGGATGTCCTTGAAATCAGAGATTCCCCTGCCTCTGCCCCCAAAGTACTGGGATTAAAGATGTGTGCCACCACCACCAGGCTATAAATCTTAAGATTTTTTAAGTTGGAAGAACAAAAAACATCACTCCAGAAAAACAGAACATCACAGGTTATCTGGTAGGGGCTCAAGTAAGAAAATCTCAATGGCCTCTGAAAATAAAAAAATTCTATCCTGTAAGTAAAATAAAATGGCCTTAATACTGTCTCAATATCTACTTGCTGGTAGGTACCCGCCCTCTAGGGAAGAATCTTTTCTTTCATTGTCTTACATCACCAAATAAGGAAAGCAGGGTCTTCATCATGATAGCCAAGGTGGTGGAGTCTAGCATCCTGACAAGCTGCAGGAGTATCTGGATGGCCAACAAAATGATCCTCTCATCCGTCTCATGTAGGCTATTTAAGATGCATGGTAGCAGGTTTTTGATTTCTTCTCTCTGTGTCCAAAAACAGTCATGACCTCCTGTCCTGGTAGCACACTATCTAATTCTTAATGGAGGGATCCCACTTGACTCCTTAAGTAACTCTGGCTAGTCCAGGACAGAGAAGTGGTAACGAGATAGACAACTATGGTCACACCTGATATGTAGAGGAGGGGGAGGAACTGTTGGGAAGTGCTTCACAGAGCAGAGGTGGGACTGGGTCCAGTAGGGCCAGGGATGCACTCTTGGCTTTACTTTAAGGTCAAGCTCTCCCAACACAAAAGACACGGAATGGCCAGCTCTGGACACAGTGAGTTCTCCAGCATGAAGATATTCAAACAAGCTCGATAACCCCTTGATGGGAATTCAGCACTATTTGACTGAAGATCTTTAAACATCCTTCCCATCTGTGTTCCTACAAAAAAGCAGTCTCCAGATTTTAAAAATATGTAAGTCTGTGTATACGTATTTAAATAAGTAGAATAATCAAATCTTTATGCATACAACCAGTTAGCATATACTAGCATTTGTCATTTATGTTCCATATATGCATATATTTTTTTATAAAATAAATTCGTCTCTGTAGGAGGAGCTAAGGTGGGAGGAATAAGGAGAGGTAGAGGAGGAGTAAAAAGAGGAAGAAGAGAAGGAAGAGGAGGAGCTAGGAGAGGAGCCGAGAGAGGGGAACATGGAGGCAGATGCTCACGTGTCTTCCGCAGTCAAGGGTAGTTGCTATATCTAGGTTGGGTATTGGGTTTCACCTCTGATTGAGTGGGCATCTTGTTACTCAACATTACTAAATATATAAGCCTTTGGATAATCTGAGCATTTAGAGTCTCATTTGTACCCAGCCTGCATGATTAGTGGGATGGTCTGGGCAATGCCCAGCCTTGCAGAACAGCATGGAAGATTGGCAGAGCCATCTCCCACAATGGCATCTCGTGGATGGCAGGGCTGGTGTTTCTGGCTGGCTGTTTCTAGCAGCGGCATGCACATGGCCTCTGGCCATGGAACATGGTGGCTGAGCTAGGCAGAGCCACTGCAGCTGCAGCCTAGATAGTCAGTTTGACCAGTGGCCGTTTTTTTAAATAATTACCGCAACACATCTCAAGTGACAAATAGCTTCAGGGTTACTGCTGACTGAACCTTGTTTTTTGAAACAGTTTCTCTGTGTAGCCTAGGCTGTCCTACAACTCACTCTCTAGACCAGGCTGGCCTTGAACTCACTGAGATCTATCTGCCTCTGCGTCCTGAGTGCTGGGACTAAAGGTGTGTGCCACCACTGCCAGGCTGAGACATAGTTTCCTAATAAGACATGTGGAAGATAAGCTTTCTTTCATCATGAATGACAGTGAGCTCTGTCTTAGATGATAAATATCCTGGGACTATCCAAGAATGCCACGGGGCAGCATGGTTTATGACATCCCTGGGCATCTGGATGTTTCCTACTGTGTTCTAATAATAAGCATACCTCCCCCAAATTCAAGTTTCAAAGCATTATGAATATTTGTGTCTTGGACTTTTAAAATTACTCAATTTTAATAGTACCCACATAACTTCTAGGTATAAAGTTAGAATGGTACAAGTGGATATACAGTGAAAAGAGTCCACCGCATTCAACCCTGTTCAACATTCCCTATGGTCCTCCTCCCTGAGCCTCTGGGGTATATTCAGTGTTGTTCTATTATTAGCTAGGAAATCAGTGGTCAGAGGGCCTTTTACCATCTCCCGGTGTCTGACAAGATTGCACAGTCCCCTCAGTCCAAGGATCCTGAAGAGCTTACTCTCTTCATTCAGCCAGGTTTTCAGGCGGATAGTAGAGTATAACCTGGGCAGTCTCCTGGCCATCGGACTCTTAAGGAGCTGAAAGAACCCAAAAACCAGCCAAAGAAATTACCTTGAAGCTCTTTTTCCCTGGAGGGAGCTACCTTCCCAACAACTCTACATTCCTTTGAAATCATCAAGTGGCTGCACAGAGTGAGACTGGGGGCAGGAACACAAAGATTGTTGCCAATGGTGAGAGCAAAGAATCTCCAAAGGACTGAATGGAAATAACATATCTACTGAAAACCTAGAGTGGACCCCAACCTGACCCTAATGAATACAGCTTAGAAAATAGGTTCCATTGCTTTCTAGGCTTCCTGAATCCAGTACCCACAGGACACTTACCTCCACAAAAAAGCCCGCAGATGTGAGTTTATGTTTGTCATTCCCTCGGTTAATCAAAGGGACCAGCAAGTACATGATCTTATATGCAAAGAGGCGACTTCTTTCCATCAGGGCACTGTAAAACACATCAACAGAAAACTCTCAGACATGTTTCCACGCAGATGGGCTTTTCCCAGGGTTGGGCCCTCCAAAGGTTTTATGTTGCTTCAAGTATTCAAGAGGGTCAAGACTTTTAACATTTTTTTCCTGGTTAATTTACAGATACTATAGCTAAGCATGATAATCCTACCACCTGGGAGACAGAGGCAGGAGGATCACTATGAGTTTGAGGTTAGTCTGGTGTACAGAGAGAGTTCCAGACCAGAAACATAGTGAAGCCTTGAATCAAAAAATTGCAAATATTAGGCCAGAGTATGATAGGGCATGTGCCTTTAATCCCAGCACCTGGGAGTCTGAGACAGGAGGGTCTCTGAGTTCGAGTCCAGCCTGGTCTACAAAGGGAGTTCCAGGAAAGCCAGGGCTACACAGAGAAACCCTGTCTCAGAAAAAAAAAAAAGTGGGGAAGAGAAAAAGAAAAAAAATACAGATATTATATACTCTGCTATGGTTTTAGTTACTGTGATTTTTTTTTAAAGAAAAATATAAAACAGTGCTACTTAGAGGAGGGGATGAATGGGTTAGAAAAGAAATTCTCACTTGGCAAGGAGAAACACTCCCTGAAGATGGCCTTCTCCCTTCAGAAGGGTCCATCCGCCGTTCTTTTCCATGATGCTGAATTCCTGCCAGCACAGTGTTCTGAGGAGGAGAGTCTTTGTAGCTTGTATGGCGAAGCTAAGGTGGGCAAACACAAGTATAGATAGAGAGAATAGCCCTGCTGTTCAATGGGACGAGCCAATGGCTGGCCTGCTACTCAACAAGATGGGCCAGTGACTGTACTGGAATCCGGTTCTTTCTAGAGTTCTTAAAGATGCTTCATGTTCTAATAACTGGAAAGGCCATTTACATAAATTCTCAGCCTAAAGAAATTTAACCTGATTTTGTTTCTCAAGAAGATCTATAATTTAGAAACTTATTTGGGGTACTAAATGAATATCCATTGCATTTTTTAAAAATATAAATTTATTATTTTTATTTTGTGTGTGAGTTGCCCCGCATTTCTATGTATCACATGTATGTAGTACCCATGTAGGCCAGAAGACAGTGTTAGATCCCCTAGAACTAGAGTCACAGACAGTTGTGAGCTGTCATGTAGGTGCTGGAAACTGAACCTAGGTCCTTTGCAAGAGCAGCCAGTAGCCTTAACCCCTAAACCAGCTATCCAGCCTGATCCACTGATTTAAAAAAAAATTTTATATAAAATTTAAGGCTAAGGATTTGGTTCTGTTGGTAGAATGCTTGCCTAGCATGTTCTATGTTCTGGGTTTAAGCCCCATCACTTCAGAAACCGGACATGGTAGTACATGCCTGGACCCCCCAGCATGTGGAAGCTAGGAGGTCTCCTAACCTACAAAGTGAGTTCAAGGCTGGCTTGCAGGACGTGAGCCCCTGTTTCAAAAAGAGAAAGAAAAGATGCACCACAGCTTACAAAGTACTTCTTGAGTTGTTGTCCTATACATAGCTTCAGGAGCATGTCAGAGCTTCCTATACATAGCTTCAGGAGCGTGTCAGAGCTGGAGGGCTCCTGAAGAAAACTGGGTCCAATCTCCTCACTTACAGAAAGGGAAACTAAAGCAGAGGAGAGTGGATTGGCCCAGGGCATGCAACTAATGAAACAGCCAGATGAGAAGGACACCTGGGGCCTGCTGACACTTAGCCTGGTCCTAAGTAGAGTATCGTCCTAAGCCCATCCTACAGCTCTTCCTCCCAAAGGAGCTATGTCAGCTCAGCAGCACTGACATGTCTACCAAGACCTTGCTGAGGAACTAAAAAATATCTCCAAGGAACATCCAAAAAAGAAGGGATCGTTTCACTGGATCAGTCCAGTTTGGGAGGCTAGTTTAACAGTTGTGTCTCTACTTGCTCTGTCAGGGAAGGACAGGCACAGTATCACACACTATCTTCCAGGTAGCATGGTACCAGTTAACATTGGTACAAAAAAAAAAAAAAAAAAAAAAAAAAAAAAAAAAAAAAAAAAAAAAAAAAAAAACCAACAACAAAACAAAAAAACAAAACCTAAAGGCAGCAAGTGAAAGCCAGAGTGACTCCAAGGTGCTTGCCTTAAGGATTGTAGACCTATGCTCACTCACAATTAGGACCACATCTATCCTTGAGACTACTACCATGCCCAGGACTCAGTAAGCTTTCAGATCAATGAAATCACAACCAGCAATACCACAAAGGTGTAACCTCCGTTGGTAATTCCTGCTCTGCATACAGGCCACTTGGGATGCTGACATCAGACATGGTGAGGCCGATGCTGTGGTGAATCTGGATGAGCAGTGTCATCAAAAGCTGAGGAAAGAGTCGGAATGCAGCTGCTCGAAGTTTGTTTCCCATAAGCACCTCATAAAGGGCATCTGTTACCTGTGGCAGAAAAGGCACAGGGGAGAGCTGAGTGCCTGGTGGTCCTAACCCCCTGCACCACCATCCACTTACAGAGCAACAGTGGTAACTGGTAGAGGGAATAGTAAAGTGATCCTCAGATGACAAATAATAACTCAGAAAAGGATCCATTGCCGGGCGGTGGTGGCGCACGCCTTTAATCCCAGCACTTGGGAGGCAGAGGTAGGCGGATTTCTGAGTTCGAGGCCAGCCTGGTCTACAGAGTGAGTTCCAGGACAGCCAGGACTACACAGAGAAACCCTGTCTCGAAAAACCAAAAAAAAAGAAAAGAAAAGAAAAGGATCCATTTTTAACAAAATGTTCTCGCTCTTCAGTAAGACAAATGCAAAGTCTTGCTGATCAAGGTGTGGCCAGTGCAACATGGCTCCATCTGCCAGCTGGCTGGAAAGGAGAATATCAAGTCCCACCCACCTCTCCTATATCACAGTCTGCATTGCCTGACTGCAACACACATGTATTTGCTCTAACTTCTAAAATTGCGCTAATATAACATTTAAAATTTTTTTAATCCCAGCACTTGGGAGCAGAGGCATGCAGATTTCTAAGTTTGAGGCCAGCCTGGTCTATAGAGTGAGTTCCAGGACAGCCAAGGCTACACAGAGAAAGCCTGTCTCGAAAAACAAAACAAACAAACAAACAAAAAAGCATAAATTGATAAGAAAAGAGAGTAAGAGAGTAGACAATAGCAAATTAGAAATGCTGGAAGAAATCTGGAAGCTTAAAATACAATGGCAGTAACTGAGACTAGACAAAGGCGAGCTGGAAAGTGGTAGGGGAAGAGACTGGTGAGAAGCACAGGCTGCCAGGTGGGAGCGGAATCCCAGCACTTGGAAAGCCAAAGCAGGAGGTCCAAAGTCACCCTTCCTCATACAGACATTTCGAGGCCAGCCTGAGAAGCTGCTTTTAAAAAATAAAAAAACATATATACTGATAGGAAGCAGTCTCTGTGTGCACAGAGGCCAGAAGCTTTCAGCCACCCTCTGGACTTTCTGTATAGTTTTGCTGTGAATGTAAGACTGCTCTAAAATGGATTGTTCTAAAAGGAAGACTGGGTGGAGAAACATCAAATACACACATGCACAGGTATTTCTAGAAACTTCATTAGTGAGATAGAACAGTTGTGAGCTAAGAAATTTGTTTCTAGCTGGGCGGTGGTGGCGCACGCCTTTAATCCCAGCACTCGGGAGGCAGAGGCAGGTGGATTTCTGAGTTCGAGACCAGCCTGCTCTACAGAGTGAGTTCCAGCACAGCCAGGACTACACAGAGAAACCCTGTCTCGGAAAAACAACAACAACAAAAAGACATTTGTTTCTATGTATCAGTGTTAAGTTTTGTTGGTTTTCCTTTTGGAAAAAAAAATAAAATGTTGCCCAGACTGGTCTGTAACTCTTGGGCTCAAATGGTTATGCTGCCTCAGCCTTCTTCATCACTGGATGACAGGCACACAATAATGACATGGTTTTTAAAATTGTTTTTAAATCTAAAGATTAGATGACAAAGACTATACATGAGCTGTGTGAGCCCTAAAAAATGTATTGCCTACAAGGCCTGAAACATCCTTTTTGATAGACAGCTTTACGACTGCTAATTTAAAAGGCCACTGTTTTCTTGTCTATTCATTATTACATTAAAACATTTTTTCTTCATAAATTTAGATTACATTAGGTAATTTTTAAAGGATAAAAGTAGGAATGCTCACACTGTATTATATCCTGCCATACTCCAGCTCCCTCCAGGCCAGAGGGAGATACAGGGCCAATGCAGAGATGCACACAGCTTTACAGATGAGTGTTAGAAAGACAGTGAAAAGATCACCCATTCCATAGGGTCAGTCATCCTCAAGGGGGAGCCTCCTGTGCTGACATGCTAGGGCAGAGAAACACTTACAGCGACAGCCACGTAGGCCATCTTCTCCTGAGTGGGTCCCTCATGGCATTTCTGCAGCTTCCTCAGGAGCCTCCATAGGACCCAGGTCGTGTTGGACAGCTCTACCTCCAGGGTTCTCCACAATTCAGCCAGATGCCTACAAATCCCAGAATAGCAAACATCACTAAAAGGGCTTCCCAGGCCCCCCATGACCACAACTTTCTTAGGTTCCATTTGGAATCCAACCTCTCTGTGGGAGGTTTTCCTCTGCTCAGTTCTTCAGGTATCAGTAGACTTAGCACCTGGCAGCGGGTCAGGAACTGAGCTCTTACTGGCCCACAGCCAGTCATACTGCAAGTCCTATGCAAGCTTACCAGTGTCTCTGCTTCCCATCACAAGGGCTGGCTCCAGCTACCTCTCACCATTCACCTTGGCTGGAGAAACAAGGGACTTTGGTCAACCTGGACAGTCCACACCATTTTCTGAAGCCAGAGGCCTTTTCTCCAGCTCTCCCTCGACTATCACCTCCTTTAAAGAGAAGCCCCAGTGGGGTCTCTTCTGTCAGGTTTCCTGCTGCTTCTCCATGCTTCTCACTGGTTCCTACAGTGCTAACATGTCTTCTTGTTACAGGTTTCCTCAGTATTCCACACACTGGTCAGTGTTCTTTGTGTGCTCCTCTGAAGGCAGGGGTCATGTCTGGATCCCTCAGAACCTTCACAGAAGTCATTCAAAGACACACCTATCCCATCCAGTCTGTGGTCCTCATATGTGAAAAACATCATCTCCAAATAAACAAATAAATAAATAAACCTCTGAGCCTACTTAGATTTCAAAGAAACGTGTAATTTCTCAAAAAATTTTTACAAATTTAACATCACAGCTAAGGCCAGCCTGAGAAAAATATTGAGACTTAGTCTCAAAATGAAACTGTCTAGTAGCGATTTCAGTGTAGGGCCTGCGAGTCAGATAAACACTGTGAAGCAATGTGATCCAAGGTCTTATATGGTGCTGGGGCATACTGTTGTTGCTATACCACCTCTCTCTCTCTCTCTCTCTCTTTCTCTTTCTCTTTTCTCTCCTCTCCTCTCCTGTCCCACTTTCACAACTAACATTTTGAAGAATCCAGTCCATTGTCTTTTAGAATACTCTCCTTAGGTGCCAATCTTATCTACTCCCCTCTACAGGCGTCTCCTTAGCAACCATGTTCACTGTACTTGGAAATGGATTGTGAACCCAGTAACACAGAAGCTGAGCAAGGTTGTTACCTGTCATACGGTACTGGATGACATAAGAGGTGGCTGAGCACTGTATCTGTGTACTTAGGTCTGGAGACAAACAAACTCACGGTACTTATGATTTGTTGCCGGACACTAGTCAGGGTGATTATCGAGAGCCGGGCACAGATCACACCTATTATTTCTGGCACCTGAAGAGGAAAAAGACATTATTAAGACCTTACTCCTGCAGGACATATATAGCTTTTGTTGTTGTTGTTGTTGTAGCCTCTTCTGAAAGGTGAGGGGATAGAAGACAAAATATTTCTGGGTTTGTAAAGTTTAGAACACTAAGGGTTCAGTTCAGTATGAATTGGGACCAGGGTCTCCTTCTCAGCAGTATAGAAATGAGTTAAAACTTTCCAAGCATCTGCTGGGTATAGTGGCACACACCTTTAATCCAGCACTCAGGAGGCAGAGGCAGCAGATCTCTGTGAATTTGAAGACAGACTGGTCTACATTGTGAGTACAAAGGCAGCCAGGGCTATGTAGAGAGACTGTCTCAAAAAGTAGCATACTTGAATGTATGTATATATTGAATGTATGTGTACAAAAGCATTTAGATGGGGTGGGCCTGTAGTTTAGATGCAGAGTGCTTACCTAGCATAAACCAGGGCCTGGGTTTGATATCTGATTCTTGACACTAGGGGCAGGTGGGGGGAGGGGAGAGGAGTGTGTGTGGAGGGTTAAGGGTTGAGAAAGGGGGTAAGGGTTGAAGAGTGGGGGGGGGGAGGAGGGTTAGGGGTTGGGAAAGAAAAAGAAATGCTGAATGTAACAAGACTGCTTGTTTGACATTCACAAGGCCCTGGATTCACTCTAGCACTACAGAAAGAATAACAAAAGAAGAAATGAAAGATTTGAAGGCTATCGACAGAGGTATTAGCTTATATCTCCGAGAAATTCAGACAGGGTTTCCCCCCCCACTTCTATGTTTTTTTCTGATTTTTGGTCAATGATTACATAGTGATTTATTCATTTATCTATCTATCTATCTATCTATCTATTTATTTATTTAATGTATGAGTGCTCTACTTACTGCAACATCCATTGGTCAGAAGAGGTCATCAGATGTAGGCCACCGACCCGACTCGGCTGGCCAAGATGGCGCCAGCCTAGGCCTCTGGTATCAGCTACCAGTGCACTGCACATGTGCAACTCAGTTTGATGGCAGCCCCTCCTGAACGGGGTATGCTAATGAGGTACCAATAGGGTACCACGATCCTGACCAATCACCCCCTCCCAGGCGGGGTATGCAAATATGGTATGCTATGAGGCACTGCAATCTGACCAATCGTGTACCTCCACGCGCTTCCCCCCAGAGCTGAGGGGATATAAGCAGCTTGCCCTGGGCATTCGAGGTCTCTCCCTGAAAACTAAAAGAGCGCTTCTACAATAAAGGCTGTTGAGAAGGATCTGGTTGTTCGTGTCTTCCTTGCTGGACGAATGGGCGAGACAATCAGATCCACTTACAGATGGTTGTGAACTACCATGTGGTTGCTGGGAATTGAACTTAGGACCTCCAGAAGAGCAGCCAGTGCTCTTAACCACTGAGCCATCTCTCCAGTTCCTACATAGTGATTTTCTTAACAAAGCAAACAAAACTGTTCATGTTATAGTGAGGGACCATACCTACATCTGTCTCAGATCTTACAGGAAGCAGAGCCAGGGTTTTAGTCCAGTTCTCCCTCCGTTTGACTATCATCCTGGCATAAAATGGCTGTCATTACCACCAGGTGCCAGAAGCTGTCTGAACAATCATTTGTGGATATAATTCTAGCTACAGAAACATGAGGGGGAACCTACTGGGGGCTTGAAGGAAAGATTTCCTGTCCTCAATAAAGGGACAAAGGGAAGCATCATCCTTCTGGGTTGTCTTCTCTGTCTGCTTATGAAGTCTCAGCTGTGTCTGCCTCATGACCTCATGAACAGGAAAGGTAAAAAGATGGGAACCAGGGTCTTGGCTATCACTGTCAGTCAGTAAGCCCAGCATAGAAAATGTTCTGTGTTCTGATTTCCTATACATATTTAATAATATGTATTTACTGTAATTATTTAATACAGTTGAATCACTATAGTGAGAATATATTTATTATATTAATTAACATATTACATATTAATTATTATATTAATTTATCAAAGCTTCTCGCGGTTGGCCTTTCTCCCACCCAGGAGCTCTCCGACTGCTCTCATCAAGTGTTCCTGTGGTATCTTTGCTATTTTTTTTCTTCTTTTTGGTTTTTTGAGTCAGGGTTTCACTGTGTAGCCCTGGCTGTCTGGGAACTCTCTCTGTAGACCAGGCTGGCCTCAAACTCAGAGATTCCCTGCTGCAGCCTCTGAAGCCTATGCCTTTGCTACTTTCATAGGTTTGAAAAAAAATTTTTTTTCATTTTAAAATTTATTTGCACTGAATTCCAAACTCATACTCATCAAGAACATCTCCCCAGAGAGATCCTGTTCCTGTTTTCTGGTGAATACATGAGAGAGAGAGAGAGAGAGAGAGAGAGAGAGAGAGAGAAAGGGAAGGGGGAGAGAGACACTCAGGTGTGTGTATATATCTGTGTAAGCATATACCCATGTGTGTGTGTGCACTTGTGAAAGCCAGAGACTGATGTCAAAGATGTCTTTCTTATATTTTTGGTTGTGAACCAAGCCTTTAATGGTTGGGTCATCTCTCCAGCCCAAATAATCACTCTCTACCTTATTTTTTGAAACACAATCTTACTCTCAATCTCTTTCTTTTAAATATTTATTTATTTATTTATTTATTTATTGTGAGTACATTGTCATTGTCTTCATGCACACCAGAAGAGGAGAAGAGGGCATCAGATCCCATCACAGATGGTTGTGGCCCACCATGTGGTTGCTGGGAATTGAACTTCAGGAAGAGTAGTTGCTCTTACTGCTAAGCCATCTCTCTAGCCCTGAGACAAGATCTCTTTAATCAACGTAGACTTCACCTTTTCAGCTAGACTTGCTGACCAGCAAGCTCCGAGAATTTGCCTAGCTCCACCTCCCGGCCCTAGAGTTACAGATGCTCAGGATCACAACTGGGTTTGCATGTGGGTGCAAGGATCTGACCACACAACCTCATGCTTGTAAAACACTTTACCACTGAGCTATCTCCATAGCCCCACACCTTAACTTTTAAACCTCCCTTGTTTGGTATAGGGCTGGTAAGTACATACTTACTGAACGGAGGACTGTTTGTGGGCAGCAGAAGGCACCTTTGGTCCTGTCCCTGCTAGTGCCTGTTCTCAGCTGGTGTGTGAAGGGGACAGGGGGCATGGGAGATGGGGTATAGGACTTGCTGCTATCACAAACACAGAAAGTGGCCTGTGCTTTTACCTTTTCAAACCGAGCCTCTGCATTCTTCACCAAAGTTATCAGCAACTCTCCTGCTGTCTGCTGGATACAGGGATGCGGCAGACTTTTCAGGCTGTCCAATACAGTCATTATAAATTGGCCGAGCTCCTGAGAATCAAGGAAAACTTCAAACACCTGCAATGATTTATGAAAAATTAAGTTTCAAGATGTATGGTACAGACTAGGACTAAAATTCAGTGTTTGCCTAGTGTTCGCAATTCCTCTAAACTCTGCCCAACAGTTACCTAGCAACAGCTTGCATCTCTGTCTCCAAGTATAGGCCAGGAGCCAGACATAAAACACTTCTCCTTACCTCTCTCTCTCTCCACCTCCTACTCTCTCTCTCTCTCTCCTTCACATGTCCTTGACCAACTCTATTCTCTTCCTCTCTTCTTTCTCTTTCTGTCCTTCATTGTTCCCCTTTCTCTGCCTTTACCCCTTTCTAGGTTCCTGCCCCACTCCCTGGCTCCCTTCCCCTAACAAACTTCCTTTTGTACTAGGCCTGTAGCATGGCTGATTCCTCAGGGGGCACCTTGGCAGGGCCCACTGGGGTGCTCCTTCCTGCCCCGCATACTATCCTGTTTTATAAAACACATCACCTAGGATGTACAACGTTCACAGAGAGGAGAGGGACAGAGAGGGAGAGTTGTACTATCTATTACTGGCTTACTGACTGTGACGGCTGTGATTCTTTGTAGTCAACTTGGCTATATCTGGAATTAACTAAAACCCAAGCAGCTGGGTACACCTGTATCTTAGTCAGGGTTTCTAGTCCTGCACAAACATCTTGACCAAGAAGCAAGTTGGGGAGGAAAGGGTTTATTCAGCTTACACTTCTACAGGAAGTATAAGTCAGGACTGGAACTCAAGCAGGCCAGGAAGCAGGAGCTGATGCAGAGGCCATGGAGGGATGTTACTTACTGGCTTGCTTCCCTTGGCTTTCTCAGCTTGCTTTCTTATAGAACCCAGGGATGGCACCACCCAATCGGCCCTCCCCAGCTTGATCACTAATGAGAAAATGTCTTACAGCTGGATCTCATGGAGACATTTCCTCAAGGGAGGCTCCTTTCTCTGTGATAACTCCAGCTTGTGTCAAGTTGACACACAGAACCAGCCAGTACGACCTACAAGGGATTTTTTTTTTCTTTTCTGTTTTGAGGACTTTCACATAATGCTCCCAATCATACTGATTGCCCAGTCCTCTCAGGTCTGCCCTCCATCCTTCACACACACACACACACACACACACACACACACACACAAACACACACACACACTGCAAGACAAAGAAGAAAGAAAAACAACAACAAACAAACAAAAACCACAGGTCCAATTTGTGTTGCCCATGTACTCACTGGAGCATGGTCAGACTCCTAGTAACCAGCCCATGAAAGAAAAGTGAGTGCTTCCCCACCTGCACCCTGCCAGAGGCCATCGGCTGTGGAGAGCTACACTCCAGCATCATTACCACATTTTTAAGAGTTCTCTTCATTGGCTTCCTGTCTAGGCTGTGACTTTTTGAGAGGTAGAGTGGACTAGAGACAGGGGTTGTCACAGAAGCCTTCTGTGACTCTTTTTAACTATGAATCTACAGACATTGATACCAATGCAAAGGTAGCTTTCTTGTCATTTACAGTAAGTGGGAGCATGGACCACAGACATCCATCCACATGGCCTCTAGTGTCAACATGACCCACGGACCTCAACATGCTCTCTGACTGAAGCTCAGACCATGAAAATCAAAACAGCCCTCTATAGCAGCATGGGTCACAGACACTATATGACCCTTGGTAGCAGCACAGGCTGTGGATATCAATGTGGACTCAGGGGCATAGGCCACGGACACCAATATAATTCCCCGTGGCAGTCTGGCCAATGAATATCAGCATGATTTAGAGGCAGTACAGACCATGGACATCCACAGGACCTTTATCGGCAGCACAGATCTTGGGGCTCAACATGGTCTCCAACCATAGCTAAGATTATAGACATTAATATAGCCCTCAGCTGAAGCACAGATTATAGACATCAGTGTGGCTTCAGGTGGTGGCATAGACCATGGACATTTGCCTGGCCTTCAGTGGTAACACAAGCCACAGAAAATAACATGGCCCCTGTATGCAGCAGGACCATGGATCCCCAACATGGCCTTCAACAGCAGCATGGACCACTGACATCTACATTGGTTCAGGAGGCAGCACAAACTACAAACATCTGAATGACTTTTGGTGGTAGTACAGACCATGGACATCAAGGAACATAGACCCAACATGGCCCTCGATGGCAGCATGGCCCACAGTTATCAGCATGGTCTCAGGTGGCACTACAGGCCAAGCACATCAACATGGCCTGCAGCAGCAATCTGGACCACAGACACTGTAGTATTATAGACTATGGACATCTGCCTGCTCTCCTGTGGTAGCATGGGCCTCGAATATCAATATGGCCTCCATCAGCAGCCCACACCATAGATATCCACGTGACCTCCAGGCTACAACATAGCCTGAGGTAACAGCATGGACCATGGATATCAACATGGCCTCCAGGGGCAGCATGGACCATGGAGGTCTTTTGAAGAGGTCCAATTCAGAAAATGAACCTTTCTTTATTTTGGATGCTGTGTTGTTGCTCAGAGACAGAGCAATTGGCTGGACAGTATGTTCAGAGGCTGAGTCTTCAAAAGCTTCAGGCTGCTGTACACCACCCTGCTGACCCTACTCAGCAACAACGTGTTCCCCAACAATGAGAGCCTTCTCTCAACCTGTCCCCAGTCGTGCCTCTAGCTCTGTCTCTCTCCACCCCACATACTCCATTGTTCCATCTCTTCTGTCTCTCCCACTTCTCCATCACAATTTGTTCAGTGCAGTGGCATTGGAAACTGCACCCTTCAGTCTCCCTCCCAGTAGGGCAAGCAATATGGGCTACAGCCATGGTTTCATGGTGGGACCAGCTGGCAGGCACAGGACTGGCCCTTTTCAGTAATGACATCTGGCTCTGTAGGACCAGTCCCTCTACACACCCCAACAGCTGGTAGATGGAGTAGATGTCGGGGTGGACAAACTCAGTGAGCTAGATCTGGGGATTTGAGTTGGTCAGCCCAGACCTTTTGGTGAGGGATGTTTCTCTTAATCAAATCATTTGAAGTGGGAAGACCCACTTTTAACCTAGACCTTTTGCAGTAGGAAGATCCACCGTTAATCTGGGCCACATGTTCTCCTGGCAGCCTATTTGAAGAACATGGAAGAAGGAAGCTTTTGCTCTTTGTCTGATTGCTCTCACTCTAATTAGCAAGTCCATTCCTTCACTGGCATTAGAGCCTACTTCTTCAGGATTCTGACATATACTGAAGACCAGCTAAGACAGTCAGCCTCTCGTAAAGTGAAAGACTACTAGATTCTTACACTTTCTCTTGGTATACAACCACTGTTAGACTAGCTGGACCACAGCCAGTAAGCCACTGTAATAAATCTTACACACACACACACACACACACACACACACACACACATACATATGTATATTATATTATATTATATTATATATATATGCATATATATTCATTCTATAAATTGTCCCTCTAGAGAACACTAACACATTTATTAAAATGGAAAACTGGACACACCCAGAGCCCACAGCTTAAGGCTGTGCATGGCCTTTTACTGCTCTGACTTGTAGAGAGAAGCCTTGTTCTGAGATCCTCAGAGAAAGTCTCGCTTTATAGAAGCACTAAAGGAAACACCCAGTGCTGGATAGCTGACAGCTTCCTTGGCATAACTAAAATGCTTTGTAGGGAGACAACACATTGACATCATCTGTCATCCTGCTTTTTGGAGCACTTGGCAATGTATGAAGTCCGCAACATGACTGGACAGATACACTCCACTGGTCACTTACTATGCAACAGGCCAAGAATTTTCCACACGCCTTTTCATTCATCCACTACGACAATGGAGTCATCCCAGCATGTAAGTTCCCTGCATAGATGAGGAAACTGATACCTAGACTGAATTGCCTGGTACTTTAGACCCTATATGAGTAAGATATATAAGGATTCCTTTATTTGTGTTTGTATTCATGTATGTATGCACACATGTATATGTAGGTATGAATGCATGGGGGGGTGTATTCATATGAGCTCTATCTCAGTGTCTTCCTCCATTACTCTCTGACTTTTTGAGTCAGTCTCTTACTAAATATGGCGCTCATCAATTCTGCTAGACTAGCTGGCCAGCAAACCCTAGTGATCTTCCTGTCTGTCTCCTCAGAGCTAGGACTACAGGAATACACTGCTATTCACAGCTTTCTTGTTTTTAAATGTGGTTCCTGGAGATTCCATGCATGCCCCCATGCTTGCACTGCAAGCACCTTACTGAGCCATCTAGCCAGCCTTATGGTTTCCTCTGTGTACCCTTATCCCTATCATATCTGGCAGATGCACAAGTCTTTGTTGAGCAATGGGTTAAGTGGGCTACAGTTAAAAGCACACAGAGCTTGTTGGCTCAACCATTCTCTCTTGATGCTCCCCTATGTGGAAGGTTCCCATGAGCAAGTGACTGGTGTTCAGAGTTTACTAGACAGAAATGACTGGCCTCTTCAGCAAGCTGACATAAAGTGCTAACGTAAGAAAACAGGGCAATCAGACATGGTAGTACAAGCTTTTCATCTCAGCATGTGAGAGCCAGACACAGGCTGTGAGTTCTAGGATAGCATGGTTTATACAGTGAGTTCCAGGTTAGCCAGTGAGTGATACACAGTGAGACCCTGTCTGAAAGAGAGAGAGGAGCGGGGAGGCAGGGAGGGAGAAAGGGAAGGGAAGGGAAAGGGAAGGGAAAAGGGAAAGGGAAGGGAAAAGGGAAAGGCAAGGGAAGAAGGGGAGGAAGGGAAGGGAAGGGGAAAAGGAAAGGGGGGAAGGAAAGGGGGAAGGAAAGGGAGGAGGGGAAGGGGGGAAGGGTAGGGTATAAGGGAAGGGAAGAAGGAAAGGGGAAGGGGAAGAAAAAAGGGGAAGAAGAAAAGAAAGGGGAAGAAGAAAAGAAAAGGGGAAGAAGAAAAGAAAAGGGGAAGAAAAGGGGGAAGAAGAAAAGGGGGAAGAAGAAAAGAAAAGGGGAAGACGAAAAGGAGAAGAAAGAAGAAAAGGGGAAGAAGAAAGGGGGAAAAAGAAAAGGGGAAAAAGAAAAGGGGAAGAAGAGAAGGGGAAGAAGAAAGGGGGAAGAAGAAAAGGGGAAGAAAAAGGGAAGAAGAAAAGGGGAAGAAGAGAAGGAGAAGAAAGAAGAAAGGGGGAAGAAGAAAAGGGGAAGAAAAAGGGGAAGAAGAAAAGGGGGAAGAAGAAAAGAAAAGGGGAAGAAGAAAAGAAAAAGGGAAGAAGAAAAGGGGAAGAAGAGAAGGAGAAGAAAGAAGAAAGGGGGAAGAAGAAAAGGGGAAGAAGAAAAAGGGGAAGAAGAAAAAAGGGGAAAAAGAAAAGGGGAAGAAGAAAAAAGGGGAAAAAGAAAAGGGGAAGAAGAAAAGGGGAAGAAGAAGGGGAAGAAGAAGGGGAAGAGGAAAGGGAAGGAAGGGAAGAAACCCGGCATGTAAAGTCATTTACATGGTACCTTATTTGCAAATCCAAAATGTTTATGGAGCTCATTCCCTGAGCAGTCTCTGTGGTTGGCTTATAAGGAACGAAGTGAAATTTCCAACATGATTTTTACCATCTCACATTTCCATGAACAAGCAACACTTCTGGCTTCTCTCCCCCCTTGCTAGCCCTCCAAGCTGTCTGACTGCATGCTTTGAACCGCTCTAGTTACCTGGACAATCTTGAAGGGGCAGCAGTAGAACCTTTTGAGACTATACTGCTCCAGCAGGTCCCTGCATTTTTTCAAAGTTTCTCTCAAGTTCTTGCTGTCTCTGTCCTGTGTGATATCTAGGAAGAGAACGCACTGATCACTGTTATGCTCCACTTCCATTCTTTCTACTCATTCGCATCTCCGATGTGTGGTTTTCACTTGAACAAATTAATCTAATATCTGAAGGCAGGCTCCCCCGTCTTCCTTGCAAAGCAATGTATACAAACATCCAAAGGGAGATGAAAAGGGTTTTTGTAAGAACAGAGATTTGGAGTGATTTGCTGAGTACAACACAGGAAGACTACAGCACTAGCCCACTGGAGGGGAGTTTGGAGGGTGTCTGATGAGGTTTAAATACTGACAAAACCTTACTTGATCACAGACCTTCCTGCACACCTAGACTCGTTGATTCTTGAGTAACCTACTCTCATCCTGCTGCCTTACTTCCTATGTGTTTTGTTTTTGTTATTGTTTTGATCTTTTGAGATAGGATCTCTCTACATGGCCCTGGTTGTCCTGGAACTTAATGATTGTAGACAGGCTGGCCTCAAAGTCACAAAGGCCTTCCTCTGCCTCCTGAGTGCTGGAATTAAAGCTGTGTGCCATCATGTCTAACTTGTTTCCCATGTTTTGATGTAACTTTATATTGGTGGACAAGGCATTGTAAATATTTGTTGAATCAATAATTGAATTATTTGGTCTCGGGCTGCCCAAATATCCAGAAATTAGCTTAAACTGGACTACAGGAGGATTTCTATCAGTTAGATAAATGCTAGTATTCCTAGCAGGGCATAGGGGCACATGCTTTTAATCCTAGCACTTGGGAGGCAGAGGCAGGGGGATCTCTATGAGTTCCAGGACAGCCTGGTCTACTTGGTGAGTTCCAGGACAGCTAGAGCTACATAGTGAGACTGTGTATCAAAAAACCAAAACTAAACTAAACAAGCCAGTATTCCTTAGGAATTTGTGAAGCCAGTTCCCATCTACTAAAAGAAGTAATTCCCTCACCTCTAGCAGACAGAGCATGTGGCTCTCCATTGATGTGTAGCCCAGACTGACCTCCCAGGCTCCCTCAAACTCTATTACCAGTTTGATCTCTTTATACGAGGTTTTCCCCTGCCCCTCTCTATCTCTTTCTCTCTCTCTTTCTCCCCCCCCCCCATTGCTATCTTCTTGCCCTCTGCTACTGTCAATATACAATTGCTGATCCATCTATCTACCTATCTATCTATCTATCTTTCTATCCATCTATCGATGAGGGCCCTGGCTTCGTTCCTCTGCCTGCCTTTCTTTTCTTTTCTTTTCTTTCTTTTTTTTTTTTTTTTTTTTTTTTTTTTTTTTTTTTGAGACAGGGTTTCTCTGTGTAGTCCTGGCTGTCCTGGAACTCACTCTGTAGACCAGGCTGGCCTCGAACTCAGAAATCCACCTGCCTCTGCCTCCCAAGTGCTGGGATTAAAGGCGTGCGCCACCACTGCCCAGCTCTGGCTGCCTTTCACCTGTTCACTTACGTGATTGTTCTTTATTCCCCCCCTCATCTTCAGAAAGCCTTTTCTGAATCCCACAACTCATTTGACTCTCACTTATGGGTCTGTAATTTCCCTTCATATTACTGCTAATGGCACTTGTTTGTTGACTCTGGATAACCACTAGACTGTGATATAAAGATTAGGGGCCTTTGTTTTCTAGTGTCTATTTGTCTTACTTAGGGTTCTATTGCTATAATAAACACCATGACCAAGGCAACTTGGAAAGGAAAGGGTTTATTTCCATATCACTTACTATTCATCAGTGAAGGAAGCCAGGACAGGAACTCACCCAAGGCAGGAACCAGAGACAGGATGCAGAGGCCATGGAGAGGTGCTGCTTACTGGCTTCATCCTTGTGGCTTATTCAGTCTGCTTTCTTATAGGACCCTGGACCACCAGCCCAAAGATGGCCCCACCCATAATGGGCTGTGCCTGGCCGTATCAATCACTAATTAAGAAAATGACTGACAAGCTTGCCTATAGCCCAATCTTATAGTGGCATTTTCTCAATTGTAGTTCTTTCCTCTTGGATGACTTTAGGTTGTATCAAATTAACATAAAACTAGCCAGAACACTGTTGAACCCCAAATCAGCACTAAATAAATAGTTATGGGATAAAGTATGGAGGCCCAAATGATGATAAGGACCTCCCCCACTTCTGACCAAACCAATCGTTCCAGTTTGTTTTTATGGCCACATGTCTGGTTACTCACAGCCATTCAGATAGTGGGCACTGGGGGTGGGCACTGGGGGTGGGGTGGGGGTGGGGGTGGGGGTGGGGGTGGGGGAGTGGGAGTTCAAGCCAGTGTTATGGTTCCAATGTTGAAGTCAGTGTCTTAGTCACTTTTGTGTTGCTGTGAAGATACACCATGACCAAGGCAACTCTTATAAAGGAAACACTTAATCGAGGGACTTGCTTACAGGCTCAGGGGATTAGTCCATGATCCATGGCAGGGAGCATGGAGGCAGACAGGCATGGTGCTGAAGAAATAGCTAAGAATTACATCTTGACCTATATGCTAAAAAAGAGAGACTGACCTGGCATAGGCTTGAAACCTCAAAACCCAAAGTGACTCAAAACCTCAAAAACCTCCAATGACACATTTTCTCCAACAGGGCCACACCTCCTAAACCTTCTCAAATAGTGCCATTATCTGGTAACTAAGCATTCAACTTCATGAGCCTCTGGGAGCCATTCTTATTCAAACCACCACATCCAGCATTGCTTCTCTCTGCCCCTGGACTACATACCTTTCTCTCTATCAATTGCTAAAGAACACATTTCTACACCTTGGAAAGGAAGGCAGGAGGAGGGCTGGTGCCCATGCTGTGCTAGAGATTAGATCCCACCTTCATTCCACAGTGTCTTACACTTCAGTCTCAGAGTGATATGAAGCAGATAGTGTGTCCCCTCTGCAGCCTCCTCAGCCACCTCTTTTTGTGGGTCCCCACACAGCAGTGCCATCACAGCCACGAGATGTCCAAGCCTCTGGAACTGCAGTGGAAGCTGAGCAAGAAGGAAAGCACTGTCAGATACAGGCACACTTCCATCTTTGGTTGGAGTTGTTGAGGTGTAATCAAATCTCTGTCCCCAAATCAAGAAAAGTGAAAGGTCACAGGCAGTCTTTAGACCTTGGGAGGGTTACTGTTTCAGAGATTTGATATAATACATCCAGCCAAAGGGCAACCTAACCTATGAACCCATTCTAAAAAGCAAGGTGGTTTTGGCAGTAAAGATATCCATTCCAGAAATAGGATTGATTGATTGATTGATTGATTGATCAACTGGTGGAGAAAAGGTTTCTGTGTGTTGCCTTGAGGGTTCTGAAACTTATCCAGCACTGTTTTTAAAGATCACATTTTGAAAATATTTGCCTAGGAATGGAAAAGCAAATTATGATACAGTCATCCTATAAATGTACCCATTAGAAATCAAGTGTCTGGCCTGGAGGTGTGGCTCAGTAGTATAGCACATACCTATCTTAAAACCCAACAGCACAAAAGAACAAAAGCCACATGTAAAACAAGAAATTTATTACACATTAAGCATAGCATCACCATGGGCTTTGTACGACCATGGAGCCAGTTCCAGAACATCTCATGGCAAAGTCATGGCTATATGCACAGTGTGCATTGTGTAATATGATTCCTGCTATCAGTTAGAGGCAACAGAGAGAAGGTGCTGTCTCTTTCTCCTCCTTTTCACATGCATGTGTGTATGTTCAGGTACATGCACCCATGTGAGCACATACGGAGGCCAGAGCTCAGGAGTAAGTGTCTTCTCTCTCTCTTTACCTTATTTTGAGACAGGACCTCTTACTGAATCTGGGTCTCACCATTTCATCAGGACTAGATGGCCAGAGAGCACAGGGGGTCCTTCTGACTCTGTGTGGCTAGTGGTGGGGATTACAGGATGTGCCACCACACTTGGCTTTTGTTGATGGTGCTCCTGTCTGAACTGCAGCAAGCTAAGCTTTCCCTTTGTTCTACTTTAAAAAAAAAAAGATTTATTTTCTGTTATAATAATATCTTAGCCCCTCAGACTTTATTAAGACATATTTATCCAGCGTAGTGGTTCATGCCTTTAATCTCAACACCCAAGAGGCAGAAGCAGGATCATTTGAGGCCAGCCTGGTCTACAAAGTAAATTTCAGGCCAGCCAGGGTAAAAATAACAAGACCTGTCTCAAACAAACAAAACTGAAAAACCTACTAGAGACTAGCTCACATCTTTCGCATTGTTTTCTTACCTTTTTTCTTCAAGTTCCTTTGATTTTTTTCTTTTTTCTTATTGAAAGTAGGGTTTTTTTCAATACAATATATTCTGATCCTGGTTTTCCCTCCCCCAGTTTCTCAAAGACAATCCTCCCTTATCTACCTACTCAAATTCACACCCTATCTCTTTCTCCTATTAGAAAACAAACAGACAGCTACAAACAAAAATACCAAATAAAGGAGAGTAGACAAAACAACAAACAGGGAAAAAATAAAGAACCCAAGGAAGACATATAGATGCAGAGACACACACATTCACTCAGACAGAAATCTCATAAAAAAAACAAACAAACAAACATCACATCACAAAACATAATCATGTCCAGAAAGGTTAGGCACCAAGGGCACATGTGTGCTGCAAGTCATTGAGCTGCCGTTATTGAATACACTTCAGTGTAAAACAAGAAAGCTCTGGCCTGAAGAAGGGACTAAGTCAAGCAGAACTCTCAAGATTCTGTGAACTGACCCCTCCTTCTCTGGCTCTGGCCTGGCTTCTTCGCCTTTCTTCCTGAGACACTTTGCAAAGACCTTGGACCCTGGGATCAGGACTGAGTGATAAACATCTTTATGACAAGGAAATAAAACTACTCCCAACCACAGTGAGCTAAGCATGATAGGTCACCACCCCTCCTCCCCTGCAGGCTACCATCCATTATGTTAAAATTGCCTTCTGGAGCAGGAGTCACTGTTTCAGCTAGTGGACTGTTCTTCTTGGCCAGTAGTCAACTTTGACAGAAGTCCCCGCAGAGCTCAGAGCTCACACAGTGAGCACTCAGACACAGCCTGAGCAAGGTCACCTGCTTTGTTGTACACCCCTCCTTTCAATTCCCTTTCTATAAAAAAGTTAAGTTCCTATTATAAGACCTGAAGTTAGCCGGGCGGTGGTGGCACACGCCTTTAATCCCAGCACTTGGGAGGCAGAGGCAGGTGGATTTCTGAGTTTGAGGCCAGCCTGGTCTACAGAGTGAGTTCCAGGACAGCCAGGGCTACACAGAGAAACCCTATCTCGAAAAACAAAACAAAAACAAACAAACAAACAAAAAAACAAAAAACAAAACAAAAAAACAACCAACAAAAAACCAAAACAAAACAAAAAGACCTGAATACTGAACCTGTAAGTTCCACCAAGTAACTCCCTGAAATACTGGGAGTTGTAGTTCTTGAAAAATAACAAAGCTACATGGGAAAATACAGTGGCCTAATGGGTTTGTCCCTATAACCTGCAGCTCATGGCCACTTAGCTAGGAATCCCAGGTAGTGGTCCTGACTAAAGCCCATCTTAACCAGTATCTACTTAAAACTTACTTTAAATTTGGCTCAAAATTATGGAACTGTTTTTTCTTTGACAAATCTCAGGATTAACACTATCAGACCCTTAAAAAAACCAATGTGTATGTGTGTGTGTGGGGGGGGGGTGTCACTGAATCTGTTCTTTTCAAAGATAGTTACACTGATTATGTCTCTTTTCCTTGTCTTTCACTCTTCCTTTTAATTAGCACATGGGATATTCTAATACTGTTCTACAGGGACTCTCTCAGAATGGAACCTTTTTATATATTTTTTTTATTTTTTTATTTTTTATTTTTTAGACAGGGTTTCTTTGTGAAGCCCCAGCTGTCCTGGAACTCACTCTGTAGACCAGTCAGGCCTTGAACTCACAGAGATCTGGCTTCTTCTGCCTCCAGAGTGCTGGGACTAAAGGCGTGTGCTACCACTGCCCAGCCAGAGTGGAGTCTTTTGCTTTAAGACTCTGATAATAGACCTTCCACAGAAAAACAAAGAAAGATTTTTGTATTGTATAGTCTTTGGGTTTGGTTATTTTAGGTGTGTGGGTTTGTCTGGTTGGTTTTTTGTTGTTGTTTGTTTGTGTTTTGGTTTGGGAGTTTTTTTTGTAATTTATTTAAATAATGAAGCTTAAAATAAATTAAAGTTTTATGTAAGAATTCTAAATGTTAACCCAGAAAATGAAAAACACAGTAGAGTGAACCACCGAGCTACTACATAGAACTTCTAGATGCCCATAGGACCAGTGGGACCAGGCTAAGAACCCATCCTGGGAATTCTCTCTAAAGAAGATCCCAGGGACAGAAAGAGAAAGAGAGACAGAGACAGAGACAGAGACACAGAGACAGAGAGAGATCATTTGAAACATTCCTCTAATCCACAGCAAATAGAGGTTGAAGAATTAGAGGAAGCTGGGCAGTGGTGGCGCACGCCTTTAATCCCAGCACTTGGGAGGCAGAGGCAGGCGGATTTCTGAGTTCAAGGCCAGCCTGGTCTACAGAGTGAGTTCTAGGACAGCCAAGGCTACACAGAGAAATCCTGTCTCCTGTCTCCAAAAACCAAAAACCAAAAAAAAAAAAAAAAAAAAAAAAAAAAGAATTAGAGGAACACCCTGCTGAGGTTGCCAGGATCATAGGGCAGTCAGTGATGACCAGAGGTCACTTGCTGTGGGAAACCATGGCAAGGCCTTACTCTTGGTAAACACTCACCCTTGGCTCTCCTATCTACTATTCTTCTTTCTGCTTACCTTCCATGATTCATTTGTCAGTTCTCAGAACTTCAAACAAGGCCTCATAGCAACCCACCTTAGTAACCCTTCCTCCTGATCTCTAGATTTAGACAACATCCTGCTAGATAGATGTTTTTTAGAACCCCTGGTAATGGAAAGGCTTTGTGAGAATAACTTAGTTAGACCCTGCAGCTGCAGCTAGCTTCCTCCACCTGCAAAGCCCTCTTTCCTTTCCTACCCCTCCCCATATCCTGTTTTTAGAGTATATAACGTGTGAACAATAAAAAATTTTGCCAGCTTGATCAGACTTCTTGACTTGCTGTGCCTCCTTATTTTCTCACTCATCTCAGTCCTCTCCATAGGGTCTAAGGGCCCCACTTGATTGTCCAGCTGGCCTGGACAACTTGCTACAGGAGTTTTGTGGCTTCAGAGTATAGAGACTGGAAGCGTAGCGGGAGAGACTTCACCATTCATGTGGGAGAAAGACACTTGGGAGGGGACTGCTTGCTCTGTAATAAGCTAGCAGTGTTCACTCTGGTCTGTCTGTGGTGTGGGAACAGATGCTTCTTCATCTCTGCCAGAAAAGCTTAAGTAATGCATAGTTTGGAGAAAATGATGGAGAGTGGGGGAGCCCCGTGGCTACAAGACCTACCCAGAAGGTGACACTAATTTGCAGAAGGAAAGGCAACAGAGATGAGAAGTGGTCATAGTTGGGGGAAGGGGTTCTTTTTAGAAGTTCCGAGAGAGGATTGACAACAATTGAGAAGTGGGAGACTGAAACAGAGAAACTGAGGATTAAAATATGGGATCCTCAGTGAGAATAAAGACTCAGTAAAGGACCTAAACTGTGTCTAATAGCATTCCTTCTAAGCCCCGCCCAACAATTACCAACTCCTTGCTGTTTCTGACCCTTCTCTCTCTCTGACCCTTTTCTCCCCTTCCCTTCCTGCTTTTCTCTCTCCACCTGTTCTTGCTCTCTTGCGCTCTCCCTTGTGTTCTCAATCTCTCTCTCTCTCTCTCTCTCTCTCTCTCTCTCTCTCTCTCTCTCTCTCTCTCTGTCTTTCTCAGCTCCTCTTCCCATGCCCTTAATAAACTCTATTCTATACTATATCTGTCAATGGCTGGTACCACAGGGGGAAGGGATGCCTCAGCATGGGTCCACAGAGGCACCCCTCCCCACCTCACCATACCTAGCTCTATCAAATATATCCTGGTTCCTTTTTATAAAACACAACAGACTCGGTGCTGGAGAGATGGCTCAATGGTTAAGAGCACTGACTGTCTAACAGAGGTCCTGAGTTCAATTCCCAGCAACCACATGGTGGCTCATGACCATTTATGATGGGATCCGATGCCCTCTTCTGGTGTGTCTGAGGACAGTGACAGGACAATGTACCCACATACATAAAATAAATAAATCTTGAAAAAAAATTGATCCTCCTGTGTGCTACCAGGACAGATGAAATATTTTAAAATAATAAATGGGCATGAGAAAAAAAAAAAAAAAAACCCACAACAATCTCAATTCCTAAGGAAGCTCCAATTCCCCAGTCTCCAAACAGCAATCCAGATATCCAGCAAGAGGCTTGACCTGGACTCTAGGCTCTCTGGTGGTTAGGAAAAGGCCAGCATTCCTCAGGAACTTGGGAAGCCAGTTCCCTTCCGAATGAAATGAGGACAAGACAGCTTCAAGGTACCCTTGAGGGAGAAGAATTTTACTGTAGATAAGAGGGAGAGAACAGCCAGAGGCTCTGAAGAGTCCAGACTGAACCTGGCCATAAAGGGAGGGGGAGGGGAAGAGAGGAAGAGAAGAGGGCAAAGGGACCAAGAGAGGGGTTGAGAGAACCAAGATTTTGGCCAAGAGAACATGGCCAAAATTTGGGGTTATATAGGAAACAAGAAGCCGGGGTAAGGGAAGTGAAGGCCTAGGCTGGAGAGGTTTAGCGTAGAGGACAGGGTGAGGTGTGCTGAGGGGGGGGGAGCCCCCCAAAGCCTGGAGACCAAGCAGTGTGTGCTAACAGACACCACAGGTGGCCATTTATCCCAGATTTCTTTGGAATTTGACACCTTCTACCTAAGCAGAAAGGAGTCATTTCCTTGCCTCGGGAGAAGAGACTTAGAGCCTAGCAGTACAGCGAAGTTCTCCGCAGGCCTTCAGGCTCCTTCAGTATCACAAGTACTGTTGACACATTTCAAAGTCCTACCCTGTCTTAGCTAGTTTTGTTTTGTTTTTTAGTTTTTAGTTTTTTGTTTTTGTTTGGGTTTTTGATTTGTTTGTTTGTTTTTGTTTTGTGATAGGGTCTCTTTAGCCCTGGGTTTCCTGGAACTCACTGTGGAGATCAGGCTGGCCTTGAATTCACAGAAATCAGCCTGTCTCTACCTACCTAGTGCTGGGTTTAAGAGTGTGCCACCACAGCTAGCTTGTGCTGGCTAGTTTTGGCTAATCTTATATCAACTCGAAACAAGCTAGAATCACGTGAAAGGAGAAAACATCAAAAGATAAAATTCCTCCATAAGATCCAGCTGTAGGGCATTTTCTTAATTATTGACCGATGAGAGAAGGCCCAGCCCATTGTGGTTGCGGCCACCCCTGGGCTGGTGTTCCTGGGTTCTATAAGAAAGCAGGCTGAGCAAGCCATGGGGTGCAAGCCAGTAAGAAGCACCCCCTCCCCATGGCCTCTGCATTAGGTCCTGTTGTTTGGTTTCCTGTCCTGACTTCCCTTAATGATGGACAAGTTTAGAGGTATATGCCAAATAAACTCATTCCTCCCCAACTTGCTTTTGGTCATAGTGTTTCACCATGGCAATAGAAACCCCAACTAAAACATGGCCCTTCTCAATTCTCCCTTACTGTTGGGAATGGGTTCTAAGGCTTTGTCTTAACTCAGCTCCCAAAACTGTGCTTCCAGATCTGAGGGTCCCTGCCCCCAGCTGGCTTCCATTGATAATAAAGAATTGCTGTACAGCCAATAGCTGGGCAGGGAGACAGGGCAGGACTTTTAGATTGCATGGACAAGGGACCGAAAAGGAGAGGAAGAAGAGAGAATTACCATTACAGGGAAGCACAAGATGAAACATAAAGTCCCACCAGCAGGTAAGGCCCTAGGGGCCACTGCCCCAATTGGGTCTGGGGTAGCAGAGATGAAATAGAGATTTTAAAAGATGTTAATTCAGGAATACCAGAGAGGAGTGCTTGCTAGCCGTAGGGAGGTTTAGAAGTGCCCAACCATTGAACTAGTCAAGGTATATCAAAATTAGCTGGCGTATGTGTATATTTCATTCGAAAATCCAGAGAGCTCTTGGGTAGGTGCAGTGCGTGTGACCCCCTGGGAGCCAAAGTGGTTTAACTAATTTGCAGCTACATCCTATCAAAAACCCCTCCAGTTCTCAGACTCCCTCCCTGCAGCTCTTCCTCCTCCTTATAACCCTGCGATTGAAGGAATCTCAGGTCTCAGCCTAAACTTAAAAATTAACTTATCCAGAGACACGTTCTGGGAGAAGCACATTCCAAAGACTTACACATACATTCCAGGAGAAGGGCCCAAGATAAAGAGAATTGAAAGATTATCAGGAAGCTGGGCCCTTAATGCAATAAACCTGGGTAAACAGGAGCTATGGTAAGATAGACTTAGCTAACACTGGTTGTCATAAGATAATGGGAGCAGCTGTTTGAGGTCAGCCTTTATGGTTAACACTGTCTAACAGGTGACTATAAAACTGCTCTTGTGAGACCTATGAAAACTGCTTAAAAACTGCTCTTAGCTTTAGCTCGAGGTTCCTCTAGCCTGTGTGTGTGTGGGGGGAGGGGACCCCAGTGCACTGGATCAATAAACCTCTTGCTTTTGCATCAAACCCCCTGCCCATGAGTGTTTCTGGGGGAGTGCATCATACCGGTTTGGATCTTAGGGTCCAACACGATCCCACTATGTGTTCTCTGTGCTCCACTCCTCATTCTCTCTCTGTTGTTTCTCCATTCTCTATTCCCTGCTCTCCTTTCCTCTCTTGCAGATAGCTATCCCCTACCAGCCTGTTGGCCATATTCAGTCTACTTCTTTCTCTCCTCTAGACTCTTGCAGATAGATGCCTCTGGCTGTTCTGTTCTACATTAAAACCGTTCCCTTTAACCATACCATGGTGCTGGTAGCACAGAGGCTAGAGTCTGAGGCACAAGCAGAGTAGTAAGTACTCCAGTAGGATATCACTTGGCTGCTCCAACAGTCAAACCAGGACCATGAACTACCAGCTGGAGCCAACATGGCCAGGTCTTTTGCTTCATTATGATGGCTTCCACATTATTAGCATTGTGGTTTGAGCCTTTCTGAGACAAATCTGGACATTCCACATAAGAATAGAAAAAGAGGAGCAGACACAATTTTGAAAATTTCCTCTCTGACCTAGACCATGAAAAAAATCTTCTCAGTGTTTACCCATGAGCAACAGGTCTCCAAATCCAAGTGGGTATGACTATCTCTGGGAGCCCTCCATAACCCCCTTGAGTCTTCACTTCTACTCTCTGATAAAACCTCCCCATTCCTTACTTTGTCTCTGAAATACGAGGTTAGGTGTCTATCTTGTCCCTCTGTCTTTTAAATCTCCTCCCACCCCCTCAACACAGGCAACAACAATCCCATTCTCTCAGAGAGCCTGGGAGATACTTGGCCTGAACGGACCTGTTGGGCTTTCGCTTTCTCTCTCTCTCTCTCTCTCTCTCTCTCTCTCTCTCTCTCTCTCTCTCTCTCTCTCTCTCTCTCTGCACTGCCTCTCAAGTAGCTTCCCTTTCCTCTCTCTTCTCATGAGAGTTGAGCATATCCCATTTTGTCAAATCTTTCTCTGATTCATCACTTTGTCTGACACTCAATTAGACATCACTTTCAAACATGGGTGCTTCCTTTTACAAACTAACTTTGCCTTAGTTGTTTGGGATTAAAGGTGTGTACTAAGGACACGTCTGTATTCCAGCCAGATGGACTAAAGGTGTGTGCTAAGGCTGAGCCACACCACAACTAGTAACAGGTTTTTCCAGTAAACAACACAATCTCAAGGTTCAGTGTGATCAAATGTCCTGTAACATCCCTCAGACATTTTCAGTTTATACTTTTCATTCATTTATTCAAAAACATTTACTGCATTATGTGTTTTAGCTGTCATGCTAAATAACAGGGATACAAAGATTATTAACAGACAGTATGTGACCTCAAACTGAGCACATTTTAGGATTGTGGCAGACTTGTGAATAATACTGAGTAAGGAGGTGAGGGGGGAGCACTCCCAGTGGAGTGCATGGCCCCTGCAGAGTTACAGAAAGACTATAAAGGATGCTTAGATGCTTCTTCCTCAACCAAAGCTACTCACCTTCAGGCTAAGATAACTGGATAAGCATTTGAGAACTTGGGCCATGACAGTGGTAGCCCGTTCCCGCTCATGGTCTCTGTCGGACTGTAACCAGGGGTCTATGTGCTATAAAAAAATGAGGAAGGTTAGATCAGGAAAGTCTGAAGTAACACTTGCACTGTGTTAAAAAGTAAATGTGAATTGAGCCGGGCAGTGGTGGCACGCACCTTTAGTCCCACTCTGCTACTTGGGTAGCAGAGGCAGAAGGATCTGAGTTCAAGGCCAGATTGATCCACAGAGTGAGTTCTAAGACAGACAGAACTACACAGAGAAACTCTGATTCAAAAAAAAACAAAACAAAAAAACAAAACAAAAAAAACAAAAAAAAAAAACAAATCAACTCCCCAAAAAAATGTAAATCAGGAAACTACATGGCTTCACTATCTAAACACCACTCCTAAGATGAAACAGTTTACTGCTGAAGTGATGGGCTAACCAGCAAGGCACAAAGTCCTGGCTCCTTCCAAAGCTTGGTTTCTACATCCATCTCCCTTTGTTACATTACTTTAGTCTATTATTCTAGTTGTTTTTGGCCCTTTCAAATTTGCACTGAAAAGAAATAGCTAATGGGCTGGAGAGATAGCTCAGTGGGTAAGAGCGCTGACTGTTCTTCCAGAGGTCCTGAGTTCAATTCCCAGCAAGCACGTGGTGGCTCACAGTCATCTCTAATGGGATCCAATGCCCTCTTCTGGTGTGTCTGAAGAGCGAGAGAGTGTACTCACATGTATACAATAAATAAATCTGTTTTTAAAATGGGATGCATTTAAAAAGAAAAACAAATAGATAATGGTATGCTATTAAAAATAAAGATAGAGAAAGTACATATACCTGAACAGGAAAAAAAGAACACAGGAAGAAGCTGGAGCTCAAAAGATGTGGTAGGTGGCCCGGTGCTGTTTATTCTGATGTCAATTCTGCTTTGTCAAGAGGGGCTGCCCCACAAGGAGTAGATCATTTACTCAGGTGACTTCCTGTGAGCCTTCTCTCCATTTTAACTGGCCAGATAAAGGCTACAGCCTGTGATAGGGCAGTGAAGGGAAAAGTGGGGCTGGAGGTTTTAGAGAGTGGGGGAAGAGTAGGGAAAGAGAGAGGAAAAAGACAGAGGAAGAGGAGGTAGAGGAAGATGGAGCAGAACCACATGGCCTGGAGGAGCAGCAAGTACAAGGGCTCTCAGAGCTGGGAATAGAGGGGTGTAGTGAGTGGTACATCTGCCCATCGAGGCGTGCAGCTTATAAATCTTGTAACTGAGTTGTATGTTTGTTCATGAGCTTGTTGGGGTTGGAGATTTACTCCAACAAAAGTAAGCAACTTTTCAACAGAAGAAATGGTTAAATCAGCTGCCAGGACAGGACAGTGCCAAGTACAGCTGGACAAAACAAGAGCCCAGCCTGACAGCTGATGTGCAAACAGAAGAGGAGTAAGAAACAGGGTCAGGGGCAGGTGTGGCAAGGAGAGCCATCTGTGCTCAGGCACACAGGGCACCAACAACTAAGGGTCCTCTCATCCTAGGGTGGCCATGTCTTAAAAAGAAGCAAGAGCAAACACGTGAATGATTGTGAGTGTGCATGACTAGCCTTATGGACGGATAGGATGAGCAAGGTGAGCTGGAGACATGGTCACTTTCCGTACTTGAGTCCTACAAAGTAGGAAACTGTCTATTTGGTAACGTAGGAGACCGACTCTTCTGTGCTATGAGGAACAGTGAAGAAAATCGTAACAATGGTTTGAGCCACTTATTAGAGGCTATTTATTCAATATCCAGAGTAGTTGTTATCTTTTCGGACAGTGAGGGAACCAAACTCTGTGGCTGAAGGACATGTGACCCATGGATGGCAGTCAGAATTCAAACCCAAGCCTCTGTTTCAAACCTGACAGCTGTCGGGATAGTGAGGTGGCTCAGTGAGAAAGGACATTGGCTGCTATGCCTGACCACACCACCTCAAGTTTGGAACCTGCCTGATAGAAGGAGACAATGATGCCTGCAAGTTGTCCTCTGACCTCCACATGTGTGTCATGGTGCAAGTACACACACACACACAATTTTTAAAAATGGAAAGTACTTTTAGATACAATATTGCCTTAAATAACTTAATTCTTAGTAATTTCCTTTGTCTCCTAAAATTTCATTTACCTTAAAAATGCTGTCAAAATTTTCCAAATGTGGGTCTTTTACTACGAGACTCTGCAGCATCACAGAAAAGGCCTCGAACGTCTCCCTGTAGAGACACTAAAAAGGTGCAGAGTCAGCAAAGCCTTCCTCCCCACCCAATGTTCCCAAAGCCCATCCACGGCGCTGCTCATCTCCTGGAGACGACATGCGAAGGCCTGGCCCAGAGTAAAGGCACCTGTGGGCAGTTTGTGGCATGAGGTAAACAGAAATAAAACATTTTAAATGAGCATCTTGAAACCTCTGGGATCAGGGCTGATGGACTACACCTGGGGAACCGTGTTGACATCATCAAAATACCTGCAAAGCTGACTTGTGACTCTTATGTCCTGGGAGTTACTTGACACAGCAGCCTTCCATAACTCCCTTACTAGCCTGCCCAGCAACCAAACGTGGGACCGCTCTCGGCTCTCGGCTCTCGGCTCTCGGACGGGCTCTCGGGACCGGCTCTCTGCTCAGCCTGGACACTCCCTCTTCTCCTTTCCTTGCACCAAGAAGGCTTCTTCAGCTGCTTCTGTAAAGGGCCCTGTGCTCCAACCCCAGTGCTTCCTCCTCGTCTCCTGCTTTGAGTTTTCCCTTAGACCATGTGTACTTTTCACCAGCAGACATACTTTTGTTTTGCATACATACTTCTTAGTAGCGCTGTCTCTCTACGTTAAAGGGTAGGCTGTAAGAGCGAGGCTGAACACTGCTGGCCTCTACTTTCTGTCACATTCAGCACAAGATGGCCCTTCAGTTAGTGCCAGTAAACTGGAAAGAGGTGGGAGTGTGGAAGAGGAGGGTAAGGAGGAGTGAGGTGAGGTGTGCGGGGATGTTTAACATGTAATATTGCATGCACAACTATTTTAACAATAAAAAATTAAAATTTAAGTTTAAAAACATTAAACTTGGTTGTGGTGGTGGTGGTGGCAGCACACCAGACTATACAGAGAACTCCTGCGTCAGAAATGAAAAGAGATGGCGAGTCTACAGAGCACATGAGTGACCGACTTAAACAGTTTATTACTTTTCTTTGTTACTCTTTTGTTTGAGGCAGGACCTCACTGTGCAGTTGTGGCTTCCCTAGAACTTGCTGTGTAGAGCAGCAAGGCTGGCCTTGAACTCACAGAGATCTGCCTATATCTCTCTCTCAAGGGACACCATACCCAGCTCCTGCTTTATTTTAAATCCAAGGCACAGAAAGGAGGAAGAAAAGGAAAGTGAAGGAACACACACAGAGACGAACGAGAAAAGAGAGAAAGCTGCTGTTTGCTTTTGTTCACCAGACTGAACATTGCTGGGGTTCAGCTGGCTTCAAACCGTCCAAAGGTGAAGGGCAGCTAAGACACAAAGTAAGTTACCTCTTGCTCAATGGCCTGGTTGGACACTATCCTCGGCAGCTGGATAGGGGTGCTTAGGGCCGGCAGAGAGATTATACTTTTGGTGATAAGCCCAAGCAAGTCCTCTCTGTCTTCAGAGCCAAACAACAGGTACACTTCTTGATAACTGGGGAGAGACCATTTGGGAAGAATCTGATGTTAAGTTGATACCTCAGCTGAATGAATGTGCCCTTCCTGCTTTCAATAAATGAAAGCAGGAAGGGCACATTGGCTGGTGTAGCACTCATTAAATCAATGCATGGAGGAGCCGTACCTCATGTGGATCTCACAAAAGGCAGGAGGAAGAGTGCATCTGTCCACCCCACCCCCACCTCAAGCCCTTCAGGCTCCTCTCCTCTCAGCACTGCAAAGCAAGCCTGCAGCACTCTTAAGGCCATACTTCCCACTTCCCCAACTGTGTTCTGCCGAGTATGAGTTTGGGGCTGTAAGTTGAACGAGTCAAGGCCTTAACTGCAGGTTATTTTAACACGGTTGCCAAGGAACAAGAGAGGACAAGCTGCTCAGACCTCACAGTACGTTATCGTGAAGCAGGTATGAGGTTCACTTTCCACTGAATACACTTTGGGTAGGACGGAACTCCAAAGAGATTCCGTCAAGGTCTTAGGTTGGAAGGTAGTATTCATGGTGATCTAGCTTGCTTTCCATTGTTCTGATCAAACACTGACCAAAAGCAACTTGGGGAGGAAAGGGTTTATTTCATCTCCCAGTTTACAGTATATCATCAGGGGAAGCCAAGACAGGAACCTGGAGTCAAGAGCTGAGGCAGACACCAGGGAGGAGCACTGCATACTGGCTGCATCCTGACTCCAGTTTGTACAGTTCTCACCGACCCAACAATGGCAGCTCTTACAGTGGACCGGGCCCTCCCACATTAGTGATTACGAAAAGGCCTCATAGACAGGCCCTAGGCCAGTCCGATGGAGGCAGTTCCTCAGCTGAGGTTCCTTCTTCCCAACTGTCTCAAGTTGACAACCAAGATTAGCCATCACACATGAATTACAGTTTTCACAAAAGGATGCTTCCCCCATATAGTTTTCAAAAGTTAATATGTGGGAGATTTTAAGATTTGTATTTATTTATTTAGTGTTAGAGCAGTCAGTGACAGTTTTAGAGCAGACTTGTCACAGTGCATGTGTGGAGGTCAGAGGGTAACTTGTGGGAGCTGGCTCTCTCCTTCTACTATGTGGGTCCCAAACCTCAGACCCAGGTCACCATCTTTGGTAGCATGTGCCTTTCCACAGCGAGCCATCTCAACAGCTCTAAGTATGGGACATTTTAATCAGGTCTAGCAAGCTATGACCCTGAATGGGAAACCAGGGTGCATGTGAAAGTTGCTTGGGGGTGTCACCTGAGGTCAGTGATGGTGACAAAGATCTCCTGGAACACCAGGCTGGTTAGAGAGTGTGGAGGCTCCTCCTGTACCAGCACCTGCAGTGAGAGGAAAAGTTCAGTCATCTGAAAACG